>NC_134548.1:140020582-140645582 GCF_050624435.1 Tenrec ecaudatus
AAGACTGCCCTGAGAATTTCTGATCTGGTGAGAAAGAAGCTAACTCAACCTACAGCACCCTGACTTGCTCTTCCCTTTTTGTGACCCCTCTGTGAGGAGATGTCCAATTGTCTAAATATGGGCTTTTGGTCTCCATTCTGAACCCCATCATTTGTATTGAAATGGTTGTTTGTTTTGGGTCTTCTGATGTCTGATACCTGAGCTCATCGACACCTCATGATCACATGGACTGGTGTGCTTCTTCCATGTGGGCATTATTGCTTCCCTGCTAGATGGCTGCTTGTTTAACTTCAAGACTTTAAGATCCCAGACGCTCTATCTTGTAATACCTGGGCACCATCAGCATTCCTCACCACATTTGCTTATGCATGCATTTTATCTTCAGCAGTTACTAAAGCAAAGTGTTCTTGCATTGAGGGAGTACTTGAGTAGAGGCTCAATGTTCATCTGCTACCTTAAGACTTAACATATGAATATATATATACATAGACCTATATCACTATCATTATATATGAATGTATTTACATATGTATATGCCTATTTTATACCTCTATAAATGTCTTTTAACTTAGTTCTTTCCTCTATTTCCTTTTACTTTCCTCCTATTCAACGATCAACTTCAATCTTCATTCAACTCTCTGTACTTCCTCTTGGCTACATTAGGCATTCTATACACTCCTCGCCATAGATTTTAGATCTCTTGCTGATCCCATGTCCGTGGATTATTTGACTCCCCTCTCTCCCCACCTCCTCCTCTCCACTGTCATCCTGAATCATGAATCCAGTTGCTTTCTCCTCAGGATTGTTTATCCTGCCTATCTTATATAGATAGACATGAAAAAAAGAGAAAGAAAGATAGAAACACAAAACCAAAAAACAGCCTATGAATAATAGTTCAATGTCTGCTGTTGACCCTTATGAATGTTTTCCAATTGGGTCTGATGCAATCCCAAGCTCTGCACTGCCCTGCAGTCTGAAGTCTATTTTCAGAATTTCTCAGAGACTTTGTTGCTTTGCTCCCCTCGCTGTTCTATTTTGCTCCCTTCGTGCTAGACCCTGGTGTGAAGGGGTCAGATCAGGCACAATTCCCACACTGTCTCTGGTGCTACCCCCTCTAGCACTGTGGGTCAGTAAGGGGACATCATGTCTCATGGTGAGACCGATCCTATGGTTATCTTTGTCTGCTCTGAGAGGAAATGTCTAAACCTCGTTTGAACCAGTTTTTAATTCAGCAAAATATTATTTTCATACTTATTAATAAAATTGTATTTATGTATAGCAATTAATATTAATGCTAATATTGTTAGAAAAATATTACATACATTTGGATCATCTTTTCCTGGAATTGGCAGAGATGTGGAGCTCTTCCAGTTTGTCATCCAGGTGTCCCAAATTCTTTAGCCTAAATGAGGTTTCTGGTCTTGTATCTGGTCATCTCAGCTGGTATTCCATCCATTCCTAAAGCCCTATTTTCTGCCACTTTCTTCAGCACAGCTTGTGCTTTCCCATTTTAACATTAGTTCTTGAGCTAAACCTATTTTCTGAAATGTTTGAAAGTTGAACATTTTTGTAATACATTGACTGTGCATTCGGCATCAGTCAGTATTTTGCTGATAGGATGTACAATATTGTGATTCGGCCTTAAATTGTTCCTTCAGATATATGCAACAACAACAACAAAAAATTGGTCCTTCAGTTCTTACAGTATGAAAGATATTAATGATGTTAATTTGTTTTACGTTTTTTTAACTTACACATTTCATCATAATACTTAACTTTGTATTCTCGAACTGTCCTTTGAAATCTTTATCAATTTTACTTTATAATTTTTGCCATTCATTTTGCTGTTTTTATTATTAAGTGCCATTGAATTGACTCCACTGCTCAGTGACCCTATGCACAACAGAACAAAACTCTGCCCAGTTCTGCACCATCCTCACAATTATTCCTATGACTGAACCCACTGATGTACCTCCTGCATCAATCATCCCCTCAAGGGTCATTCTCATTTTTGCTGCCCCTCTTCTTTACCAAATGTGATATTATTCTCTAGGCACTGGCCTTGCCTGAGAATATGTCCAAAATATGTAACACGAAGTCTTGCCATCCTTGCCTCTAAGGAGCACTCACTTATTCCAATACAAATGTTTGCTTGCTTTATTACTATTATTTTAATTATTTCATTATTATTTATTTTATTATTAGGAAATACATTTATTAGGGGCTTTTACAACTCTTATCACATTAATCCAGTGTGTCTAGCACATTTGCACATATACCACCATCATCATTTTTAAAGCATTCTCTTCCCACTTGAACCCCTGATATCAGCTCCCCATTTCTTTCTCCTCCCTCTCCTGCCCGCCCTCCCTCACAAACCTTTAATAAGTTATAGATTATTTTCATATCTTACATAGTCCTCCATCTCCCCTCACCCACTGTTATCTTGTTCATCCCCCAGAGGTTATAGGTGATGGATTCCCCCTCTAACCCCACACCCCTCCCTAATCCACCTGATATCTCTACTGTCATTGTTGGCCCTGAGGGGTTTATCTATCCTGGATTCCCTGTGTCATGGGCGCTTATTTGTAGCCGTGAGCATGTTCTGGTCTAATCTGATTTTTAAGGTAGAATTGAGTTTCTGATAGTAGGGGGAATGAGCCAGTCAAGGTGCAGAATAGCACTTATGAAACACACAACTTTCCTCTAGTTCTTTGGTGCTTCCTTCCCCCACTATCAGTTTTGTTTTTAAACAGTCCATGGTACTTTCAATATTTTTCTTCAGTACCACAATTCAAATGCATCTATTCTTCCACGATCTTTCTTATTCAATATCCAAATTTCACATGCATATAGTGCAATGAAGAATGTGATGCTTTGAGTCAGGCACACCTTAGCCATTAAAGAAGCATCCTTGGTCTTCAGTATTCTAAAGAGGTCTTGTGCATGAGGTTCACCTAATACATTTTTTAATCTCTTGATTGCTGCTTCCATGAGCATTGGTTGTGCATCCAAGTTACACAACACGCTTTCCCACTTCAACTTTTTCTACTTTTAAAATTCTGTTACCTATTGGTCCAGTTGTGAACATTTGGGTCTTCCTTACATTGAATTGTAGTCCATACTGAAGGGTACAATCTTTGATTTTCATCAGTCAGTGCTTTCATTCCTACCCACTTTCAGCAAGTGAGGTTGCTCGCTGTATATCCTAAGTTGTTAATAAGCCTTCCTCCTATCCTGATGTTACACTCTTCATATAATCCAGCTTCTCTGGTGATTTGTTCAGCACATACATTGAGAGAATACAACCCTGACACACACCTTTGCTGATTTTAACCATACAATACGTTCATTCTGTTCTCTTGATCCACGTACAAGTTCTGAGGGAGATTGAGGAAGTGTGATGCAATTACAATTCTCATTCACTTTAGCAACTCTATATCCAAGAGAAAATTTCAGAGTTTCTTTGGACAATCATATTGATCATCTATATCTTTCCTATTGTCTTATTGACCTTTTGCTTTCTTCATGGATGGTGTTCTTGATGTCATTCCATAACGCATCTGGACATTCAACATTAATGTTTAATGAATCAATTGTATTATTTATATATTGAAATGGGACATACTCAAGGTTATGATTTTGTTTGTTCTATCTAGCAAAATACATTCATGGCTATTTTTTTGTTAATAATAGGTACTTGCCAAAATGATATCATATGAGCTCTAGCTTCTTTTCTATCACAAAGCCATGTTTTCCAACTATTGATCCTTCTTCTTGGATTCTATTTACCCATTCAAATCACCAGAATTGGGGGGAAATATTCAATTTCCTCATCTTTGTCAAATCAATTCAGTGTAAGTTTTATAAATAATGAGGGGTTTAAGATCATAGATAATCTGTATATTATGACACTACGTGAAAATTTGGTTGCCATAAAAATAGAGAACCAATAAGGGAGGCTGGGTTTAGTTACTCATTTTTGTCTTGCCCTGTAACTGGCCCCTGTGTGAGATATTTAGTTTCATCTATATATAGTCTTCACCATGGAAAAATATCATTTACTTGCTTGAAAATTTCAATATTTCTCCAAAATTTACAGATGAAAATTCTGTGATAAACAAGACCATTAATAATATACCTGATATTTAGTTTTACATTTGAATCATTCTCCATTCAATTAAATGATCTCTTATCCAGTCAAACCCAATCATTTACTATTTCTAATGACATGACATGCTATTTCCCAATTTGGTATGCTAAATTACAGTGTCCTTGGCTCTTTTGCCCACTGGAGAAACTCCTTGCCTTTTTAAAGTCTTATCATTATTTCCTATTAGGAACACATCCTGAATATTAATTCTTTCTCAAAAAAACTCTATATTGATTTTTCACACAACCTTATTTAAGCCCAAATTTTTCATATTATTATAAATGGCTAAATTTAGTAGGGCAACTAATATTAACTTCTATAACACATTGAGGAGTGAACGGAATATAGCAGACATTACATAAATATTTACTAAAAAAGAAAAGAGACTATAGAAGTATCAATACTTATTATGAGATTTCATTAGTCCAGGTTGAATAGAGAAACAATTTCATAGACACATATGTATATAAGAAAGAGTTTTATGTAAAAGAGTAATTGTATATTTAGAAAATATCCCAGCACAGTCCAGATCAAGCCCATAAGTCGAATATTAGCCTATATGTCTCCATGTGGCCCCTCATGCTCTAAAGCTCTGGCTGCCATCAGTTTAGCAGCATGTGTCTTGTCAGTAGGAATTTCTCTCAGGGAGATGAAGCAGATAGTTTTGGTATCCCACCTCCAGTGAGCTATTAGTCTCCATAGCGCCTCCAATTGAGGTAATTAAGCAATCACTTGATTAACAGGCTAAACTCCACCCTTCAGGCTTAATAGTCTCCAGTTGGCAACAGTGTATGTATCTCTATATCGAGTATAAGCTAACCCAAGTATCAGCTGATACACATAATTTTACCACAAAAACTGTATAAAAATGTGCTGAAAATTTCACTTCTACACAAGTATATATATGGTAACACCACAGAGATTAATGGGTTGAGGTTATGAGATTCTTCACTCACATTTAAAGTGTTTTTTAAATTAAAAAAACCAAGCTATTAAGAAAATGATCACACATTTGGATTAATTGATTACAAATAAATGGGATTTTCTGAATGCTCTTTTTCCTAATTTACAATGAAATATAAGAATACCTGCCATATTTTGTCAAATGTCTGACATTTTTAACGACTAAAAGCAGCATTTGAAAGCGAAATTTGGGCGTGCTAATGGACTATAAGTGCCCTGGGCAGTTAATGACAAAATTAACGATTCAAACCAGCTGCTGCTCCACAGGAGAAAGATGAGACTTTCTACTTTTGTAGAAGTTTTCAGCCTCAGAAACTCACATGGACAGTTTTATTCAGTTCTATAGGGTAACTGTGAATCAGAATTGATAGCAACAAATGTGGACTATAAAAGTGGTACACTCCAAAAAACAGGGAAAAAATTCTGCTGGGCTGAGATTTCATGGTATGCATTTTTCCTGCTAGGCAAGCATCAAGCAACTTGCACTAAGTTAGTGCACACAATGGTGTCGCATGGGAAGGTTCCCTCTGGTCAGAATGAATTTTTCCGTAAAAGCAGTTTTGCTGTTTTTTGTGATGGCTGACGTAAAAGAACAGTGTCCAGTTGTATAATTTTGTTTCCTGCTCAGGAAAAATGCCGCAGAAACTTGTAATGTTGAACACAGCTTATAAGGACAGCAGTATGGAAACACTCAAGTGTATGAATGGTTTTCTCAGTTCAAAAAAGTTATAATGTTGATTGATGACCAACCTCATTCTGGACATTCGTCAAGCTACCAAAAGGACAAACATATTCACAGAGTATGGGCACTTGTGCTTGAAGACCAATGATGAACCATTGAAGAGATGGGGAAGTCATCTGTCTTGGAGTCTGGTTCAGCAAATTTTAATGGATGTTTTAGAAATGAGACGGGTCGCTTAGAAAATTGTGCCTCTGCTTCTACTGACCAGAAAAAAATAACTTCAACTGGAAGCATGCTGTGCTTTGAAAGAACAGCTCTGAAAGAACCCAGCCATTTTTCCCAAGGTCAGTACTAGGAAGGAAATATGGTGATATTTGTACGATCCTGAAAGCAAACATCAATCAAGGCAGTGGAAGATGCCATATTCACCTCGTCCAGAAAAATCTTGTCAAGTGAAATCAAAGATCAATACGAGGCTCATTTGTTTTCTGAATGTGAGGGGGATAGTGCATTTGGAGTTCATTCTAACAGGTCAGACTCTCTATTAAGCTTACTATTTAAAAGTTCTTAAGATTGCTTAACAGTGTGCAATGAAAATGACAGTTTGTGTCAGAAGGGGAAGTGGTTTCACAACCACAACAATGCACCTGCTCACACAGCCATCTCAGTGCGCTGGGTTTTGGCAAAAAAGAGCATGTCTCTCTTACCCCACTCAAAATACTCATCTGGCCTCGCTCTGTGCAACTTATTTATTTATTATTTAAGGATTATATTATTGGGGGCTCTTAGAGATGTTATAACAAGCCACACATCAATTACATCAAATGAACTTGCACAGATGCTGCCATCATCATTTACAAAACATTTTCTTTCTACTTATGCCCCTTGATATCAGCTACGCTTATTTCCACCCTCCCACATCCTTCCACCTTTGTGGGCCCTTAAAAATAATATATATTTTATATAATATATATATTATATATATATATTCATATCTAACACCATCTGCTGTATCCCTTCACCCACAGTTCTGTTATTCAACCCTGTAAAGGGAAATTATACATCCATCATTGTTATCGGTTCCCCTCCCGCACCTTACTTCCTGTACCCACATGGAATTGTTACTCCAACTATTTTTCTGAGGGGTTTATCTATGCTGTATTCCGCGTGTCAAAAACACTTATCCGTACCAATACCTACGCCATACTAGCAGGATTAACAAGTTTGAACTGGGAACACGATAGTGGGGGGAGGAAGCATTAAGAAACTAGAGGAATGTTGTGCGTTTCCTCAGTGCCACACCACACCTTTGAAGAGTCATATCTTCCATGAATCCCTTCTTTGAGGCAGTTTCTGATTATTAACAGAAGGGCTTTGGGTCTCCACTCTGATCCCTGTCCTTCATAGCAATATGATTGTTTTTTTTGAACCTGTGATACCTGATCTTGTTGACACCTCATTATCACACATTCTGCTTATTCCAATGTGGACTTTATTGCTTGGCTGCTAGATGGCCGCTGGTTTAACTTCAAGCCTTTAAGACTCCAGACACAAAATATTTTAATAGGCAGGCATCATCAGACTTCTTCACCACATTTGCTTATGCACCCATTTGCCTTCAATGGTCATGTCGGGAAGGTCAGTATTACACAGTGCCCCATTATTGGAACAAAGTGTTCTTGTGTGGAGGGAAGACTCAGTAGAAGTCCGTTTGCTAATTTAGTGCTTTACTGCATATATATATATATATATATATATATATATATCCCAATCTATCTCTCTTTATATATTAATATATTATGTACAACTTCTTTTTGCGTCCATAAATGAAAAGGGATATGAAAGGATAGCAAGTTGACGATGTAGAGAAGGTGGTTAAGAAGAAAAAAGCGGGGGTGCTGTCAGCCATCCAAACAGATGAATTTGAAAAATGTTTCCAAGAACGGAATTGCAGATTTGACAGATGCATCAGGTATAAGGAAGAGTACTTTGGAGGTGATAGGTTACTAGAATGATAAATAAATAAATAAATAAATAAATAAATAAATAAATAAATAGGCAGATAGATAGATAAATATATAAATGCATAGCTCTGAAAAAAAAACCCTCTGGGTTAGTTTGGGTGACCCTTCATGTATTTTTATTATTGTATGTTTTGAAAATAAATAAGGACTAGGTTGAAAATATATTGTTTTTATTAAATTAATAAATCTTTTTATTGGGGCTCATAAAGCTCTTATCACAATCCGTACATACATCAATTGAGCAAAGCACCCTTATACATTCGTTGCACTCATCATTCTCATAATTCACCTTCCACTTGGGTTCCTGGAATCAGCTCGGTTTCCCTTTTATTCCCCTTCCCCTCCCTCCCCGCTCCCCCCTTCCCCCTGGTCCCTTGATAGTTTATAAATAATTATTTTATCTTATCTTACACCCCCCAGCATCTCCCCTCACCCACCCCATTACCCATCTCCCAGAGAGGAGGTTACACATAGATCTCCAAGATCGGTTCTCCCTTTCTACACCCCCTTCTATCCTGGTGTCGCCACTCCTACTGCAGGTGTTGAGGGGTTTGTCTGTCCTAGATTCCCTGTGCTTCCAGATCCCTACTGCACCGCTCGCTGTACATCCTCTGGTATAACCAGGTCCGCAAGGTAGAATTGGGGTCATGATAATTGGGAGGGAGGCGGTGTTCAGGAACTAGAGGAAGGTTTTGGGTTTCATTGTTGCTACACTGAATCCTGAATGACTCATCTCCTCCCCACTACCTCTCTGGAAGGGATGTCCAGCTGTCCACAGATGGGCATTGGGTCCCCATCACGCACTCCCCCTCATTCATAGTGATGTGATGTGATGTTGGTGTGCTGCTTCCGTGTGGACTTTGTTGCTTCTGGGCTAGATGGCCGCTTGTTTGCTTTCAAGCCTTTAAGTCCCCAGACACTATGTCTCTCAGTAGCCGGGTACCATCAGCCTTCTTCACCACACTTGCTTATGCACACTTTCGTCTTCAGTGATTATGTGAGGAAGGTGATCACTCAATGATTGTTTTTGTTCCTTGGTGTCTGCTACATGGTCCATTCAACACCTTGTATTCACTTAGGCTGTGTGCTTCTGCTCTGTGGGCCTTGTTGCTTCTCAGCTAGATGGCCGCTTGTTTGCCTTCAAGCCTTTAAGACCCCAGATGCTATATCTTTTTGATAGCTGGGCAACATCAGCTTCACCA
Organism: Tenrec ecaudatus; assembly: GCF_050624435.1. Lineage (NCBI taxonomy): Eukaryota > Metazoa > Chordata > Mammalia > Afrosoricida > Tenrecidae > Tenrec > Tenrec ecaudatus. The sequence continues at coordinate 140,029,607 of NC_134548.1, forward strand.
TGTTTGCTTACACACACGTCTGTCTTCAGTGATCATGTCGGGAAGGTGGGTATCCTGTAATGACCGTTTAGCAGGACGAGGTGCTATTGTATTGGGGGATTATGCATGAGGAGGCCCAATGTCCATCTGCTACCCTACTACTGAACCTATAAATATATGCACATAAGTCTATTTCCCCCATAATCATAAATATATTTACATATGTACATGTCTGTATTTAGGCTTCTCTGTATGCACTTTGCCTCCTACTCCTTTCCTCTATTTCGCTTTCCTCCCGTCCCACTAACATGTTTAACCTCCATTCTGGTTTCAGTAATTCCTCTCAGTTACCTTGCCCTTGGCACTCCCTACCAGTCCTCCCTCCCCTCCCTCCTCTGGTTTTGAACCACTCGCTGTTCCCACGTCCCTGTGTTGGGCGACACCTCCTCCCTTCCCCTACCTCCCACACTCTCATGTCCCTCCAGGAACGTTGATCCCGTTATTTTCTTCTCTCATTGTTTGTCCACCCTATCTTGTCTAGGTGGACTTGCTGATATAGTAATATGTGCATACAAATGCAGATGACTTTGATAGCGCCCAAGTGGCACATACGAACATGGCTTTGACAGCAGCAACATCGACACGCTGATAAGCAGAAAAGCCACTAACATACAAAATTTACAAGGTAAAAAAAAGGGAAAAAAGACAAAACCAAAAGATAGCAAATATTAAAAAGAAAAATTTCTAGTAGTTCAAGGTCAGTTCATTGGCTTTTAGGAGTGTTTTCTAGATGTAGCTTGTGAGGTGCCACGTCCTCGCCCGAAAGTCCATCCTTTATACTCCCTCGGGATCCCTTTGCTCTGCTTCCTCCGCTGCCCCATTGCACGCCCCCAGTGTTTGCCTCAGTGTGGTGGGGTCAGCTCAGTCGCATATCCCCCACTGTGCCTCAGGTGCTGTCCCGTGTAGGGCCATGTGTTGGTGCAGGATGTCGCATCTCGCAGTGTGGCCAGCTGTATGGTCCTCCCTTTGTACTATAGGCCCTTCGAGCAGGTCTATCAACCTTGGGCTTGGTGGACCCAGGTGTAATCCACTATGTCCTTTCTCCTTCCTTTGTTTCAGCTTCCTTCTGGATGTAGTGTGGTGAGTCAGTTCCTTTCCCACTCCAGACGATCTATTTTTGTTTTCTGTGGTATTCCCTTGAAAATATATTGTTATTGTTGTTATGTCCCCTCAAGTCAGTTGTGACTCATAGAAACTCTATGTACAACATAACAAAAAGCCACCCCATTATGTGGCATCCTCACCATTGTTCCTGCGTTTGAACCCATTGCCAGGACTCCTGCACTTAACCAAGTTCTATGTACTTCTCCAGGGATAGGTCTTTCCTGACAACATATATAAAATAAGTGAGACTCAGTCTCTTTATCATTGCCTCTAAGGAATATTCCAACCGTGCTGCTTCCAAGACAAATTTGTTTGTGCTTATGGCAATTCCTGACACTTTCACTTTCCCTGGCCAACACCATATTTCAAATGCACTGATTTTTCTTCATTATTCCTCATTCAATATCCAATGTTCACATGTAATAGGGAGACAATTGAAAATACCATGGCATCAGTCAGGCACCCTTAATTTTCAAAGTAACAGGTGTGCATTTCAATACTCTTTGCAGCAGATTTACTCAACACCATGTGTCATTTGATCTCTTAATTGTTGCTTCCATAAGCCTTGATTGTGGACCTAAGCAAAGTGAAATCCTTGACAACTTCAAACTTTTCTACATTTATCTTGATATTACCTATTGCTCTAGTTGTAAGAATTTGGGTAAATTTTTTGTAATTAATTGTACTTCATACTAAAATATTCAATCCTTAATCTCCATCAGCAAATGTCTCAAGTCCTCCTCACTGTCACCCAGCAAGATTGTGTCACCTGCATTTTGAAGGCTATTAACAAGCCTCCCTCCAATCCAGATGCCACATTATTCTTCAAATAATTGAACTTCTTTGATGATTTGCTCAGCATACAAATTGAATAAGCATGGTGAGAGGATATAACCCAAACATACACCTTTACTGATTTAAACCACAAAGTATCTATCCCCTTATTCTGTTTGCAAAATGGATTTTGATCCACTTACAAGTTCTGCATGAGCAAAATGAAATGTTCTGGAATTCCCATTCTTTTCAATGTTATCCATAGTTTGTTATTATCCAAACAATCTAATGTCTTGAAAACGAAATGAAACACAATGAAATGTATTTCTCATATTCTCTAATTTCAGCCAAACTCCATCTGTTGTCAACAACGGATATGCCTTGTTCCACATCTTCTTATAAATTGGCCTGAACTTCGGGCAGTTCCTTGTTATTATAATGCTGCAACTATTATTGAATGATCTCCAGCAACATTTTACTAGCATGTAATATTAAAGACAGGTTTTTTTTTTTACAATTTGCACATTATGTTGGGTTACCTTTTGTTGGAATGGGTAAAAATATGTATCTCTTCAGTTTTCCAAGTAGTTGTGAGTGCTTCCAGTATTTCTTCAGTTTTTTCAAACACATCAATTGATATTCCATCAATATCTGAAACCTAGTTTTTGGCTAATGAGTTCAGGGAAACCTGGATTTTGCGTTGGTAACATTGATTCTTGCTCATATATACTACTTCTTGAAATGATTGAATGTGGACAATTTATTTTCGGTACAGTGCTTTTGTTTATTCTTTTCATCTTCTTGAGATACTTCCTGCATCATTCAATAATTTCTCAATAGCCTCTTTCAATTTTTACCAAACATTGCAAATATAGAGCAATAGATAAACAATGCTTAATACATTCTTACTATGAAATATTATGCATATAAAAAAAACAAAGACAACTGTCATAAAACACTGAAAGAGGTGGACAAAAATAGAGAACATTATGCTTAGCAAGCTCAGTCATTCTGACAATGACACCTATTTAATACCACCATAGTGAAAAGGAAAAACAAAGAAGAATAAATGTGTTTCATACAACAGCAGACAAGACTTTGATTTCTATGAGGAGACCAGGGATGGAGGCTGAAACAGGGATAGGGGTTTGTGGGGACAAAAACTCCATATTCATGGAGTTTTTAATAGGACAATGTTGCTGATTTAATCTCTTAACAGGTAGTGTAACTATAAATAGTGATTTTTTAACAACTCCCCCCCAAAAATACCTCCAGATTTCTTATATCTCAAACGTAAATAGTGATTTGAGTGACTTTAAAAATTAAAATGGACTTGGAGTCTTTAGTGACCAACTAATCACAAACAAAAAGAATCTTTTAATATTGCAACTCAAAGCGTCATTTTTTCCTTCAGTTCTTCCACTTAAAGATATGCTGAATGTGTTCTTTCATTTTGGCTTGTTAAATCTAGGTCTTTGTACAGTTCATTGTAATATATTATTTTGTCTTCTTCAGCTGCCCTTTCAATGTTTCTATTCAATGGTGCGAATTCATCATTTTTTTCCTTTGCCTTAACTACTCTATCATTAAGAAAAGTTTCAGAGTCTCTCTGACATCCATTTTGATCTTTTCTTCCTTTCCAGTCTCTTTCCAATGACCTTTTGCTTTCTTTCCCAATGATTTTCCTGATTCATAAGATATTTTGTCATAAGTGTTTAATGATGCAAATTTGTTATTGAAATGTTCTTTAAAATTGAGTGGGATATACTCAAGGCCATGTATTGTCTCTTGCGGGTTTGTTTTCATTTTCTTCAGCTTCATCCTCAACTTCCATTTGAGCAATTGATAGTCTGTGGCACAGTTTGGCCCTGGCTTCAGATAGTGCATTTTATTATCATATAGTCAACTTGATTAATCTTTATTCCATCTGGAGAATTTCAAGAGGATAGTTGCCATCTGTGTTTAAAAAGTGATAGTTGTGATTAAGAAGTAGTTGGACTTGCAAGATTTTGCGATGAAATACCCAACTTCATTTCTATCACTGAGAGCATATTTTTCCAACTGTATCTTGATTACATGTTTGAGCAAATTCTGATTGAAAATTTGGTAGAATTTTCCTATTTCTACACAGTTAGTTTTAGTTGTTGGTACACAAATTTGAATCACCTTATTGATTGGATTTTCTTGTATGGGGATAAACATTGTCTTTTATGGGAATAAACAATGTACAGACAGAATTGTACCTCAAGAAAGACATTGAAATGTCCTTTTTGACAATAAATGCTGTGATATTGTTTTTGCTTGTGTTAATTCCACCATAGTAAACCATTTGATTTTCTTACTCAAAGTACTGAACACTAGTCCATTTCAGCTCACTAACTCATAGAAGATTGATCTGTATGTGCTCCATTTCATGTCTACTTACGACCAGTATAACTAGATTCATAATTAATATATTCCAAGTTTCATTTATTAATAGATATTTACAGTGTTTTCGTCTCTTTTTCAGCTGTGCTGATCAGCAAATGAAAGTCCCTAGGGCTTTGCTCCTACAGACCTTAGTCCATCTGTCTCATGGTGACTCTGCTTTGTGAAGGCAACTCTTCCTTCATCATATTTTGTGTCCATTCTGATATGATGGACTCATCTCCGGGCACTATTTCTGACAAGGTTCTGTTTCTTTCTATTCGGTAAGTTTTTAGGAACTGACTGTGCTTGATACTCTTCACAGGCTTTTCAGCGACCAATTCCTCTAAAGTGGACAGCCTATTATTTCTTTGTAGTCTATTCTTAGTCTGATTGCTCTGCTAAAATCTATTGAATTTCAATATCACAGCAATACACAAGCCACCAGAGTTATGACCCACTGACAGAAAAATTGTAGTTAAAATATGTAGTGCTGTCTTTATTTTACTTAAATGGTTATATTCTTGATAAGAATAAAATGTATTTAAATTATTATGTAAATTTTCACAATGGCTACATTGCTCTTTGGCCTGACATTCTTTCTTCATAATATAGTAGGTGGAAATGATTACATTATAATTTGAAATCTGTTGTTAAATCTTTAGCTAAGTATAGTTCCAACACTTATTCTAAAGATCATGTAAATTCATGAAGTTCATACCTTCACACTGGTTCTTGTTTTCACATGCAAAAAAGAGAAGCATTTGGTGGCTAAAATTATCTAGACCTCTTTTACTTAAGGAGGGAAATAATTGAAAATATGAAATAGTGCAATAGCCTCAGCTTTGATCCAGGGACTACTATGGTGAATGGTGGTACATATGCAGCTAAAAGAAATGATTATATGCTTTATGATATATTTCAATATTCTCATGTGCATTTGAAAACTAATCAATGGCTAAGAAGGTATAAAAGAGATGTCTTTTAATTATGGCACAGAAAAACAATATTAAATATATAATGTAATGGCATAAGAACAAGTAAATATAGGTTAGAATTCAACAAAATCCAAGCCTATTAAAAATGGGTAAACTATTTGAATAGACCTTTCTCCAGAAGATCTACACAAATGGTCAATAAACACATGGGCGAACAACAAATATGGTCCTTGAAAGAAAAGCTAACAAGATTTACTTAAGATTTACTTAACAAGATTTACTTAATTTTGACGTGTTATTTAGAAGGAACAGTCCCCCTAATAGGCTATTGTGCATAGTAAAGTAGAACATAGCAGTTAGGTCAGTTTTGCTAATCACATGTTTGCTATAATTTGTCTTTACCATTATGTGTTACTACAAATTACTTTTATTTTATTTCATGAGTATTATATTTATGAAAACAATAGGAAAATAGTTCAAAGAGACCCCATATATCCAATACTCTGTTCCCATTATTATTGTTTTACATTAATACGGTGTATTTGTTAAAACTAATGAACCAATGTTACATTTTATTAACTAAATTCACTTTGTGTGATGCTCCTGGCATTTGAAATACCAGTAACATAGCTTCCAGCATGACAGCAACATACAAGCCACCACAGTACGACAAACTGACAGACAAGTGGTGGAATTAATAGTATTGAAATAGTCCAAGTTTCATTTGAGGCAATACAGGAAAACAAGGCTCCAGGAATTGATAAAATACCAATAGAAAAGTTTCAACAACTTTATGTAACAATCCAAGTGCTCATTGAGCTATGTTAGGAAATTTTAAAGCTATACTTGATCAACTGTCTGTAAAAGATACGCATTTATTTTCATCCCAAAGAAATGTGACCCAACAGAATTTTTTCAAATAATATCATTAGTTTCACATGCAAGTAAAACTTTGTTAAAGATTGTTGGAAAACAGTTGCAGCAGAAATTCAATCTGGATCTCGAAGAGGACATGAAACAAGGGCTATCATTGCTTATGTCAGACGAATCTTGTCTGAAAGAAGAGAATATTTGAAAGTGGCTTTCTTGTGCTTTAGTGATGGGATAAATACAGTTAACAGAGTGGATCATAATAAATGATGGATAATATTGGGAAGGATGCGAATTCTGGAACTTTTCACTGTCCTTACATGGAAACTATACATGGACCAAGAGGCAGTTATTGAACCAGAACAAGAGATATTGTATGCAGGAAAAGATGTAGGGCAGGTGGATGTATCTGACCTCCTTTGTCTTCCCTCTATCAAGCATGTCTTAAACCTCCATCCTTCTTTACCCTATTCTGGGCCCAACCATTCCTCCCACTGCACTTTACTTCTATGTTGGGTTCAATAAATCATTACATTGACTGCACAGAATTCTCAGACAATAAGTATGAATACGGGAGTTTAATATGAAGATAATAGGATATAACAATTCAGCATCACTACATTAAGGATACAGCTATTGATCCACTGCAATACCTCTCTTTAACCAGCAGCCAAGTCTCTTTACAATCCTCAGTCTCTCAGCAGCATGATCCCTTGGCTTCTGCATCCATGGGTCAGGAAACCAGCCCACCTGTTGCTCTGTCTCAGGCCCAATGAGGAGCATGTACCCCACAGTATCGGTGCTGCTTCTCTGAGTCTCCAGGCTAGAGCCTCTGGTACTTCTGTCTTGGGTGGCCTCCACTTCATCAGATAAAGCTCTTTGGATAACCTCACCAATGATGCAGGGGTTTTTCCCTGTGTCCCAGGTAGCTAATAGAGGGATGACTTTTATGGAAGTACGGTTTCTGTATTTTAGCTGACCATTGTTGTTGTTGCTGTCAGGTACTCTTGAGATGGTTTCAGCTCATAGTGACCTTATGTACAACAGAAGAAAACATTACCCAGTTCTGTGCCATTCTTACACTTATTCTTATGTTTGAGCCCCTGTTACAACCACTGAGTCAATTCATCTTGTCCAGGTTCTTCCTCTTTTTCATTGCCCCTCTACTTTACAATCTTTGATATTCCTTTTCCAGGAGCTGCTCTCTCCTGATAACATGTCCAACATACTTAGAATTAAGGCACACTATCCTTGCTTCTGAGGGAAAACTTGGTTGTGCTTCTCCCAAGACAGATTTATTTCTTCTTTTGGCACTCCACAGTATCGACCATATCCTTTGGCAGAGAAGTTCAGTCTGGGTCTCTGAACTCATGTTTTTCCCCAAAAATAAAGGCAAAAAGAAGAAAGCAAGCAGTAAAAGAAAAATTTGATGATCTAAGTCTTCAGATCAGCCACACCTCAGTTCAGAAAGCAACGACCCTTCCCTGTTGAGTTCTCTCTGGAATTCAGACAAAAATTCTCCCATGGTTGATACCTGGCAGCCATCTCTCAAGGTTCAGTTTTTGTATGGCCTAGTCTATTTCTAGATCTCTGTTACTCATACATTTCAGTTCTTTATGCTCCTCAGTCGCACTCAGAATGGTTTGCCTAAGGTGCAATTATTTGGAGAGCGCTAAATTTCAATGCTGACACTTTTTCAGACCAGTGATTCTACTGAAATTCATCATCAATGTATCAGTGTGTTCCCTGTACTTGCAGCATGAGTGCATCCCCCTGAGAATAAGCAGTGCCAACTTCTGAGATTATGTCAGCAGGCCTTCCTAGAAATACCTCAGTGAAATGGCAGCACAGTTACTTCACATGGATTTTCCCCCAAGGCTCCTTTCAGCTTTTCGTATCCTTCTTAATGCATGGATTGCCCCAAAGCACCCAGGCTACACTTGATAGAAGTGGAAAGCATGGAGGTATTTAGATTAAAAAGAAGAGCCAATTCAATGTTATTCTCAAATCATACCATTCTCAACATCTAATATTTTGCCTTATGAAAGGATATTTTTTAGCAAATACAAAAAGAACTAAGTATAAGCCTGGTTATAGCCCATGGGTGTGTAAAACCAGGTAAATGGTACCTCTTTTGTGTTCAGAAGGAACAAAAAGTGGCTAAAGTAATTTTCCGTGGAATGCATAATCTAATGATTTCATTGTGCATTATTCTCAGGAAGAGATTACTCAATAAGCAAGATAACCACAGGCTACATCTCCTTATTTTTGAATCTGCAACACATGAAATTCTTCACTGCACAGTAGTGAAAACAGCACAAGTAAGCCCACGGTTTCTTGTTGACTGGGCACTCCATCTAGGATTGTAAACTTGAAAAGAGGCTTTGATTTCACAGAAAGGTTGAGAGGTAGTTGCTAGCCCTACCTGAAACAGACTCTCTAACACGGTGACAAACTATGGAATTGATCACTAAAGATGCGTACATAAGCACAAGGGTGCCCCTTTTATTGGATAATCTGACACTGGTTCTTCTAGAAATTTCCCATTCTTAAATTCTAGCTTCTAAACATTTACCTTATTCCTATTTGGCATTCCTGTATATTGTTTCAAACGATTACAAAGACAGTCTGGGCCACTTTGTGAGAACAAAGCACTAGCTGTGATGTGCTTGGGTTACTTCCTGCTTGCTTCCTCATCAGGCTCACTAAGGGTGTTCTAGCAGAAAATGTAAACCATGTCTGAATATATTCAGGTAACCAAAGAGGAGAACAAGGAGCCAACTGCAATAGCGGTGGAACTGTGCTCTGTTGAGCCTCTGGCTTGCACTATAGAAGCCCACTGCAAAAAAAAAAAAAAAAAAGAAGAAGAAGAAGAAAGAAAGAAAGAAAGAAAGAAAAAGAATGAACGTTTGTCAGTGTAAGGGAGGTGTCTGGTTCATGGCAGGCATTCTGCATGCTCCCAATGCCAGGTGGGGGAACATGGTCTATGTTGTGAATTATCCCAAAAAATAACAAAAGAAAGATGAATGAGACATATACTTCATCATCTCACTCTCAAACTCACTGGCTTTGAGCCAATGCTGACTCACAGTGACCTCCTGTGGGTTTCTGAGACTGTTAAATGTTTACAGGAGTAGAAACCACCGTGAAAAGAGCAGCCCAGAAAGCCTATGATTTGCTTATGTTGGGGTCTCCTGAGGGAAACAACTGAGCAGGATCTGGAGGAATAGTTTAGTACTTTTGGAGAAGTTCTCATGGTGCAGGTCATGAAAGGTATTAAAACCAGTCATTCCAAAGGGTTTGGCTTTGTTTGTTTTATTGAATAAGTGGTTGCCAGAGGGAAAGGGAAGCGCAGGGGGTGGGGGAGAGGAGGGGGAGCAGCTGATAGCACTGATGATGTATAACCTCACTGGAGCAAAGCAAACAAGAGAATTGTATGCAAATGGATATATTGGATGGTGTAAGATGCAGCTAATGAATAAATGAATGAACATAAGGATTCCGGGGAATTTGGCGAGGGGATAAGCTGGGAACTGATAATCAAGGAGCACACGAAGAAAGAAAATGTTTTGAAACTGATTGTGGGAACAATTGTACAACACTGCTTGATGCGATTGAACTATGGAATGTCATGAAATCTATAAGAGCTCCTAATAAAATGATTAAACATACTAATAAAATGGTACAAATGATAAAGTGTTAAATTTTAACTTACCTCCATCTTCCATAACCCACTTTTTCAATGTAATTTGTATGACAGCAAGGCTGTTCATAGCCCTAGTGCATGTTCAGAGGGATTTCCTGGAAGCTGAATTCAGGTGTATTTCCCCTTCACTTTTTTTTTAACAAATTCAACTTTTAAATGCGTCAAAAGGGAGAGAAATTAAGTGTTACATATCACCTAACTATAAACAAAAAGAAAGAGAGAGAGACCTAGGTGAAAGTCGTGTCCACAATAGATGGACAATTGGTGATGGTAAATGTCCTCATTCTAGGCAAAGGTCAGACAAACCTTTCAGGAGCAGAAATTTGTTTATTGGGTGGGGGTTGTGCAGAGGATATAACCTCTGATGGGTGTTGCAGTCTTTTACAAATTTGCTGAAGTGGCGGCATCTTCATTCTCAAACCATTCAAGGCTTTCGCCTTGGTCGCATTTGCTGAAGATCAAGTTGCCCAGTCTCTGTAGGGAGGGCTTGATCATTACAGTAATCAGCGGAACCTAATCAAGGTAGAACCTAAATTCCATAGCAATAGACAGAAGTGGAAGAATTGGTGGTTATCCAGGTGGCTTTGGGAATCAAGGTGGATTAGGTACCAGTAATAGTGGAAGGAGTGGGGCTAGCAGGGGAACAATCAACGTAGTAATATGAGTGGGAGCATGCATTTGGGGGCTTTTAATATTAATCCAGAAATGGTGGCTACAACACACACAGCAGCACAGAGTAGCTGGGGTATTATGGGAATGCTAGCTAATAAGCGGAACCAGTCAAACCTGTTGGGTAAGAACCAATGTCAAGGCAGCAAGCAGAGAGTGCTAATTCTGACCTTTGGCTCTGGAAATACCTCGTACGGTGATTCAAATTTGGGCTGAGCAATTGGCTTGGGATAAGCCTCAAATGAAGGTTAAGTAGTGTTTTTTAATGGAGTCTTTGGATCAAGCATGGATTTCAAATTCTCTGGCTGGGAATGCAGACCGTGGGTTCTGGTTGGTTGGTTGCTTGCTTGCTTGCTTGCTTAACAGTGGTAGAAATTCAAACATTTCTAAATTCCTGGTAAGTATACTGTAAAATATTTATGTACTAAAATTTTTCAAGATTGGTTTGTTCAGTGTGGATTATATTTTTGGTACTTTTCAAAGGAGGAAGAGATAAAGGAATTTTATGTTATTTACTTAAAAGGTTGAAGTATTGAGTAGTTGAAAGTGAACTGTGGTTTGCCTGATTGATATCAAAAGGTTTCTCCCATAATATTTTATCCATGACCTTGTCAAAGGAATCATTTTCATGTTCAAAATGGAAACCATTGATTAGAACTCCATTCTTTTCTATTTGTTTTACTTGGAACACCACAAAATGAATTGTTCCGTAAGAGTATCTCCTTCCTGGAGATCCTAGTGTCACTGTGTTTGGTTCTGTTAGATTCTTTGGGTTTGTTAGCACTTGTCCCTTCATATCCAAAAGTACAATAAGAAGTTCTCACGTAGTACGTGACGTGGGTCTCAGTGCGAAAGAAGCACTTTATTCAAAGTCATGCTGTAAATATCCTTTCATCGGAAATACTTTTGTCTCAACGCTTTGTCTTTCAAGAATTCATCACCACACTGTACATGTTGTGTCTTTTATGGCGGGTATCTCATTTTGAACCATTACTCTTTATTTCATGCACTTGCATAAATGCTATGAATACAGGCAGTGCGATGGGACCAGATGACTGACCTTTTCAAATCTTGTGTTGGGTTGATTGTTGTGCCAGGGCAGAAAAGGATAGTATGAGCGTGAAAAGGAAAGATTGTGTGCAGAGACTTGGTGGTGCATAATGGATATTTTTTAACTTAGCAAGATATGTCTCTCAATTCTCTGGCTTTCTGAGAGAGTGTGCAGAGTGCAATGTTCGGAAATAATGTGTGGATATTTTGCATACAAAGGACATCCACATGTGTTGGAAGACTTGAGTTTTGCTCCTAGGTTACCTGTATGAGTTGTATGTTGTATGTTGTATGTATGAGTTGTTTGTCAAGTGCTGTTAAAGATGAATGATGTATATGCTCTTTGGCTGTTGATTGCTAAGTGTGGTAAAGTGAACTGACGCTGATGGATTGAGACCATGGGCTAAGCTTTCAGTGTGTTTTGCAGGAGTGTGTGGCAGCAGAGTTGACCAGTGAGCTGTGCTGTCACAAATGAAGGTGGACATGGTAATAATATCTGTTAGTTCGGATAAGACTGCTGTTTGAGGCATTTATGTGTCCTGCACTTAGATGCTTTTTATAAGTGTTTTACATGTGGAGATACATAAATAAATATGATTTAAATAATAAACCAGAATGTCGGCATGTCATCTTCACCAACACATCAGCATGAGAATCATCACACAATTATGCTGAATGTCTAAGGTATATATTCACTTAACTCACTGACATCAAATAGATTCTAACTCATAGTAACCCTGCAGGACAGAGTGCAACTGCACCATGTGTTACTGACATTGTAAATCTTTATGGAAGTAGAAAGTTTCATCTTTCTTCCTTGGAGCAGTAGGTGATTTTGAACTGCTGACCTAATGGTTAGCAGCCCAAGTCATAACGCACTATGCCACCGGGAGCCTTGGTTGGAATCTATCAGCCTCTCCATGGAAGAAAGGTTACACTTTCCACTCCCTTAAAAATTGAAAGTCTCAGAAACCCAATGGGGAATTTCAACTCTGCTCTAAAGGTTCTTGGAGTCAAAATCAACTTGATTACAGGGAATTTTGGAAGAGAGGGTTTTGTGGTTTGTTCTCCAAGAACTGGTGGTGCAGTAAATGAAGTGTTGGGCTGCTAATTGGTAGATTGGCAGTTGGAACCGAAAAGCTGCTGCTCAGGAAAGAGAAGAAGCTGTGTTCTCCTTCTCAGAGCTCTTAAGGAGCAGTTCTACTCTGTCTCACAGAGTCTCTATGAGTAAGCATATGTATAGGGTTGCACATATAATCTCATTTAATCCCACTCGGTGATAAAGCAGAAAATTTGAAACTACTATAAAAAGTAATATATATTTTGTAAAGATAAGTGCGAATGGAACTACTATTTATTTCTTGAATATCAGCTATATGCCAGAACCAGTTTTAGCAACCTAAGAAGCAGATAACACTAATATTTAAATATTTATGATCTCCTCAGAAGTTGGGTTTTAAGGTTTATGGTTTTTACTATTTGTGGGTGTCTCAATAGATGGACACTTTAATAACATAACACAAATTTCTGAGAACTTAACTTATCTATCTTCCCATCAACTCCATGAGATATACAGTAATAATCTTATCATTACAATTGAGGAAATTAAGGCATAGGGAATACATGTAATTTACCTTAGATCACACAGCTTGTTAGTCATGAAAGTGGGATTCCAATTCAGATCTGTTTAATTTAAATCTATGCTTTTTTACCAAAAGAAGGCAGGCTTCAGCGAGCTTATTTCTTCTTGTGTGTTAGAAAGTTACAGGCATATTTTACATACTCAACATCTGAATGTAAGCATAGCTTTTAAAGGTTTCTTTGAAAAAGAAACCAGGAATCAACCTGAAATATGTAGTTCAATTTTTCAGAGTTTCTCTTGAGTACTCATTGCTATAGAGAAAGTAAAACAAATGCAATCAATGGCTAATATAATTCATAAAATGAACATTTAAAACTGTGGTCTCATAAATGATACATTTAGTATACATTTTTGAAAAAATAAAATATTTGTGATAAATACATTTTAAAGATAATGTCATAAGAATGGTTAACTTTAAGTTCAATAATACAAAATTAAAATGTATATAATTGTATTATATAATGTACATAAAAGTTGTTAATTTTTAGAAGGAGTGGCTATATTTATACATTCGGAAGAAAGAGGATAAGTAAAAAAGAAAATATATTTCATTTAGATGTGGGCTTTCTAAATAAATAATTTATGTTACTTATACACAATAAAGCAAAACAGTTGACTCAGATATTTTAAGCCTTACTTCCTCATGGAATCATATTTCCATTGAAAATAGATGTCGTAAGGTTATCAATGGGAAAATATGGGCACACTTAAGGTCTCTTTTACACAGAATAGGCATACTATCTCATATAATGAAGCCACACAGTAGAAGACAAAATAGATGCCCGGGACCTAAAAAGACTTCATCAAAAGAGTGAAAGAGAACTCATGATCTGTGAATGGTTTTGTGTATTTTTAAAACAATAACATAACAGATAAGAGATTTATCTCTAAAATCTAAAGAAACTCGAAATACCTCAATAAGAAACAAATGAATAATCGAATGAAAAATTCGGAAAAGGTTATGAACAGAGCGTTCACCCCCAATTCTGTCAAAATGAATAATAAATATATGAAATAATTCTCCTAATAAAAATGATGGCATTACCTTATACCCAAAAATGGTGACCCTATTTTTTAAAATTCTGCAAAGGATGTGGAGACGTGAACACTTCTGGTAGGTCTGTAAATATGTACAACCATTGTGAAAAATGATATGGAGGTACCTCAAACAACTGGGAACAGAAATTCCATCCAAGGCCGCAATAACTCTGTTGGAAATTGGTATATACAATAAAGAAGTAAGAGGCATAACACAGAAAGACACATGCACTCCCATTTCATCACAAAATTGTCCACAATAGCAAGAAGTTGGAATCAGTCCAAATGCCCTCAGTAGAAGAATAACTAAAGAACTTTGATACATATACACACAATGAAATATGCTGCATCACTTCAAAGAATGATCAAACCACAAAACACCCCATAGCACAAATGGACCGGAGAAAATGATGCAATTGAAGGCAGTCATTCACAAATGTATAAATATTGTATGAGACCACTACTATTAGCCTAAAAAATCAAGACAGAGACTTGGATATCAAAAAAGAGTATGTTTTGGATACTCCCAAGGTAGGGAAGGCAAGAGTGGAAAAATGAAGTAATGGACTAGAAGGTTGATAGATATTGACTAGAGGAAAAGAGAGAATGGAGGGCCATCAGAGGGAGAAGAGCAATCACGTGTGGGAATGAGAGGTGTTAATGAGCGATGTGAACTTTTGATGTTCTGAAATGTAAGTGCCCCAGCTAATTCATAATAAAAAATCATTTTAAATGGTTATTACTTTACTAAAAGTAAATACTAAAATACAGTGGTTTTAGATCAATTTCTGAATATATATTATGATTGCTATTTAACTGGAATGTGTTTTCAAGAGCTGTTTATGACAAGCACTACTTGTATATATTGGGAGGGGAAGAAGCTTTTTTAATAATTTACATTAAGCAATCTATATTGATCCCTTAAAATAAGTCATTCAAGGTGATTTTTTTAAATGTGAAAATGAGCTTGGGCATCTTTTAGAGCTAATTAGTATAGAAACAATTCTAAAATTGTCCTTGATATAGGAACAAAAAAATCTAATAAATGTGGAGTGTTAATTAAATTAACAAAATTCGAATGTTGTAATGGAAGCAAAGACAAACATATTACTGCAGTGATTATTGCCAAACCTCATCCTATTTTTATTGTTTCCTGATTACGCCTAGATAACTATGCTTTATGAAGTAAATGCATAGTTTATTAAGAAATTACAGTGGCATTAATAAACATGAAAGAGGAGACTTCACAAATCTGATCCTCCATAAAATTACAGAGTTAATTGGCATTCATTCTCAGAATCATCATTCTTCACCCCCTTTCCCCAGCCCCCTCACTCCACAGACAATTACAGGTTTGATTAGGGAATGTCCAGGTTATAATTCAGGATCAGAGAAGTTCAGGATACAGTTGTGGTCAGGTTAAGCTCTTCACTCCTATGCCACAAGCCCTTGCCCTGGCCGCTGTCCTGCTCGAGCAAAGTTACAGAGCAGTTTTAGCACTGTTGATAAATGCCCAAAGCGCAGAAAACCCCACTATAACTCTCAGTCGGAAGATGTTCAGCTCTAGCTCCATAGGTCAACAAACCTAGTGCTGGAGACACGCTACTCCAAAAGTGAGAGGGACTCAAATTCACTTGCTCCTTGGGTTGAGAAACCCTCCACTCTCTCTTGAACTCATGCTTTTTGGTTCTGCTTTGCTGTTTCTTTGATGGGATGATTCCTGCTCCAGGATCAAGAAGATTACATGTGCATGATCTTGCCATTCACAAGACATGCTCTTCTCCTTTCTTTTTCTTTCTTTCTTTCTTTCTTTCTTTCTTTCTTTCTTTCTTTCTTTCTTTCTTTCTTTCTTTCTTTCTTTCCTTAGTTCTTTCATTCTTTTATTTTTTTATGGTGAATTAGCTGGGGATTTATATTTCAGATCCTCAATTTTGTATTCAACAATTGAAACAACTTATCAATAGCTTACCCGAAACCCGCCCCCCCCCCAATGTTTGATTTCCCTTCTACGTCTCCTGGAATACTATCTTCCCCTTCACTCGCATTGACACCTGTCACCCTGACTTTACATTCCTTCCTTGGCTCTTCTTTCTGTATGGCAGCCAGATATCCCCCTCCTGCTTCTGAACTGGGTCTTTTTAAACCAGCCGGATGACAAGACTGATCAATCTCCTCATCAGGATCTAGGATTTCATAATCACAACTTACCCTGCAGAAGTCACAATTGAATCTTATAATCCTGCTGGTATCTTCCCACATTTTCTCTTGCGCATGTCCCTCAGGACAACGTGGTTTGGAATCAACTTCTTTGAACTCTGCAGCATGTAATATGGTTGTTACAGAAGCCAGATGAAAACTCAATAAAAGGAGAGGGGAGAAACTTATTCTTGTTAAGAAGGTTCTGTGGAGTTTTTTCACCTTAGCCTAGCCTCCTGTACACTCCCCAGCTTGACTGTGTGGTCTCATAGACAGCAGCTCGTATTCCAATATAGTTTCTAATGGCCAGAGGGAATAGAGGAGAACTTACTCTTAAAGAATTGTAGTTATTGGTTGTGACATGCAGTTGGGTCCCTGGAAGAACAACTCAAAGGCCTTGCCTTTCTTTCAGCTAACACAATTTTCTCAAGGCTGAGGTGTTTTTCAGCAAGGGGAGAGATTTGTGTCAAAAACTTTTAAAGAGATTACATTCATTGCTGTGGCCTAGGACAGGGAATAATATTTGGTGAAAACAATAGAAAAAATGAAAATGTTATATTAAAGGCTGAAGAATGAGTCACTTTGGAGGAATAAGAGTTTTGAAAACTTTCATATATTCTTAGGAAACGAAAAGGCAAAACATTCCCAGGACTGACATCATGTTCAGAGACACACTACTCTAAACTCTCAGGTATGGGTGACTTTCAGATTCTGTACAAGCAAAAATTGAAGGGATAAGACTGACTAATAAATTATAAATTGCCTGATTGAATGTTGAAGGCATGCTACAACATACACCCACACAGAATTCATTTCCAAAGCCTGGTATATTTATTTGTATATATGGTTCCAGGTGCTTGTTGGAATCTATCAAATTGGTATCTGAGCACTAAACAAATGGAAGAGTGTCTAAAAGGTTAGACATTACAAAGGATACATGCTTTACAAAATTCATCCAGAAATGTCCTGAACAAATAACACCTAATATATTATAAGGCAACAATGAAAGAGAAGGAGGGGAATCTTAATTTCCAAACTGAAAGATTGTACAAAATTCTCAGTTTTCTATTTTTGCGACATGAAAAGAAGTAAGAACATATAGGTCACATACTAGAAAATAGGAATAAATTTTAAAATGTACATGAGAAAACACAGATATTGACTTTTCTTGAGAAAATATTTAAAAGAAATAGTATGAAATAAATTCAATGCATTAAAGAAAACTTTGTCTAAACATAAAGGAAAATACAATAATGTGTCACCAAATGAAAAGCGGATCAAAATAAAATATATATCAAATCTATATTCTCTGTTTGAAAAGTAAAATAATTAAAAGTTCAAAGTCCACAACAGATTTAAGCATGTCAAATAATATGTAGTCAAATAATTCAGTGCTTCTAGTCAGAATTTCCTTATGTGATGTATTCTAATTTTTGACTTTAAGTTTCTGGTTATCATCCTATTTTGGATGACATTCTCTGTTAAAGGATTGATATGGGATGTATCTTTAGACTCAAGTTTACTAGAGGGTATGACGTAAGTCACAAGCCATTTCTCTGTGTAGGTGAGCCATCTAGGGTAGAGAGAAAAAGCCCACGACCATCACAAGGGCACATTCCAGATCTCTGTCTGAAGTGGCAGAGGTCAATACCAAAGGCAGCAGAGACTGTGACACAGTGATTCAAACAAGCAGTGCTGAGACTATGAGATACGTTCCCCTCTTCTGGCCCAAGACATGGGACAGTGAAAGTGATAGGCAGCCTTCCTAGTACATTGACTGAGAGACCTAGCTGTTAGCTGAGAAGTATTTCTGCGGACCAATGAATGTGCCCTTATGGTTATTGATCTTAATTTATGGTGACCTGTTAACTTCCCTAGTGGTGTCATTGCTGTTAGGTGCAATCTGGTTGGTTTGGGCTCAGTGTGTTCCTATGTACAACATAACAAAACACCACCTGGTCCAACACTCTCACAATTTTTCATCTTTGAGCCTATTATGGTTTCCCTGTGTCGATCCAGCTTTTGAGGACCTTGCTCTTTTTCACTACCCATCTACTTTACCAAACTTGAAGTCACTCTGACCACATGTCTAACATACATATAATGAAGTCTTGCTATCCTTGGCTCTAAGGTAGTGATTCTCAACCTTCCTAATGCCATGCGCCTTTAATACAGTTCCTCATGTTGTAGTGACCCTCAACCATAAAATTATTTTCGTTGCTACTTCATAAATGTAATTTTGCTATTGTTATGAATCATAATGTAAATAACTGATATGCAGGATGTATTTTCATTGTTACAAATTGAGCATAATTAAAGCATAGTGATTAATCACAAAACAATATGTAATGATATATTGTGAAATATTTATTTCTAATTATAAATAAATGAAATTTTGCCTTGAAGTATGATGTACCATGGGTAAATATTCACACCAGGTACTCATATGTGGGCATATCTGCTTGTGGGCAGACCCACCTGGAGACAGATAGAGGAGCGGTGTCCTGCTTCCTGAGACCATCAGAAATATGTGTTTTCACATGGTCTTAGTAGGTGAACCCTGTGAAAGGGTTGTTCAATCCTCAAAGGGTTGAGAACCGCTGCTCTAAGGAATACTCTGATCATACATTTTCTACGACATATTTGTTTGTCTTTTTGGC
Source organism: Tenrec ecaudatus (assembly GCF_050624435.1). Taxonomy (NCBI): domain Eukaryota; kingdom Metazoa; phylum Chordata; class Mammalia; order Afrosoricida; family Tenrecidae; genus Tenrec; species Tenrec ecaudatus. Next base: position 140,048,699 of record NC_134548.1, read on the forward strand.
AATCTACGGTGCTTTCCATTTTGTTTGCCAGCAAAACAAATCAAATGCATCAATTATTTTTTCAGTCATCCTTAATCAATGTCCCACTTCCACAGGCATATGAGGCATCTGAACATACCATGGCTTAGATCAGGGACACTTTAGTCCTAAAAGTAACATTCTTTTTTTTTTTTTCACAAGAGAAAAGCTTGTAGTTAGTTCAGGGATCGTTTGCTGGCCCTTAGGAGCGTTTTCCAGTCCAGTCTGTTGGGGCACCACACCCTGGCCCCAAAGTCCACTTTCAGCATTCCCTGAGACCTTGCCACTCCATTCCCTTGCTGTTCTGCTGCACTCCCCCAGTGATTTGCCTCGGTGTGGTGGGATCAGGTCTGGTGCAATTCCCACACTGTGTCTCTGGTGCTGTCCCCTGTATCGCCCTTAGTCACTGAGTGGCATCATTTCTCATAGTGGGGCCAGCCATGTTGTTCTCTCTGTGGACTGGCTGCTCTACTCAGGAACATCCTCCTCATGGCCTGGTGGGCCAGGCTGTGTTCCACTCTCTCCTCCTGCCCCTTCATCTGCTCCCGTGTGCTCTGATCAGATATGTCCATCTCCCAGAGCTGCAGAGTCAATGTAGTCCTTTGGAACAAATTCTTTTCGGGGGAGGGGCAGGAATCCACTTCATTTATGGTGCTGGGGCCAGCCTCCCAGACCTCTCCACTGGTTCCCTACTCCACGCCGGGATATTGCATTCACACCTTGCGGCACTGGGTTGAAGTCTGGTCCCACTTTCCCTGTGGAGATATAAACAATACCCTCCCCTTGGGTGGATTAGTGCCCCATGGCCCCACTACCTTTTTCTTCCTTATATTCATCCTTTTGTTTTCCTTTCTCCCCATAACGAAGGGGTTAGAGTACTGGTCTTGTAAACCAGGTGTTGAGAGTTCAAATCTCGCTGGGGCCTACCGCTACCTTTCAAAAGTGGCATAGGGGAAAAAGCTACTGTGTACAAACATTTTTGGAGTTAAGACTGTGTAGTATGGCAGAGACCAGACCAAAACCAGGGATGCACATGGTAGACAATGGTGGAGGAGGGGGGGGAGTAACATTCTTGCTTTACAATATTCTGAAGAAGTTTTGTGCAGCAGTGTGTTACTCTGAGCAGAATAGAGAAACAAATCCATAGCATCATATGTGTATAAGAAAGAGCTTTATATACAAGAGCAGTCAAATATTGAGAAAATATCACAGCCCAGTTCAGATCAAGTTCATAAGTGCTATATTAGCCCATATGTCCAATACCAATCTATAAAGTCTGCTTCAGAGTCTGGAAACACATGCAATGATGCTGAATGCAGGAAGATCACAGGCCAGTAGGTGGGAAGTCTTGTGGATCCACTGGCGTTGTAAGTATCTCAGTGCTGACAGGGGTTTCCATGGGGCTTCTCTGGCTCCAGAGGTCTGGCTCCATCAACCTCTGTCCATGTGTCTTCTCCACAGAGATTTCTTTCAGGGAATGAGCCAAGAGAGAAAGAGAGAGTCTCCCTCCTCCAAGGAGGAGTTACAGGGGTTCCCACAATCCTTAGGAGAAGGCCATGCCCACATAGAGGCCTCATTGGCTATATCTTGATTGACAGACTAGGCTCCACCTCTACACTCTTAATCCTCAAATTGACCACAGATTATGTAACTACCGCAAGCAGATTTACCCAGTGCAACTCATTATCAAAATTCATTATCATATCAAGAGAGTATCATTATCAAAATGATATACTCTTGGATGTATTTTGTCTCTGTGAATTTGTTTTAATTTTTTTCTCCTCAAAATGAACTTACATCTGAGAAATTGATGTTCTTTTTCACAGCCAGACACTGGTCTCCTTTTAGCTGGTGATATTTACCATTTACATTGTCTCTTCTGACAAATGTACTCAGTTTAATTGCTGTGTATCCCATCTAGATAAGGCCACCTGTCTTGTCATGATTTGTGTTGTTAAAAAAGGTATTTGTGAGGAAGAAGCCATATTGGTCTTGCAAAATTCTATAATGTGATCTCCTGCTTTTATATCACCAAGACCATATTTTGCAATGGCAGTTCCTTTTTGTTTCCAAATTTGGTATTTGAATCACCACATTTTTAAAGTACTCCTCCTTCCTCTTTGCTTCCAACTTTTGCATCCCAGCCATCAATAACTATCAATGCATTTTAATTGCATTTTTATTAATTTCAGACTGAAAATTTTGGTAGTTTTATTACGTATGATAAACCATGAAGTTACATAGATTACACTTTGTGAACTCCTCAAAATGTTAAACATACAGCTAGTATATGGTTCAGAATTTTCATTCCTAGGTAAACACCCAAAGACAATGAAAACACAAAAATGTACACACACATGTTTATCTATAGTAGACAAAATGTAGTAACAACAAAAATTTCCATCAGCTGCTAGATGAGTGTGGAATATTCATACAATGAAATATTATTCATAAGGCTATGGATGACAATAAAGCTCAAAATCCATTTGCAGGATCCACACATAGGTTAAGCCTCTGGGGAATGCCCTCTGATCATAGTTGAGGGATCTGAATACTCTTGTTATCAAACACAGAGCACTGTATCGTTAATTATAGCAGACATAGTTAGGTTACACTATAATGTCTTATCATTGTATCTCTCTTTTGGCACATTTTAATGTTTTTTTTCAGTTTAATGAGAAGTGAGCAAGAAATACACATGAATTACGCCTCTGGTGAATCCCCTGTAGACCAGGAATATAAATAGCCTTGTTATCAGGTAGAACGAACTGGAAAATGGATTACCACAGATGCAATTAGGTTAAAATTTAATACTCTGTCATTTTATCTCACTTTTAATCCATTTTAAATTTCTTTTTCTTTAAAAAGTAACAAAAAACAAAATTAATTTCTTCTAGTTTTTAATACTTTCTGCTTTGTATGCAATTGAAGTTTTAATCTGTTTTATTTTGTTATGGCTGTTAGTTTAAAGAATCATTTATATATACTAAATTCAGGATACCTGGAAACCATTATGCTGAGTGAAATTAGTCCATTGTGATAGGACAAATATTCTTTACTACTATAAGGAGAAACACCGATTAAACAAATCTTGGAGACCAATTCCCAAACAAAGGGGTAGAAATTCTGCTTGCTGCCCACGAACCATACATCACCCCTTTGTGTACACTTCATTAGAACCACCTCAAAAGAGACCTCACATTGGCTAAGGTCACCTCTTCACAAAGGAGCAAGGGTGAAGACCGTCCACTTAATGTCATACAACATGAGACACATCAGCGACAAATCTACTGGACCTCCGCAGCAATGAGAGGAGAAATTTAACAGAAAATCACGTTAACCCCTAGGGAAAGGAGGAACTACTGTTTAGTGGAGGCACTTATTCTTCTGTTGGTGGGTATAGTAGGGGCAGGGAGCAACCTCAGATCAGGAAGAGATGATCATAACTGTAGGGAACCTAAAGGGGGCATAAACCAGGTTCTACGTTCCTGGGTAGAGAGGTTGAATAAATTTCTACCAAAACTTTGATGAATCATGCAATGGCCTAAGCACTCAGATGACCTTAGACAGTGGCCTTACAGAGAACATGGCATCTCCCAAGGACCACACTTGAAGAAATCAATGTGGAAGCTTGACTGAATGAACTGTACCCTACCTCAAAACTACCTGTACTCTTGGCCTTAGAACTGAAATTCACTGATGGGAGAGAAAGCCAAGAGTACCCCCCAGCCCAAGACTATTGAAATGGAAGGTGTTGGACCTTGGGTGGGATCTCTGGCTTGGTGAGCAGCCAAGGAAAGGGGATCCAGGACCTCCATCTATTTAGAATCTCAATGCTCACCTTGAATGAAGGACCGTAATCAATCTGATAGGCAAGGATCTGCCCTTATAAGGAATGTTACAGGAAATTTTCCCCTAACACTACCCCCCATGCTCAATGTAAACAGAGCTCAACCATTTAAGAAGTCAACCTGTACAAAGCAACAACACATGGATTGCAATTCTCAGCAAGACTATACTCAAATAAACTCATCTTAAATTCTAGACCATTAGTAAATTATTGATGTTATCAACTCAAGTCGTCTTAGGTTGATCATGTTTTTCTTTGTGGTTTGCTTTGGTCTATTTTATTTTGGCTTTGGTTCTCATGGTTGGTTGTTTGTCATAAAATGATAATATGGCTAGTAAAGTTAATCAGTGTCCTTCATAATCCATGGACCAGCAGAGGGATTCTGGACTCCCCCTTAATTCTAGCCCCAAATCCAAGGACAATTAGCTTTCATAAGATGGCCCTGCTCAAAACTCGCCTTCATGAAGTGATCACTGAAGAGAAGGATGCTTCAGTACAGTGTGGTGAAGAAAGCAGATGGTGCCCAACTATCAATTCGAATAGTGTCTGGGGTCTTAAAGGACTATATTCAAACAAGCAGCCATTCTAAATGAGGTGTATACTAAATGCACACAGAAGAAACACATCATCCTGTGTGAGCCAAAGATGACAATAACAAAGCCCAAGTATGCTGAAAGGGAAAATGTCAGCCCTTACATTGTGAACATCAATTTGTGGAAGACTGTGGAGGATGGTTGGAGTGGAAAGTCCATCTTAGTGTCTGGCCAGATTGGGCCTCTGGCAAATACCCTCTAGTCACAGGGCAGGGACATGAACAACATTACTATATGACAGAGGTTATTATAAACTTGATCATGGTGGATTGAATTGTGGTATAATATGATACTTGGTCAGTTGATCTCCCTCTTGAGCCAATCTAAATTTTCTTTAGGCTTAAATGATTCTTATTTATTCCCAAACATAAATGTCTTCTTTGGCTTTTTAATATTGCTAGCTGTCTTTTCTTTATTTGTATTTATCTTTAAATTATTTTTACAGAAAGCACAGAGAGGACATGGGATTAGGAATGGCACGTTGAGGAGGTAGCAATGAATGAAATGAAACAAAAGTATTTCAACTGTTGAATGCATAACTCATGATCTTTGTAAATCGTCACAAAATTCACAATGAAAAGGGTTCTTAAAGCAACATATTATATGATTTCACTTATATGAATTGACAGAACGGGAAAACCCACATAATCAGAAAGACTTGTTGTTGCCAGGGAAAGAGTGGGGAGTACTTATGTATGTTTTAGGGTTTTTTTATGGGGATAGTTATTGAAAGACCCTGAAATTAATTATACAGTGATGACTGATGTACTATGTTTTAATGTACCAAAAATAGTATACTTTAAAATGTTCAATTTTACATTATGTGAATTTTACCCCAATAAATATAGTATTGTTTCATCAACCTGGTACCGTGAGAGTAGAAATGGAATAGATGATTAATTATTAGCTTCTGGTATTGAAAATATATTTTAGATATATTTTTGCATAGAAGAAATAATATTAAACCATATTAGATGTGAAATATCATCGTGAGTGATGCATAATGAATTGCCATCAAACATCAAGGCACAATTCAAGAAAATAATAGCAAGAAAACCAAAAATATTTCCTCTGGGATTTGATCCCTGATCAAATGATTGAAAACTTGCTCTAGCCTCTGGATCTGTGCAAAGCGTACATATTGTTTGTTGTACAATATTCTACTGCCACCTGGAGAGAATGGATCAACTACGTTGACTATTCACATTTCCTGGAGGACATTTATTTGGGTATTAGCTTCTAGATAGTAGATAAGTTTGTCAATACAGAAGGTTTCAATTGCCTTTATGAGGTACAGATCTTTACTGCTGTAAATAGACAAATGGTGGCTTTAATCAAAGCAACTAAACTTTTGTCTATTTTATAAATTGAGATTCTACATACAATTTTATTTGAAAACAAAGTTTGGCTACTAAAAAGGTTATTTGCAAATAATTTCTCAGAGTGTTCTAAAATTTCTTTTATCTTTGGTGTTTCATATAAATATTTGACTGGTGAGTATGTATGTTGACTGTGTCACCAATAATAGATAGGCTAAAGTGCTAACCTTTGTATCTGTGATTGTGACTTTATTTTAGGAAATAGGGCATTTCCATTAAGATCTGATCAGTTAGCCCACACTGGAGTAGTGTGAGTCTTACCCCTACTTCCTTCTGAGCTATAGCTTATACAAAGGAGAGAAGAAACACATTGTCATGATCATACACACAGGGAGAGGACACCATATGAATGTATTTACACAAGCAAAGGAACATACATACCTGGATCCACGTAGAGATTATAAAATATAGGGATCTTCTGCAGGAACCAATAAAGAGAGATTATATCCCTAGGGACACCCGGAATTCAAACATCCAGCCACTAGACGTGTGAGACAATATCTTTCTGTTCTTTAAAACAATATGTTTAGTAATGTTTTGCTATGGACTTCCTGGAAAAGTAACTGTGGTACCAGGGAAGAGGGGTGCTATTGCACAATTAACTGGAAAATGAGGATGTGGCTTTGTGATTGGTTAATGGATAGAGATTGGGAAAAGGTTTAAGATGCTTCATAATTAAGGCTAAAATGACTTAATCAGACTGTTTGCATGGAGAATTTATGTATATTAAAAGTTTTCTGGTGAAAAAAAATAAAAGTGTTCTGGTGAATTCTGAAAAAAAGGGCTCAGAAGAACTGTAGGGGAAAAAAAACATTATAGCCTTGAGCAGAATGTTGCTAGAAATGTGATGTTAAATGGATTTTTGATGAGGTCTTAATTGGAAAACATGATCATTGTATTAGATACTGGTGGAAAGGCTACCCTTGTTAGACGGTGACAAATAACCCGTCTGTTTTATTGAAAGTCATATTTTATGTAACAAACTTAGAAATGGGTCCATACACAGCTTCCTTTGGAAGTTCTTTTATAGTGAATGCTTTTTCAAATATTGCTTGCCTTTTTTGTCTTATCCTATATATGTGTCTGAATTCTCATATTTAAATTATAATGATAAATTAATAAATCAGCATTACCTAATAGCTGAAAATATAGTGGAAAATCTTATCTAAGCAACTGTACCTGATGGGGTCTATCCAATGCAATTTTCTGAATAAGTGAACCAAATCAACGCCAGAAAAAAAGCTGAAAAAAGAACAAGACAAAAAGAAAATAAATGCTAGGTTGTGTAATCATTTCTTTAAAAAGATTAGATGTATGAACCTATGGATCCAATCAACCATGTTAGCAGTAGAAGTACTCCTAATTTGGACTGAAGAAGGCAGAGAAAGGGACAAAATGAAGGAAAGATGAAAGATTCCTGGAATTCTACCAGCAGGAAATATAAAGATTTAGTTACTTGGCCACAAATATCTATTATATTTCAATAAAAGAAAAAAATGACCTTGGGAGCAGTTCAGAGACCAGCAGAATGCATGGCAAGATGGTGGAAGGAGATGGGAGCACAAATTCTTATGTTTCAAAGAGCAAGCTTCCACTCTCTAAATTTTAGATAGTAGGGCCATTTCCCTTTTTTTCAGGGAGTATCAATAATCATTCTGGTAGACCAGGAAAACAGAGCTACCACCAAAAGATGACTGAGGAATAACAATGATTAATGAAGCAATGAACCAGAAAAACAGTAGAACCCAAAGCTGAGAAGATGAGGTCAATATCCAAGGCCAAGGGTTCACTTCTCAAAATCTAGAGTGTGGAGCATCCAATACCTAAAGTGTGGGCGATGAGCCCATGGACCAGATATGCCTAGAGAACATAGGATTATTTGTAGCCCATGTGATCTAAGGAAGTTTTCTTTTCAGGTTTTCAGGCTAGTTTCATACCTTCAAGTCCTTCCTCCTCTCCAACTTTTCCCTTCTAGAATGGATTTAAGTAAACAATCCCTGTCCCAACACAAAAATGTTAAAGTACATAACGTTTTCTCTAAGTCTTATTAATTTTACATAAAGAAAAAAAACTTCCCTAGCATGAAGCACACAGAGCCTCGCCCATAGTATATCTAAATAAATCAAATTATGAGATTTTTAGAGTTAGTGTCAATGCTGGAATGGGTGAAGGTTTTCAGAGATGCTGAAATTGGTGTTTTCATTTTGCATGAAATTTGGGACTTCAGAGGTTGGAGTATTATGAATTAAGTTCCTCCACCCCCAAAATATATCTTGAAGTCCTAAGTCCTGTAAATGATATCTAGTTTGAGGAAATGGAGTGAGTTAGGGCGAGAACTCAGCTTCACTGACCACAGGCCCACAGGCTGCTTTTCCATATTAGTGAGGCTGTCTTGCCATATTACTGAAACTATGCTAGTATCACTTATTTTGTAGTTTTTTGAACTACTATACAGGGAAATAACTTTAACTTTCTTACCAACTTCCCTTTGTGACATCTGGGAGCCTTTATTGTGTTTTAGATCTCTAACCACACCAAAGGGGCTGTATTTTTCATGGGAGTTGCTATTTTGATACTTCTATCTTCATATCTCTACTAATTAAGGCAACCGTTATTACATACAAACCAGTGAGTACCACTTATATAGACAATTAGCTGATTGAGGAACAGACCCAAAACGGTGTTTTCATCAAATCTGTGCCCTAATGCGCCTAATTAACCCTAGAGACCTTTAATGGCAGTATTCCCAGGAATAAAACAATGTGCTTGCTGATGAATAATCTTGTCGAGATTTTCTCTCCAGGGCACAATTTCACCAATATCTGTTTCAACAACTGCTTGTGTTTATATTTACCCATTTTATGCAATTTCTGAAAATAAATGTTGTTATATATGAAAGTCATGATCATGTGTTCATGTTCATAGTAAAGAAAACTATTAGTTACTAGTCAAATACTGACCCCAAATATGACTTTGGGGAATGTTGTCTAGCATCCTGTTTACTACTTATGAAATGATTTTACTGCCTTGAGATTCACAAAAATGTCATGGTATCCTGTGACTATATGACTGGAGCTAACTAAACTATCTCCTAGATAGATACATTTTCATAACTTAGTTGAATTATTAAGATACCCCCAAAAATAAATAAAAAGCCACACCAAATATCTATTAGCATCGAGTAGATTCTGATTTATAGCCATATTGTGGGACAGAACAGAACTTCCCTATATGAATTTCAAAGCTGAAATCTCTATGGTAGCAGACTGCTTCATCTTTCCACAATGATAAAATGGGTTCTAACTGCTGACCTTTTTCATTTAGCAACAGAGAATTTACCAATGTGTCAACAGGGCTCCTTAATTAAAAAGATAGTACAATAAAAATTCTTATTCAATAATTTGACATATTAAAATCCTATTCAATAATTCTATTATTAGGGTACACCTTTGTCCATTCATCCAAGTTATGTTGTAATGCCATTAATGATAGGCTATAATAAAAAAGACGACTATTCACCCAACAATTTTAAAGGATGTAAACCATGTCAGTATTGTTACATAGGATCATTATAAGTATAAACAAACTGAATGTCACCTAATAACTGCTGCATTGGGTTAGGGGCCTTAAAGATATGAAAATATTCTGAAAGTATTTAAATGTTTGAAAAAAAGATTCAAGATAATGGATATAAAGAAGTAAACTTGTGTGGTCTGAAGAAGGAAACAGAGGGAAAGCATAATAATGGGGTTCATGCGCATGAAAGGCTGTTATAGAAAAAACATTCAACAACTGTATTTCACTCCCACTGTCAGCAGAGTAAAAAGAAGTGATTTCAAAATATACACTTAAAGATGAACTAAAACAAGCAATCACCTGAGACCCTGAAAGTATCAGTGATGTGAGATCAATTTCTCTAGGGAGAAATAAAAGACTAAAAAATGTAAAACATTTTAAATATTCGAGGTCAAAACACGATTTTTAGTCATCATGGAAATAGAGCCTTTCTTCAGTAATAAAATGAAATTTGAAGCTCCTGGTACTCAAAGTACAGGCAAACTTTGAAGGATCAAGGGATCCCAGTAGAGGTAGTCTTTGACTTACAATGTATGGCTTACTCAGTTTACAGAATAACCACAGTCTGTTTCTTTGTTTTACATTTTGTCCTTTTTAATCTATACTACAATGTATACCACTTGTAGCCCATAATTTGCTGATGATTTTTCTCAAATGTTAACTCATGGATGTTCAAAACTCAGATTTATAAAGCTACCTATAATAAACTGAAATATAATGAAAAAAGAGTTCAATTTACACAAGAAATAACTTAGGACAGTGCTTTTAGAATGAAACCACATTGATATCGCAGAGGAGTGAGATTTCTGTAGACAATGGGATGTGCTGTATCACCTAGCATTGCTGTCTGTAAGGAAGAGGAAGCATAAGTGTGCTTCATTCCACTTTGAAGACCCACAAATAAGTCAACTACTATTCAATGATACTGAAAATCTTCCTTCCACCATTTGTAATCATATACACTTAATTTATAAGAGGATAATGTTGACCACTAAGGTCGTGTTTTCATATTTAGCATTTTCTCATAATTTACCATACAAGCTTGGGATGCAGAAATTCACATGACACATTTATTTAATCCATAATCTCTAGTTGGGTACCTAAAATGACATGAGAATACTTTCATCTGAAAACAATATATGCCTGAAATTTCATATTTTCTGTGTATGTCTGTGTGGTCTCTTCAGTGCTTGCTTATGCTAGTAGAATACTGCTAGTTTTTTAATACTATTTCTGACTCAATAAGGAAATTGTATATCTATTGGATTTACTATGATTGCAAAAAATTAAACCCAAGAGAACTGAAATTGCAGTGGTTCATAAGTGTTACTTCCTACTGTTAAGTTAATGTTTTATGACATCATTATGCAACTTTTCACTTCTATTGGAGAATTGTCCTCCATTCTCTCTTCTTGAATAAATAGACTGAAACAATATGCTCTGATAACTGTTCTGACTGAAAATCATATCTGCACCCTGTTGAGAAATATAGTTCAATTTAAATTAGTATTTTTCAGTAAATATATAAAAGCAATACTCCCCAAATCTCTTCCACAACAGCTATAGCACCAAATGATGCATTTTCTAAATAAGGCAAAATCATTTGTATTCAAGTCATGCCATTTTACCATTGCAATAAACTTTATGGCATATGGCACTTTCTTCAAAAGTAATGGAAAAAGAAAAAGAAACATACTGTAAAGGAAATAGTAACTTACATTCCTTTGTGTTATCTTTTTTTCTGCCTTGGATATCGTTTTGATAATAAGACAGTTTGTTTTACTCTGTAAAGAAAAAAAAGGACACATATTTTGGATAATATTGTGAATCTGCATGCAGTGTTGCTACATTTTCTTTTCAATAACCACAGAGTGAATGCTGAGGCAGCAAGACACTTTGTATTTCATTATTGAAAACAGTATTTCACTGAGAATTCCACAAACATTTATTGATCCCTTATTGTGTGCTGGCTCTTGTTCTTACCATTTTGTATACACCCATAAAGTATATGTATAGAATCCCACATCTGGTAGAAATTACATTCAGTGTGAACTAGGCTTGAGTGGTTCAGAGAAAGACATCAAAACATGAATAAATTAATAATAAATTTTGGATACTGTTAAGGGTTGAAATATATACCCCTCCTAAGATACAAGGGGGCTTCAAAAAGTTATTGAAAATGGAATTATGTGATAATGGAGTTTTGTCATAAACTTTTCAAGCCCCATAATATGTTGATGTCATTACCCATGAATGTGACCATGTTTAGAAATACAGTTCTTGAAGATGTTATTAGTTAACATGAGGTCGTATTGGAGTAGAGCGGTTCCTGATGAAATGTGTCTAGAATCCTTTTAAAAGAGAGGGGAAAACACACACACACACACACACACACACACACACGGAAAAATGTTGGGGAAAGAAGACCACATGAATGCCATCACTTTGATGAGTAAGTTGCATGTGACCTAAGTCATAGTGTTTTCAATCTCCTTATATGCATGTAGGATCTCAGCAATGTATAAAGAATATTGCAGAAGAATGTGTGCCTTTAAATTAGGTGTTAGTAAAGAATGTGGACTGTACCATGGAGTTCCAGAAGAATGAAGAAATCTGTCTTAATAGAAGTATATCCAGAATCCTCCTTAGAAGCAATGATGCCCAAACTTCATCTCACATACTGAGGGAATGTTATCAAGAGGGACTGGTCCCTGGAGAAGGACACTGTGCTTGATAATGTTGAGAGACAATGAAAAGACAAAAGAGCCTCCACAAGAAAGGCTGACACAGTGGATGCAACAGGAATCGGCTGTTTCCTTCTGTTGTTCAGAAGGCCACTATGAGTTGGAGACAATGTGATGAAACAAAACATCACTGAAAACAAAGCTGAAAATTCAGAAATACGTGAGGATAATTTTAGGAAAAAAATGCATGTTGCTTCTACTACTGGCTGTGAGGATAACACGGGAACAGACACTATTTTCTTTGATTCTCAGGGTCCGAACCCACTTGATGACACCTGGCAACAGGGAAAATGGAGGCGATTCTATTGACCATTCAGAAATCAGTGAGGAGAATTATAAAGAGAACTTAGGTTGTTTTCTACTATGATCATTAAAACGGCCATTAAGTTGAATCAAACTCGTTTTGAGCCAATATAGGGTTTACAAGACTTTTTTTCTATAGAGCATCTAGTAGGTTGGAACTGCCAACCTTGAGGTTACCATCCCAACTTTTAAACCACAGTGGTGTGAGGGCTTCATTGTATTGTCTTAGGGAATACATAAGTTAACATAAGCAAAATGTTCCTAAAAATCTGAACATCAAAGGGGCTCCTGGATGGGTCTTAGAAGGACATTGGAAGAAAGGAGATCGTTTTTATAAATTAGCAGAGGACTTGTCTAAATGATGTTGCCGAATTTGGTGGAAAGTAGATTTTGTAAAAATGGGCATGAGTAGTTAGCTGAGGGAATTCCTAAACAAATTTGGAAGGTTCAAAATTTCAGTAGAAAGCAGAAGTTCAAGCACAACGTACTAATTTTCCGTGTGATTTATGAATCATCTTTGTGGTTTGAACCAGATGTGGTGGCCTGGCTTCTTGGATGGTATGTGAATGTGGAATGGTTCTCTTTTCTGGTACATCTTGACCCAAAGCAAATCACATAGCAGATGGCTGCCTTTCAGCATATTTCTGCCCAATTGCTCTAAATACATGTCAATATTCCTGAGGAATCTTTAGCTAAGCATTTGCATTACATAGAAGCTTGCCAATTCTGCTTTCATAGGGAGGGAATGGAGTTCTTATTATATGGTACAAGAGGAGAACATGCAGACCACCTCGCTCTGTTGGCTTTGGATTGAGATCCGATACCTATGGGGGAATAGACATCTGCTATTCAAGGTGATCTTACTGCCTCTTCTCTATATGAGTAAACCACTGGTTCATGCAGTGTCTTGGTGTGAGTTGTGTCTTTCTTGGCAACCATAACCCTTAAATTATGCAGTGGATTACCATGCCCCATTGGCTGAGACTCCTACAGTGGAGGTGGTCAGAAGTAACACTTACTGGACAATTCCCATTGTTTGTTGTTTTAGTTAGGTGCCATTGAGTCTGTTCCAACTCCTAGTGACCTTGTGTGCAGAAGAAAACACTGTCTGGCCCTGCACTATCCTCATGACTGTTCTTGTGATTGAGATAATTGTTGGCGTCACTGTCAATTCACCTTGACCAAGGCATTCTTTTGTGCTGAACCTCTACTTTCCCAAGCATGATGCGCTTCCCCAGGGACTAGTTTCTCCTGACAACATGTCCAAAATATGTGAGATGAAGCCTCTAAGCCTCTCAGGATCACTCGGATGATACTTCTTCCCGGGCAGATTTATTTGTACCTCTGTACCTTTGGCACTAAACGTTACTTTCTACATTCTTTTACAACACTGTAGTTCAAACACACCAATTCTTCTTCAGTCTTCATTATTCAGCATCCAACTTTCACTCGAAAATGAGGTAATAAAAATACCAAGCTTTGAGTCAGGCACACCTTAGTCATCTAAATAACCTCCTTGTTTTCAACACAAGAAGGCTTGGGCAGCAAATTTAGTCAATGCAATGAGTCATAAGCTCTCTTGACTGCTGAGTCCATGATTGTTAATTGTGTATCCAAACAAGATGAAATATGTTAAAACTTAAGTCTTTAAAAAATATTTTCTCCATTTGTCATGTTTTTACTGATTGGTCCAGTTGGGAGGATTTGTTTGTTTGTTTTCTTTAAACTGAGTTGTAACGAAGAATGCAATCCTTGATCTTCATCAGCAAGCATTTCACATGCTCCTCACTTTCAGCAAACAAGGTTGTATCATCTGCATATTCCTGGTTTCTAATAAACCTACCTCCAATCCTATTGGCACACTATTCTTCTTAGCATACAGATTGAGTACATGGTGAAGGGATTCAACCATATTGCACATGTTTTCTGCTTTTAAAGCATACAGTGTGCCCTTGTTCTGTTCACACCACTGCGCCCTGACCCATGCACCAGTTCCTCATTAGCACAATTAAGTGTTCCAGAATTCTCATTCTTCCCAAGGGAATTCAAAGTTTGTTCTGATCCGCGCAGTCAGATGTTTGACATAGTCAATAAAAGCCAGATAAACATCTCTCTATTGTTCTCTATTTTCACCAATCTGAAGTTAGCATTGCTATCTCTTGTTCCAAGTCCTCTTCTGAATCCGGCTTGAACCTCTGGTTGATCCCTCTCAATGTACGGATGCAGCCTTTGTTAGATGATCTTCAGCAAAATTCTACTTACATGTGGTATTTATGATTGTGTTCTATAATTTGAACATTCTGCTGAGTCACTTTTCTTTGGAAGAAGGGCAAATATAGATCTCTTCTAGTCAGTTAGGCAAGTGGCCGTGTTCCAAGCTCCCTGGCAAAGAAGAGTTATTGCTGCCAGTTCTTCCTCAACTTGTTCAAACATTTCAGTTGGTATTCCATCAATTCTTGGAGACTTGGCAAAGGCTGATGCATTCAGTATACCTTGAACTTCTTCCTTCAGTACTATTAATTCTTGCTTATATGCTACCGCCTGAAATGATGTAATATCGAATGTTTCTTTTTGGTAAAATGACTTGTATTCTTTCTATCTTTTTTTGATGCTTCCGGCATCATTCAATATTTTGCCCATAGAGATTTTAAATATTGCAACTCAAGGCTTGATTTTTTTCCTTGAGTTATTTAAGTTTAATGTATATTGAACATGATCTTAATTTTTGGCTTTCTGATTCTAGGCCTTAGTGCATTATAATATTTTACTTTGTCTTCCTGAGCTGCCCTTAGGAATTTTCTGTTCAACTCCTTGACTTCAGAATTTCTTCCATTTTCCATAGCTACTCTAAAATTAACAGTAAGTTTCAGAGTCTCTTTTGACATCCACTTTAATGTTTTCTTTCTTTCCTGTATTTTTAATGACCTTTTGCGTTCTTCAAGATTGATATCCTTGACGGCATCCTACAGTTCGACTTGTGGTTATAGGAAATAGGAAGGACACAAATTGAGTGATCAGTGGTTAAGCCAAAAGGAACTTAATTTTAAAAACTTTCAGCTTATCTATATTTTTAAAATTGAAAACGTGTTTTTGAAAAGAACACTGAGGATGTTGCTGGTAAGCCATTTGTTATAAGAGATTTGGTGCTGATCTATAATCAACCATATCCGGATAATGCTGCCAGTTTATGTGAAAGGGACCAAATTTTAAAAATAAGGAAAACCGTAGGGCACCTGGAATTCTACAGGTAGGAAATTGACTGAGAGACCTGTTCAAATACAAGCATGTGCCCTCTTTCAAGAGAAGGGAAGCGTGGTTCCACACACAATTCATAGGAAAAAAGAGCCCCAACTGCTACTACACGCCCAATGGGCACATTCCCAGAGACTACAGCTGCTTCCTCCTTGTTTCCACAGAGCAAAGTCCCCTCTGTTCCAGAAGACAGACATCCTTCGTGTACTCCAGATAACCAGACTGCCACCTAAGTCAGTGGAGTAGACTACCACCCAAGAGGGCTAGAAGTTGAGGTCACCACTCTGTTAGACCCACAGGACAAAAGATCATTTTTTAAATTTGAAATCCAATTGAATTTTCCATGCTGGATTTTAGACTTTCGTGAGATCTATAATTCCCTTTTCTTTGTAATTTTTTTTTAGTATTGGATAGAAATGTGTATCCTATAGCTGCCCCGCCATTGTAATTTGGAAGTAAACCACTTGTATACTAGATTTTGCAGTTCACAGGTGAAGATTAATCCTGTCCAGTAAAAATCACACCAAGACTCTTACTCGTACCTGATTTAGAGTAAGGGATTTGGGGTTTAGAGTTGGTGCTAGAGTTGGATAAAACATTGAGAATGATGAGATTAAAATGAATGTTATTTGTGAATGGGAAAAGCTTAGATTGCAGGGAGCACGAACCATTGACTTGTGGCACTTCAAAAGGTATATAGTATTTGTGAATGTAATCTTGTTAAGAAAGAATCAATGAAGATATTGGCTACTATGAGATCATGTGGGAGTAGTGTGAATCATATGACTTGTGCTCTTACCAAAAAAAAAAAAAGAAAGAAAGAAAGAAAAAAGGAAGAGACATAGACATGGCCACAGGGGAAGACATTCATATAAGAACAGAGGTAGATTTTGGAGTATATACAAGCTAAGGAATATCAAGGATTGTCACTAACCATGAGAAGCAAGGAAGCACAAGAAAGGCTCTCCTAATAGAACCTTATTGAGAGCGCTAGGCTCCAGAACTAGGAGACAATACCTATATAATGTTATTTTTTTTAATCTCACTGCCATCAAGTTGATGCCGATTCATAGGACCCCATAGGACAGCGTAGAACTGCCGCTGTGTGACTGTATGTAACACTTACTGGGAGTAGAAAGCCCAGTTTTTCTCTCAAAGTCACTGGTGGTTTCAAAGTGCTACCTTGCCATAAAGAGCCCAACGTGTAACCACTCCACCACCAGGGCCCCTAATATGTTATTATAATCCACCCAATTTGTGGCACCTTTTTATAGTATCCCTGTGGAAATTTATACAGATAATTGAAAACAAACAAAGAAAATAGGTAATATGAATTAAATATACTAGAATGATGATGGTGTAACTTTTGTTCATGAAAAATTTAACTGAAAATGTGATATCTGAAATCAGCTAATTATAAAGGCTGAGGTCAAATATCACATCTTCAGACAAACTTTTCATTCACAAAAGGTACAGTATCACCACTCTAGAATATGCATAACATATAATTTATTTACTTTCTTTGTAACTTTGAGTGCATGAACTAACTCCTGACTCTTTCTATCTTAAATGATTTTGATCCAGAAGAAATAAGAGTTAACTTATTCAAGGCACCTAAGGAAATGGGTGATAAGAGTTATCAATTATTAAACTCTTCTGATATACTGTATAAGGAAGACTGATACAACTGCTAACCAAGTAGCATGGAGATGTTCTACTACGTGCTAAGGTCAAATGAAATGTAAGTGAAATTAATAGACAGGTACAATGATGTATGTTGAAATAAATCCAGGTACAGGTAACAACATTGAATTCACGAAAATATAGAAAGCTCAGAGAGATAAATTATGAGATGTGCTGAAATTGATATTGGTATGTTTACTATTAAAAGAAAGGGCTTTGTTGAATCAGTTGGTTTTTGACAAAGTAGTATCACATAATCTGGGAAATATACAGAGGAATTTGATATGAGCTAAGTTACTAAACTTTTCTTTAGGCAAATACATTAATTCTTTTGAATAACCACCTCATATAAGATTACTAATTTGAATACAAGCAAATAATTTATACTTCAACCATCCCTAACGTACATGTATGTTTTCTATTTATTAACTGTATTACAAATACTATCCTAGACTTGCATATTACTGTAATCCTAAACATTTCAGGAGACTCCCATATGAAAGTGACACAGGAATAAAAGACTGAGGATCTTTTTCCAAAAATAAAAAAGTTAAAACTCCTTGGATCACAATATTTGATTTTATATCTGATATAAAACCAGTCATGGGGATGTAACAGGACTGGGTAATATTTTGTTTCTTATACATGAGATCATCATAAGTTGATGTCAAATTGGATGCCATCTAAGGTGAGCAGCAAAACCTTGATGAACTGAAATGATAAAATATGCCCAGGACAGACTCAGGTTTTGCCTTATGATTCATATATTTTCCACTATTTGCACCAGTATGGTATTTGCAAATCCGTAGCATTGAAAAATCATCTATGTACTGCAAGAATGCTATATTTCAGGCTGCAAAACATTACATTAATCACTTACTTCATGTTCATCTTCTCTCCAATTCAGAAAATCAATTATGTATCCGGGAGGCAGTGGTATTTTAGCATATAAAGGATAGTTTCAATAAGAATCTTATACAATTGATGTATGTATATGTATGGATTGTGATAAGAGTTGTATGAGCCCCTAATAAAATGTAAAAAAAAGAAAAGGAAAAAAAAGAAAATGATTAGAGCAAAGAATGTACAGATTTGCTTTCTACAATTGATGTATGTATATGTATGGATTGTGATAAGAGTTGTATCAGCCCCTAATAAAATGTTTTTTTTTAAAAGAGAATCTTATGCATTAGCGGAGACCTAGTTTCGAAGAGACTTGTGACCACACATGATAGTGACTTCAGGTGTGTATACTTTTATCAGAGACAGTAAATTTTAAGACTATTATTATAATGACAGAAAGATTCATGAATGTGTAATAAAAATTAGGCTTGGAATGTGAGACGTATGATTTAATGGTTAGTTTTACCAGTAGTAAAGCATTAACTTAAAGGACAGTGAATAGAATGCACTGTTAGTATTATTAGATGCCAGCAAGTCACTTTGGAAGCATAGTGACCCCACATAAGACAGACCACACACTGGACAGTCCTGTGCCATTCTCACAACCATGTTTATGCTTGAGCCCGTTGTTGTGTTGTTGTAGCCATGTGTCAATCCTGTTCACGTAGGATCTTTGTTTTTGCTGATTTCTATTCTACTAATATGATGTCCTCTTGCCAGAACTGGCTTCTCCTTATAACATGGCCAATTTACATGAGAAAGAGTCTCATCATCCATTCCTCCAAGGAGCATTCTGGCTAGAATTTTGAAACCACGGTTATCATAACCGATATGATCAGAATAGAGGATTCCATAAGGAGCATAGAAAAAAATAAAATATGATAATGATTCTCATTAAAAAATACAGGTAATAAGACAAAGAGTACATTACACTGAAGTCTCAAAATGAGAAAGACTGTACTAATTAAAATGATCTGTTTCAAGAAATCAAAGAATAACTTAGGAAGCTATAAATACTTTAAGAATGTAAGATGATATGTCACCATGGAAAGGAAGCCGGGAGAAAAATAAAAGTGCTGGAAGAAAATTTAAAAACAACAAAATGAGAGGAAAAAGAAAGAAGGAAATGTGAGAAGTAATAATTGTAAACATAATAGAATTAACATCCAATTTGGATTTAGTAAAGATCAAATTAATACTATGTAAAATATAGCCAATGATATTTTGTACATGTTCTCAAAAAATTAAGAGAAAATCACATATCCATGGCTATGCCCTCTTAGATAGCATTAGAAGTCCCATTTAAGAACTGCAGGTTGCAGAGGAAGAAAGAAATGAACCAAACACATATTTTTTAAATTGATGTGTGCATATTGAAAGAAGCCATTAAAATCCAAACAAAAATTATTTTAAAAGAGTGGATGTATGGATAAATGTCTAAATTCCAGAATCAATTATCAACTAAAAGCATTTAAGCGTAAAAACCCTAGCGCCACAATGGAACCACAGAAATAATGTAGTCCTTACTCAGACCTCTCCTCTGAGACATGAAACATCAAAAAACAATTAAGTACTTTGAGGAAAAAAGTTCAGGTCGTACCTCACGCATTTTTACATAGTCAAAGTATTTTCCACATATAAAAGCAACTGGAAAATTTTCTCAGATAATCAAAACTTTGGAAAACGAACTATTTAGATACTAATGAAAAAATATTTGAAAGCATGTTCTAACCAAGAAATTAGACATTTCATAATCTATCCTAAATTTAATTTATTCAAAATATAATTTTGAATAAAACGACAGGTGGCAATGGACCCTTCTAAATATTCTTAACCATATATATCCCCAACTTTATTATAAAACACATTTTACACTAAACCAAATTAGATCCCACACTTTTGAGGAGTTGGTTCTGAAAGTAGTTTATAAAGTAAATATTCACAAATATAATTAATCCTAACACATTTTATAATATATTTAAAAACTGTAACAAATTTCAGAAAACAGAAATAGGATACATTCTCTAACCGAAGTGCAATCACCCAGATTCCCAAATAAACAAAACTCATAGCACTCTAAATCACTTGAAAAATAAAAGGAACAAGAAGCCTTCTCAAATATCACTTGAGTAAAATATAAATCAAGATTATAGTTATATACATAGGGTTAGAAAAGAAAAAGAATAGAAATAAAGAGGAAGTAGGGAAAGTGATTGTGCATTGATGGGATTGAAACAGATGAGTTGAAACAAAATATATAACTGTGGAATGTGAAACTAACAATCTGCTCCGTAAATCTACACTTAAATCTGTTTTTCACCCAGTTATTTACAAAAATAATGCAATAATATATTGCAAATAAAATATAGAGACTATGTTCCTATTTGTAGTCAAATGAAAATGTTTAATTTTCAGTTGTTTGCAGTACTAAACCATAAATAAATAAATAAATAAAAACAAATTGACGAAATCACTCCACTGTGTAAGTTAGAAAACAAAATATTAAAATAAGAGAAAGTTATCAGGTAGAAGGAATTAATACATTTGAGAAAATATATAATGTATTAAAACACCAAGAACAGACTAAATTAAATAATACATTGAAAACATAGAGAAGCTTCTGGTTAGAAAAATCATTTAAAAGTTCAAAAACCTAAAGTTAGAGCTGGGCTCTGTAGCGCAATGAATAGCGCATTTGGACTCCTAACTCTTCCCAACATGTGATTCGAAAACATAAAGTTAAAACTCGGAATGTCCATATATCCAAATATAAAGGCTAGAGTTTATTTTTCTATTTATTATTTATTATTATGCTAATGGATAATGAGGACACAATGAAACATTTCTTCCTTGAGCTTTCTCATGGGTAGGTGGAGAACTAGTCCATTCCAAAGACCATGAAAACATTTACAAGCGAAGTAAAAATGAATGCTAATTTTCCATGTCTTCCTAGTTGATTTTGTTCAAACAGTTAAATTGTTTAAGGTATTTACTTCAGGAAACACAATGTCCCTAATGCACTATTTATTTGAGTTAACATGAATCACACTGTCCACATTCATTTCTTTGTATTTGTACAAACGCTCATTAATAAAATTCACTACATACAATGGTGCAGCATGTAATTCGCTGGTGTCATCATTCACAGACGTTCAATTTTATGATTTATTGCTCAAGCACTGCCATATAGATTTCGTTTTCTTTAAGACATGAAATCAAACGCTGATCATTTTGCTAACGTTGTTAGGCAGATTTGGGAAACAGATGTTATAGCAAAATACAAAAGATATTTTAAAAGAAAGAATAGTACAGACAGCTCTAATTTTCTGAACAGAAATGCAATACTCGTTTCCAGGAATAAATCAGATGATCCCGAGCCTCTTACACGGGGAGGTATTTCTGCACGTGCAAGATGCCAGTGTTGCCCAACTCTTGTCCGCACCACAATCCAATGCGTCAAAGTCTTTCTTTTTTATTGCCCTTCTTTCCCACATATAGGGGACAATTGATGAAAGCATGTTTGGAATCAGATGTACCTTAATCATCAAGATACATCTGCTTTTAAACACATTAAAGAGGTCTTTAGAAGTAGATATGCCCAATATAAGATGTCTTTTGAATTCTTGTTTACAGTTTCCATGGCTATTGATTGTAGGTACAAGTAAAACTGAATCCTTATAATTTCAGTATTTGCTGTAGTTATCAAGATGTTGCTCATTGTGTTTTTTGTTTTCTTTATGTTGAGGTATAATTCATACTGAAATCCATACTATTTATTAGCGAGTGCTTCTAGTCCTAGTCACATTCAGCAAACAAGGTTGTGTCGTATTGGATATAACAGGAAATAATTGGGATTTTTCTGATGCTAATCCTGCATTATTCTTCATATTATTTAGTTTCTCACAGTATTTGCTTAGCATACATATCTCATAAATGAAATGACAGGGAACAACCCTGACACATAGCATTTTGATTTTCTACCATAATATCCCACTTGTTGAATTGGAATCATTGATTAACATACAGGTTTCACAGGAGCACAATGAAGAGTTCTTGCATTTGTAGTCTATGTAACTCTATCCACAATATATCCACAAAGTTCATAAAACAGTTTAACATCTGTCTGGTATTCCATAATAGGAGCAGTCGAAAATAATAGGTCACATCTAAGTTCATTGCAAGAGAGCTAAAGAAAGTTCAACATTTAAACGTTTATCAATAGATTTTATTACATAAATTTATCAAGAGAGGAAAATTAGAAAAAGATGACTCAGACAAGTGGTGATTTAAAATTTTCAAATATAACATGAATCTCTACATATTTCTTCATGTATTATTGATATGTTGTGAAATTAATATGACTAGTTTTAACTTTGAAGTCACAGATGAGCCATGTCCTAAACCAATGTATGCCCCTGAATAGCTTCCTTATCCTCTTTGTATTGTAGTTCCATCATCTATAAACTGAAAATAAGTATTTCATTACAGAGCCCTGTAAACACATATTGGCTACTATATATTGGCATTTCTATCTATCTATCTATATATATATATAATATCCTTTATCACAATTCATCAATTTTAAGATCTTTATATATTGAAATCTGCATATATATCATATAATACAATGAACATGATCTATGATAAAAAGTTCAATATCTATTTTTAAAACAGGATAGGAACTATTTAGCTTTTTAAAAATTATAATATTTTTAATTGAGATAGGAAAAAAATGAATGGTGAAAAGTGATTTGGGAGATTGATGGCAGTAAGTATAGAAATTAGATAAATTCAATTTTCTGAGTAAACATGCAAATGATTTCTTCTTTGTGTATAAGACATTGCAGTTCATGAAAATCACTGGAACATCATATTAACTTGTCAATTTATCTGAAATTGTACTGCTTATATTTAATTTGCACTTTATAGAATGCACAATTTAGCAATTTTTTAATTGTCTTAAACAGTTTTAAGCCTAATAAAGTATCTTTCTAACAAGGCTACTGTTTAATTGATTATAAAACTGTCATTAAATAATTTGTATTACATTAATAAATATCATTTAGATTAGTTTAACACTCACTAAGCTTTTCCATGTATTCATCATATAAACATTTTTTACTACTATTATCATGATAACATGATTTGGCACATGACAGAGCTCTGGTGGTGTAGTGGTTACATTGAGCTGCAATTCACATGTTCAGAATTTCAAATGCACCTACAGGAGAAAGACTGGGCTTTTTATTCCAGTAAATTGTCACACTCACAGAAACCCACAGGGGTTCACTAGATGTCATCATTGACTCTATGGCAGTAAGTGTCAGTGAAGCATTCCAGGAAATTCACGATGAAACAAAAAATAATGTTTTCTCTTCACTCCTTCCTACAAAAGGGCATCACATACTTAAGGGAAAAATAGCTTTTAGAATTTCAATTAATATTGAACACCTTAAATAGGGTATTTTATTATCTAAAACATTGATCAAATATTAAACATTACAATTGTGAGAATGGTGCAGAAAACGGTATATTTTGTTCTGTTATACATAGGGTCACTATGAGTCAAAACTGACTGTATCTCACCTAAAAACAAGCCAACTAGCATCACCCTCCAAGCTACCATTCGATTTGATTGCTTAATGTGAAGAAGACCATTGTTGCTGCTTTTTAAATGAGCTCATTTGATTTTGCTGCTACCTAGAATCCTGCGTGATTTTGCAATATAAGGTCTTATGATTATCAGGACACAGGTTACCTTTAAATAAGCTTTTTGTGAAATCAATGCTTTTCTTGAAAATCGATATGTCTGGCCTAAGATGAAATTGGACATTAAAGCATATGGAAGCCAAATTTTCAATATTTTATTGTTAAAACAAAAATATTGAAGTGCTATATGCCTTTTGTGAGGGATGGAGTCTGTGGAGAGCAAGGGTATTCAGGAAGAAAATATGATGAGACAGAAGCATTTCACATGATGACTTTTCAAAATAAAACTTGATTTTGTTTTGAAAATGTCAAGGTGAGGAAAAGCAACAGTTCTGGCCTTTTTAATTACTTGAGAATGTCAGCCTGGCATATATTTATAGTTCTCTTCTTTCTCATTACAGATAAAAATATTTTGCTCATTATAAAGACTCCGAAAACTCCAGTTTCTTGGATGTCAGTTCAGAAGTTTATATTTCTCTTTTTGCAGAATGGCAGTGTCTTTTTAACTCCATAAGAAATTGGAATGGAGGGGAATTACAAACAGAATAAAACTTTTAAAAAGGACTAAAACAGCCTGTACTGATCAACTTCCTTACAATACAGGAGAAAACACAACAAAACATCTTGTTTTAAACAGGTTTAAATCTTTGTTTAACAACACTAATTAGAAACTTACAATTCCATTTGTCCACTGCGAATATTGAGGCAAGAAACAAACTTTAAAAGTTCTAGACTAATTAGGACTGCTCAGACATCTGGCCAAGGGTTTAACAAAGAAAGCAATTAAATGTTCTTTTCTCTAAAAAAAAAAATCCCAGCTTGATTTTGGAGATGTCATATTCTTCTTTGGACACTGTATTAGTTTCCTACGGCTGTCATATAAAAATGCCTCAAATTGAGTATTTTCTTAAAAATAGTTCATTGTCTCACATTCTGGGGGCTAGGATTTTGTGTTTCGTGTGGTAGCAAGGCCAGGCTCTTTGGACTCCAGATTATGGTACTCCAAATTATTTTTCTCTCTGACTGCTGAGTGCCACAAGAATTCCATATCTTGTCGATAGATCATCACACGGCAGTTGTTTCCTCTGTGTCTATGATCTTGTTTATAAGTAGAGCATTCAGATGGGATTATGATTCACTCTATTATGAAATAACCTCATAAACACATATAAATTGGTGACAAGTTAACTATCCACAAATAGTTCAGGGGTGAAACTATCATTTCATTTTGGGGAGCACAATTCAATCCACTCACAAAGCACAGCAAGTTCTTTTAAATATACATGCATGAGTACATACAAACAACATATGTATGTATCGATATAGATATACATAGAAAAATACATATGCATACGATTCCAATATAAAATATTTGGGGGTAAAGTAAAAGAGGGAGAAATTAACTAACAAATTCAACATTACAACAAAATCACTATTCATATTTTCGCCTCCTTATTTTCCTAGTTATACATGTAATTTGCTACATCTAAAACTTTAAATCATTTTCCCTTAAAATTATGCTATTGTTACATGGTTTCATAGTTAGTTTTACGGTAATAGATATTAATATTATTACATTGTCTATATCCAAACAGTTTCCAATTCATTTTTGAATGAATGGCTAAATAAAAGTCAAATAAATCCTTTTAAATTTTGTATAATACTCCAGTCAGTGAAAATGATCTTTCTGTTATTGGAAAAATCAGGTAGCTTCCATATTTTTCACATATATAAAATCTCAATGAACATGTATCCGTAAAATACTTTTTCAACACTTCCCATTGGGAAAGGGTGACATAAACAGTGGGCTAGGTAGCTATGACACAGACATCAATTATAAGGATCCAAAAAATTAAGTAAAGCATATATGGATGACAATTCTGGAACACTGCTTCAGAGGAATTGATAAAGAGCTAAAACAATTACTGATTTCGCAAGGCACTGAACAGTTAAAGAGTATATAAGGAAAACAATGCAGTGAATTATTTACAGACCGAACCCACCTCCTAAACCAAAATTGAACTCACTGTCATCAAGTTGATTCATTTTGCATTATTATAAGTAGGTATCTGGTCAAAGCAGAAATCAGATAAGTAGTTTTGCTTATCCCAATCTGCACAAAACTCACGTTATGAACAGTAACTAGAGAAGTGTGATTCCTCCACACCCCACACAATCTTCAAGTGACCCAAGGCAGAACTCCATCACCTTCATCTGTTCAACATCTACTTTTGATTCGTTTAGTTTTTCTCCTCCTCTCCTTCTTTCTTTTACTTTTTATATTCCTTCCTCTTCCTCCCTCTTTTGCCCTCTTTTGTTTTATCATGTGCAGTAGACATCCTGCCACCCTGTTACCTCTACAGACAGAAGCATCTTCATCCAGCCCTGTGCAGTTTGTAATGTATAGTCACATGGAATAAGCATCATTAGCTCATACTTGGTCAGTATTGCTTCATTTTGGATTTTTCATTAATTTATCTGTCTTTCTCTCTTTTCACCCCCCCACAATTTTCTCCCATTCTAACTATTTTTCACAATACATTTCTCAGAAATCCTCTCCAGTCATATCTGCCACACCTGTTGCTCCCACTATTCCCTAGTGGCGTAATGGTTACCCTTTGGACTGCTAAACACAAAGTCAGCAGTTCAAAACCACCAATCCCTCAGTACAAGAAAGACAAGGCTCTCTACTCCAAAAGGGGCAGTTCTACTCTATTCTATAGGGTCACTATGGATAAGAATAGACTTGAAGGCATTGCGTTTGGCGGGGGGTTGAATTATCATTCATGAATATGGACCCAGACACTAGCAATGAAACTCTAGACAACAGAACAAAACAATTTCTGAATAAAATAGCACGTGACCTCATGAGATTCATACCATGTATGTGAAAAAGGTTTAACATTCGTAAAACAACACATTTCACCACATTAATAAAACAAGGAGAAAACCAAGTGATCACATCAATTAACGCAGAGGAGGCATTTGCCAAAATCCAACATCTTGTCAGAAAAACAGGAATAGAAGAGGAATTCCTCATCACAGTTACGGGCTTATACAAAAAAGTGATGACCAATATCATTCTCAATGGAGACAGGCTGAAACTATTTTCCATGCACAAAGGAAACAGATAAAGATACTTTTCATTATCACTCCTATTCAATATGCTATTTGAAATCCTAGCCGGAACCATTTGGCAAGAAAAATAAATAAATGAAATTCTGTTTGAAATTCCAGCAAAATTCTTCAAAGAAATGAAAAAAAAAAACTAATCACTGCTTAATATGGAAAGGTAAGAAAACCCAGATACACTAAATACCTCTAAAAAAAATAATATAGGCCTCTCACTCCCTGATTTCAAAACTGATTATACAGTCATGGTATTCAAAAAAGCTTGGTAGGGTTGAATGATAGCTATGTAGATCAATGGATTATAATAAGGAACCCTGAAATACAACCAAGTACCTACATATACTGGGTTTTTGATAAAAGACAAAAACACATTAAATGTGGAAAAGAAAATTTCATCAATAAATGATGCTAGAAAAATTGGATTTCCACCTACAAAAGAATGAAACAGGACCCATATCTCACATCATATACAAAAATAAACTCAAGGTGGATCCAATACCTAAATATATATCCTTTAACTGTAATTATCTTAAAAGAAAAAAATGAGACAAAATTTAAGAGCCTTAATATAAGGCATAAATAACCTACTAAATATAATGAATAACACCTATGCTGCAGAAGAAAATATACAAAGCTGAAAGCTTCTAAAACTATGTTTATGTACACCAAAAAGAGTAAAAAGAGAACCCATGTATTGCAAAAAATATTTGGCAATGATATATCAGATAAAGGACTAATTTTAAAGATCTATAGGAAACTGCAACTCCTTAATAAGAAAAACAGAAATAATGTAATTAAAAATTGGCACAAGAAATGAATAAACAAGTTACTAAAGATTACATCCAGGGAAAAAACTACCATGTGAAAAATTACTCATGATAATTAGCTATAAGAAAAATGTAAATTAATACAATGATGAGATATCTACTCACATTATAATTTAATTGTAATAAAACGCAAAATAAGAAATGTTAGAGATAATGTGGAGAGATTGGAATGTTCATATGTTCCTGGTGGGATTGCAGAATTGTACACCCACTATGAAAAACAGTATACTGTTTCCTTAAAGAAATTAGAATAGAAATATCATAAGACTCTCCAATCTCTCTATTCAGTATATGACCCAAAGAAATATAGAACAAAATACAAATAGACACATGCACATCAATATTTAGCACAGCAATTTGTATATCAAATATGGCAACAATCAGAAACACTGTCTGTGGATGATTAAATATGTAAATTCTGGTACATAACCAAAATGGAATATCATGCATCTCTAAAAGCCAATGATGAGACTAACAGTACAAGACATGGACAAAATTGGATGACATTATCTTCAGCAATGTTAGTCAATCTCATAAAGATAATATCTAGTGACACCATTATTATAAAGGAAATTTAAAATTAAAATTATTTTCACACTAATATTTCAAAAAATACTTTGAAGGTGATGATGAGGTTGGCCAGGAGGGTGGAGGGAGTAAAGAAGGGAAGATGATAGGGGAAAATGAAGAAGAAAAAATCACATACATGGAGTCTTGTTGACTGTCATACTGCAACTTTTTTGAAGCAATAAGATGGGCAACCATGCATAGTTTTCTTTTTCAAACTGTGATCTAAATATTCTCCAATTCAACAACATTTACATGTATAATTCATTGCCATTGATTATAGTCTTCATGCCAAATAATCATTGTTGATGTTCATTTCCTAATTATTTTACCATCAGTTATATAAACTCTAAGTCAGCTAACTTCATCCTTGGTAACCATTGGTCAAGTCTGGTTTCTTTTCTAGTAGTTTACTTGATAAAATATTCACCCAGCATACCCTTCTATAGTTAAATAGCTTTTAAAATGAGTTGGATATACATCATCATAATCAGTTCTAATGGTCCCTCCTGCTCCCACATTCGTTGTTTGCTCCCCAATTCCCTTCCCCTTTCCCACTCCCTTCCCCAATAAATCATTGCTGCAATTATTGTCTCTATGCATGCACTCTTAATGTGCATGATAAACTGGGAAACATAACAGAAATAATAAAAAAACAAAGTGAAACAAAAAAGATACAAATGATAATAAAAATATAAAAATAAAAAGTAAGGAAAAAAGAGACCACCAACAGTATTAAAAAAAGCAGAGAAGAAATTTCTGTCATGCTTTCAGCATATGAGTTGGTGCTAGGTGAACATTCCCTAGAGCAGATACTTGCCAATCAGATTAATACCTGTCTTATTAATTCAAGAGGGAGCATCGAAGTATTGAATATATGGTGGTTCTGGGTCCCCTTTCATCGGACACCCACTAAGCCAGTGGCTCATTCAGGCTTCCACATCTAGTCCTGCTGGCATGACCCTTGGGAGATACCATGTTTCGTGAAAGGCCAGAGTCTACGCTCATTATAGTGTTCAGTCCATGGTGTGGTTCAACAGGGGCTGGGTAGAAACATATTCAAAGTGCCTACCCAGAAATATAGAATCAGCTTGATTCTCCCATTAAGATTTCTACAATTATGGCTTAGCATCCCTTCCACATGTGAGGTTGACCCTCCCCGTTTACCCACCATACCTACCAATAGAAACATCAGAGCTGCCTCTGAAATGTAGATGCTTTCATCCCCTGGCGCTAACTTGATTCTCCAGTAAGGTTTACCTCTCATTTCTGTGGAGGGCCTGAGGATTTAGCGCAGCCTTATCTCAATGTTGTATAGCATCAAGTAGATGGTCTTGTCTCCTCTCCTCCTTGAAGGTATTACCCCTGTCAATATGAGGTCTCCTCATTTGAGTTGACCTTATAATGTGAACATAAGAGGGTTGATTTATGATTTGTGAGCAGTAGGCAGACATTCTACCCCTCTGTTTGGGAACTGGTCTCCAAAATTGGTTTAATTGACATTTCTCCTTATCGTAGTGCACTCATACAATATTTGTCCTTTTGTGATTAACTTCACTCAGCATGATGTTTTCCAGCACCGTTTACAATAACAAGGAATAGGAAGTAGCCCAAATGGACAAAGCAGAAGAATGGATGTACTAGGGTACATGCACACAAGGGAAAACAATGCATACCTAAAAAAACAGTGATGAAACACTGCATG
Organism: Tenrec ecaudatus; assembly: GCF_050624435.1. Classification (NCBI taxonomy): domain Eukaryota; kingdom Metazoa; phylum Chordata; class Mammalia; order Afrosoricida; family Tenrecidae; genus Tenrec; species Tenrec ecaudatus. Next base: position 140,078,940 of record NC_134548.1, read on the forward strand.
TCATGGAAGGGCCTGGAAACCATTATGCTGAGTGAAGTTAGTCCCTCTGTTCTCTTCTCTCCTCTAATCCCTCGAACCAGGTCCATGGGTGTCAGTGGCCAAACTCAACCTGTCTTTCTATTGTTTTGTTTCTCCCACTTCCATTCAACAAGTGGATCCAGGTGTTCACCTAGTAAGCATTTCAGGCTGCCCAGAGGCTCCCTTTAATGTTTAATCCTAGAGAAGACAGTGCCTTCATGGCTCCAGATTTTTCCAGCTTCAGGAGCAAACACCAAGTTCAAAATGAAAAAAGGCCAAATGGCTCCTTTTTCCCCTTCAGTCTGCCAACAGATCTAGTGACATGTCTTTTCATATGTAAATGTCCTGAGAACTCAAAGTAATGGGTGGGGCTTACCTTTTCTAAGTCTTCTTTGTGTCATTTCCTACTAATTTATGAACAGATCCAATTTAATGAATGAAGGCAGTGGCACTGGAAAAACTCTCAATTCATACTGCCCAATAATCATTTCTATCGACACTAAATAGATAAACTAAGGTAGAAAAAATCAATATAATCTTAGTATAGTCAGATCGTAAACATATTCTAACAGTCTAATCCAATACTTTCTTAGCTAAACTATCCCATTAATATTCAATGTGGCCTAAAACCTCTGCCTGCATCAGGTCAGGTCCTGCCATTCTATGCTAGAGATAAACAAAGACAACTTCTAGGAATTAAAACCTTCACTTTCTAGGTCCTTTCCAAAACACAACCCAGTCAACTGCATGGCCATATATACCTCTGGCTAGCCAAAGAAGAAAAATTACCCATAAGAAAGAGGTGAGACAAATCTCCAATCTCCATCTTCACAATTTGTCACTCTAGTAGGCCGCTCCTCAGGTACCATAAAGTAATAGGCCAAGTTGACTAGAGAAACAAGTCCAGAGACACGCATAGTTGTATAAGAAGGAGCTTTATAGCTAGAAGTAATTATATATCACGAAAATATCCCAGCTCAGTCCAACTCAAGCCCATAAATCTGATACTAGTCCATAAGTCCTTCTTCAGACTCACACAGACACATATGAGATGAAGATGGCAGAGTCTCTTTCTTTATCCAATGGTGCTGGCAAAATTTGATGTCTACAATATTAGATATTTCATTTTACAGAAAAATTAAAAATTTTACCATACACAAACACGAATCCAAGATGAATTGAAGACAATGTAAATCCTGAAACGATAAAGATAAAATAAAAAGAAAAATAGGAGAAAGCTTAGGGGCCCTGATAAAAGGCATAAATAGACTATGAAAAATTTTAAATGTACATATAGTGGAAAGCTAGGTAGAATAGTGAAATCCCATAAAAATTAAATACCACCATCCCAAAACCTTCACCGAAAAATAAAAAAGAAGTGAACCTATAGACTGTGGGAATGTCATTTCAGATGATGGGTTAATCTCTATAGTTTATAGAAAACTTCAGCACATCAATATCGAAAAGGGAAAAAGCAAATCTAATTTTTTAAATTGCAAACGTAATTAATTGACATTTCCCCCAAAATACTTCCAGGCAGCCAATAAACACAAAGAAATATTGTCAATTGTCATTACACTTATGCAAATCAAATTGACAATTACTATTGTGACATCACAGCTTTAACAGCACCATTGGAAAACAACAGATATCAACAAATAATGGTGAAGATGTGGAGAGAATGTAAACTTCATACATTCCTGGAAGGGCTGTAAAATGGTGCAGACTTTGTGGGAAATAGTGTGGTGCTTCTTTAAAATGTTGCAAATAGAAATACCATATTATTCAGCCATTCCACCACTAAGTTGTGAAATAAGCCATAAAATAAATTTGTATAAACACACATTATTACAGAATTACATTCATAACAGCAAAATGATTAGAACTATATAAATTCTAATCAACATATGAATGGACAAATAGTGGTAAATATATAAAATAAAATAATACACAAAGTTAAAGAATAATTTTAAAAATCTGTGAAAGATTTCCTAACATGGATGAGCATAGAGAATATTATGCTGAGTGAAATTAGTCGAAAACAAACGGACAAATTTGTATGAGACCACTACTTCAAAAATACAAGAAACATTTACTGATTAAAACAACAGGGGGAGAGGGTGAAGGACAACATATCACTTATCAGAGAGAATATGTATATCAAGTTAGGTGAAAAGAAAGCCAATATATAAGAAAAGAAAGTCAACACAAAATTACTGAGAAAAAAGATTGTGGGTGAGAACAAGAGTTAAAGGCAACAGAGACAAATATTGTTGCATATAAAGTCCTATAATCATGGGAATAAAAATAAGCTGCAAGAGAAAACAGACACAAAACTTGAATAGGAGAAGACTAATGGGAAGACAACCGTGAAAAATGCATATACACATATGTGTGTATAATACAATATAAATATATGTATATATTACATATGTCTGTGGTAGTTCCCTAATACAGTGTCAACTTGTGAGGGGTGGAGTCTAACCTGTAATTCAGGTCAGGGTTTGGTGATCTCATTTCGGTGACCGCTTGACCTTCTCCTGAGGATTTGGAAACTACTGTAATCCTCTTTGGAGGCTCTAGAGAGAACAATGGTTCACTGGAGGCCAGATACACAAAGACTCTGTGCTTTGTCTTCCTGCTGACAAGACACATGGAACTACAATAGAGCCCTGAAGTTGGAGAAACATGTGGAGACCACAGCCAGTATTTAGATGCTCCCACAGCCAGTGTTTAGACTGCCACTGAAATCACATGACTTTCCACTCACCAGCCTGTGATCTTCCTGCATTTAGCATCATTGCATGGCTATGTGAGTCTAAAGAGGAATTTATGGACTGGTATTGACATATGGGCTAATAGTGGACTTATGGACTTGATCTGAACTGGCTAAGAAATTTTCTCAATATATAATTATTCTTTATATAAAGCTCTTTCTTATACACATATAACCGTCTCCTTGGATTTGTTTCTGTAGTCAACACTAACACAAGTAATAACTATATATATACATGCAGCTATATATTAATATGTATATATGCATATCAATATGTATACATGTATATACAAATATATGTGTGTAAATTTTTTGTGGTTCTGTTCCCATCTGCCTTCTCCAATTCAACTTTTGTTTCTATGTGGCTTCTTGCGGGTTAGTGTGATATATATATGTATATATATTTATATATATTATATATTGTTATATATATAAAACAATATCCATATATATAGGGATAATTCTAAAAATACTATTTTACATGGTACAACACAATCAAGAATATAGTGGACAATAAAAGTAAAGAGAGTGAGCTATGGTAACTTCTTAGACAAAAGTAAACACTTGGAGTTACTGTGACTGGGAGATCAGGAACATAGTCTTGGGTGACCCACATGTCACTGATATAGCATAGTCCACCAAAAGAATGTTCTACATCCTTCTTTTGTAAGTAATGACTGGTATTCTTAAAAGTTATCTAAGGTGTAACATTCAGCCTTTCATTGTCCAGAAGAAAGAAGATAAAGTAAATTGGCACTTGGGAATATTTTCTTAGATTGTTGTTGTTATTAGATTCCATTGAGTTAGTCTTACTCACAGTGACCCTATGGATGCTAGAAGAAAACACTTCCTGGCCCTGCACTATCCTCACAATTATTCTGTTTTAGCACATTGTTTCAATCACTGTGTCAATTCAAATATTTTCCGTTGCCCCTTTACTGAACCAAGTACGATGTCTTTCTCAAGAGATTGGTCTTTTCTGATAACATGTTCAAATATGTGAGATGAAGTAAAGATCATTCTAGTTGTACTTCTCCAAAGATAGATTTGTTGATTCTTTTAGCAGTTCATGGCACTTTCAATATTTTTCATCATTATGATTCAACTGCATCCCTTCTTCTTCTGTTTTCTTGATTCAATGACCAACTTTCACATTCATATGAAGCAATTGAAAATGCCATGGCTTGGGTTCAGCACATGTTATTATTACCTCAAATTATTATCTTTGCTTTTCAACACTTTAAAGAGGTATTGCACAACATATTTACTCAATACCATGAATTGTTTGCCGTCTGGATTGCTGCTTCCATGAGCATTGGTTGCAGATGAAATCCTTGACAACTTCAATCTTCTATCTGGTGTTAGTCTACGTTGACTAGAGAAATAAATCCAGAGATATTCATATGTTTATAACAAAGAGCTTTATATACAAGAGCAATTGACTATTGAGAACATATCTCAGCCAAGTCCAGAACAAGTCCGTAAATCTGATTTTAGCCCGTATGTCCCATAGCAATTTATAAATTTCTCTTTAGACTCATGCAACACATTCAATTACACCAAATGCAGAAAGATCACAATCCAGTGAGTGGGTCTAGCAGCAGTTTAAGCATCTCGGCGCTGGTGGGGGTCTCTACATGGCTCCTCCAGCTCAGGGCACTAGCATAGCTCCATGTGTCTATTAGCTCCAATGTCCCCAAGGGAGTGTCTGTGTGATCCTCCTCCCGTGAGCTATGTATCTCTTTAGTGCATCCAGATGAGGTCATCAAGCTGTGACCTAACTGACAGGATAACCACCACCCTGTCACTCTTAAGTCTCAAATTTACAAGAGATCATGTAACTACCACGTCTCTGATTACCTTTTGGTCCAGTTGTGAGGATTTGGGTTTTCTTTTCATTAAGTTGTAACCCATACTGTAGACTTCAATCATTTTCTTCATCAGTAAGTGGACCTAAGAGCCATGTTGAATGAGTCGTCAAGCATTGCATTACATATCAACAAATTAATCCATTAGCAAAATCAACCACCGAAAGGCCAGCAGTTTGAAAGCACCAGTTGCTCAGAGGGAGAAAGGTGAAGCTTCCTACCTCTGTTACAAATTATAATTTCAGAAACCGAAAGGGGAGGTTCTACTCTGCTGAGCCATGAGTTGGGATCGACTCCATATCAATGACCTTGGTATTTTGGACTAATTGTGAAGGTTTGGGTTTTCATCACATTGGGTTGTAATCCAGACTGGAGACTGCAATTCTTGATTTTCATCAGCAAGTGCTTCCAGTCTTCCTTACTGTCAGCAAGCAAGGTAGTGTCATTAGAATGTGTTAATAAGCCTTCCTCCAATTTTAATAATCCCTTCTTCTACATATAATCCAGTTTCTGAGTTATCTGCTCACCATATAGATTGAATAACAATGGTAAGAAGATACAACTCGGAGGCACACCTTTCCTGATTTTAAATCATGAAATATTCCTTTGATCTGTTCAAATGATTACCTCTTGATCCATGTATGGGCTCTGCATGAGCACAATTAAAAAATGTCCTGGAGCGCCCATTTTTCTCAAGGCCATCTATCCATAGTTTGTTATGTTCCATACAGTCAAATGCCTTTGTATGACCAATGAAAAACACATAAATGTCTTTTTTGTCTTATCTACCTTCAGCCAAGATTTATCTGATGTCAGCAGTAATATCCCTTGTTCCACTTCCTTTTCTGAATTCTGCCTGAACTTCGGGCAGTTCACTTCCAAAGTACTACAGCAACTGTTGTAGAAATCTCTTCAGCAAGCTGCCAGTTTCAGGCCAGTGGCACAGCTTTCAGCATCACGGCAACACACAATCCATCACAGTGTGACAAACTGACAGGCAAATGGTGGTTTCTTAGGTTGAATTTATGCAATTAAGCTTTCTTGACTGCAAGAGCATGGACATTTCTGTGAATAATGAAACTGGTGTATTCACAACAAAATTCATGATCATTTACTACTATGTCTATGTAAATATTCATTCTATTACAGTGAGTTATCTAACTTTTAGTTTGGAATTTTATTTTAATCTGAAAACATTTTTTCTATCATCAAGCTATTTTCTCCTTCCAATTTTCCAGACCAAACTTATCTTACAGAAAATAATTACAGCAGGCTAGATGAAATGTGAGATTCAGAGATCATTTAATTCATTATTCATTTTACAGGTGGAAATATTAGAGTGATAATATGTGACCTAAGGCAACCAAAATCACATAGCTGGTTAGTGGCAGAGAAGAGGCAGGAAGCCAGTTCTCCTATTTGGCAGCTAAAAGGCCTTTCCATTTTTCTTCCCACGTCCATCCCTCCACCAACCACAAGTTTTTAAAAGATGAACTTTCATCACTTAACCACTTTCTAACCTCATTGGGAATGAGCAGTGAAGGATTTATTAGATAAACTAATCCCTGCTGATGGATGTCTTATTCATTCACCATGCTACAGTGTTAGTTGATAGGCCCCAGAGACAAAAACTAAAACAATGTCTGAGATACACCTTTCCTAGAGATCCTCAAGTTCTAGTAGGGGAAATTGATAATTACAGTAATGTGGTAAGTGATATAATGAAAGATTTTATGAAGTGCTGAGGAATACCAAAGGAGAAAATTCCTTCCCACCTATTTTAGATAGAGAAGCACAGGGAAGGTTAGGATTCAGAGGAAATGTTGTTGGGATTGAAGTTAGAAGTTAAATGGTTTCCAATAATTTCTGAGTTTAGCCCCAGACACCCTTACAGAATGAAGAAGTACAATTACTGAATCCATCATTTTCAAGGCCAAGAGAAACAAGGATTTTGATGACTAAACCTATGGTTCACCCTTCTAGAAAATCATGTCTATTAGCTTATCTTCATCTTTGAGAGGGTTGTTTTTTCTCAAGTCTTCTTCCCGCACATGCCTGGGACATGTGCCCCTTCCACACATTCACAGTCCTTTAATATTTTTCTCCATCAAGACATTGACACCACTGAAATGTACCTGTCACATTTGAGTTTACCGTCCCCTTTGTGATCTGCACAGTTGCAGGTCTTCATTACTTACTGAGTGTCGGGCAAGTGCTAGGTGTCTTTTGTTGAATGAATTGAATGTAACATTTTCTGACCATCATTAAAGCTTTTCTTTATTTTAACATCTTCATTTATTTATTCATTCAATGAACAGTTTTTATGCAAGTAGCCTGTATTAAGTCTTCTGCTATGTGTTGAGGCTACAAAGGCAGGAAAAGACACACCTCTATCTAATAGAGCTGGAGACACCCTTCCTTCTAATTTAACGAACTTCTCAATTTTTCCTCATTTCCCAAACCACTTTATTATGACTTTCAGAACTTCTGAGTCATGTATCATGTACAGTTTTTGTTTTATTTTTCACCAGTTATATCAGGCTTCCTGACTGAAGGCTTTTCTACTTCTGTCTTCTGGAATTCCCATTCTTCTATATGCTATCCATAATTGATTATAATCTACACAGTTGAATGCTTTTTCACAGTCGATAAAACATAAGTAAGCATCTTCTGGCATGTATGCCTTCAGCCAAGATCCATTTGATATTGGGATTGATATTCATGGTTACAAATCCCCTTCTGAATCTGGCTTGAATTTCTGGCAGCTGTCAATGCACTGCTGCAATCATTGTTGGAATATCTTCAGCAAAATTTTACTTGTAAGTGATATTAATTATATCGTCCAATAGTTTCTACATTGTTGGGCCACCATTCCTTGGAATGGATGCAACTATGGCTCTCTTCCAGATTTCTTGGCAGAGGTGAGGTTATTGCCTTCAGTGCTCCATCTGCTTGTGGAAATATATCATTTGGTATTCGATCAATTTTGGCAGCCTTCTGTTTTCTCACTAATGCTTTCAGTATGGCTTGGATTTCTTCCTTTGTTTCTTAAATGTATGCTACCTCTTGCAATGGTTGAATATCAATAAGGCATTTGGGATACAATGATTCTGTGCATGTCTTCCATCTTCTTTTGGTGCCTCTTTCCTCGCTCATTATTTTGCCCACAGAACCTTTCAATATTATAACTCTAGGCTAAAATTTTTCTTTAGTTCTTTCAGCTTGTTATCTACAGTGTGTTCTCCCCTTTTGTTCTTTTTCAAAATCCAAAGTCTGCACATTTAACGGTAATACTTTTATGTCATTTAAAGCTACTCTTGAAATTGTTGTGCTTAGTTTTTTTTAACTTCACCATATCTTCCATTTGCTTTAGCTACTCCACAATCAACATCTACATTTGGAGTTTCTTCTGGCATCAGTTTGGTCCTTATAGTCTCCCCTGCCATTTAATGACCTCTTGCTTTTTTTCACATATAAAACTCTTGATGTCATCGCATAGCTCATTAGGCCTTCTGGAATTATTAGTCAATGGATTAAGATTTTGAGATGTTCTTTAAATTTTGATGAGATAGACTCAAGGTCAGATTTTTTATTTTCGTGGATTGTTTTAATTTTTTCAACTTAAATCTGAACTTATATATAAGCAATTAGTGGCTTGTTCCATAAACAGCTCTTGAATTTGTTTCGGCTGAAGATATTGAATTTCTCCATAGTCTCATCACGCAGATGCAATCAATTTGATTCCTGTATCTTTCATCTGGTGAAATCCACTTGCATAATCACTGCTTATACTGCTGTAAAAGGTTATTTACAATAAAGAAATGGCTGGTATTGCAAAATTCTATCAATGAATCTCCAGTTTCATTTTTATCACCAGAGCCATATTTTCCAGCTACTGTCTTTTTTATTTTCAATTTTTGAATTCCAACTACCAATAATTTTATCTTGAAAAAAATATATATATATATATGTGTGTGTGTGTGTGTGTGTGTGTGTGTGTGTGTGTGTTTATCACTTGAGACTGAAGAAGTTGGTAGCATTCTTCAATTTTTTTGAGTAGCTTTAGTGGTTGTTTCATCAATTTGACTTAAAGATGTATTAAGTGGATTCCATGAATACAAATAGATAATATCCTATCACAGACCTTACAATTCAAGATAGATCTTAAACTGTGTTCTTTTCGATGGTGAATACAATATTGTTCCTCTTGAAATTTTCATTTTCAGCATAGAAATTTCTGTGATTATCCTACTCAAAATAGACAATAACTATTCATTTCTGCTGACTAATGACTCAAAAAAAACTAAATTCAGAAACAAAGACCTTATTACAATTCATAGCAACTCTGTAGATTAAGTTAGAACTGCCTCTGTGGGTTCCAGAAACAGAAATTCTTTATGGAAGTAAAAAGCTTTGTCTTTCTCTCAAGGAGCAGCTAATGGGTTGGAACTATGGATTTTGTGGTTAGCAGCCCAATTAGGACATTTTATAGATTCATACTATGTATTGCCCACATTGTAATATTAATAGATGTTTGTAGCTATTTCTTCTAATTTTGAGTTGTGCCCCATCAGTAAATCCAGGTCCTAAAGGCTTCACACCATCCAGGTCATTATGGTAGATTCTACTTTGAAAAAGCAGCTCTTCCTTAGTCATACTTTGAATGGCTTTTGACCTGAGCGACTCATCTTCTGACATTATATCGAACAAGGCGCTTGCGGTAGACCAGGTTGACAAAAGAAACAAATCCAAAGATACTATTATGTGTGCAAGAGGAAGCTTATTATCAAAGAACAATGGTTTATTGAGAAAATACCCCAGCTCAGACCTGATCAGGTCCACAAGTCTGATTTTAGCCCATAAGTCCAATACTAGTACATAAATTTCTCTTCAGGCTCACATAGAAGCCCGCAATGATGTTGAATGTAGGAAGGCCACAAGCTTGTGGGTAGAAAATCTTGTAGACCCAGTGGTGGTGGAAGCATCTCAACACTGTTGCAGGTCTCCACCTGGGTGGTTCTGGCCTGCAGTGAGCTATTTATCTCCTCCATTTTTCCAAATGAGGTCATCAAGCTGCATACTGACTGACAGGCTAAACCCCACCCCTTCACTCTTTTTTTTTAAAGCTACGTTTTCTTTTGCTTTGTTTTTAATTTAAAAATCATTTTATTGGGGGCTCTTAAAACTTTTACAAAAATCCATACATCAATTGTACCAAGCATATTTGTTGCCATAATTCTTTTTTAGATATTTCTCTTCTATTGAACCCTTGGTATCAACTTCTCTCAACCCCACCTCCCGATATATTACAAATGATTATTATTTTCATATCTTACACCAACCGCTGTCTTCCTTCCCTCATGGCTTCTGTTGTCTTTCCTGTTGGAGGGGTGCAGGGGTGGCTTCAGCCTTATTACCCGCAAGTTAATAGGTGATTATGTAAGTACCACTGGTCCCTACTATTAATACACTTTCCAATCATTAATCCCTTTGAAATAGATATCCTATTCCTTCTATGTAGTTTGTTCTTAATTGGAAGCTTTGTTGAAACCTTTTCACCTTGGACAATCCTGCTGGCATTTGAAATATCTATGGCGTAACATCTTCCAGTATCACAGAAACCTGCTACTCACCACAGTAAGACAAATTAATAGACAAGAATTAGGGTGCGAGGTAGTACCGATGAAGAACACAGCTTTCCCCCAGATCCTGGATGCTTCCTCCCCCCAACTACCATGATCCGAATTCTACCTTGCAGGGCTGGATATGGCAGAGGCTGTACACTGGTACATATGAGGACTGGAGGTACAGGGAATCCAGGGTGGATGATACCTTCAGGACCAAGGGTGTGAGGGGCGATGCTGGGAGAGTAGAGGGTGAGTGGGTTGGAAAGGGGGAACTGATTACAAGGATCCACATGTGACCTCTTCCCTGGGAGAGGGACAGCAGAGAAGGGGGGGGGGAGGGAGACTCCGGATAGGGCAAGATATGACAAAATAATGATGTATAAATTACCAAGGGCACATGAGGGAGGGGGGAAAGGGGAGGGAGGGGGGAAAAAGAGGACCTGATGCAAAGGGCTTAAGTGGAGAGCAAATGCTTTGAGAATGATTGGGGCAGGGAATATATTGATGTGCTTTATACAATTGATGTATATATATGTATGGATTGTGATAAGAGTTGTATGAGTCCCTAATAAAATGTAAAAAAAGAAAAGAGGAGAAAAAAATGATTAGGGCAAAGACTGTACAGATGTGCTTTATACAACTGATGTATGTATATGTATGAAGTGTGATAAGAATTGTATGAGCCCCAATAAATTGTTTTTTAAAAAAAGAATACAGCCTAGAAAACATTGTGGGTAACTCTTTTCTGTCACATGGGTTGCTATTAGTTGGACTCCACTATATGAAGCTCAACAACAAAAATGAGGTTCACTATATTTTTATATTGTTCAGGACCATTTTATTGATTTGTTTTATGAAATATCTGTCAAAATATCTATTATTGCCATTGTTAGGTACCATTAAGTTGGTTTCAACTAATAGAAACCCTACATTAGGCATAACGAATTATTGCCTACTGCTTCCTCCTCCTCACAGTCATTGCTGTGTCTGAGACCATTCTTCCAGCCACTTCATTTCATTGAAGGTCTTCTTTTTGCTTCCTGATCTACTACTTTACCTAATATATCATCCTACTTCAGATACTGGTCCCTCCTGGTAACTTTCTCCCAAGTACATGAGCAATGCTTCTATAGAACATTGTGGTTGTACTTCTTCCAACACAACATTGTTCATTCATTTGCCAGTCCATGATAATCCAATAATCTTGGTCAACATTATAATTAAAATGTATCATTTCTTCTTAGGCCTTTCTTATTCATTGTCCTAAACTCTAGGATGATCTTTTTCTTATTTATTTATATGATCATCTTACATAATCCATATATTCACTCTTATTGTTGCATATATTAAAATACATACCTACGTTTTAGATCATTTTCTTTCTCATTTAGGTGTCTGAGTTCGAGAAGACATGATGGCAATTAACAACAAAAACAGTACCCATGAAGAGCAGACAAGTCTAAGGGTGATGCAACATCGAATGTGCTCAATTGCTAACTAAAAAACATGGAAGCCTGAGTCCACAAGAGGTGCCTTCTTAGAAAGGCCAGGCAATCAAGTCATAAAGAATCAGCTATCAAAAAATCTGTGGAGAAAAAATCTGTGGAATGCATTGATACTTGTGCACACTTGGGGTTGCTATGAGTGAGAATCTATTTCATAGCAGCTGGCACTGGTTAATGAACTCTTAAGTTGAGTGTAGTTGGCTTGCTCTGACAACCTAGAATTGTGCTTGTGCATCGTGTGATATACAGACCGATTTCGTCTCTTTTTTTCCATCTGAATACCTGATTTTCCATGCGCCTTTTATTAATACGATTTTTTAAAATACCATTTCTCTGTGGTGCAACCTCACTACAGAAAATGTATAGCATATTCATTTCTTCATGAGACTATATTTAGAATGTGTATTGTATTGCATTGTTTTTTATTTCTATTTGGAAGGGAGGAGCTGTGCCCCTTTTACCTGTTGGATCTTTAGTTAATAAAATGTTGTGATTTGGGGAAGATGGCCGACAGGGACACCGGCATACTCTGAGAGCTCCTCCAAACAAAGCGGGATTGGCGACCAGGTAGCTGAATAGTAAGAGTCTGGTGAGTGAAATATCCCCCTGGGACAGCACCCCAGTCCTACCCCATGTATTTGTCCTGAGCAGGGGTCTAGGTGAAAGAGGACCGGACTAGTGGGACATCTCTGGCCATTAAGCTGCCGTGAGCTCACTGGCGACCGGCCTAGGCTCCATCCCCAAACCGGAGGCCAGCCCAGAGCCGCTTGCCTGCCCTGCCTAGACAGGCGCAGCAGGTCACGCTCCCCTACTCCAGCGGCCCACTTGCAGATCCCCACTGGGAGAGAAGCTTTCCTCTCCCGCAGTTCCCCTCTCCCCGCAGGGCAGCGATCTGCCCTCGGGCCCACGTCCCTCCCTCCATTCATCCAAGCTCAGGGGAGCGGACCCGCGGGTTGTCTGGCGACCCCCACGGGGGACCATCCACCTGCACCGCTGCCGCGGACCTCTCCACCTGCCCTCCGTGCGCCGGCCTCCCACCCCCGCCCGCCCCCGCCAGCCCCTGGCAGCCTAGCGCCAGCTCCACTCCTGGCGGGGACCCTGCGCTGAGCACTTCCCGCCAACAGGAGCCATAGCCCAACCCGCGCCTGTCCCGGACCCTGAGCTTCCGCGGAGCACCGCGCCCCGCGCTGCTGAGTCTTCCCACCAAGGGCCCCTCCCTGCGCAAGGCACAAGAGTAGGTGCCCTCCCCAGGGTGCTGCGGGGACCCCGGCGGTGGCGACTCTGAGCCTGAGCGGAGGAAGGGCGCCATTGCCCCCTGCGGTTTCGCGCCAAGCCACTACAGTCCGCGGGGTTCTGAGCTCAGAGCAGGGCAGAGAGCGAACACCATTGTTTTCTGCAGTGTCGCGCAGCTGTCTGCGCAGCTGTCCAAGTGGCCTCCCCGTGCCCGCTCACAGCCCGGGCAGATCAAACATTCCACCTGCAGTGGAGCCTGGGTCTCGGCTTTGCAGTCCCTGAGGAGCCGTCAGTGACCTCCAGCCAGCTCTCACCACCTGGGGCCCTGTTGGGTCCCCAGTGCCAGCCCTAAGCCTGCCGCAGCCCGCCCCAGCCACCCCAGGAGACGGCACCGTGGCCTGAGCCTCCACACAATAAGGTTACTCCTGTCTCCCAGAAGCATGGGGCCTATTAAAGGATCAAGGAAAAATCAACAGACCACATCACTCCCAACAAAAAAATCAGAGAAACGAGGCACTTTAACAGACCTAATGTCACTCATAGAAGAAACAGATATAGATCAACCACAAAAGGAAATCTTCAGAACTCTGCTTGCAGTAATACAGGAGCTAAGAGAAGCAAACCAAAATAAGGATGCAACGATAGAAGGGATGAAATGCACAATAGAGGGGGGGATGAAGTCCACAATAGAGGGGATGAATACTATCCACCAAAAGGAACTGCAGAAACTAACAGAGGAGGTAGCAGAGGCCACACAAAAGGTCACAGAAGCTATATCTAGGCTTGAGGAGGCTGAGAACTGTATCAGTGAACTCGAGGACGCTCAAACCAAACGAAGCAAGCGAGAAAAACAATCAGATAGGAAAATTAAAGAAACAGAAGACAGCCTGAGATGAATGACAGATGCTATGAAGAGGAATAATATTCGAATAATCGGTCTACCGGAACACAACATAACACACAAATCGACCGCCAAGATAGCAAAGGAATTCCTGGAAGAAAATTTCCCCAACCTAACAAAGGAGAATCCGACTCTCATACAGGAAGCAGAGAGGAGGCCGGCTAAGCTAAACACCAAGAAGAACACGCCAAGACATATAATTGTAAAATTGTAAAATTATCCAACTTAGAGGAAAAAGAGAAAATTCTACGAGCATCAAGAGAAAGGAAGACAGTCACATACAAAGGAGCGCAGGTAAGAATATGCTCAGACTTATCAGCTGAAACCATGAAGAGGAGGAGAGAATGGAGCAACATCTTCCAAAAACTGAAAGATAAAAATGCCTCCCCCAGAATCCTATACCCTGCCAAGTTATCCATTAAGATAGAGGGTAAGATAAGGGTCTCCCAGGACAAGGAAGAACTCAAAAAATATACTGCAAGTCACCCGACCCTGCAGAACATACTGGCTGACTCACTATGGCCAGAAGATCAAGCTCCAACTAGAACCACCAGGAGACCACCATATAGCCCATCTCCATCTAGAAGCCAACATGCCAGCAACACGTACCAGGACAACACGGTCTCAGATGGAAAAGAGGACAGGATAGAAACCCTCCACTCAAACGCAGTACACTGATATGAAGGAAGATAGGCAAAGACCCAAAACACAAAACAGAATATGGCAACCATGAAGCCAGAGATTGTAATAATCACTCTGAATACAAATGGGCTCAATTCATATGTTAAAAGAAAGAGGCTGGAGGATTGGATTAGAAAACATAACCCATCAATGTGCTGCCTGCAAGAGACACACCTTAAGCAAGCAGACAAGCATATGCTGAGAATAAAGGGCTGGCAGAAAGTTTACCAAGCAAATGGTAACTCCAAGAAGGCAGGAGTGGCTATCTTAATCTCCGACAAAATGGATCTCAAGATCCAAAACATAAAAAGAGACAAAGAGGGACATTACATAATGCTCAAAGGCTCAGTAAACCAGGAAGCACTAAGCATACTGAATATTTACGCACCTAATAATGGTGCGGCAAATTTCGTCAAACAAACTATTTAAAAAATGACAGAAGAAATCACGGAAACAACAATAATAGTGGGGGACTTCAACACTCCACTATCAGAGAAAGATAGGTCAAAGGGAAAGAAGCTCAGCAAAGAGGCCAGAGAGCTAAACAATGTAATTAGGCAACAGGGCCTGATAGACATCTATAGAGCCTTTCATCCAAAAGCAAAAGGTTTCACATTCTTCTCCAATCCACATGGATCTTTCTCAAGAATAGATCACATGCTGGGGCACAAGGCCAGCCTGAGTAAATTCAAACACATAGATATTATCCAGACGTCTTTCTCAGACCACCATGCCATAAAGCTGGAGATTAATAGGAGGGCACCCAGAAAAGCAAGGGCCACCAATTGGAGAATAAACAACGATCTCCTGCGACATGAATGGGTTAAGGTCCAGATCAGAGAGGATATTAGGAAATTTCTAGAAACTAATGAGAACGAGCATACAACATATCAAAACTTATGGGACACTGCAAAGGCAGTTATCAGAGGTAGCTTGATATCACTGAATGCATACATGAAAAAAGAAGAAAGGCGTATGACAGATATGTTAACACAAAACCTCCAACAACTAGAACACAGCAAACAGAACTACCCCTCCAATAGCAAAAGAAAAGAAATAATAAAAATCAGGGCGGAGTTAAACCAGTGGGAAGACAAAAGAACAATGCAAAGGATTAACGCAACTAGAAGCTGGTTTTATGAACGAATTAATAAAATTGACACTCCCCTGGCAAAGCTTACCAAAGATAGAAAGGAGCAATCATCAATAGCCAGGATGAGGGATGAATCGGGGGCAATAACAACAGACCCCAATGAGATAAAAAGGATAATCACAAAGTACTATGAAGGTTTGTATTCTAATGAATTCAGAAACCTGGAAGACATGGATAAATATTTAGAAAAACAATCTATCCCTAGATTATCTGAGACAGAGATCAAGAACCTCAACAAACCCATAGCAAAGGAAGAAATAGAGAGTGTCATCAAAAACCTACCAAGGAAAAAGGCCCCAGGGCCAGATGGCTACACAGCAGAATTTTACCAAACATTCAGGGAAGAGCTGACACCGATCCTCCACAAAGTATTCCAGAACATAGAAAAGAACGGCAAGCTCCCAAACTCATTTTACGAAGCCAGCATTACTTTGATACCCAAACAGGGAAAACACCCCACAGGTGTAGAGAATTATAGACCAATATCTCTAATGAACATAGATGCAAAAATCCTTAACAAAATATTGGCCAATAGAATACAAAGGAACATCAAACATATCATTCACCACAACCAAGTAGGATTCATCCCAGCGATGCAGGGATGGTTTAACATCCGAAAATCCATCAATATCATACACCACATTGAGAAGAAAAAGGATAAAAACCATATGATAATATCCATAGATGCAGAAAAAGCATTTGACAACATCCAGCATCCATTCCTAATCAAAACACTCATGAAGATAGGATTGGAAGGTAAGTTCCTCAAGCTCATACAAGCTATCTATGAAAGACCAACAGCCAACATCATAGTCAATGGAGAAAAGACAAGAACAATACCACTGAAAAAGGGTACAAGACAAGGATGCCCCCTGTCCTCTCTTCTATTCAATATCGTTTTGGAGGTTCTGGCTAACAACATAAGACAGCGGAAGGACATCAAAGGGATCCAGTTGGGAGAGGAGGAGGTGAAACTATCGTTATTTGCAGATGACATGATCCTATACATTGAAGACCCCCAAAACTCCACAGTTGGAATACTTACAGCAATAGAGGAATACGGAAGAGTAGCAGGATACAAGATCAATAAACAGAAGTCAGTAGGGTTTCTATACACATCGGACAGGGCCATGAAAGAGGCGATTAAGAGGGAAGTACCCTTCACAGTAGCCAAGAACAAACTGAAATACCTAGGAATATACTTAACAAAAAATACTAAAGACCTTTATAAGCATAATTATAAAACCCTATTACAGGAAACCAAAAGTGACCTTCACAAATGGATGAAGCTCCCCTGCTCATGGTTAGGTAGGCTGAACATAGTAAAGATGACAGTTCTTCCTAAAGCACTCTACAAGTTCAATGCTATACCAATCCAATTACCATCAACCTTCTTCAAAGAATTGGAAAAACTGACCACCAACTTCATATGGAGAGGGAAGAAACCCAGAATTAGCAGAGAACTCCTCAAGAAGAAGGACACAATTGGAGGACTCGCCCTACCTGATTTTAATGCCTACTACACAGCTACAGTGGTCAAAACAGCATGGTACTGGCACAATGATAGACACTCAGACCAGTGGAAAAGAATAGAAAGCCCAGGAGTAAAATCATCAGCATATAGACAACTGATCTTCGACAAGGGTCCCAAAAACGTCAAGTGGGAAGCAGATGCCCTCTTTAATAAGTGGTGCTGGAAACAATGGATATCCACATGTAGACAGTTGAAACAAGACGTCTACCTCACCCCATGCACAAGAATACACTCAAGGTGGATCACAGATCTAGAAGTCAAACCCCAAACCATCAGGACCATTAAGGAGGGAATCGGGACTAATCTCAGAGCACTGGCCCAGGGAGCACATAGGCTCACTGCAACAGGGAAGGGGACACACACAGGTGATCTGGAAATCGACAAATGGGATCTAATAAGAATAAAACACCTGTGCACCTCGAAAGAATTTGCCAAGAGGGTGACAAGGCAACCCACAGACTGGGAGAAGATTTTTAGTAATGACACGTCAGACAAAGGGCTCATTACTAAAATCTACAACACCATCATGACCTGCAAAAAGAGGAAAACAGTTAACCCCCTAAGGAAGTGGGCAAAAGAAATGAGAAGAACTTTCACTAGAGAGGAGATCAATATGGCCAATAAATATATGAGAAAGTGCTCGAAGTCCCTTGCCATAAGAGAAATGCAAATCAAAACAACCATGAGATACCATCTAACACCCCTCAGGCTAGCCCAGATCAGTAAATCAGAGAGCAACAAGTGTTGGAGGGACTGTGGTGAAGTAGGAACCCTCCTCCACTGCTGGTGGTCGTGCAGATTTGTACAGACACTGTGGAAAGCAATCTGGCGATACCTAAAGAAAATGGAAATTGATCTACCTTACGACCCAGCCATCCCTCTACTGGGCATATACCCGGTTGAAGCAGCAAATAAAACATGACCAGTCATATGCGCTCCAATGTTTATTGCGGCACAATTCACAATAGCAAAGACTTGGAAACAGCCTAAGTTTCCATCGATAGACGAGTGGATTAGCAAACTTTGGCACATACACACAATGGAGTATTATGCAGCACTGAAAAGCACCGATGAGCACATGAAACACGTTATTTCATGGGAAGAGCTGGAAGGAATTATGTTAAGCGAGGTAAGCCAGACCCAAAGGGACAGGTACAAGATGAGTCCCCTGAGGTAAGTACAATCAGCATGACAGAAATGGGGCATTAATCCACCCAAGGGGAGGGTATGGTTTATATCTCCTCAGGGAAAGTGGGACCAGACTTCAACCCAGTGTCGCAAGGTGTGAATGCAGTATCCCGGCGTGGAGGAGGGAACCGGTGGAAAGGTCTGGGAGGATGGCCCCAGCACCATAAATTAAGTGGATTCCTGCCCCTCCCCCGAAAAGAACTTGTTCCAAAGGACGACATTGACCCTGCAGCTATGGGAGATGGACATATTTGATCAGAGCACACGGGAGCAGATGAAGGGGCAGGAGGAGAGAGTGGAGCACAGCCTGGCCCACCAGGCCGTGATGATGATGTTCCTGAGTAGAGCAGCCAGTCCACAGAGAGAACAACATGGCTGGCCCTACTATGAGACATGATGCCCCTCAGTGACTAAGGGCGATACAGGGGACAGCACCGGAGACACAGTGTGGGAATTGCACCTGACCTGATCCCACCACACCGAGGCAAATCACTGGGGGAGTGCAGCGGAACAGCAAGGGAATGGAGTGGCAAGGTCCCCAGGGGATGCTGAAAGTGGACTTTGGGGCCAGGGCGTGGTGCCCCAACAGACTGGACTGGAAAACGCTCCTAAGGGCCAGCAAACGATCCCTGAACTAACTACAAGCTTTTCTCTTGTGAACTGTTTTGTTCTGTTCTTTGTCAGTGGTTTGTTTTTGTTGTTTTGTTGTCTGGTTGTATACTGTTGCTTTGTTTTCCTCTGTCTTGTTTTCATGCATGTTAGTGACTCCAGAGGTCTGTCTGAATAGGACAAGCTGGATCAACTATCTGGATGAAAAACAACGGGACCGACAGTTCCGGGGGGACTTAGGGTGGGGGGTAGGGAGGGGTAAGGAAATGGTGTTAACAAACCCAGGGACAAGGGAAAAACATGGGACCCCAAATGGTAGAGAAGGGGGAGTGGCAGGCCTGGTGGGAAATGACCAAGGGTAAGGTTGCTTAGAGAAGAGGTATACTCTAGCCCAGGTGGCGATGAAGCATGGTAGTAGGGCAGGAGGAAGGTCAAGGGAGATGGAGGAAAGAGCTAGGAGTCAATGGGCATTCATGGAGGTCTAGACAAGGACATGTACATGCAAATATATATAGGAGGATGGGGAAATAGATCTATGTGTCTATATGTATAGGTCAAGTATTAAGGTGGCGGAAGGACCTTGGGCCTCTACTCAAACACTCCCTCAATGCATGAATACCTTCTTTTATTAAATTGGAACTCTATGATGCTCACTCTCCCGACACAACGGCAGGAGCCAAAGTGGGTGAACAAGTAAATGTGGTGAAGAAAGCTGATGGTGCCCGGCTATCAAAAGAGATAGTGACTGGGGTCTTAAAGGCTTGAAGATAAACAAGCGGCCATCTAGCTCAGAAGCAACAAAGTCCACATGGAATAACACACCAGCCTGTGTGATCGAGTGGTCCCAAAGGGATCAGTTACCAGGCATCAAAGAACAAAAAATCATATCATTGACTGCACACCTCCATGATAGGATCGCTGAAGACAAATGGGTGCACAAGCAAATGTGGTGAAGAAAGCTGATGGTGCCCGGCTATCAAAAGAGATAGTGTCTGGGGTCTTAAAGGCTTGAAGGTGAACAAGTGGCCATCTCGCTCAGAAGCAAATAAGCCCACATGGAAGAAGCACACCGGCCAGTGCGATCATGAGGTGCCCAAGGGACCAGATATAAGGCATCATGCAAAAAAAAAAAGATATGTGTGTGTATGTATGTGTATATATGTGTATATGTATATATGTATTGTATATATATATTATATTAAATGAAGGGGGAAGTGCAGAGTGGAGACCCAAGGCCCAAGTGTCGGCCAATGGAGATCCCCTCATAGAGGGGCTTAGGAGAGGAGATGGGTTAATTAGGGTGTGAGGTAGTATCGATGAAGAACACAGCTTTCCCCCAGATCCTGGATGCTTCCTCCCCCCAACTACCATGATCTGAATTCTACCTTGCAGGGCTGGATAGGACAGAGGCTGTACACTGGTACATATGAGGGTTGGAGGTACAGGGAATCCAGGGTGGATGATACCTTCAGGACCAAGGGTGTGAGGGACGATGCTGGGAGAGTGGAGGGTGAGTGGGTTGGAAAGGGGGAACTGATTACAAGGATCCACATGTGACCTCTTCCCTGGGAGAGGGACAGCAGAGAAGGGGGGAAGGGAGACTCCGGATAGGGCAAGATATGACAAAATAACGAGGTATAAATCACCAAGGGCATATGAGGGAGGGGTAAAAGGGGAGGGAGGGGGGAAAAAAAAGAGGACCTGATGCAAGGGGCTTAAGTGGAGAGTAAATGCCTTGAGAATGATTGGGGCAGGGAATGTATGGATGTGCTTTATACAATTGATGTATGTATATGTATGGATTGTGGTAAGAGTTGTTTGAGTCCCTAATAAAATGTAACAGAAGAAAAGAGAAAAAAATGATTAGGGCAAAGACTGTACAGATGTGCTTTATACAATTGATGTATGTATATGTATGAACTGTGAAAAGAATTGTATCAGCCCCAATTAATTTTTAAAATAATAAAACAAAAAAAATTTCGACTTACTTGATTCTTAATATCTATTTTTTCACTTAAATTGGACTAGAACATTAATTTCTAAGGTCGAAAATTGTCTATTATGTAAATACCTTGACTAAATTGGTAATTGGCTAACGAGGCCTGTAGACATAGTGGCTTGTGTGTTGGGCTGCTAACCTCAAGGTCAGCAGCGTAAAACCACCCACTGTTCTGCAAAAGCAAGACTTTTACTCCCTTAAAGAGGTACCGTCTTGGAAATCTACTCAGTCTTATTGGGTCACTATAAAACCAAGCAACCAACAAACAAAAAACTCACTCCTGTCAACTGAATGCTGACTCATAGTGACTTCCTCTGGGTTTCTGAGACTGTAACTATTTAGGTGAGTAGAAAGCCCTTTTTTTTTTTCTCCCATTGAGCTGCTGGTGGTTTCCAACTGAAGATTAAAGCCCAACTCATAACCTTTACACCACCAGGGTTCCTATAAGGCAAAATCAAATCTTTGGCAATGTGTTTGTTCCTTTGTTTCATTTTGTGTTTGTGAATTGGATTGTGAAAGTCCAATGATATCTTACTTTAATTTATAATTTTAAAACTTAAAAAATTATTTAAAAGTAATGAGACTCTAATTTTTCTTTAAGTTTTATTCATTTTTTTGTAACCCACTGGCCTTGAAGCCAATAAATTGCATTCAAAAATAATTCTTGCAAGCCTCCAGAGCTACATGGTTGTGTAACAGGCCTATAGCATAGTAATTCAAATACACTGTTTCAAAATTAAAATGTTGTTACAAACCATCAACCACACCTCTGCATTTTGGTAGGACTTTTACAATGCTACTATGTTTACCTCCTGGCCAATCTACCTTTCTTCTCCTTATAAAATTTTAGTGTGTCATTTGTTAGCACCTCTTGCTTATAATGTAACCTCTTCCCGGATGCAGTGCTAATTGTATTTTCCGATTAGCTTTGCATTTTAGCTTAATTGGTTTTTACTTTAATTTGAAGTGGTGCAGTTTGGAATCTGCTAACAATTTAAAACTCCTTTACATAAGTTTAAGAGGAAGACATAAAGAAATGCTCTTATCCAAACTTTGAATTCAATGACTTGGTATTTTATTTACAACTTGGTTGTGTATAGTGAGGTAATATGAGAGGTGATTGTAATGAGCAACCATTTTTAAAATAATTTATTTCTCTATTTTTCTTAAAAAACGCCTCAAGTATAAATTGAGTATAGAAAGTTTATTGACCCCTTACTTTATTTGTTTTATATTTTGTGCAATTTCAAAAGGTGTAGTTTGGGTTGAAAAAAATCTTCTTGAACTGCATCATGCACAAATGAATTAACATTGGGTCATATTTAATTTTCCCCACCTCAAAACATATCCTTCTAATTCTTCCTCATTCTTCTCTCCTCTTCTCTATGAAAGCAAATGAGCCCCTGTTGTCCTCTTTTCCCTACCTCTGATCTCTGCTCCTTCATCTTTGGGTTCTACAACATTGACTTAAGATGGTGGAAGGGCCATCTTTTGAGACTGAAATATTCTGCTAGAGAATACATTGTACTTTTGCAATAATATTGTAGGCAGAATATCTGAACTCTTCATTTCTCCTGTAATAAGTAATAAAATAACAAAGACATGCATGAGAGAAGAAATTTTCAGGCATAATTAATGATTTAAAGAAACCACATAAATTTTGGTGCATCTGAGATGCTCACCTTCCCTACACGATCGCTGAAGACAAAGTGAGTACATAAGTAAATATGGTGAAAAAGCTGATGGTGTCTCGCTGTCAAAAGGTACCCCGTCTGGGGTCTTAAAGGCTTGACGATAAAGAAGCAGCCATCTAGCTCAGAAGCAACAAATTCCACATAGAAGAAGGACACCAACCAGTGTAATCATGAGGTGTCGATTGGATCAGGTATCAGGCATCAAAGACCCAGAGCAAAAAACATCATAATGTGAATCAGGGTGGGAGCGGGGGGTGGAGGCCCAAAGCCAATCTGTAAGCAATTGCACATCCCCTTATAGAAGGGTCGTGGGGAGAAGAGGGGTCAGTCAAGGTGCACTATAGCACCGATGAAACATGCAGATTCCCCCTGCTTCTTTAATGCTTCCTCTCCCCCACAATCATGACCCTAATTCTAACTAACAAATCTGGCGAGTCCAGGGCATGTACATGGGTACATATAGGAGCTGGAAACACATGGAATACAGGACAGATAAACTGATAATGAGAGTAACCATACCAGGAAGGTAAGGGGAAAGTAGGGGGAGAAAATGGGACCCTATCACAATGACAATTATAACCCCCTCCCAGGGGGATGGACAACAGACTAGAGGGTAAAGGAGACATCAGACAGTGCAAAACAATTACCAAGGGTTCATAAAGGAGGGAGCGGGGAGGGAAAAAAATGAGGAGCTGATACCAAGGGCTCAAGTAGAAAGAAAAATGCTTTGAAAACGATGATGGCAACATATTTACAAATGTGCTTGAAACAACAGATGTATGTATGGATTGTGATAAGCATTGTACAAGCCCTCAATAAAATTACTTAAAAAACAAACAAAAGCAGTGCAAATCTGGAAAAGGATCAACCTTTTCGCCAATCTTCTGACCTTGAGATTCTTAGGAAAAGAGAGCTGACAGTCCGTTTCACAAGATGATGCCGACATTTATCACTTTAAATTGATGCAATTTGCTGAGATGATTATGGAATAAACTGTCCATTTTGCATACTTGGCAACACACCATTTCTGTGAGTTTGTGCACAGTGACATGTCATAGATATATACATACTCAGAGATCAAGTAATGTTCTCTTTCCAGTTTTAGTATATGTGCTGCCGAAGTGAGCACAATGTTTTCTTTCAAGAACAAGATTAATTTCATAATCCCCTCAAATGATGATGTAACACCAATGACTCCAGAAATTAACAGATATTTTTATATTTGAGTTTTAATAACCCATTAATTCATTTATTCATCCATTCAAAATCTATTGCACACCTATATGTCTACTGCTGACCTGAATTACTGCCGTTGAGTGCACTCCACCTCATGGTTATCATAAGGGGCAGAGGAGAACTGCTCTCTCTGTATTAGTTCCAAGACTGTCAATCTTTACAGAAATACTGTCTTGTCTTTCTCCAGAAGAGCAGGTGGTGGGTTCAAACTGCTGACTTTTCAGTTAGCATTTCATTTTTTAACCCCCTGCACTGCCAGGCTCCTTGAGTACTATACAATGTGTGAGATCATTCCGCTTTTGGATAAGAAAGAATACTTGCCAAATTATAAACTTGTTAGACTTTTGAATCTCAACCTCAATACTAGAGAGACAGGGGCATTTCCACTTTTCCGAGCTAATGTCAACAAGAATCATAAAATATTGAGAGAAAACCATATAAATATTAACATTGAAATATAAGTACCTCTGTGTGCAGGAAAATTTTTATTGGACCAAAAAAGGGCCAATGACCACAAATAAGGAAAGGTTGAGGGACAACTTTCAAATGCATAAATTAATTTAAAAGTATTTATTTGGACAAGTAATATATGCTAAATGCTATTCTAAGAATAACAGGTACTGAGATTATAGCTGTGAACAATACAAACAGTCTTGCCCTCTTAGATCGAACAATCTAGCAGAAGTTAGACAAAAAGTAAATGAGCCATACATATGTCAGTTGGTGACAAGGGATATATTAAAAAGAAGCAAAAAAGAAAAAAACAAACGAAGCTTAGGATTCAGCAGGGAGTTGTAGGAAATGCATTAAAAAATTAATGTCAGACTCGGGGGAAGATGGCCTCGAGATAGGTAGCTCACGTCAGGAGCTTCGAGGAGATCGGTGAGTGGGGAGAGTTGGGTAGAGAGAAGGGGTATCAAATCTATCTGCTTGATTCCCAAGACCACTCAAAACATCTCTCGGACCCAGATGTGGACCCCCACCTGATCGCCAGGGCTCCTTGCAGATACCCGTGATCTTTTGTACGGCTCTGCTGGGACCAGCGCCAAAGGCCAGGCAGGTGCATGGCGGAGCCTGCACCCACCTTGGCGCTTCACGCATAAGCGCCAGTCAGTAACCCCCACCCCACTTCAGGGTGCCCAGGGTCCGTTTGTGTGCTAGAGCCAGCATACCCCCACCCCCTGCATATTCATACCCCACCTGGGCACCCCTGGAGGTCCAGTGGATCAGACCCTCCCCATTTCTCCCGGGACGCACCAGGACCACAGCCAGGTGGAAGGCAGAGGCTGAGATCCTGCCTTAGTGCTCTGTACAAACTCCCAATCAGACCTGCCACATGCTCAGAGGTCTCAGCCCCGAGATGCCCACCCCATCACTGCACTCCTTGAAGATCCGCCAGCCAGCTCCCTCCCTGGGCCTTCCCACGTTCCCCTATACATGTCCATACCCACACGGGTGCGAGCACACACACACACATACACACACAGAGAGAGAGGTTTTCATCCTGCCACACCGCTTCAGGCCTGAAGGCAGAGGACCAAAGTCTGGCAGAACTTTCGGCAGCTGCGGCATAGGAACCCAAGCCATTGAGGCTCCAAGAGGTGCATCTGCACGCCAGTAGCAGGTTCCCCCACCTACCCGCCTACCTGAGGGAAGTGCCCCTAGCCAGAAACAGATCAACCAACCACCAACCCATCCCATAAATACGTTCCCCTGCACTGGGGCCAATAATTTCTATAAGACTGCAGCATGCAAAGCTGCAAACAGCCCCTATAGGGACCTAAAGGTGACTGCAGCACAAACCATATTGCCAAGACAAGAGGGAATCCCCAGTAGGACAAAGGTGAAACAACCGTGTAAGACGGCTAAAGGCAGATAGCTAAAACACCAACACCAGTCTCCCAAAGAGAGAGCCCAGGACTCTGAGACACCTGGGAAAATGGCAACAAGTTCCTACAAATCAACCAAAAAACAGCAAGCTGCTTCCACACATTCAACAAGAAAAGAGAAACAAAATCCAATGCCAGAGGACCACCTGGACCTAACAGCAGTCATAGAAAAGGCAGAGGTTGTCCTCTCACAGAAAGAAATCGTCAGAATGCTACTTGGAGCCACACAGGACAATGAGGGAAGCATTACAGAAAAAGGATGAAATGATAGAGGAAATAAAGGCCATCACCAAAGGGAAATACAGTCATTAAAGGGCGAGATAACAAAAACTAATATAAAACTCACATACTTCGCCCAGAGAATGGAAGAGGCAGAGAACCATACCAGTGACCTAGAGGATTCGCAAGCAGAAATTAATGAACATGAGAAAAATTCTAACAAGTCCATCAGAGAAGCTGAAGAAAACCTCAGAGTTAAGTGTGACGCTATGTAAAGGAATGACATCAGAATTATTAGCCTGCTGGAGGAATACATATCAAGGAAACCAATATCCAAAATAGTGATCGAATGCTTGGAGGAAAATTTCCCTAACTTAATGAACAAAAACAGGGCTACTATCCAGGAGGCCAAAAGAATGCCAGCGAGACTTAATTCCCAGAAGTAACCAAGACATGCAGTTTTTAAACTATCCAACTATGAGGAAAAGGAGAAAATTATGAAAGCAGTTAGGGAAAAATGGGAAACCACATAAAGACAAGCAGATAAAAATGTGTTCAGACCTGTCAGCAGATACTATGAAGAAGAAGAGACAGTGGAGCAGCATATTCCGAAAATTGCAGGAAAATAACGCAAACCCCAAATCTATCCGGCCATATTATCTATCAAAATTGAGGGAGAAGTGAGAGTCTTCCCAGACAAGGAAAGCCTCAAAGAATATGCTAAAAGGAACCCAGCACTACAAAGGATCCTCGCTGACCCAGTATGGGCAGAAGAACAACACTCAGAAAGCACATAGAAGAGATCGCCAAACAGAACAACTCCACACAGAGAACATCATAGGGAAAAAGCCACCCAAGAAAAACTAGCTCAATGATGGAAAGAAGTCAAGAATTAACTACAAACACACATATGCATAACCCACGGAAAAGAAATGGAGGTAGGAAAACACCCAACACAAGAGAAATAAGATGACATCACGGGACCCACAGACAGATATAATAAACCAGAATATTAACAGTCTGAACTCAGGCCTTAAGTGACAGAGACTAATAGACTGGCTTGGAAAACACAAACCCTCGATCTGCTGCCTACAGGAGACACATCTCAACATACAGTTAAAAATAGGCTGAGAATCAAAGGCTGGGGATAAACATACAAGGCAAATGCTAATTCAAAAACAGCAGGGGTTGCAATCCTAATCTCTGATATAATTTACCTCAAAGTGCAAACCATAAAAAGAGATAAGAATGGATACACTATAATGCTCAAGGGAGCATACATAAAGAACCAATTAGCATTCTAAACATTTACTCGCCAAACACGTGTCCAGCAGAATATGTCAAGCAAACAGTTTAAAAGATGAAAAAAGAAATCACCGCCTCAACAATTATAGTAGGTGACTTCAAGACATTGCTCTCTGAGAAAGATAGATCACTCAGAAAGAATTTCAACAAGAAGACTAAAGATCTAAATATCACAATTAGACAGTTTTACCTGATAGATAGCTTCAGAACTCTCCACTGAAACAAAAAAAAAATCACATTCTATTCAAGTCCACATGGCACATTTATGAAAGTAGACCACATGCAAGGGCATAAGTAGAACCTACATAAATTCTAGCACATTGATATCATTCAGACCTCTCTCTCTGACCACTGTGCCATAAGATTGGAAATAAGCAAAAGGAAGACAAAGAAATCAAGGGCAAACCATTGGAGAATGAATAACTCTCTATTGCAAAATGAGAGTGTACTGGCTCAGATCAGAGATGAAATTAGGAAATTTCTAGAAACCAACGAGAATGAAAACACAACATACCAAAACTTATTGGACACAGCAAAGGCAGTCATCAGAGGAAGTCTTATAGCATTACATGCACACATAAAGAAGGAGAAGAGGCTTGTGATTGACACACTGGCACAACATTTAATTTAAAGCAACTAGAGCAGAGTCAGCGAGAAAATCCAACTAACAGAAAAACAAAGAAATAATGAGAATTCGATCTGAGATTCAGGAGAGAGAAAATAAGAAAACTATGGAAAACAATCAATGCTGCTGATAGTTGGTTCTTTGAACAGATAAATCGAATTGACAAAGCACTCGCGAATTTGACCAAAGAAAGGAAGGAACACATTTCAATAGCAAGGATGAGGGATGAAAGAGGGAATATTACAATGGACCATAGTGAAATAAAAAGGATAATCACACAGTACTATGAAGGACTGTACTACATTGAATTAAAAAAAAAACTTGAAAGACATGGGTGAATTCTTGGGAAAAAAATCCCTCCCTAGATTATCCCCAATGGCCATTAAGAACCTCAACAGACCCATATCAATAGAACAAATAGACACGGCTATCAAGCAATTACCAAGCAAGAAGACACCGGGACCAGATGAATTTACAGGTGAATTCTATCAAGCATTCAGGGAAGAACTGACACCAATCTTACACAAAATCTTTCAGACCATAGAAAAAGATGGCAAACTCCCAAATACCTTCTATGAAGCTAGTGTAATTCTGATACCTAAACTAGGCAAGGACCCCACAAGAATTGAGAACTACAGACTACTTTGCCTAATGAATATCAATGCAAAAATTCTTAACAAAATAATAGCCATGAGAATACAAAAAATATATAAAACAAATATTTCACCATAAACAAGTGGGATTCATACTAGGGATGCAGGGATGGTTCAACATATGAAAGACCATTAGTACTATTTGTCACACTGAAATGAAAAAATATAAGAAATATTATATTGGTAATATAAATAGATGCATTAAAAGCATTCAACAACATCCAACATCAATTCATGTTTAAGAAACTAAAGAAGATAGGAATGGAAGGAAAATTCCTCAATATAATACAAGCTATACATGAAAAACCAACAGCCAATGTGGTAGTCAATGGAGAAAAGACAAGTGCAATTATTCTTAAAAAGCAGACTAGACAAGCATGTCCCTTGACCCCACTCCTATTTAACATCGTACTGGTGGTCCTAACTAACAATATAAGGCAAAGAAAGGACATCAACGGTATTTGTCTGGGAAAGGAAAAAGTGAAACTATCTTTATTCGCAGATGATATGATTTTATATATGGAAAACCCTAAAAGTTCCAGACGAGAGTACTGGAAGCAATAAAGGAATATGGCAGATTAGCAGATTACAAGATCAACAAACAGAAGTTTATCGCACTACCAAACACATCTGACAAGGACACAGAAGAGATCAAAAAGAGGGTACCCTTCACAATAGCCAAACACAAACTGAAATATCTAGGGGTACACCTGACTCAAAAAACAAAAGAGCTGTATGAAGAAAACAACTATAGAACACCTATTAAAAGAAACCAAGGATGACCTCAACAAAGGGAAGGAGATCCCATGCTCGTGGATCGGCAGACTCAATATTGTAAAGATGTCAATTCTACCCAAGGCACTATTCAAGTTCAATGCTATCCTGATCCAAATTCCAGCAACTTTCTTCAAAGAGTTGGAAAAACAGATTACCAACTTCAAAATGGAGAGGAAAGAAACTGAGAATTAGCAGAAAACTCTGCAAGAAGGACCAAGTCGGAGGGCTTGCTTTACCTGACTTTAGCATCTACTACACAGCCACAGTGGTCAAACAATGTGGTACTGTTATAACGATAGATATCCAGACCAATGGAAAAGGATTGAAAACCCAGAAATAAAATCATCAACATACAGACAACTGGTCTTTGATAAGGGGCCCACAAATATCAAATGGGAAGTGGATGCCCTATTCAATTCATGGTGCTGGAAAAAAATGGATATATGGATGCAGAAAAATGAAGCCAGACCCTTACCTCACTCCATACACAAGAATAAATTCAAGGTGGATTACAGACCTTGAGGTAAAACCCCAAACTATTAGAGCAATCAACGAGGGAATTGGGACAAACCTGAGAACCTGGCACAGGGATTACATAGGTTATCAGAAATCGGGAAGGACACCAATACAGAGGAGGCACGAATTGACCACTGGGACACACTAAAGATAAACAAACTTACATACATCGAAAGAATTCACCAAGAGAGTAATAAGAGAGACTACAGAATGGGAAAACATCTTTAGCAATGACACATCAGACAAAGGCCTTATTACTAAAATCTAAAATACACTACTAAACTTCAAAAAGAAAAAAGAAAAAACCAATTGTCCAGTCAGGAGGTGGGCAAAGGACCTGAGCAAGAGTTTCTCAAGGGCAGAATTCCAAATAGCCAAAAAATATATGAGAAAATGTTCCAGATCTCTATCCCTAAGAGAAATGCAAACTAAAACAACTATGAGATACCACCTAACTCCCTCAAAGATAGCCCAATTCAAGAAATTAGAAAGTAACATATGTTAGAGGGGATGTGGAGAGATAGGAACTCCTTTCCACAGCTGGTGGACCTATAGGTATGTGCAACAATTATGGAAATCAATTTGGCGACATCTAAAACAGTTGGAAATTTAGCTAAATTATGATCCATCAATCCCCCTCCTGGGCATATACCCAGAAGAGACAAAAAAGAAACCATGGCCCGACATCTTTGCCCCAATATTCATCGCGGCACAGTTCACAATTGCAAGGAGTTGGAAACAGCCCAAATTTCCATCAACAGATGAATGGATTAAAAAACTCTGGTACATATATACAATGGAGTATTGCACATCCCTATAAAGCAGTGATGAAGCACATCGCCACATGGGAAGAACTGGAAGAAATTATGCTAAGTGAAGTAATCCAAGCACAAAAGGGTAATTACTACATGAGTCCACTGAAGTAAGTTAAAAAAAATTCAAAAGGGGCATAGGGAAGAAGATTCTGCATACATACGTCTCTGGGGTGAGGCCCAGGTAATGTGGCAGGGGCCAGACTAAACTCAGTCCATTAAAAGGAAGGAGGGAAAAAGACATGGGTAGCTGGGGGAACAAGGCACTAACTCACACAGGGGGAGGGTGTTGACTGTGTCTCCACAGAGAAAGAGGGACTAGATTTCAACCCGGAGCTCCAAGACAAGAACACAACACACGGACATGAAGCAGGGAACTGATAGAGAGGCCTGAGGGGCCGGCCCCATTACCAACTAAGTGGACAGCACCACCCTCCCACCAAGAAGAATTCCTTTCAGAGGACAGCACTGAAGCTACAGCTCAAGAAGAGGGGAAGTGGGACTGGTCTGATCAGAGCACACAAGAACCAATGAGGGGGGATAGGGAAAAAATAGGGTGAAGCATATCCTGGCTCACCAAGCCCTGAGGACAATGTTCCTACTCAGAACAGCAATGCACAAAGATGACCACAGGGCTGGCCTCACCACGGGACACAGCGTTCCTCATTGACCCATAGAAGCATCGGGGGCAACATTAGAGACACAGGGCAGGAATTGTGCCTGCCATGAGCTCATCATGCTAAAGTCAGTCCTGGGGGCATTCAGCAGAGCAGCGGGGAGAGCAGAGCAATGAAGTCCCTAGGGATAGAGGCGGTGCCAGGGCATGGCACCCCATCAGACTTGACTGGAAAGCACCCGTGAAGGAAAACAAACAGACCCTGAACTATTCTTATGTTTATGTGTGTGCTTTTGTAGGTTGTTGTCATTGTTATAGCTATTGTTTTACTTTCTGTTGTTACTTCATTGTACTCAATCTTGTGATGGTACATAACATGTCTACCTGGAAGGGATAGGCAGAATAAAGAAGCCAGAAGAGGGAACAGCAGGATGACAGTTCCGGGGAGACATGGAGGTAGGGGAGGCCAGGGAAAGGAAGAGGAAGTTGACCAGCCCAGGGACAAGGGAACAACAAGTGATCCAAAATCAGTGTCAAGAAGGGTGTGGGAGGTCTGGCAGTGATGAATCAAGGGCAATGTAACCGAGAGGAATTCCTAAAACCCAATTGAAGGCAGAACATGATAGTGGAACAAGAGGAAAGTACAAAGAAATAGAGGAAATAACTAGGAGGCAAAGGGTAGTCATAGAGATTTAAATACAGGAATATAAAGATGTAAATATATTTATATACGATGAAGGGGAAATATATATATGTAGACGTATTTAAAGGTTGACTATGAAGGAAAACAGATGGACAGTGGGCCCCTGCTCAAGTACTCCCTCAACACAAGAACACTTTGTTCTAACAATTCTGCAGTCTGAGATGCTCACTTTCCTGGCAAGATTGCTGAAGACCGTGGGTGCACAAGCAAATGTGGTGAAGAAAGCTAATGGTGCCTGTCTACCAGAAGATATAGCACCTGAAGTCTTTAAGACCTGAAGATAAACAAGCAGCCATCTAGCTGAGAGAAATGAAATCTACATGGAAGAAGCACACTAGCTTTTCCCGACTCAATCGCTGAGGACATCTGGGTGCATAAGCAAGAGTGGTGAAGAAAGCTGATGGTGACCGGCTATCAAATGATACAGCATACGTCCATCTAGCTAAGAAACAACAAAGCTAACACAGAAGAAGCATACCAGCCTACCCCGACATCAATGCTGAAGAAAAAGCAGGTGCATATGCAAATGTGGTGAAGAAAGCTGATGGTCTCCAGTTGTCAAAATATATAGAATCTGGTGTCCCATAGGCTGGATGATAAACAAGGGTCCATCTAACTGAGAAACAACAAAGCCCACATGGAAGAAGCACATCAGCCTATGAGATGACAAGGTGTTGAAGGGTTCAGGTATCAGGCATCAGAGACCAACCCCCCCCCCCAACAAAGAAATCTTAGCATTGTGAATGGGGGGGATGTGCAGAGTGTGGACTCAGGGCCCCTCTGGGGTAAATTGGACATCCCTTTGCAAAGCCAGTCAGAGTGCGGTGTAGCAACAATGAAATATACAATTTCCTCTAGTTCTTAAATGCTTCCTCCCCTCCTTCCCACTATCATGATCCCAATTCTATCTTACATATCCGGTTGGACCAGAGAATGTACAATGGCACAGATGGGAGCTGGAAATCCAGGCAATCCAGGACAGATGAACCCCTCAGGACCATTGGTGAGAGTGGCGATATTGTGAGAGTGGAGGGAAGGTGACGGAGAAAGGGGGAACGGATGACAAGGTCTACATATGGCCTCTTCCCTGGGGGATGGATGGCAGAGAAGTGGGTGGGGGAGATGTTGGATGGCTTGATATAATGAAATAATAATTTATGGATTATCAGGGGTTCGGGGGTAGGGGGAGCGGGGAGGGAGGGGAAAATGCGGAGCTGATACCAAGGGCTCAAGTACAAAGCAGGTGTTTTGAGAATGATGATGGCAACATATATATGAATGCGCTGGACACAAATGATGTATGTACGGATTGTGGAAAGAATTGCATGAGCCTCTAATAAAATGATTTTAAAAATTAATGTCATCAGAGAAAGCTTTAGTGAAGCAGCGACAATCCAGTAAAGACAGAGTGGTTGTAAGATGATACCCTGAAAAAGGAGTATCCATCGTCATTACTAGGTCATGATCGCCAGAAAAACAGACCAGGACTGAGTTACTCTGGGAGACCTGGACTTTATTATTTATGTTACTTATGGAGGTACAGTACTGCTTGTTACTATATGGCGGCTAACAGTGGCTGGGGTTAGTCCACACTGCCCTCAACTGCAAACAAGCAAGGGTTTGTGCACTGTGTTCGTAACTAAAAGGTCAGCAGGTGGAAGTCACCAGCTTCTCTGAGGGGGGCTGTACTCCCTTAAAGGGTTATGAGACATCAAGAAGCACAGAGGGCAGTTCTACCATGGTCAATAGGGTGACTATGAGTTGGCTTCAACTGGACATCAGTAAGAAAAGAGGACAGGAGAAGGGGGTCATTGTGGCAGTGTTCCAGCAACTGCACTCTCTGGCACTAGGCCTTGAAAAGAAGGGGTAGTTTGGGGTGGTCGTGGACAGGACTAGTGGTGGTTCTCCTTTGACCTATAGAGGTAATAGAGAAAGTCTCAAATATTTCTGAGCACATATTCCAGGCTGAGTACATGTTAAAATTGACAGCATGAATGGTATTTGTTCAAGTAATAACAAGGTGATTAATGTGGCTGATATATAGAGATCATAAAGGCAACCATAATTGGATGTGATTTCAGAGGGACAAACGGTGAATGAGACGAATCCTGTGTATTCTTGTAGGTAAAGAGGAGATCTATGGCCTTGACTTTGAATGATATGGAAAGACACTGCAGGTTTGTGAAAAGGGAATGACATGATATAGCTTAATATTCAACAAAAATCAATCTGGTTGTTGTGCAAAATATTGACTGAAGATGAATTAAGTCTAAAACTAGGTAGAGAGTAATAAAACAATTAGAATAATTCAGGTAAGCAATGTTAATGGCTAAGGCCCAGACAGTACTTTGCACTATTTACACTACGGGTCAGATAACTTTATAATGTGTACTTCTTTGTGAGGGAGGCTATCCTATGCATCATGGGATGTTTCAGAACAGCTTTGAACTTCACCACAAGTTACCAGTAGCACACCCCCTCTTCCAAGTATGAAATCCAAAAATGTTTGCAAACATTTTCGATTGTTCCTTAGGGAACAGGGTTATATTTGGTTTTGAGAACCACTGACCAGGAAAGTAGAAAAGTTGATGGTGAAAAAGTGGTATATTCAAAGCATATCCAAGATTAATTGCGGATAGATCCTATGTGAACTACAAAAGAAAGATGCAAGTTAAAGTTATCCAACTATTTTCATGTTATAACTGAAAAAAAAAATAAAGGTACTATTAGTAAGATGGGAAGAAAAACAACCTAAAATAGTAAGTTGGAAATGGAGGTTGGAAAGTGGAGTTTGAATCAGGTTAATTTTGAGATGTTTATAAGACACGGTAGAAGCTCTGGTGGCACACTTCTTGTGCTCCGCTGCTCATGGAAGGTTGTTCCATGGCACAAAAGACCTGGCGATCTAATCGCCTATGGAGCAGTTTTACTTTGTAACCCGTGGAGTAACTATAGGGTGGGATTGACTCAGTAGCACCTAACAATAAGACATAAGGGAAAAAGTGAAGGCTGTACCTTTCCTTGTTCCCTATGGTACCCAGTGGATCATTGAACAAGTGAGCAAGAGAATCACATAAGCTCCACTTGAAGGCCATGCCCTTATCTCGAGGGAAATGTTCCAGGGCAGAGGAAATAACTAGTATAAAGGTGATAATATTAGAGCAGAGCTAGGACCTAGTTCACCTGGGAGACAAAAGCTCTTTGTACAACAGATTGATAACATGGCTCCCCTCACCCACAAGCCTAGATATTTTCTATAACATGGTTCCCAGAGGGTATCATAAGATTATGTATTTTAAGCACTATAAAGTAAATGAAAAAAATATTTTTTAAAAGCCCATAAATCTGATACACATTGATTCAAAAAATAATAATAAAAATCAAAAAATATACTATTGAATAGTATTCTTGTTAGTGAGGATATTATCATATAAATTACTGAACATAGCTAGCTGAAAATGAAAAACATCATTTGCCTAAATGTATGCTGTTCTCCTAAAACAGTACTTTATAGCTTTAGATACACATATCAGAAAATAAGAACAACAGAAAACAATTGAACTAAGCATTCAATTCATGAAGCTAGGAAAAGCTCAACAAACTAAATAAAGATATAAGAAGAAATTATAGAGAACAATTATATATTTAAGATAATTTACAAAATAACAAGCTGCTTCTTTGAAAGGAATAATAAAAAGGATAGATAGGTAGCAAGATTACTTATGAGAAAGAAAAGTGGAGAGATCAAATACAAACCTAAAAGTCGATAAAAACTACATATAAAATAGAGACCACAATGTGAAATACTCTTGCAATTAACCTTATGCAAACATTTGAAAAATAAATGAAGTTATGCTTTTCTGAAAAAATACACAGTGCCAAAATATGCATGCAATAAAATAGTGAAATAGAAACATACATATAATCATTACATAATTTTAAATTATAAAAAACTGTTCTACTAATGTACATATCACTACCAATATCCGCAGAACAAGTTTCTAGTGCATTTTTAACAAACATTCAATAAATATAGTGTATACTCCTATATTTTACAAATAGCTCTATAACATAGAATTAAAAGGGAAAAAAAGAAGGAAAGTTGACCAAAAATATTTCACCAACTTTAATGATGTATGTTTGACTTAGCATTATGTGCAGGAAATGATTTTGGGAACTAGAAAACTCCATCTACTATAACTCATAATGAAAACAGAATACTATTCTGGGAAACAAAGATACAGAAGTTAAGTGGAATTAAGTATATGTATATTCTAAAAATTAGAGTCCTATTCCAGTGTACATATCTCAGAAAAGCTGTCACAGATTCAAAAGAAAATAAGTAACATATTTTAATAAGTCACTTAACCCACGATGATCCAATTTTTTCCTATTAAGTAGAAAGCTACTACCAAAATATATCCCAGTATTGCTTAGAGTGCTTTATAAAAACACAAATATTCATATCAATATCTGGCCATTATTATTCAGTAGGTCTGGCTAGACATTAATATTTTGGAAAAAACTAATAGGTGCATTTAGCATGACATCTGTGATTAAAAATCAGTGATATATATACATTTAAACAAACATGCATGCATAAAAATGAATTTTCTTACCAGTGCTCATTTATAGGATGTCTATATCTACCAAGAGAAAAGAAGAAACTGAAAGCATTAGGTAAGAGACCAAAACCATAAATCAGTCAAATTACTCACGCTCTAATTTCCCTTCATCATTTGATATCCCATCTATTCCAGGCAAGCAAGTCAGGAAACCCGTTCTATAAACCATATTATAATACATGTTGGATATTGAGTGAAGCCCCTCCCACATGAATGGATTTTCTACCAGGGTTTTTTAAAAAAATAATTGTTTTGATACCAGTCACATATCATATTAAGAAGGCTTGTTCAATCATATTAAGAAGAGGTGTGTAATCATCACCAAAATCCATTTTAGAATATTTCCTTAATTTTTATATTCATTAAGCCTGGCTCCCCAGTACTCCACAAAGTTCCCTGCAATGTTCCTAGTTAATTATTAACCAAGTTACTATATCTATAGATTTACCTATGATGAATTTCCTATACAGAAACACCTGCAAAACAAAGACAACAAACAAACAAATAATTACAAAATAAAACAGATTAAAAGCTCAATTGAAAAGAAAATAAAAAGTATTAAGAAATGAGAATGAATTTGAAATGTGTCAAAAGGAAGAATAAATGATAACTTGTTACATTTTAACTTATTTACATCTGCGTTAGACAATTTCCCAAGACACTGCGAGCAAGACTATTCACATCCCTGGTAAATGGTCAGAGAGCATTCACTGGAGGTTTAATCCAAGTAGAGACCCTCCAAATGGATTTTGGGCTTTCACTGTCATCCATAACCTTCTGCAAACTAGGTGCTCAGAATTTAAGCTCTAATATGGTTCCCTCATCCATTCTTAGATTGTATTATTTACAATCCTTGGATAACACAAACTGGTGTACTTCTTTTGTACGGATTTAGCTGTAATCTCACTTAGATGGCTGCTTGTTTTAAGAAAAGCCTTTAAGACCCCAGAGCCTATTCTTTTTTTTTTTTTTCACAAGAGAAAAGCTTGTAGTTAGTTCAGGGATCGTTTGCTGGCCCTTAGGAGCATTTTCCAGTCCAGTCTGTTGGGGCACCACGCCCTGGCCCCAAAGTCCACTTTCAGCATTCCCTGGGGACCTTGCCACTCCATTCCCTTGCTGTTCCGCTGCACTTCCCCAGTGATTTGCCTCGGTGTGGTGGGATCAGGTCAGGTGCAACTCCCACACTGTGTCTCCAGTGCAGTCCCCTGTATCGCCCTTAGTCACTGATTGGCATCATTTCTCATAGTG
Organism: Tenrec ecaudatus; assembly: GCF_050624435.1. NCBI lineage: Eukaryota > Metazoa > Chordata > Mammalia > Afrosoricida > Tenrecidae > Tenrec > Tenrec ecaudatus. The sequence continues at coordinate 140,116,950 of NC_134548.1, forward strand.
GGGCCAGCCATGTTGTTCTCTCTGTGCACTGGCTGCTCTACTCAGGAACATCATCATCATGGGCTGGTGGGCCAAGCTGTGCTCCACTCTCTCCTCCTGCCCCTTCATCTTCTCCCGTGTGCTCTGATCAGATATGTTCATCTCCTGGAGCTGCGGAGTCAATGTCGTCCTTTGGAACAAATTCTTTTTGGGGGAGAGGCAGGAATCCACTTAATTTATGGTGCTGGGGCCAGCCTCCCAGACTTCTCCACTGGTTCCCTACTCCAAAGCCGGGATATTGCATTCACACCTTGCGACACTGGGTTGAAGTCTGGTCCCACTTTCCCTGTGGAGATATAAACAATAGCCTCCCCTTGAGACTATTCTTTTTGCTAGCTGGGAATCATTTGATTTCTTCGCCACCTTGTATTGTATTAGCCATATATTTAGTGATCTTTTCATGAGGGCGAATATCAATAGTGCTAAGACATAAGGACTGACTAACCTTAGATTAGGACTCCAGAAAGTGTGAACTCAAAATCCATTCATATATTTGTGGTTTATATGTTCCCCTGGTTCACTTGAAAAATAAACATTCTGTAATCGTTTAGAAAAATTTGTTTTGGTTATCGGGGAAACCCAGGTCCAACCATTAGCACAGATTTTGTGTCCAGAGCTATTATCAGAAGTTCTATTTTTTTTCCTTAAAACTCAGTGACAGTATATGGCCTGTGGGTACTTATGGCTAAGAGTACAAATGAACCAAGTGGGAGGTGTTATACTACATCTGATTCCAACTCACAAATAAACCATGCTTAATTATATCAGGTTGAACTTCAGAACCCATTTGCCGACTAGATATGATTTCATCCATAAAGCCTTGATTCCCAATTTGTCTACTTCATCTACTAACAAATCCTAAATCAGTTGGCTCAATCAATAGATAATTTCCATGTCTACTTACTAATGAATGAAGTTCCTCAACCTTGGATAAAATCTTGCCTTACACAGTGAGAGAATTACAGTATGCCAATCAATAAAAGCTTAACATACTTTTAAGCCTATAATCCTATCATTTTGGAAAGAGAAAAAGGAGCAAAGAGAGGTCAAACATGAGTATTTGAAAGTGGGAAGGAAAATATTGAGGAAAAAGATAAAAAACAAGAGGATATATTCGTTATGGACTTCTAATATTTATAAAATGGATTCTCCCCTCTCTTGGGCAAGTGCAGAAACACTAGCAATATAATATTTGTCTATTTGATAATTAATCAGCTCTGCCTCACAGGGCCATTGCAGATTTATTTTTAATGTTAGATTTTATATAGCATCTATCTTGGAAACTTTCATTGAGAAAGGGTTGGACTTTAAAATTCTATTTTAATTAAGAGTAGTATTTATCACATGTCACCATTCACGGTACTGGAAATTCGGTCATTAAACTGAATATAATTTTTGTTTTTCCTTATAACAGAAGAACTTCTCTGCAAATGAAACTTGCCCTAAAAATAAAAATAGTAAAATTTCTAAATAAAAGTGAAAGAATAGAAGATCAAAATGGTAGCTAAATATTAAAACTCTTTTCAGTCAATAGGCCTAGGTTTTAGAGAGTATCTACTCTAATACACACTTGGTTTCAGCCTCAGGTGATGAGAGAAAATAACATTTGACACTGTAACAACAAACCTGCCTGACAGATTATTTTATTTGAAAGCTGTAAAATTGTAATAGGAACTCAACAATGGTGGAAAATCAGGGAGTCTGTTGTAGTCATAACATACTGGTGGCACCCTGTCTTAGGAGCTGGCAAATAGGATATCTCAATGCCCTGTATATTTCCCAAGAGACTATATTCAAGATCAGTGGGGGGATAAGTATTATTCTTTAGCAGTGGCATAATAATACTGTGGTTATAACCAAAGGGCTGGTTAGAGAAAAACGTGTAAGTACTAGAAAGCAGTGGGAACTAGGTGTTTACAGGTCTAAATTTCAATCCTGACATCTTTAACCAGTTACAATATTGGAAACTCACTGGGACAGTGTTCCCCTGCCCTATTGAGTTGCTATGAGTTGGCATCAAGTCCATGGCAGTGGGTTTGGTTTTGGGTTTTGTACCTTGGCCATAGATACATTGAATCCTGGGTCTCTTACCCAGGGTGATACGTGATTCCTGAAACATTAGTGATTAGAGCTAACACAAACATACATTAGAATAAAAGTCTTCAGATGATTTGTTTCTAAAAGGGCACAATCCTGGAAACGTAAATGGAGGACAATTATGCTCCATGGAGTTGCCATTAATAGGAATCAGTTTGAGGATTTTCCCCCTTATCTTTACAACTTGAAAATTAATATCAGTTTTGAGGCGTTGCTTTATTGCTTAGAAAGAATATGTGCAAAAGACCTTGTATAGTATGTGTGCTAAGAGGTAATTCTTATTACCTTTCCCAGCACTAAGAAGAGTTTTCTGAGGCCCATCCTAAAAGAAAATCCATCTTGTAGTGTGCTATTGCCACTATTTTTGAGAAGTAAATGTCCTCAAAGTGGAACAGTATTTCCAACAAATTTTCCCAGCTGATTATCAAACTGAATTGCCTTATTATTTTTAAAAGTTCAACTCTCACTATACTCTGAAGAAAATTGGGTTTTAAATCATAACTAGCCATACAACTGAAGCGTGGTACAGGGCAAAGCACGAGCATACTGCTGGTAAATAATGCGGATTAATTAAAAATGGAGAGACTGTGACAGCGCTGCATTTTGCTTCTTTGTTGAGGCATTTCCCCTCATGGCTGTGATCAAAGTGAAAATTTGCAAATGTACCTAGGCGACATTGCATAGACTTCCTGATAAACATCTCTTAAAAAGCAGTGGTCTCTAGTCAAAAATACGATAAAATAAACTCATAAAAATTTATCTGCGCCATAAAACACTATGTAGATTTAATTTGAAGTAGAATAAACAAGATCAATTTGTGAACTTTACTATGTTATAGTAAAACTACTCTTCATTACTTTGGATTAAGTAAGCATAATGTTGTGAAAAATAAGGTACTTTTTAAAGTAAAATTCATTACCAACTTACATGCTTAATGTATGTGATTTAAGCAATTAAAATGCATGGTTATGGACAGGAAATAAAATCACTCAAGATAAGTCCAAATGTTATACCAATCAAGTCATCTCTCTCGCTGCCACTGAGTGAATTCTGACTCCCAGCGACCCAGTGGGACAGGGTAGAACCGTCCCTGTAGGTTTCCAAGATTGTTATGCTTTTCTTTTTCTGGGAATAGATAGCCTTGTCTTTCTCCCACGGAGCATCTGGTAGTTTTGAACTGCTGACCTTGTAGTTAACAGCCCAAGGCCTACCACTATGCAATCAGGGTTCCAATGCAATAACAGATACTTATTATTCAGAAAGTACTTTCAAATATATATTCTTATTTAAATGTTTTTGTTCATTCTGCTGCTGTTGAGAATAAAAGCAACAAAATAAACACCAACACAATCATCTTTAATAGTACAGTTTCATTCTTGAAGTTGTGCCTCCATTCTCACCCTCTTTCTGAGTTGTTCTCCCCCTCACAGAATCTCCCTGCCCTCTAAGGTTCCTAAAAAACTTTCAAATTGCTGTTGTCACTTTGCTGCCATACCTTTAAAGGCAATTAGAATTTTAGTGATGGGACAATAGAATGGAGTAGTGCATAATAGAAGCTTCCCAAGATAAAAACAAATAAACATCTCTCTTTTAAGTGTCAGGATAGCAACTGATTTTACATGAAATGTTGAATCTAGCATCAGTGCTAAAATATGTGTAACTGAGAAAGGAGTGATGCGTACAGATATGAAGAAGTGCAGACAAAAGAGAGAAAGTGAGTGTTCAAAGTGAAGAGGTGTGGAGGGAACAAATGAAGGGAAAATGAGCCAAGCAACCGTGGATTTGTTCTCATTAACTCAGATGAAGAACTATGAATAGTTCTTTTTTTTTCTTTCCGGAATATAGACAAGCAAATGCACTCATTTGGCTTAGTACTTGTATCACTGATTTTCAGAACAATTAATAAAATCATAGAATGTGCACAGAAACAAAACAGACTGGGCAAGAGAATGTTGAATGTAAAAAGAGTAGGTGTTCATGGAAAGGAGATCATTGAGGCCAAAGTGATGAGATCGGTCCTTCAGAAGTTCTGGCAAAAGCTTAGAATGGATCATCAAACGTTTAGCAGTATCTGGTGATAAAATCAATGATCTATATTTGGATGCCAGGCTATGGTTTCTATTCTAGTTGTTTGACTAGTCTCTAGCTTTTTCATCAGCCAATACTCTGCTATGATAAGATATACCTGATTGATATATACTGCCTATATAACAAGACTCAGAAGTATTACATGCCCAAAATTTCCCATTACTGCTCTCTAGTTATCCATTGTGATATCCAGATGCTTTATTTTGACTTTTTATTCATTACTAAGTGCATGCCTGCAGCACAAAACTCTATTACCATACACTAGTGAATGCTATATAATATCTTACATAGTAAAATATTCCTCAGAGACTGCTCCTCAGACTGTTTCTCCAGAACTTTGCTTGCCTTAGAGGGTATGGATCCAATTCCTTCTGCTGTGTTGGGAAAACAGGCTATGACTGATCAAAAAGTGAGTACAAATATTTTATTCATGTACCTTTCAATTGATATTCTTATCTCAATTTTCAAATGCATATCTATTCAAATGAATTTTCTGATAGATTAGTGAATTACACATAGGAACCATGATTCCAATAGCTTGATAATTTTAGAAAGCATTTATAAACTAAGTTGAATTGTGAGCCACTGTTAAAGAGCATGAGAATCACTTGTGCATATCTTATTATGAATGGAAGTTTCCATGCCTCAGCTTCTAAATCTTTGATATTGGATCAGTGAAACTGAATTTAAAACAGGCTTCTCAGATGATTCTTAAATATGAAAAAAAAACAACTGAGAACCACAGATTTAGAATATTTTAGAGATAGAAGATGAATCTTTAAGATGTCATCTAATATTTATGTTGCAACAAAGTGAGAAAGAATATAAGTACTTGTTAATAATTTTCCTCTCTCCAGCTCAATAGCCACACTTGTATGTCAGTTTATCTTACTGTACAGCTTGTGTGTTGCTGTGCTGCTAGAACCTATGTCATTGGTATTTGAAAGACCAGCAGGGTCATTCTAAGTGAATAGATTTAAGCAGAACTCCCTGGCTGAGAACAGACTACAAAGGAATAGGCTGTTCACTTTAGAGGACTTTGCTACTGAAAACTTTAGGTACAGTGGCAAATATTGTCAGATACTGAAAACCTCATGAATAGTAGCAAAACAAATAGCAGCAGAATGAACAGTAGCAGGACATTGCCAGAGAGAGTGCCAGGAGGGAGATGAGCCCCTCGGGTCTGGAGGCATGCAAAACTGTCTGCGCAAAGCGCAGTATACGGTAATGACATGGATGGAGAGGAGACTTCAGGAATAAAGACTTTGGGACCTTAATTTACTGAGGGGGCATGACTTAAGATGAGAATAAAGCTGCTAACATTTATCAGTAATTGGAACTGGGAATGTGTGAAATATGAATCTAGAAAAACTCGATTTTGTCAAAAATTAAATGGAATGCATAAAAATGGACATCTTAGGCATAAGTGAGTTGAAATGGGATGGCATTGACCATGTTGAATCAGAAAATCATATAGTTTACTATGCTGAGAATGAAACAACCATGAGTAATGGTATCGTATCCATCTTTAAATAGGACATTTCAATCTTTCTTAAAGTACTATGCTGTTTGTGATAAGATATATATTTACATAAAATGAAATCCAGTCAATATACAATTGTTATTCAAATGCATGCATCAACCACTAAAGATAAATTCAAAACAAAACAAAAATGCAAGCTAGCGATGAAGAATTTGAGAATGCAACCAGCACCTTCAGTCTGAAATTGATCAAAAATGCAAACTAGACGAGTTGATCATCATTGAGTAGTGGGATGTAAAATTTGGAAACAAAGAAAAAAGAACAGTAGATGGCCTGCATGATAGAAACGGGGCTAGAAATCATATGACAGAATTTTACATGACCAATGACTGCTTCATCACACATACCTTTTTTCAACAACATAAAATGTTACATTCCATATGGACACCTTCAGATGGAATACATAGAAATCTAACTGATTACATCTATAGGGAAATCTATGGAGAATCTCAATATCAGCAGCTAAAACTAGTCCAGGGATCAGATCATCAATCGCTCGCATATAAGGTCAGGTTGAAATGGAAGAAAAGTAAAACAAGTCCATGAAAGGCAAATTATGAAATTGGGTAGATTCTACCTGAATTCAAAGAACATCTGAAGAACAGATTTGTTTTTTCTTTTTTGTTTAGAAAATACGATCATTTTATATATGTTTTTATTTTAAGAAATCATATTATTGGGGGCTCTTATAATAATCTATCCATATGTACCTATGTTGCCAGCATCATTTCCAAAACATTTTCTTTCTACTTTAGCCATTGGTATCAGCTCTTCTTTTTACCCCTCCCTCCCTCACCCTCCCACCCTTCTGAATGACTAACAATTTATGAATTATTTTTATATTCATATATTACACCATCCATTGTCTACCATCACCCACATTCTTGTTGTTCATCCCCAGGGGTGGGGGAGGATTGTACATCCATCATTGTGATCTCACCCCCCTTTTTCCCCCTTAATCCCCCACCTTCCCCCTTCCCCTCATGTTATTGCTATTCTCATTATTGGTCTTGAGGGGTTAATCTGTCCTGGATGCTGTGTGTTGAGAGCTCTTATCTGTACCAGTGTATATGATCGGGTCTAGCCAGATTTGTAAGATAGAATTGGGGTAATGATAGTGGTGTGTGTGGTGGGGGTGAGGAAGCATTAAAGAACCAGAGGAATGTAGGTTTTGTCCGTTCTATACTGTGCCCTGGTTGACACTTCTATGAAGGGATGCCCAATTGTCTACAGATGGGTTTGGGGTCTCCTTCTGACTCCTCTTTTTTGCATAGAAATGGGTGTTTGTTTTGGGTCTTCTGATGCCAGATACCTAATTCCATTGACACCTCATGATTACATGGATTGGATTGGTGTGCTTCTTCCATGTGGCTTTTGTTGCTTCCCTGCTAGATGACCGCTTGTTTAGCTTCAAGCCTTTAGGACCCCAGATGTTATATCTTGCAATAGCCAGGTACCATCAGCTTTCTTCACCACATTAGCTTATGCACCCATTATACCTTCAGCAATCTTGTCAGGAAGGTGAGCATCACAGAATGTCAGGTTATTAGAACAATGTGTTCTTGAGTCAAGGAAGGACTTTAATAGAAGGTCAATGTTCACCTGCTATCTTAATACTTGACCTATAATTATATGTACTTAGACCTATATCCCTGTTGTTATATATTAATATATTTATGCCTATTTTTATACCTCTATAAATGTCTTTTGCCTCCTAGCTCATTTTTCTATCTCCTTTTACTTTCTTCCTGCCCCACTATCATGCTCGACCTTCATTCAGCTCTCTGCATTTCCTCTCGGCTACATTGCCCTTGCTCAAACCCCACCAGGCATTCTATGGCCTCCTCACCATCAGTTTTGGATGTGTTGTTGTTCCCTTGTCCATAGGTTTGTTGGCTCTCCCATCCCTTTCCCCCACCTCCTCCTTTCACCTGTCTGCCGGGAGTTGGTCCTGTTATTTTCAATTTGGGATTGTTTTTCCTGCCTTTCATATATAGGTAGACATGAAAAAAAGTGAAAAATTGCCTATGAATAGTTCCAGGGCTGTCTGCTGACCCTGATGAATATTTTCAATCAGGTCTGATGCAGTGCTGCCCCCTGCGCCCCCACGCCCATGCCCCCGAAATCTATTTTCAGAATTCCTCAGGAACTTTGCTGCTTCACTCCCCTTGCTGCTCTGTTGTGCTCTCTTTGCGTTACGCCCTGGGGTGGGGGTGGGGGTGTCTTACCGGGCACAATTCCTGAACCTTGTCTCTGGTGCCTCCCCCCATAGTGCTGTGGGTCTGTAATGGGCCGTTGTATCTTGTGGTGAGGTTGACCCTACAATCCTGTATGGGCATTGGCTACTCTGAGTGGGAATGTCATTTTTGAAACTTGGTGTGCCAGGATGCTGTCCACTCTCTCTCTCTCATTCCCTCTTAGTTTGCTCCCATGTGGTCTGGGCAGATCTGCCACTCTCCCCGTGCTTTATCTTCAGTGCTGTCCTCTGTATTGCATCCTTCGGGGTGGGAGTGGGGGTCAATGTAGCTGGGGTAGGGGCTGACTCCACAGACCTCTCTGTTAGTTCACTGCTTCATGCTTGTATGTTGCCCTCAAGGCTTGGTGCACCAGGTTGAGGTCTGGTCCCTCTCTCCCTTTCCTGAGGAGACATAAACAGTACCCTACCCATGGTGGATTAGTGCTCTGTTCCTCCCCAGTTCCTTCATCCCCCCCTTATTTCTTCTCTCCCATCCCGTGCCCTCTCTTTCCCCCTTCTTTATATTGGTATGCTGTATGCATCATTAAGCTTGATCTGTCCCTTGCCTGTGTGCCTGTCCCTCAACCCGTAAATTTTATATTAAATAGTTTTTATTCTGTTCCCATTATATTGATTGGACCTAGCTCAGTGGACTCACCTTGTACTTGTCTTTTTGTGCTTATTTAACTTCACTTAGCATAATTTCCTCCAACGTTTCCCATGAGACAATATGCTTCTTGTTTTCAAGAAAGATTTGATACATTGAATATTAATGATAGAAGTCATGATGAGCTATGGGATGGGGTCAAGAACTTCATGCATGAATAAAGTAAAAGGTCATCAAAAGATAAGAAATAAAAGATCAAAGTAGATATCCGAAGAGACACTGAAACTCGCTTTTATGTAAAGTAGCCAAGGCAAGTAGCAGAACTGATTAAGTCAAAGAACGGGACAGAAACTTCAAAGGGTATTTTGAGAAGATGAAGTAAAATACTATAATGAAATGTGAACAAACCAAGTTAGGAAACCAAAACAGAAGGATATGCTCTGTTTTTCTTAAGCTGAAAGGACTGTAAGAAAAATGTCAAGCCTCAGGTTGCAATATTGAAAAATGATATGGTAAAAATTTTGAATGATGCAGGACTCATCCACAGAAGATGAAAAGAATACACAGAGAACTGCACCAACAAGAATTAGTGGCCACGCAACAAGTTCAAGAACTGACACATGATTAAGAACCAATGGTACTGATAAAAAGAAATCCAATGTGCATTGGAGACATTGACCAAAAACAAGGATTGAGGGATTGACAGAAAACCGATTGAAATGTTCCATCGAGCTGATGAAACACTGGTAGCTCTCACTCAATTATTCCTAGATATTTGGAAGAGAGCTACCTGCCCAACTGAATGGAAGAGATAAATATTTGCACCCATTCCAAAGAAAAGGCACAAATTACAGAACCATGTCACTAATATCACAGACAAGTAAAATTTTGCTCAAGATCTTCCAACAATGGTTGCATCAGTACATTGACAGGGAGGTGCCAGAGATTCAGCCTGAATTCAGAAGAGAATGTGGAATAAGGGATATTATTGCTGATGTCAGATGGCTCTTGGCTGAAGGTAGAACACTAGGTGTTTACTTGTGATTTATTGAATATGTAACAGCATCTGACTGCGTGGATCCTAACAAACTATGGATAACCTTGAGAGGATTGAGAAGATGGGAACTCCAGAATACTCCTTGTGCTCATGCAGAGTCTCTACAAGGATAAAAAGGCAGCTGCGCAAAGAAAACATGGGAAGGCTGCATAGTTTAAAATCAAGAATGGTATGCATGAGATTCATATCCTCTCACTGTACTTATTCAATCTGTATTGTTAGCAAATATCATGGCAACTGGATTGCAAAAAGAGGAATGCAATAAAAATTAGACAATGGCTTATTAACCACTTGCTACACAGATTACCCAACGTTGTTGCTAAAAGGGGAAAGATTTGATGGACTTGCTGCTGAAGATCGAGGATTACAACCTTCAGTGTGGATTACCACTCAATGTAAAGAACTCGAATCTTCACAACTGGACTAATAGGAACATCATTGTAAATGGAGAAAAAGTTGAAGGTAAGGATTTGAACTCTCTTGGATCCACAATCAAAAATCATGAAAGCAGGAGTCAAAAGATCAAAGGAAGAACTGCACAGCGTTCATCCGCTGCACTCTTTAGAGTGTGGAAGAGCATGGATTTTACTGAAAGGACTATGATGGCTCTGACTCAAGTAACTCGAGTCATGGCATTTTCTTGTTTCTTTTTAACCATTTGATTGGGGGCTCATACAGCTCTTATTAAAATAAATACATTCATCCATTGTGCCAAGCACATTTGTTTCCATCATCATTTCAAAACATTTTCTTTCTACCTGAGCCCTTGGTATCAGCTCTTCATTCCCCCCCTCCCTCCTGCATCCTCCCTCTCTCATGAACCCTTGATACTTTATAAATTATTGTTATTATTTCACGTCTTACATTGACCGATGCCTCCCTTCATCCACTTTTCTGTTGCCCGTCCCCCTAGGGAGAGGATTATATGTAGATCATTGTGATTGGTGTTCCCTTTCTCCCCCACCTTCCCCTTACTCTCCTGGTATAGCTACTTTCATTATGGTTCCTGAGGGGTTTATCTGTCCTGGATTCCATGTGTTTCCAGCCCTTATCTGTACCCGTGTACATGCTCTGATCTACCTGGATTTGTAAAATAGAATTGGGATTATGATAGTGGGGGAGAGGTAGCATTAAAAAAATAAAGGAAAGTTGTATGTTTCATCAGTGTTATACTGCACTCTGACTGTCTCTTCCTTGTGACCCTTCTGCGAGGGGATATGCCATTATCTACATATGGTCTTTGAATCTTTACTCTGCAATCCCCCTCATTCACATTGATATGATTTTTTTGTTCTGGGTCTTTTGATGCCAGCTAACTTGATCCCTTCGACACCTCATGATCCCACAAACTGGTGTGCTTCTTCTATGTGGACTTTGTTGCTTCTCAACTCAATGGCCGCTTCTTTGTCTTCAAGCCTTTAAGACCCCAGACGTTACATCTTTTGATAGCCGGTCATCATCAGTTTTCTTCACCACATTTGCTATGCACCCATTTTGTCTTTAGTGATCCTGTCAGGAAGGTGGGCATCACGGAATATCAGGTTATTAGAACAAAGTGTTCTTGAGTTGAGGATGTACTGGAATAGAGACCCAATGTCATCTGCTACCTTGATACTTAACATATAAATACATGTACATGCATCTATTTCCCTATTGCTCTATATAAATATATTTTCATATGTACATGATGCCTGGTTTTAGACCTCTATAAATGCCCTTTGCATCCTAGTTCTTTCCTCTATTTCCTTTTAACTTTCTTCTTGTCCCACTATCATGTTCACCATTCATTCGGGTTTCAGTAATTCCTCTCTGTAACATTGCCCTTGATCAAACCCTACCAAGCATCCTATGCCCTCCTCAGCATTGATTATAGATCACTTATTGTTTCTTTGTCCCTGAGTTTCAATCGCGGTATGTGCATGTGAAAGTTAGACATTTAATAAGGAAGACTGAAGAAGAATCAACACCTTTGAATTATGGTGCTGGCAAAGAACATTGAAATTACCATGAACTGCCAAAAAAGGCAAACATATCTGTCTTCATGTTAACAATTAGAATAGTGAAACAAATTACATCACGTTATATTTTCTAATTTAAATTTTTCATCAATTATTAATCTATACTTTCAGATGTTCAGGGAAAATTAGGAATAATTAGTTAAACTTATTTTTCTATCTATGAAAATTAGTTTTCTACTTAGCACCATTAGATAGCTGAAGATACACAATGAAAGAATATCAGCTACTCTTTAAAAGGATTGCTCTCCAAATAATATTTTATGAATAGAACATAATGTTAGAGAAGAAATTTACAATTTTAAATGTATAATACCTAACCATAATAAGAATTTTAAAATCATAAAAACATAGTTGCTGAATGTTGGAAGTATGTTTATGGGATTTTGTAAGGTGTATATTAGAGAATATAATCTCTTCTATACTAAATACAGCTGATCACTTTAAGTTTTGTATTACAAACTAGCATTTTATTCCAGATTGTTTAAAAACTTTGTGTTTTAGATAAATAATTATTGAGTTCACAATATAATAATTGCATCGATTATATATTAATATCAATTACATAATTGATAATAATTATATCTGTTATGTATAAACTTTATAGTATGTATTAGATGACTTTTAAATATTTGTACAATGGAAATATATGAACACTAAAAGTTTCCATGAAAATTCGGAGTTATCTTGAACATGCCACAAGTTTAGTATCTATTTGTTTAATTGACAATTATATGGGATAGGTCATAATTAGTTATTTACTTCCTTATTTAGTCCACTTCAAATACTACTATATATTTGTACAATATTGTAGCATTCTCCATATAAGGCAAAAAATCAAATCAAACAACACACAATTCACATGTAATATTGACTGAGATAAATTGAAATGACTGTTCTAACGACTGTGGGTGCCTAAATAACAATTCATAATTACTTAAAATTTATGGAGAACTAATATGGATATTATATTGATCTCATTTATTTCTGGCATTCAGCATTGTAAAGCTGAATATATATGTGTATGTGAGTGTATATATGTCAAATTCTATCTGTTTTAGTAATTAATCCACTATTCCTGCTCCTCCTTGAAATGCTCTATTTAATTAAACTCAATAATGCAATATTATAAAGTTTTTTCAATACCCTATATCTACTGTATTATTTCATAAAGTGAACTATTCATAAAATATTTTAATTGCAAGCTATGGAGTGAAGTAAATTATTATTTTTGATTAAATTACTGCAATTCAGTATTCAATTCTTATGCTGATTATGGTCTTTGTTTGATTTTTTGTCCACTTTCTACAATAGATACTCCTCCTAATAGTGTGAAAAATTAATTTTATGGGAATCATAAAATTCTAACTTTTTGATGTGCATGAATATTCTAATTACATAGATCACTTGAGCAAAAGGATTCTTTACCTCTCTGGTATTTAAAATGCATGGGTACTTATGCTGATATTGGCTAACAATTCCTTGAAATAGGTTTTTAATATAGAAACCTCAGAATAATATAAATAATGTCATATTACTAATATGGATATATTAGCCCACCAGGTTAATATAATTAATTTAATGATAAATGCAACTGTATTCAAATCTAATTTAAACCCACTAGACAGTACCTAACAAGGTAATAGATTTTCAAATAAAATATTAGATAAGGAAATATTATAATAAAAAGAATCAAACATTACAACAAAGAAATATCATTTTCCTTTTTTAACCAAGGCCATCATCTATTTATCTCATCCAGGAAGAGAAAGAGATCACTTTCAGATGACACAAGGAACTAAGAAAGGATAATTAATTCTTAAAATATCTGGAGTCTGAGGAAGCAGAAGACAGCTGTACCAAGATTGTCGAACTGTGGTAGGTACTCAAACATGGTCTTGCTACATCAATGCCCTGTATGCTGCATCAAGATATGCATCATTGCGGCAAATCTATGCCTGACATTCTCAGTGATTATTATTGTAAATTTCCCTGACAAGTAATCCCTGTTTTTGTGTAAATAGTGTACAGGCATGAAAGGATTGATTCTGTACAAGTGAATAATCCAGGTACTGTGATATAGAGTTAATCGGCATTGCCCCAATATCAGACTTTCAGCAAGACTTAAAAAAAATAAGTATCAGGGGCTAATCTAAGACTATATTAACAGATCATTATGCCCCATGGGGGTGATCGATAAGACGCTCTACCAAAAATTAACAAGGATGCTTTGAAAGGGAGCCAGAGATAGATTACAACAAACAAACATAGAATCAGGAATGGGTTTTGGGGTCTCACTAAATTCTACTCCCTCTTAAGAAACACTCATTCTTACAGCATGTCTGTTCTCCATATTCGTCCACAGGAAGGGAACAGAGAAGATATGGGTGCTATACTAGAATGTGGTGAAGAAATTTGATAGTGCCAGGCTGTCTGATAAAATAGCCTTTGAAGTCTTAAAGGCTTGTCTCCAAACAAGCAGCCATCTAAGTGAGATGTCAACCTAGCCCAACTGCAAGAATCACACCAACATAGGTCATTGAAGGATTGTAAATCATAAAATGCAAAGTCGAAGGACTGATTAATATCAGAAGCTAAATAGTGAGAATCTGGTTTGCAAAAGGCTATGGATGACAGAGGGAGGCCAAGATACATTTGTGGGAACTACATAGGATGTCAGCCTCCTGTGATCCCCCTCTATCCATAATCAAGGGATAGGATGAAAGTGGTTACTGAAAAGAGTGCATTGGAGAGAGGAGTATAGAGGACCAAAGGAATAAACCTAACTTGAACAGTTAAAATATTTTCACTTGATCTCCCCTCGGCTGCATCCTGGACCTGATCTGGTTTTCAACATTTTCATTTTATTTTGTTTTATGCTTGTTCATATTAAGGTTTATCTCAAAGGTGTCATGTTCTTAGGGTGTCACTCTCTTGAAGTTGTGTTATATATTTTTTTCTGCTTTTTGGCATATGAAACCCACGATTGGTGAATCTATAGAGACAGCAAGTACAATAAGGTTTCAGGGTGAGAGGGGGTCACTGGAGGTGGGTTAGGGCAAAAGGGAAATTGTGTCAAAGAATCCAGGAAGAAAAGAAAGGAATGTTTGTAAACTGATTCTGCTAGCAATTGTAGAATACTGCTTTAAACCAAAAAATGTTGAGTGGTGGTTTTGGTTAAATTTTTTTGTATCTGTTAATATGATCACGTGTTTGTTCTGCTGTTTTATGTGATAGATTACATTTATTTTTTGTAATATTGAACCATATGTTGAGATTGGTGATTTTGGGGAGGTCACACTAGCATAATTGAAGTCATAAGGCTAGAGTAAATAAGAATGGCATTTTAAAATAATTTCTATAGGTCGAGGTCTGGAGCAGCGAACAAATAAACAATTACTGCTGTTCTTAGGTCCCACTGGGTTGTTTTGGGGCCACAATGATCCAATATGTTGTTGTTGTGTTGTTATTGTTATGTGCCATCGAGTCTGTTCTGATGCATAAAAACAACAAAATGAAACACGGCCAGGCCCTGTGCAATCTTCACAATAGTTCTTATACTTGAGCCCATCCATGCAGCCAATGGGTCAACCCATCTTGCTGAAGATCTTTCTCTTACTGTTACTTTACCAAGAGTGATATACTTCCCACGGACTATTATCTTCTGACATGCCCAAAGTATATGAGATGAAGTCAGACCATCCTTGGCTCTAAGGAAGACTCTGGCTGGAGAGATCCTATAAACAACCGAATAAAAACTGTCCAGTCTTCACAATTATTATACTGGAGCCTAATGTTGGTGTCAATGTAGGAATCTATCTCCTTGAGAGCCTTTTCCCCTAATCCACTAATTTAACAAGCAGTAATATTCTCTCCAGGCACTGGTTTCTCCTGAAAACATGTCTGAAGTACTTGAGACTTCTCTTCAAAGGAGTATTCTTGTTGTATTTCTTCCAAGACAAATTTGTTTTATCTTCTTTACCCTTCAACATTCTTTACCCTTCAACATTGTAGAGAGGTCTTTTACAGCAGATTTGTCCAAGGCAACATGTCATTTGATTTCTTGATTGCTGCTTCCAGCAGCATTGATTGTTGCTCCAGTTAAAATGAGATCCTTGACAACTTCAGTCTTTTCTCAGTTTATTATGATGTTACCTATTGATCTAGTTGTGAGGGTTTTGGTTTTTATTACACGGATTTGTAATTCGTAGTCTTCATCAACAATTGCTTCAAGTGCTCCTGATTTTCAGCAAGCAATTTTGTGACATCTGTATGGGGAAAGTTGTAAGAAGCTTTCCTCCAATTCTTCTTCATATAGTACAACTTCCTAGATTATTTGTTCAGCATACAGATTGAAAAAGCATGTTGACAGACTATAATTGTGCTGCACACCTTTCCTGATTTGAAGCCAGGCAGCATTCCCTTGTGTTGGAAAATAACTGCCTTTTGGTCTGCGTTCAGTTTTCTACATCATGATTGTTTTCTGGAATTCCCATTTTTGCTATGTTGTCAATTGGTTATTATGAACATTATAGTCAAATGCTTTTGTATATTCAAAGAAACACAAGTTATTAACTTTCTGGTATTCTCTGCTTTCAGCCGAGATCCATTTGATGTCAGCAATGATCTCCTCATGTGATGTCCTCTTGTGACTGCAACTTGAATTCTTGGTAGCTTCCCATTGATGTACTGCTGCAACCATTGTTAACTGATCTTCAAATAAAAGTTGACTGGCTTGTGATATTAATGCTATTGTTTGATAATTTCTACATTATTTTAGTTCATCTTTCTTTGGAATAGGTACAAATATGGATCTCTTCCAGTCAGTTGGTCAAATAGCTCTTTTTCAGATTTCCTAGCATAGGCAAGAACATGCTTTCTGTGCTTCATCAACCTGCTGAAAAATTTTCTGCTGGTATTCCATCATTTCCAGGAGCCTTGTTTTCACTTGTGTCTTCAGTGCCGCTTGAAAAAGTCATAGTATGTTATTATTAAAGAGGGTAGATTTTCTCTTTCTCATGAGGGTTAACATCTGAAAGTGCACTGAAGCTAAATAGGTGTGTTATAAGGGTAGATAATATTGGGAAGATCTTCAGAATAAATGTATTCTAATTAGACAAACACAAGGGTCTCTTATACCAGCTGGTCACCACTATATATTCACTATTTTAAAAAATTCCATGTTACTAAACCAGAGGGGAACAATTTCCTCATTTTTATGCCTCTAACAGTGAAACATTTGATACTAGTTAACTATTGACTGGAGTCCATGGGAATTTATCTGGCTGCTGCTTTCCCTCAGCCTGCTGTTCTTAGTTGCCTTCTAACTGACTCCGACTCATGGCAATCCCATGTATGACAGAGTGGAGGCTTTTGGAAGCAAGTTAATTAGAGGCAGGGCAACTCAAGTGATTGGTTTTCCTTGTTTTTACTTGTTATTGAGTCAAATCATGACAACAACATGTGGTTATTTATTGTGGGAGCACATTTTGTCTTCACTCTTTGCTCCTAAGTTATATGGAGAACCCAAAACAAAGAAATCTGTCAGTTATTAATCAAGTCCTGGATATTTGAAACTCCTTGTCATGCAGTTTGTTGTTTGGCCTTCTTAAACTGATAGCTATGGATAATAATTTTACTACCTGGTTGGATGCTACAGTATAAAGCAAAAGTAAAAATGTTATACTATTATTTATGGTCTGGCTAGTCTATTTATTAATTCTGTCGCTCAGCAGTCACACGTTGCATTTTCTATTAGTTTTTCTATATCCCATGTGATAGAAATTACGATCAACATGAATGCCACGGAGAAATGTACGATCAACATGAATGCCACAGAGAATTGTTAGTGGCAAACTTAGAGGCTATTTACACTGAGCCATGTAGTAGCTCTTTAATACATCCTACTCTCATCTGTAAAATAAGGGTATAGATTATTTATGACTGTATATTATGTTACCCCCAAATGTTGTTCTTGTTAGGTATCATCAAGTGGGCCCTAAATCATAGTGAATCTGTGTACAATGGAACAAAATGCTACCCAGTCTTGCAACATTTCTAATTCTTTTTTGATATAGTTGACTCCTAATTATCGTATGTATTATATATATGTGTGTATATGTATATACATAGAAGTTAAAAACAACTCACTAGTGCCAGAGTTGAAATGCGCTTTATAGGATTTTAGGATTTCCAGTGATTGGCTTTACAGAAGTAGATTTCCAGACCTTTATTTTCAGTCACCACTATGCCAGGAATCTATAATTATTAGTTGTTCATAGGGGATGTGTACATCTTTCATGAAGGGTATTCCTGATGTGGACACTACAATCTTTTGTGCAGAATTAGTATCAGAGTAGAAAGACATTCACTATGCATTTTTGAGAAAGGAATATTAACAAAGGAAATGCAATGCAAATTGGGGGCAATGTCTCAGGAAAAGGGGTGAATTGTAGAAAAGTGTAAACGTGATAATGTTGAAAAGAGTTGTCACTGACTTAAAAACAGAAAATAAGTCCCCAGTACACAAACACTAGCATCACTTCTGCAACGCCACTTCTCTGTTAACAGTCTGGCACATCCTTTAGGTGTAAAATACAAATTTTAAAAATCCATAATGTAATTTCCTTTTGTAAATAACATATACCTTCCCCTGATTCTTATATTTTTGAGTGTCCTTGTATTAATGCATAAATTTAATGAGGGCAGCTGCCAGCTCAAGGAAAATATATCATTTTCTCAACAAGAAGAGGAAGCAGATGAAGGGAATTTTGTTGACATCATTTATTCAATCTATCTTAATTTCTTTAATTAGTAATTTTCCACGTTATTTATAAAATCATAAGGATTTTGTGATTGTTATTTGTTTGTTTCTTCCTTCTTTGGGATGTGGCTAAAAAATGGAAGACTATTTAGACACATTGTCATCAGTTGAGTTTACATTCTTGGAATGATACTAAAGCTAGTCTATAACAATGCTAAAATTCATCAGCTGGGATTTTAAATTGCAAAACAATTTCCTTATGAACTATGGCCAGGAAAGAAACTGAAATTCTCCAGTCAATTGATTTCACCTGATTTCTTGTTCGGTTTTTCCTTTTCTTGCATGTTTTCCTTTGATCTTTCTTGAGAATTCTTTCTAAAATCAGTGTAACTAAAGATCCACAGTCAGAACAGCTGCACAGAAGAGGGATAGCAGGTGTTGTTTAGTGATGTTTGCCCTAGAAGAAATAATTACAATTCACACCTCTGCTTTTTAATTTTGAATAATAGAAGCTGAGAATTTGTCAGTTGTGTTATCTCAATGAATTGAATTGAAGTGAATATGGTGGTCACCTCATCTCTAGAGGAACCAAAATAACTGCTTCTGAACTTTCCCGGTATGATCAGATTTACCTGGGCTAGTTGTTGAAAGTAAAAATTCCTGTACCCCACGCTAGAGACCCAGGTTGTGTAGGTGAGGGTTCAGGACCACTTTCAAACAAACACCCTCAGGCAAAGCTGATGCAATTGAACCCTAGATTCCATTTTGACCCAGGGAGGTCTCATGAAGTTTCTGTCTCTCCTGGTGCTTTTCTAACCTAAAGCCTCTGAACACTGCAGCAAAAGAACACAAGTAAAATGTACTCCCACCCTCCTCAAATCAAAGGGGTAGTGAAGCAACTAGAGTCAGGATTTGTCAGTGTGGGGCAGCCCAAGCAACAAAGGCAAAGCCCTGTAATGCAGAAGATGGAACATGGTATTCACAGACAAAGATGTGTGGAAATGCATTTTTAGAAGAAGAAACACTTGAGTAAAATACATGAGATTCAGAGCAAGGGCTTTGGAGTCAGCCCCATCTCTGAACCTTAGTTGTGCATGTGGGAGTTTTTGAGTTGTTACCAAGTTACATTTATAGGGATCCTATTTACAACAAAACAAAACAATGGCTGCCGCTATGTCATACGTCAATTCCTTGTGAGACTAAGATCATTGTTGTGACCATTGTGTAAATCCATCTCACTGAAGGACTGCCTCATTTTCATTGGCCCTCCACAGAGGGTCCCTTCTCTAGGGACTGGGCCAACCTGATGAAATTTCCAAAGGATGTGAAATGAAATCTCAAGGTGCATTGTGACTGTGCTTCATCTAAGACGGGTTTGTCCTTTAGAATGACAGTCCATGGCACTTGCAATCTTCTTCAATGACACCATCATTGATTTTTCAGTCTTCCCTACCCATTGCCCAGCACCTGCAGGCCGTGGAGAAGCTTGCGTCAGGCACACCTGAGTCCTCAAGGTGACATATTTACTTTCTAATAGGTTTTGCGTAGCAGTTTAGTCCAGTAAATGATTTCTTGGCTGCTGCTTCCATCGGCATGTATTACAGATACAAGTATAAATAATCCTTGACACTTCAATAGTTTTCTTCTGCTTTGATGATATTGCTTATTGGTCCTGCTATAAGGATTTTTGTTTTATTACGAACTCAAGGCTGTATCATTTCATCTTCAATAGAACTGGTTCAAGTCCTCACCACTTTCAATAAGGATGATTTGTCATCTGGTCGCTGTAGGTTGTTAGTAAACCTTTCAAAGTTGTGATTCAGAATTCTTCTTCATATAAATTAGTTTCTCAAATGATTTTCTTGGCACACAAATTGAAAAAATTTGGTGTAATGATACAAGCAAAATCCACCTACATCTTTAATTTAAAGTAAACATTGTCCCTTTATTATGTTCAAACAACACATTCTTGGTTTATATGCAGGTTCTATGTAAGCAATTAAGCGATCAAGAATTTAAATTCTTTAAAAATTTTTCCATAAGTCTTTATTATACACACATGTCCAATGAAACACAGGTACTCTCTCTATTCTGCCAAAATGCATCTGATATCAGCAGTGGTACTTCTGAACCATGTCCTCTTCTGAGTCTGATTGAATTTCTGGCAGCTTCCTGTATATGTACTGCTGCCAACACTGTTGAATTATCATCAGCAAAATTTTACTTGTAAATAATATTAATGACAAAATTTATAGGTTAAGTATTAAGGTGGCGAAAGGACCTTGGGCCTCTACTCAAACACTCCCTCAATGCATGAATACTTTCTTTATTAAATTGGAACTCTTTGATGCTCACTCTCCCGACACAACTGCTGAAGCCAAAGTGGGTGAACAAGTAAATGTGGTGAAGAAAGCTGATGGTGCCCGGCTATCAAAATAGACAGTGACTGGGGTCTTAAAGGCTTGAAGATAAACAAGCGGCCATCTAGCTAGCTCAGAAGCAACAAAGTCCACATGGAAGAACACACCAGCCTGTGTGATCGAGTGGTCCCGAAGGGATCAGTTATCAGGCATCAAAGAACAAAAAATCATATCATTGCCTGCACACCTCCATGATAGGATCGCTGAAGACAAATGGGTGCATAAACAAATGTGGTGAAGAAAGCTGATGGTGCCCGACTATCAAAAGAGATAGTGTCTGGGGTCTTAAAGGCTTGAAGGTGAACAAGCGGCCATCTAGCTCAGAAGCAAAAAAAAAAACCACATGGAAGAAGCACACCAGCCAGTGCGATCACGAGGTGCCAAAGGGACCAGGTATAAGGCATCATTCAATAAAAAAGATATATATATATATATATATATATATAAATGTGTGTGTATACACACACACACATATATATATACATACCATATTGATGTATTCATTCAATACCATTAATTCAATACCACATTGAATGAAGGGGGAAGTGCAGAGTGGAGACCAGAGGCCCAAGTGTCGACCACTGGAGATCCCCTCATAGAGGGGTTTAGGAGAGGAGATGCGTCAGTCAGGGTGCGATGTAGTACTCATGAAGAACACAGCTTTCCCCCAGATCCTGGATACTTCCTCCCCCCAACTACCGTGATCCGAATTTACCTTGCAGGGCTGGATAGGGAAGAGGTTGTACACTGGTACATATGGGGACTGGAGGCACAGGGAATCCAGGGTGGATGATACCTTCAGGACCTAGGGTGTGAGGGGCGATGCTGGGAGAGTGGAGGGTGAGTGAGTTGGAAAGGGGAAACTGATTACAAGGATCCACATGTGACCTCCTCCCTGGGAAATAGACGGCAGAGAAGAGGGGGAAGGGAGACTCCGGATAGGGCAAGATATGACAAAATAACAATGTATAAATTACCAAGGGCAAATGAGGGAGGGGGGAATGGGGAGGGAGGGGAAAAAAAAAGAGGACCTGATGCAAAGGGCTTAAGTGGAGAGCAAATGCTTTGAAAATGATTGGGGCAGGGAATGTGCAGATGTGCTTTATACAATTGATGTGTGTATATGTATGGATTGTGATAAGTGTTGTATGAGCCCCTAATAAAATGTAATAAAAGAAAAGAGGAGGAAAAAAAGGAAAATGATTAGGGCAAAGAATGTACAGATGTGCTTTATACAATTGATGTATGTATATGTATGGATTGTAATAAGAGTTGTATGAGCCCCTAATAAAATGTTTTAAAAATAATAATATTAATGATACTGTTTGATAATATCTCAACAAAAATATCTAAAAATAATCTTCTGACATGTTATATAGATGACATATTATAAAATCAAATGAGTGAAAAATAAAACAATGTCTTTCTATGTCAAGAGGACCTGGTTTTAAAAAGCAAAGAATAAATGAGTACAGGTATTTGTCTATGTCATTGTTTGTAGGTGCTATCCAGTTGGTTCTGACTCATAGTGACCTTTGTACAATATGATGAACCAACACTTGGTCTTGCACCATTCTCACAATTGGGCTTATGTGTTAGCCCATTTCTGCAGTCATTGTGTCAATCCATCTTGTTGAGGCCCTGACTCTTTTTCTTTATCCCTCTACTTTCCCAATCATGATGTCCTTCTCCAAGGATTGGTCTCTCAATAATGGACGAATTAAAGAAATATTGTCTTTTTACACTGAAAAGTCAGGCTCAGAAAACACTTTCCCATAGTCTCATAATCAAGGTAAAAAGGAATATAGTGAATATGAAATAAAGAAACAAACTTCATCAATCTGGTCATGGTCCAGTTTTTAGAGGGAAATTGGGTGAAAATATACACAAGCAGAAAGACAAGCCTGGCCTTGGTATTTGAAAAAGAACATCTAAGATGAAAGATGTTGTAGAACAGAAGTATGAAATTATGTCAGAATGACTTATTATTACCTATCTTTTCTGGTTCCTCATGCAGCTTCCCTTGTGATCTCTTATCTAAACCAGAAAGGATAGAATAAAGCAGGCAAAAAATTGCCTACCTGAAAAATCACACAAATGCCCGCTCATATTATTATACAATCAACACATCTGTTACTACAAAAAGACAATTTGTATTTGCTTCTATTGGTTTTGTACTTGTTGGCACACTGCTATATGATTTTCTTTCTATTGTTTTCTAGAATGACAACTTCTTTCCTCAACTGGACTGCAAACTCCTCAAGGCCATATGTCACGCATATGATTTTTTGGTAGTCTCTTGCAGTCTAGCACAGCAGGCTGTGCACACACTGAGATCTTGATATGGACTTGAGAATTGCCTCAATACAATCATGACAGGCAGCTGTAAACTCTTCCGCATTTTGAACAGCTGCCAAAACGTTGAGCCTAAGGCTAAATGCCATGTTTTGTATTAATAAAGTTGCAGTCTTGTCAGCAAGTACTTCGGATGAAAACTGTCTCTCTCTGTAACAGGATTGTGAGAGAGATTAATTTATGTTTTCCAATTGGCTCCTGACACTATCTGAGGTATTATAAGTTTTGTCTTCAATAATGTTACTATATTTATATGGGTTTTTCACATTATTGCATAGCTTTATAAGACTACTTCATCTTAAGATAGTGCTTTTGCACTATCTTATTTGGGGACTCTGATAAGCAATTTACTCAAAAGAGGCTTTTTTTCAAAGATATAGTATAGACCTAGTCACTAGACTGGTTTGTAGGGCTTGTATGAAGGACCCTGAAAATTGTATAGCTTCAGAAAGATTTTGGATTTGTCTCGGATTGCAAATACACAATATTGTCATTTCATATAGCATGTAAGAGAAAATATAAGGATTCAGATAAATATTATAAAAGGGGGGGAAAGACTTTTCTCAGAACAAGTAAATTTCTAGATGATAATATTATATGAGTAAAATGCCCTTAAATAGCCATCAAATGGGGACAAAACCATAACAGCATCTAAAATCATAAATAAAATTCCTTTCTGAAGGTTTCAATAAAAAGATTTAGAAGAGGACACAGAACAAGGGATATCATTGCTGATGTCAGATGGATGTTGGTTCATGGTGGAGAATACCAGATGTTTGCTTGGGTTTCATTGACTATGCAAATGTATTCGACTGTGTAGACCATAATAAACTATATGGGAATTCCAGAGCACTTCATTATGCTCATTCTGAACTTGGCATTGGATCCAGAGACAGTTGTGTGACCAGAACAAGGGCATGCTGCATAATTTAACATTAGGAAAGGTGTGTGTCAGGGTTGTATCCTCTCACAATACATGTTCAATCTATATGGTGAACAAATCATCAGAGAAGCTGGATTCTATGACGAAGACCATAGCATCAGGATTTGAGGAAAGCTTATTAATAATCTTCAGTCTGCAGATGACACAACCTTGCTTGTTGAAAGTGATTAGGAACTACATGTAAGAAAGACAGCTGGATCAATAGGTAACATCATAATAAACGGAGAAAAAGTTGAAATTGTCAAGGGTTTTGTCTTACTTGCATCCACAATCAATTCTTATGGAAGCAATAGCCAAGGGCTCAAAAGATTCATTGTATTAGCTAAATCTGCTGAACAAGACCTCCTTGTTTTAGAGTTTTACTGACATTTTGTCCACATATCATACAATTCAATAGTTTAATCATGTCAAGAAGAGTTGAACAATCATTATCACAATCAATTATAGAGCATTTTTCTTTTTCCTGTAAACAATTGTGATTTATGTATTTTTTTCCATTTTGGCAAAAATATACACAACAAAACATTAACCAATTCAACAAGTTCTAAAGGGCCATTGATTATACTTTGTGTTGTACCATCATTATTGTTACATGGTTTTTCATCTCCAAATTGTTGCATCATCATTAAAATGAACTCAATGCCCCACAGACCAAAAACTCTTCCTCCTACACCGATAGTAACCATAGGACAAGTTCAATTTCTTTTCTTTCTTTTAAGAGTAGTTTTCTTGATATAATATTCATGTATCATACACTTCCATAGTTAAACCGCTTAAAAAAGAGTTGTATATTCATCATCACAATCAGCTCTACTGCTCCCTCCCCCATCCTGGACCCACTGATCCCTCCCCAATTCCCCACGCCCTCCCCTTTCACATAAGTTACTATATCTATGCATCCACTCTTTGTGTGCTTCTCAACTGGGATAACTAACAGAAGCAATAAAAAATGAAACAGAAAAAAACCCAACAACAACAATAATAATATAAATAGAAAAATAAAGAATAAGAAAGGAAAGACGGACAATGATATTTTAAAAACCAGAGAAGAAATTTCTGTCATGGAACAAGAATGAAATATTTGAGTCTAGAGCAAATTCAGATTGGATCCAGATGGAGGTCAAATGCCCAAGTATTATATTATAGCACACTTAGAGTCACCATAATCAAGCTTAAACTAAACTCTCTGATAGTAAACTATTCATGTGCCTTTCCTGTGACTAGGTGGCGGGGGGGGGGGGGTCTGCCAGAAGCCCAATCCAACCACTCTGCAGATGGATTTTGAGTTCCCACTGTCCTCCATAGCCTTCTACAAATTAGTTCACATATTAAGCTCTAATATTTTCACTTCATCATATTTGGATTTTGTTGTTCTCATCTTTGGACCACGCAGGCTGCTGTGCTTCTTCCATGTGAACTTAGTGGACACTTCACTTAAATGGCTGTGTATTTGAATGCAAGCCTTCAAGATGTCAAACACTATTCCAGTTGATAGCCGGGCACGATCTGCCTTGCTCACCACACCTGCAAAAGCATCCCCATCTTCAGTGATCTTGTTAAGCGAGTATTGAGCAGGGCCATGTTACAAGAACTAATTGTTTCTTGGACTACGGCTGGAATTACTAGGGAGCCCAGAATCTATCAGCTTGTCCCCTAGTTATGAATGACTGGCTTACTTTGGCAGTCATGTTAGGACAGAAACAATCAACAAAACCAGAACTAACAAGAAAATATACCCCCAAAACAAACAAACACAGCAACAACAAAAGAAACAGAATAGAAAAAAAAATGTCAATCACTCACTTAGGGTAGAAGGCAATTGCATTAATAACATCAATAATTTATTCAATGATATAGAATTTAAGATTCTGTTGATATGAGTTTATGCAACTATAGTCCAACTGGGAGCTGCAACCCATGAGATGTTGCTTTGTACAGATTAATGTGTTAATTTAGTGAGCTCTGTTTACATTGAGCATAGTGATTGGTGGTGGGAGAAAATTTTCTGCAACATCTTTTACAAGGTCAGACGCTTGTTCCTCAGACCCAAACTTATCAGATTAATGGAAGGGGAGCATTGAGGCATCATATATATGGTGGTTCTGGGTCTCTTTTCATGGGATACCCATTAATCCAGGAGGCCCACCCAAGGTCCAATGATTGCCCTTTCCACAGTCTGGTGGTGGACATATACTCTTTGGGGTATTGAAGAACAAGAATGTTTCTTTGAAGACTAAGGTGCACCTGGCCCAAGCCATGGTCTTCTCCATTGCATCATATGTACGTAAATGCTGTACATTGAATAAGGTAACACTCGAAGAATAAATGCATTTGAATTGTGCTAGTAAGGAATATTGAAAATACCATGGACTGCTAAAAGGAAAAACTGTCTGTATAGAAATAAAGTAAGACCAGATTTCTCCTTAGAGGCAAGGATGGCAAGACTTTGTCTTACAAACTTTGGACCTATCATTAGGAGAGACCAGTCGCTGGAGAAGGACACCATGTTTGGTAGTGGAGGGGCGGCACATAAAGGAAGATCCTCGTTGAGATGAATTGACACAGTGGCTGCATCCACTAGCTTAGGCATAAGAACAATTGTGAGGATGGAGCAGGACCATGCAGTGTTCCGTTCTGTTGCACATTGATTTGCATATGACCTGACCAACTCCACAGCTTGTAACAACAGCAACAACTATTATTGTCAAGCTGTTTATTTCTGTTTCCAAGTCTGTGAGAATTTGATGTTTTTTGAATGTACATCGATGAAGGTCCAAAAAATAACTTTAATCCCCTGGGCCAAATGGCTTCACAGGAGAATTTTACCAAGCATTCAGGGAAGAACTGACACCAATCCTATACAAACTCTTCCAGAACATAGGAAAAGATGGAAAATTCCCTAACTCTTTCTATGAAGCTAGTATAATATTGATACCTAAAGCGGGCAAAGATTCCACAAGAATCAAGAACTTTAGACTAATATGCCTAATGAACATCAATGCAAAGATCCTTAACAAAATACTGGCCAATAGAATACAAAAGCATATTATAAAAATAATTCACCACGACCAAGAGGGATTCATACCAGGAATGCAGGGATGGTTCAACATATGAAA
The DNA here is from genome assembly GCF_050624435.1 of Tenrec ecaudatus. Taxonomy (NCBI): domain Eukaryota; kingdom Metazoa; phylum Chordata; class Mammalia; order Afrosoricida; family Tenrecidae; genus Tenrec; species Tenrec ecaudatus. The sequence continues at coordinate 140,144,229 of NC_134548.1, forward strand.
GACCATCAGCATTATTCACCGCATTGGCAGCAAAAATGATAAGAACCACATGATATTATCAATAGATGCAGAAATGGCATTCGACACCATCCAACACGCACTCCTTTTTAAGACCCTTAAGAAGATAGGAATGGAAGGAAATTCATCAATATTATACAAGCTATATATGAAAAAACAACAGCTAATATGGTAGTTAACAGAGAAAGAACGAAAACAATTCCACTGAAAAATGGGACCAGACAAGGATGCCCCTTGTCCCCACTCCTATTTAACATCATACTGGATGTCCTAGCTAACAACACAAGACAAAGAAAAAATATTCAGCTGGGGAAGGAAGAGGAAAAATGATCATTATTCGCAAATGATATAATTCTATATATTGAGGATCCCTTAAACTCCACAAACGGGGTGTTGGAAGCAATAGAGGAATATGGCAGCGTGGCAGGATACAAAACCAACAAACGGAGTCTATTGGTCTGCTGTATACATCAAACAAGATCACAGAAGAGATGATTCAAAAGGTAATACCCTTTACAATTGCCAAGCACAAATTGAAATACCTAGGGATATGCCTGACTAAAAAAACCGAAATATTTGTATGAGGAAAATTATAAAACACTATTTTAAGAAATCAAGCGTGACCTCAACAAATGGAAGAATATCCCATGCTCATGTATTGGCAGACAGAATATAGTAAAGATGTCAGTGCCCAAGGCACTATATAAGTTCAATGCTATTCTGATACAAATACCACCATCTTTCTTCAAAGAATTGGAAAAACAGGTTATCAACTTCATTTGGAGAGGGAAGAAGTTCAGAATTAGCAGAGAACTCCTCAAGAAGAAGGACAAAGTGGGAGGGCATGTTCTACCTGATTTCAGCACGTACTATACAGCCACAGTAGTCAAAACAGTGTGGTACTGCATGATGACAGATATTCAGACCAATGGAAAAGAGCTGAAGACCCAGAAATAAAAACATTAGCATACCCGCAACTGATCTTTGATAAGGGCCCAAAAATATTAAATGGGAAGCATATGCCATCTTCAATAAATGGTGCTGCAAATATTGGATATCTACCTGCAGAAAAATGAAACAAGACCCTTACCTCACTCCATGCACAAGAATAAACTCAAGGTGGATCACAAATCTGAAGATAAAACCACAAACAATTAGGGCCATCAATGAGGGAATAGGGACAAATCTGAGAACCTTGGCACAGGGATTACATAGGCTATCAAAAATAGTGAATGATATAAATACAGAGGAGACACAAATAGACAAGTGGAATATACTGAAGATAAGACACCTGTGTGCATCGAAAGAACTCATCAAGAGAGTAATAAGAGAGTCCGCCGACTTGGAAAACATCTTTAGCAATGACATATCAGACAAAGACCTTATTACTAAAATCTACAATACTTTGCAAGCTTTCGATAAGAGAAAAACTAATTATCCACTGAGGAGGTGGGCAAAGGACCTGAACAGAAGTTTCACAGGGGCAGAAATCCGAATGGCCAATAAACATATGAGAAAATGTTCCCGTTCATTGGCCATAAGAGAAATGCAAATCAAAACAACTATGAGATATCATCTAACACCCTCAAGGATAGCCCAATTCAAAAAGTCAGAAAGCAACAAGTGTTGGAGGGGCTGTGGTGAGATAGAAACTCTCATGCACTGCTGGTGGACCTGTAGGTATGTACAGCCACTATGGAAAACAATTTGGCAATTTCGCAAACAGATGGAAATTGCGTTACCATATGACCCAGCAATCCCTCTACTGGGCATATACCAAGAAGAGGCAAGAAACAAGGCACTGCCAAACATCTGTGCCACAATGTTCAATGTTCATCTGTGCCACAATGTTCAATTTCAAGGAGTTGGAAACAACCCAAATTTCCATCAACAGACGAATGGATTAAAAAACTGTGGTACATACATACAATGGAGTACTATGCATCAATAAAAAGCAGTGATGAACGCAAGCATGTCGATGCATGGGAAGAACTGGAGGAAATTATGTTAAGTGAAGTAAGCTAAGCACAAAAGGACAAGTATAAAATGAGTCCGCTGAGGTATATATATATATATATATATATATATATATATATGTATGGAGAGAGAGACAGAGAATAGAAAGTTAATGCAAAAGGGCACAGGGAAAAATCTACTGTATTCAAACCTCCAGGGGTAAGGTCCAGATAGTATGGCAAGGGCCAGACCAAACCCAGGGGTGCATATGGTAGCCAACTAAAATGGGGATGGAGGGAGGAAAGGGGAAAGGGGGAAAAAAAAGAGAAGATATGTGATGGGGGAATAGGGCACTGACCCACCCAAGGGGAGGGTATTGTTTGTGTCTCCACAGGGTAAGGGGGACCCAGTGTGCAGACAAGGAGTGTGGAGCCAATGGAGGAACCTGAGGGCTCGGCCCCCAAACTAGCTACGTGGACAACTGCCCCTCACCCCAGAAGAGTTTACTTGAGAGGACGGCACTGAAACTCCAGCTAGGGGAAAGGGGCATGCCAGATCAGCACAAAAGGGAGCAAAGAAGGGAGAGGAAGAGAGAGTGGAGCACACTCAGGCCCAGTAAGCCTGGAGGACGGTATCACCGCTCTGAACAGCCAATGAACAGAGTGGACAATATGTCTGATCCCACTAGGAGACACATCGTCCCTCGATGGCCCAGGGCCCTAAGCGGGACAACACTGGAAACTCAGAGCCGGGATTGGCACAGACTGACCCTGTGACACTGAGGCAACACACTAAAAGCGTGCAACACAGCTACCATGGGAGCAGAGCAGGGAGCCCCCGAGGGAGTACAAAGGACAGACTCTGGGGCCAGAGCATGGTACTCCATTGGGCCTGATTGAAGGACACACCTAGAGATCAAAGTCAGACCTTTATCTATTTACAGGTTTTTCTTTCTTTTTAACATTTTTTCTTTTAATTAATTTATTCTTCTATGGGTAATTGGTTGCCCTTTATATTGTCATAGCTGTGTTCTCACTCATTGCCTGTCTTGCAATGACTTGATTTTTGGTGCATATTATTGTCTCTACAGATCTATCTAGATAAGATGGACTGGTTGAATAATCTGGAGGAGAAAACAATGGGACCAATGGTTCCAGGGGGACATGGGAGACGGGGATGAGGGGGCAGGGAGGTGGTGCTGAGCAAGAGACAGGGGAGCAATAAGTGATCCAAAATCAGTAGCAAGGAGGGTGTGAGTGGCCTGGTAGGGAGTCAGCAAGGGCAAGGTAACCTAGAGAAATTACTGAAACCCAAATGAAGACGGAGCATGATAGTGGGACAAGAGGAAAGCAAAAGGAAATTGAGGAAAGAACTTGGTGACAAATGGTATCTATAGAGGTCCAAAGACTGGAATGTACATATGTAAATATATTTATTTGAGTGTGGGGAAACAGATCTATGTGCATATATTTAGAGGTTTAGTATTAAGGCAGCAGATGGACATTGGGCCTCCACTTGAGCACTTACTCAATGCAAGAACACTTTGCTCTAATAAACTGGCATTCCATGATGCACACCTTCCCGACACGATTGCTAAAGACAAACGTATGTGTATGCAAATGTGGTGAAGAAAGCTGACAATGCCTGGCTACCAAAAGATATAGTGCCTGGGGTCTTAAAGGCTTGAAGATAAACAAGTGGCAATCTAGCTGAGAAGCATCAAAGCTCACAAGGAAGAAGCAAACTAGTCTGTCTGACCACAAGGTGCAGAAGAGACCAGTCAGCAGACATCTAAGAGCAAAAAAAACCCAACATATCGGTGGGTGCCCACTTCCCTGATATGATCAATGAAACCAAACGTGTGCATAAGCAAATGTGGTGAAGAATGCAGATGGTGCCCAGTGATGAGAATGGCGATGCCTGTAGGGTGGAGAGAATGTGGGGTAGAAAGCAGGAACTGATTACAGGAATCTACGTATAGCCTCCGCCTTGGGGGAGGGACAGCATAGAGAAGGGCAGGGGGAGATGCCAGACAGTGTAATATATGACAAAATAATAAAAATGTATGAATGATGAAGTGTTCACGGGGTGGGGGGGAGTGAGGAGGGAGTGGGAAAATGAGCAGCAGATATTAAGGGTTCAAGTGGAGGGAAAAAGTTTTGGGAGTGATGATGGCAGCACATGTACATATGTTCTTGACACAATGGATATATGTATGGATTGCTATGGGAATTGTGCGAGGCCCCAATAAAATGATTTTTAAAATAACATTAATTTTTAAAAGTCCATTGACGTTCATTGAGTGAGTATATGTTTTTTAGAGTTATATGTTACAGGTGTATTATTCTTTTAATCATTATGTAATGTTCATTTATTTTCTGCTAATGTTAATTTGACTGGAAGTCTATTACATCAGAGATTAAGGTTGGCACTCCTGTCTTTTTATGATTGGATTTGTCTTGGTAGATTTTTCACCATTCTTTGATTTTTAGTGTATTTTTGTTTTTGAATTAAATTGATGTCTCTTGTAGGTTGAATATAGATGGGTTTTGTTTCTAATCCAATCAGCTACTGTCTTTCATTGAAATGAAGCTTATAATCCATTGACTTTCTATATAATTTATATATGTGATTTGTTGGAACCATTTTACTACATTTGGTTTCTTTCCCCTTTTTTGTGATTTTATTTGTGTTTCCTTCTTGCTCTGTTGCTATGTTTTTGGGTTTTTTTTTTAATTTTCAATTTGCCCACTTGATGGCATTGTGCTGTGTGATACCCTCAAGTTTGTTTCCTGTTGTTCATTCTCCGTCCATAATGATCTGTTTAATATTTTTAAAATGATTTTGGTCTTGGTTTTGCAAATTCTTTTTGTTTTTCCTTGGCTGGAAATACATGTATTTCTCCCTCATAGTAGAGGGATAATTCTACTAGATATAGGATTATTGGTTTGTTGTTGTTTTTCAGAAATTACAAAAAATATAATTCACATATCATACACTTCAATACTTCAGTCCTATTAAGAAGAGATATAGAATCATTACTGTGAACAATTCTGGAACATTTTCATCTTTCTTGTACTCATTATTTGCTCTTCCATTTCCCTTCAACCTCCTTTCCCATACCCCTAAGAAGTCACTAATCCAGTTCTTGCTTCTAAAGATTTACTTTCCCTGGATTTCATATACTGGAGAAGATACTAAAAAAAGAAAACAGAAAAAAAACCTCCAGCAAAAATGACCCACAGAAAATTCTCCATTGAAAATGAAGCGGGAAACATTAAAAACCAGACTAAATTTACAATGGATCAAAGTAAGATCAAATGATTATGTATCACATTTTAACATAATTATATCCACCATAATCAAGTTTGCAATGCTTTCTGTGTTAGGCAGGGTTCTCTAAAGAAGCAAATCCAGGACACTTGTGATTGCAAATGTAAGGATAAATTTATAGAATGAAAAGGAATATTACAGCAATCAGTCCACACAATAGTTCAGAGAGCTCAGTCCAACTCACTTTCATGGGACAGTTAATATACTGAAGTTCCTTCCAACTCACGGGGCCACTAGCCCAAGGCCATGGAAGCAGAGAGTAGGAAGATGAAGGCTGAGGTGTAAGAGAGGCCAGTAGCACATCACGGTGAATCAGGATGTGGTGCAATGTGAAGTGGCTGGTGGGAGGTGCCGTGTCTGGAGTGGTGGCAAGACATTCGGAGTTGGCCCTTATGAAGCAGTCACAGCAAATTGGGGTGGTGCCAGGGCATGAACAGCTCAGCACAGTGACGTAGTCCACTGTGATACAATGGTTGGATTGGCCCACTGGCACTTCGGTTGAGCCATGGCAGATAAATCAGACATGTGCTGATCTGACCACCAGGCAGGCAGGCAGGCAGGCAGGCAGGCAGGCAGGCAGGCAGCGAGGGAGGGAAGAGAGAGAGAGAGAGAGAGAGAGAGAGAGAGAGAGAGAGAGAGAGAGAGAGAGAGAGAGAGAGAGAGAGAGAGAGAGAGAGATTGGCCTCAAAGAGCCTTTTTTATCTGGGTCTTGCCTCCAAAAGTTGAGACCTGATTGGCAGGCTAAAGTCCATGTTTCACTTTATATATATTTTTTTCTTATAACACTAGTGTTATTAAGCATCTATCTTTGTAAGATTGACTGAGTTTGCTTAGCATAATGTGCTCTAGCTTTGTCAAAGTTATGTGGCATTCAAGAGAGTTTTCATTGTTCTTTATTAATGCATAATACTTCATCATATGAACGTATCGAATCTTTTTTCCCATTCCTCTATAGTTTTGTTTTTGTTTCCCCCCCCCATGATTTTGCTTTTATGGAAATAGCTGCAATAAACATAAGTGTGCATATGTATTTTCCTGTTGTATTCTTGATTTCTTTATTGTATACACCCAGTTGAGAAATGCCTGCCTCATACAGTGCTTGTTTTTGCATGTCCTTCAGGAACTTCCATACTGATTTCCAAAGTGTTTGTAAGATAGAACAGGCATCATGATAGTGAGCGATGGGACAATTCTACAGTCCCACCGGCAATGCAAAAGTGTTCCTATCTCTCTCCATCCTTTCCAGCATTCATTATTTTCTGTTATAACAAATTTTGCTTTAAGTATTGGTGTGCAGTGATATCTCATTGTTTTAATTTGTATTTCTTTTATTGATAATCATAATTTCTTCATATGGTTGTTTGTTCTTGGGATGCCATTCTTGGTATATTGTCTGTTAGTATTTTTACCCCTTTTTAAAATTGGGTTATTTGTAATTTTTTCTTAAAATTTAATATTCTATATATTTTGGAGATAAGCCCTTTACTTGATATATTATTATTGAATATTGTCCACAATCTGTTGGTTCTCTGTTCACTCCTCTGAAGTTATTTGATATGCATAAATGTATTTTTAGTAGGTCATAGTTCTTTATTCTGTTTTATATAGTACGAACACTTGTCATTATGTTCGGTAGTGTGTTTGTGATTTATAATAGGGTCTTTAAATTTGTCCCTAATTTTTCAATGATGACCTTTATAATTGTGTGATTTATATTAAAGGCTTTGATACACCTTGAATCCATTTTTGTACATGGTGTGAGGTATGGGTCTTGCTTCACTTTTTTGCATGTGAAGTAAAGTTTATCAAGCACATTTTTTTGACAAGGCCATGTATTTTTAATTTGATATTTGAGCCCTTTATCAAAATTTAGGTGTCTATAAATACTTGGGTGCATTTCTGGGTTCTCAATTCTAATCCATTGGTGTTCATATCTGTTGTACCAGTAGCAGACTATTTGATTTTCAAGGCTATATAGTAGGTTTTATGGTCTGGGAGTGAATGTCCTCATATTTTGTTTTTATTTTTAATATTGTTTTATTTGTCCTGGTTTTCTTTCCTTTACATATAGAATTGATGGTTAGGTTTTTCAATTCTTTGAAGAATTGTGTTGGAATTTGGGTCTTTCCTTTACATATAGAATTGATGATTAGGTTTTTCAATTCTCTGAAGAATTGTGTTGGAATTTGGGTTGGACATTCATTGAATTTGTAAAATATTTGGGTAATATTTACATTTTTATAATATTTATCCTGCCTACACAAGAACATAGTAACTTGTTCAATTTCTGTAACTTTGTTCTTGAAGAAGACTCTTGTGGTTTTCCTTTTATACAACTTTTGTTTCTCTGGTAAGATTTAATCCTAAATATTCTATCTTTTGTGTAGTTATTGTAAATTAATATTTTTATGTCTTCTTGGTTCCTTCATCCTTAATGTACAAGAATCCAACTGATTTCTGTATGTTCAACTTATAATTCTCTACTCTGCCAAAATTTTCAATTAGTTTGAGAAATTTTTAATTGATTTTGGGAGGTTTTCTATATACAGGATTATGTTGTCTGCAAATACAGACATTTTTATTTCTTCTATATGCCTATCTTTTTGATGTCTTATGACTCTAAAACATCCAGGAATGTATTAAATAAAAGGGGTGATAAAGGTCAACTTTGTCTAGGTCCCATTGGAAAACTAATTTTAATTTATCTTCATGAAGTGAGATGCAAACAATTGGTTATGCATATGTGGCTTTTATTATGGTGAGAAATTTCCCTTCTGTACCTTAATTCTTTATCATTTTATTAGCAGCTCTTAAAGGTATTATAACAATTCATAATTTAATTAGCGCAACATAATTGTACAATTGCTACAACCATCATTTTCTAAACATTTTCTTTCCTCTTGATCTCTTTGATATCAACTCCCCTTTATCCCCCCCTCCCTAACTCTAACCCCAGGAGCCTTTATTATTATACTATATTATTATTATTATTGATGTATCTTCCACCATCAAATGTATACGTTTACTTACAATTCAGTTATTCATCCCCCTCAAGTGGGGTTATACAGTCATCATTGCTACCAGTTTCCCTTCCCACCTTTCTCCCCCTCTCTTCCTGTACCCTCGGGAAATAATTATTGCCATTACTTTTTCTTAAGGGTTTATCTGTCTTGGATTTCATGCATCAAACAATCTTAATTATGCATATGAACATACATAGATCTCACAAGATTAATTAGCAGAAACTAAGACTATAATGTTAAAGGGAGGAAATATTAAAGAATTAGAGGATGCTTATGTGCTTCATCAGTGCTATACTGCATCCTGGATATATTATCCATTCCATGTGGCCCTTCTGTGAGCGACTGTCCAATTATCTTACAGGAGGTTTGGAGTCTCCACTTGGTCTACACTTCTTCACGTCAGTTTGGTTACTTGTTTTTTTTTCCTTCTTTTTTTCTGATGCCTATTCCTGTTGACACTTCAGGATCACACAGGCTGGTGTGTATCTTATTTAAATTAAAGCCATTAAGAATCCCAGATACTATGTCTTTTAATAGCCAGGCACCATCAGCTTTCGTCACCACGTTTGCTTATTCATCCATTTTGTCTTCAGCGATCATGTAAGGAAGGTGAATATCATGTAATGCCACATTGTTCAAACATACCATTCATGAACTGAGGTAAGATTTAAGTGGAGGCCCAAAGTCTATCTGCTTCCCTATTGTATATATATATATATATATATATATATATATATATATAGAGAGAGAGAGAGAGAGAGAGAGAGAGAGAGAGAAATAAGCCTATCCTTATATATTTGCATATATACCTATTTATCTATCTATATAAATTTTACGTTTACTCTTTCCTCTTTTTATTTCCTCCTGCTCCACTATCATGTTTACTCATACTTCACCTCTCAGTAATTTCTCTTGGATACATTTCACTTGATCAAACATGACAAGGAAAGCTACACCTTCCTTACCATCCAGCGTTATGGACCTGCAGTGAGTGACGACCTGAAGAAAAAGAGTGGCCAGTGGACTGAGGATCCAAAGGCACATGTTATTTCCAAAGTACAGTGTTTTATATTCATGAGGCAAGGGTATATAGCATACATAGTATAACAATAACATCATGATAAAATTGCTCTAAGCAAAAACAATTCATTGGGACTAATCTTAACAAATCCAGCTGTGTCCTTGTGTCCTAAGAGCACAGTGTCTTTAAGCAACCCAGAGAGTCACTAGTACACTTCAGTTAAATCTCAGTGATTCTCTACAATTACCCCTTTGAAAATTGATAGTTAACACCAAAGAGCTAAACAAGCAGCTATCTGCTGAAACTGCGTTTTTTCTATAAAGCTACATGGTACAGAGCGGAACATATAGTTAAGCTGGACTTTATGTAAGTTTAGGATAATCCGGCCTTCTTCTGTTCGTTTTGCAAACCTAGAACAATTTCACCAGGAACAATTCTAACTTCCTTATCACCTAGAACAATTTCAACTTCCTTATCATATTCTTCATCACATCTTCACATACTTATTTTGTTTCTTAACAAATTTCTTATCAAATTCCTCATCACATCTTTATCACATTCCTTATCTTTCTTTACTGATTTTGGGAAGCATACTGAGTTTTCTGACTTAATTTGACCTGCTCCTGCACAAACCTTCCTTACTTCTGCTTGGGTCTGCCTAGCAATTCCAGTTTTCTTTGGGTAAAATTAACAGTCTTGACCTGAAACAAGGGCAAGAGGCACCTAGGGCTGAGGATCCCATCGCTCTTAGACCTACTAAAATGGACATTGGTATAAGGGCAGCTCTGCGGTATCGGATGCTTGCAGCTATTTTCCCAGGTGTTCTCTTCCTTCTGTGCCTGTACATAGGTACACCTGGGAGATTACATGTACAAATGCTCACAGCTCAGAGTACTTGTTTTGGTTGAAAATAGGGACATATAGACGAGTGAGTTCAGAGGTACAAGCAAAGCAGGTGGTAGCAGGGCTTTAAATGGGGCACAACGAACAGGTAACAATGTTAAAGGCAGGAGAGCCACCTACCTAGTGCCAGTCTCTAGAGTTATTTAACTAGAGTCTCTTTTAGGGTCCAATTAATCATTTTAACTTGCCCAGAGCAATGTGGATGACAGGCACTGTGTAATTTCCAATTTGTGTCTAAATTTTTGCTTAATATTTGTATACTTCTAGCAACAAATCCAGGTCCATTGTCTGACCCAGTGGTGTCAGGCACCCTCCACCTAGGGCCTATCTCATCTAATAACTTTTTACCTACAAGCCTGAACAGCTTCTTTTTTGGTGGGGATTGCTTCTACTTACCTGAAAAGGGTCTACAAAAACTAACAAATGCCTATAATTCCATTGTTCTGGTTAAGTCTCTGTAAAATATATTTCCCAGTGCTTTCCTACCTGGCCTCCTCATTCTCTGGTCCTGACAGAATGTAGAGTACAGGCAGGTGGAGCGTTTACTTCAGGCCAATCTGGGAGGCAGTCACCACTTCTTCCCCTGTCTTGGAGAGGCAGGGGCTCAATAATCTAATTGGACTAGTCCTGTCAGATTGCTAGAACCTAGATGAGTATAGGCGTGCAGCTCCTTCAGGAGCCTTTTACTTTCACTTTCTGGTAAGCTCTTTAGGCTGTCAGGCAGGTAGTACCAGGTCCATTCTTAAAGATACAGCTCAAGCTGATTCATCTGCCTTTCAGTAGGGCCACTGGGTCTATTCCTTTTTGAGGGCCAGGACAACGTATAACAGCCACTTGACTGGGTGGCTTCTCACAGCTGCAAAATTTCTTCTTTGTCTTTAATAAAAGTCAGCAAGTTTATTTCCTTATCTTTAAAGGGACAGAGTATTGATGGATTACTGCAGAGCTTGCTCCGGGATTTAGCTGAACCACAACTGGAGGCATGTGGGCTGCAAGCCTAGTGGGGGCATCTTCTTCCCAAACTCCTGGGACTTCAGCCAATAGTCTTCCCTCATATGCTCGAGAGGAAGGCTAGGTGACTGTTAAGAGATAACTGTCATTTAAGGGAAGAGTCACAGAGACCTGCCAAGCAGCTTCTTCTTTGGACCTACCCACTGCTATTTGGGTATGGTCTGTTTGAAAGCTGATCACCCCCTTAAGCTTAGTCCAACAGAAATTAGAAAATTTGCCTCTTGCTCCTTGAATAGTCGTCTTCTTTTTGCTGATGGGGTCTGCTGCTTCCTTGAGGACAGGAACAAGGAACATGTCTACAAGGAACATGACAGGGCTGTCCCCCACTTTCAGGATTATCACAGCGACAGTAGTGCTCAGACCTCTTCATTCCAGTTCTAAGACTGGAATAATATAATAAAGAAATATAGTAAAATAATCAATCAATAAAAATAAGTTCAGCGGGGTTGATTTCTGCGTTGAGGTCATTTATATTTTATTTTTGGTAGTTGGATTTTAAAATTTTTTTTATTTTTATTTTTTTGGTAGTTGGACTTTTACTGTCCCTCTTCTTTGCAATAGGCACATTGGCTCTTGCCTTGTGGTTTGTGTCACAGTATTCTGTCTGTTCTGCCCGCTTGCCCCTGGGCGGGTTCTGGTCTCCCTGTGGTCATGGAGGGGATTCTGGTCATTGCTTTGACTAGCTTCTTTCTGGTGAGTTTCTATTATTAAAGGTATTTTCTGCTATTTATAATCATTCACTAATATTTTTCCGTACAAAACCTTCTAGTTTCTGTAACTTTTTCTTAATGTCTGAAGAAGCCTAGGGTAAAAGCTACATTAATGACCTGGTGACTATCTTGTGCCTCCATGTCTATTGCAGTATAGCCAATAGGCATCAAACAACCTCTATAAATAAATTGCTGGGCTCTCATACTTTCCCTGAATTATACTAGTTACTTTGGACAAATGAGGGGGCAGTATGCTGCCTTCTGGAGACCACTCATCAAAGTCCGGCAGTAGGCCAGGAGGTGTTCCTTCCCTTCAGGGTGGTTTGGGTTCCAATCAGGGCCAAGCAAGAGAAAAGCGGATTCCAACTTCTGGGCGTCAGTCCCATATTGCCAGTCTGCTCCCTAGACCTACTTCTGGCTCTCCCTGCAAATGTGATCACACTCCTTGGCAGTCCACAACAACAATGCACATGGTGATGCAGTAGAGTTGATCTGGATATCAGTTTTCCCCCACGTATTTGACCTAAAATGAAAGCTCAAACCATATTAAAAGTCCCGTCTGCGGGCCATCTCACGTCAAAAGGTCCTGGCATGCCTGAATGGTCTAAGATAGGGGTGATAAACATAGGACTGTGACGTTGGCGCAGTAAGCATCGAAGATATGAAAATAAATAGAAAATAGGCTTATCCAGGGACCCTTTGAATACAGCGATACTACGTCAAGGTACAGGATTAATAACAGGGAGAATCAGACACAATATTTAAAGCTATTTCCTTGTCCCTGTTGTTATTTGCTCATTGTCCCCCCTCCTCCTTCCTACTTCTCTTCTTTGCCCCCACTATGACCGAGAGCCCTTTGCTGTCTCCTTGGGATTGCTTATCCTGCCTATCTTATATAAGTAGACACCAAGAGTAAAAAAAAAAAAAAAGAGAGAGTGAGAGAGACCATGAAAATAGTTCCAAGTGTAACTGTTGTCCTGACCCAGAGTCAAAGAGTATCTCTGTGTTAAATAGTGAGCAGGCCCTGTTATAATCCATTGGCCCAATCCCCTTTTCTAACAGCTTGCAGTCCTTAGTGTCCCTGTCTGAGGTCTGAGCCTTCTACCAGATCCCATTGCTCTTCCTGCAGCCCATGATGGAGCTGTCTAGTGCCCACCCCCTTCTGTATCTTCTTTATTGAGTATTTTTAGCAGGAATGGATTTAAATTTTATCAAATACCTTGTCTGCATTGATTGATATAATCATATAATTCTTATGTATTTTATGTGGTGAATTACATTGATTGTTTTTCTAATATTAAAACAACCTTGCATATTTAGTAAAAATCATACTTGATTGTGCTATGTGGTTTCTAAAATTTCATTGCTTAGGATTTTACTTGAAAACCATGATTTAATCAAAGAAACAAAGAACCCAATAAAAAGATCCCTTGAAACAAATGAAAATGAAAATACAACATGAGCTATGATAAAAGCAGTACTCAGCACAATAATGTAGAAACAATTAAAATAAACACCGTAGCACATCAAATACAATTGGGGAAAATGCAGCAATACAAACCATCAGATACTGGAAGAAAAGAAATAATAAAGAAAGGAGCAGAAGTATTTGAACCAGATAAAAAAAATTAAACTACAGAAAAAAGATCAGTAAGACAAGGAGTAGGTTCTTTGAAAGATGAAATGGATAAATCTATGGTTAGACTAACAGGGGAAAATAATTAGATCAAGCCAATTCTACAAATAAGCAATGGAATGTATGATATTACCTAAATGAGGTTAAAATCGTGCAATATCATGGAAAGTTGTATTTCAACAAAATTGAAAATCTATATGAAATGGGTAAATTTCTAGAAATGTATTGTTTACATAACTCACCACAGAATTATGTTGAAAATCTCAGCATTTCTAAAACACGAGAAGAAATAGATCTAGTAATAAAAGAATGATTTGAAACATCAAAAAAGTCTAGGTCCAGATGCTTTCACTGGGGAATGCAACCAAATATTAAGTGAAGATATAATACCAATTTTGTATCAACTATTCCACAATATACACATGGACAATATTCCACTGAATTCATGTTATGAAGTAACTATAACTCTGATTGCTAAGGCAGACAAAGGCATCACTAACATTGAAAATCACAGACCAATATTTCTAATGAATTGAGTTAGTTATATAAACACATGTGAGGTTAGTTGAAGGGCAGAGGGATAAATGGCTTTGTGAGCCTCGCCTTTCGAGTTCTCTGGTCTCTAGCTTTGTGATGGTCAGACCAGGGTGGAGCTGCCTAAGCCAGTTACCTGCTTCAGCTGGCAAAGCTCACTTCCTGCAAGACATCCCCAAGGAGAAGCCGCATGGACCTACCCCCATGGAGACTGAGTGCTGGAGCAGCGGTGTAGGGACTCCTGGCAGCGTTGAGATACTTACACGTTCACTGATTTGGCTTTCCTCCTGCAGTCAGCATCATTGCCTGTTTTGTGAGTTGGAGGAGGACTTTGTGGATTGGTGTCGGACGTATGGGTTAATGTTGAACTTGTGGGATTGGGCATCACTGGGTTGGGGTGTTTTCTTGATGTGCACTTAATCTTTATATAAAACTCTGTCTTATACATGAGGTTTTGTGGATTTGTTTCTCTAAAGGACCCAGAGTAATACATGAATATAGATTTTGAAGGAAGAAATTCAACTGACAGGCTAAGTAGGCCCAAGTCACTAAAAGTAGGGAAGCAGTTATACTTGGTGAATGGCTCCTGTTGCCCGTGGACTAGTGGCATGAGCTGTTTTTGTGAGCTCTGTCTCAGCACAGCTGATTTTTTCCCCCTGATTCATGAGGCAACCCAAGACAGTCACATCGCTTAATCACTGGCTTCTGTAGACGCTGGTAGACAGCAGATCATGTGGCAGATTGGTGTAGACATGCTTACTACCAAAGCTACACTTTTCACAATTTTTATCTTCCTCCTTTTTAATTATTTGCTCACTTTTGCTCACACTCTACACACACACCACATGCAAACACAATAATCTCATTAACAGAACAGTAATAACAACCCACAAGCTGATTTTTTTGTTTTTTGTTTTAGGTTGGTTAATTACCTTCACTTAATTTTCCATATTATAAAAATAACAGTTATATTGACATATAATTTAAGTACCATAGTCTTCAATAATTCTGTTGGATTTCATCAGATTGTGACCCACAGGAGGTATGAATGCATAGTGATAATCACTGATACAGGAGTTGAGAGGGGATACAATGATGGGGAAAGGGTGATAGGGAAGGAATGGGGACTTCAGGAGTGGGGAATTAAGACAGGAGGGGAGAGGGCATACTAGACTGTGATTGCACAACTCTTTTTAAAAGCAAATTTAACCATGTGATTGGGGAGAATATTCTAAAGTTAATATGATAATGACTGTAGAATTCTCCTTGATATGATTGAATGATTGACGCTCTCCAGCAGTTCTGTGGTGATTTTCTTGTATTTGTTATCTGACAGATACACTCCCATATAAAGGTGAGAGCAACCAAACCACTCTCTCCTTAAATCACAGCTCAAAAAGTTTTCCCTACACACCTTCTAATCCATCTGGTAATTACTGACCTAGATTTCTACCACAGCATAACCTTGAAATTATAGAATTTATCACTCATGCACAGCTGCAGTCCAATTTATGTCTTACATCAATACTAAAACCCAATATCAGTATTAATCAATTTTGAGTTTGAAAAGAACCAAAACAAATGTTCTATATTGTCATGAATCATTTTTAAAACAAAAACTAAAATGAATATTTTTATTATGGAGAATTTTTTTCTTTTTTTAAGCAAAGAAGATTATGTGCTACCATATTCAGGTGTTATTTTGATATATTTAGATTTTGCATGTTTTTAAAAATGCATATTATAGTAAGAAATCTAGACAAGGAAACTATCTTTTTTGTGTGTACCTGTTTAAAATATGGCATAATTAATTTTAATTTCAAGATGTAGAGTTTGATGTGATGGTCAACATCAATGTTGAAATATCTATTATCTTAATCTGGTTTCCTTAGAGGTGAAAAGGGATTGAGGTATATATATAGTAAGCTAGTGAGAGAGAGAGAATTCACTTCAAGAGAATTTTTTCACATAACTGTGGGGACTGGAAAGTCTAAAAAATGTAGATTAGGTTTCAGACTGAGAACGTCTATGGGCTCAAATGGTTGGCGGGCTGAAAAACACAAAGTCTGTAGGCCCAGCAGCAGGATACACTCCTCTGATGGCTCATGGAGTTGCAGAGCCTTATGCATCAAAATCTGAACTCTTTTACAGGCTGAAAACTCAAGAGTGGAGATAGGGGAATGTGAATAATATAGAGTTCACAAAGAACCCTGCTGGAACATCTATTTATATAAAGGAAGCGGACCAATTTGTCAATAAAACACGTCTTTCAGGTAATTAAGTGATCACATCAGATCACATCATGGAATCATTATATTACATTACTGAGAGCAATCAGTCAAAAGTCTGCCAAACCTTGGGGAATCATAGTCTTGTAAAGTTGGCACACAGCATTAACTACCAGTAGTTGGAGTTAAATGTTTGAGAATTATATAGCTAAAGGTATAGAGACCGTGAGTCTGGAAACCACATGGCTCATGGGATAGAAGATCCAGTTATGTTTTACTAAACTTAGAGTTTTAATACTTATATACATAAATAGGGCACGATTTTGGATCCCAAAATGGCTGAGTGCTACACCAAGGTTTTCTGAAGTTGGAATCAAATTTCTATGGACTGACACTAAAAAATCACCACACACATTGGACTAGAAACTCTGTAGGAAGCTGGCAATTTTGACTGGGTTGCCAAAAAGTCTCCGGTAAAGAATCACAACCCCATGTCGGTGCCACATATTCATACTACATGCCCTGTGTTATCCTGGGTTCTATAAAGAAGCAAAATCAGTGACACATATATGTATATATAAAGAGATGCTTACATCTATAAAAATGGTTAACAACGTGCACACTGTTAAGTACAGTTTGGTTCAAGGTTGTGTATCAGATGTTAATTGGGAGACTTTTGTTGAAAGATGTGACTGCCAAAGCTGGGAAATCAGGAAGCTAGAAAATGAACCTGGAGGCAGGGCGACAAGTAGGAAGATCATGACTAGTAAATGAAAGACAGATTCAAAGATCTGATGTTACTATAAGCCACTGATAGCTCTGAATACTGTGCACCACCAGCCTGTGTTCCAATTGACAAGCACAGATCTAGGCCAGCAGCAAGAAAAAAAAAGAGTGAGAGGGATTTCACAGTGTCTTTTTATGGATATCAAATAGGCCACAGTGCTAATGCAACTTCATTAGGCTATGCTCTGGAATTGTTCATATTATGTTAGGGCCAAACTATCATACAAACCCAAACAAGCCCATTGTTATAGAATCCATTTGACTCATAGCTACCATACATATGGTTCCTAAAACTGTAGATTGTTCTAGAAACCGAGCCTCATTTTTTTCCAGTGAAGAAGCTAGTGGGTTGGAATCAACAACCTTGTGTTAAGAAGCCTAGTGCTTGTTTCACAAAACCACTAGGGTGGTATGATGAGAGCGAAAATTGTAAAACCAAGAAGTTAGCATAAAATTTATATCAGATAAAGTGTCCTTCAAGAATTAGAATGAAGTAAAGACAACTTAAGATATATGAAGCGAGTTGACTACTGCAGAATATAATCCTCTATGAAAGAAGGTGGACACTAAATGAAAGGTTGGGATTTATGTGCAATGATAAAGAATTTAGAAAAATCTGTTGGTAAGTTTAAACAAGTAATGGGTAACTCAAGTTACAAATAAAAATAATGATTATAGTTCATTTTTATAATTGCGCATTGAAAATATTTGACAACAATAATATGAAAGATAATATATATTGATGTAAGTAATGTATGGTCTTAGTCTTTTTGTGAAAAAGTGTGTAGAAACTGACTAATTTAAATTTTTTTCAGGATAAGTACACCTGTTAAAGTGTAGAGGAAATATTTTAAATAATAAAGACAGAAATTCCAAACTAGTAGAGGATGGAAAATTGTAAGAAAGCTATGATGTAAACTTGAGCAATAGATGAAAAGGGAGAGAATAGTAATGAGAAAATCTGGTACCAACAAATAAAACATTATATAGTAGAAATGAACTCAATTATATAGCAATCGCAAAAGCATACAGACATGGCAAAATTAAGATAGAAATATGTGTTTAGTAAGATACTTGGATTCATTGCAATTCTGATTCATAGTCTTCTTATAGAAAAGAGAAAACTCCCAATCAGGTAATCAAGTGCAAAACTTCATGGACACTAACTGCTTATCTTTCTAATTTGTTAGTTAAGATAAATACTAACACCACAGCGTTTCGGCCTAGTGCAGCACATAGCTTCCCAAGACTCTAAATTTGTATGGAAGCAGGTAGTCTCATCTTTCTCCCTGAGAGTAGTGTGTAGTTTTGAACTTCTAACCTTGTGGTGAGCAACCCAAATGTAACCACCGAGTTACAGACCTGTGACGAGATACACAATAACAGTATTAATAGTGCTAACTAAAAACAAATATGTATAGAATAGACTGTCACTGCACAGTGTTTAAAACAAACTATACCTATTTACTTATCTATGTCTCTGTTGATCATGTAATATCTTAACACAGCAAACGTGTGATTGAGCTATTTTAAATGAACTAAGTGGTATTATTTAAGTAAAATATAAACATAAAATATTTGTTAATTTATTTATGCATATATGGTTAAAAACATGGACTGGAAAAATTTCAAAATTTTCAATTATACCTATAGTGTTCTCTTATTGCTGTCAGAAGCCATGGAATCAGTTCTGATCCATAGCAAACTTATTTTTAACCGAATGAAACACTGCCTTGGGGCAACTTCATAATTGTTCTTATGTTTCAGTCCATTGTTGCGACCAGTGTCAATCTCACTTTTGGAGGGTCTTCCTCCATTTCATGGCCCCTATTTTTTTAACAAGCACGATGTCCTTTTTCAAGGACTCATCAGTTCTTCTGTCATTGGTGTTCAATCTCTTCTTGAGATGGTCTTAAAATTCGTGTAGTGGTATACTCAAGGTGATACTTTGGCTCTGGCAGACTTGTTTTTATTTTCTCCACCTTCAATGTGAACTGGCATAAGAGTAATTGATGGTCTGTTCCACCTTTTATCTCTGACCTGGTTTTAACTGCTGATATTGAGCTTCTCTATCATCTCTTCCCACAGATGTAATCAATTTTATTTCTGTGTATCTGGATAAGTCCACATGTACAGCCACCTTTTTGTTGTTGAAAAATAAGTATTCGGGACTAAGATATCCTTGGTCTAATAAATTTCTACATGTGTTCTCTAGCCTCATTTATCATCCAGGAAATATTTTTCACCTACTGTTCCTTCCTTTTTTTTCAACTTTTGCATTCCAATTTGTCAATAATTACCAGTGCATCTGGAATGCATATTTGACAAATTTCAGACTTAAGACATTGGTAAAGTTTTTCAATATCTGTATCATTGACTTTAGTTGTTGACCCATCCCGCGGGTCATCAACGGTGTGGGTACCTGAAAGAGGGACTGGGAATGAAGATGGGCAAGAGATGCGGAGAATGGAGACAAGACAGGAGTCTGATCAAGTCTCATTTATTGAGCTGAGAGCAGAGGCTTAAATAGCCAGCGAACGGCGGGCACCATTACGTCATATGGGAAATAAGGTATAACTGGGGTAGCCAATAGTCACGCACCTACCAAATGGCAGGGGATTGTGCTCAAACAGGTCCGCATGCTAAGAAGGCATACCAGGTGCCTGGCGGAAGTGCCGCCAGGTGTGTGTTGTCCAATGAGTGTAGCGGCTGCTAGCAATTGAGCACCAATCCTAGCAAAGCTCAAGTAACTAATGGCCGCAGGGGAAACAAGAGCAGGAAGAACATTAGGCACAATTTATATGACAGAAAACCGTGAGTAAATACATGAAGGTTGTATATGGCTTTTGATCCAGGCCTGAGGGACATGCAGTTCCCTACAAGTTGTTGTTAAATTAATCTGAATAATATTTGTATTGACTGGATTCATTGACTATGGATAGATATTATCCTTTCAGCAACAACATTATTCTTCAAGAAAGATTTTGGAATGTCATTCTTGATGATAAATGTATGGCCAATCATTCCCTACAAATAAGCCCTATGATTTTCTAATTCAAAATGGACAATATGCATTTATCTCAGCTTTATAAAGCCTAGGATATCAATCTTTATGGGAATTATTATATTCTTGACTGTGATACCTAGGTTTATTGTGCCAACCTGGCCAGTAAACATAAGTGGGATTAATAAGGTTGCAGTCTAATTAAAGGGCAAAGAGATAAATAGCTCGGCGAGTCTCCCATTTCTGTCTCTTGCTCACTGATGATTGGTCCAGTGTGCGGCTAAGTTAGCTAGTTATCTGCCTCAAATTGAGAGCTACACTACCTGAGGGACACCCAACCCATGGATCATGCCCTTATAATCTGAGGTTCCTTCGAGACCTGCTTTACCACTGCTGCTGGTATACATATCACTTGAGCTGGGGACTGTCAGACTCTGTCATCTGGTTGACAGTTGGTGACCTTCTCTACTGTTTGCAGCCTGTGGCTGGACTGCCTGTATTGCTTTGCAGAAGAATAAGCTGTTTCCTTGACTTGCACCCAGCAGCCCTTGTGAATTGAAGGACTGCTAGTGTATTAGCTGTCTTATGGAAGTGAGTTGAACTGAGCCATTTGTACTGCTCTGTGGACTAAATAGCTGTTTATTTCTTCATGTTTTCCATATTCATATAGTATCTTCATGTGTGTGTGTGTGTGTGTGTGTGTGTGTGTGTGCGTGTGTTCTGGTTTGGTTTCTTTAGAGAACCCTCTCTAACACATTGACAACTTCCAATTTTCCTAGAGTGCCCTGGTGGGGTAGTGGTTATGTATTGGGCTTTGATCTGCAAGGTCAGCAGCTCACAGCCACCAGAGGTTCTGTGGGAGAAAGACAGGCTTTTCTCCTCCCTGTAATAGTGAGCCGCATAAATTAATAAAGGCCATTGTACCTTATCCCATAAGATGGCTATGAGTCGGCATTTTAGTGATACAGACATTTTTCCTCCGTTTATATTTTGTACATTGCAAGTGCCAATTATTAACAGATGCAGTGGTTCCTTATCATTTTGAGTCATGCTCCATCAGCAAATAAAGGTCCTGAAGGCTTTAAACTGTATTCCACCATCATCATTAAGATCAACGCTACTTTGAGAAGGCTACTTTTCCTCAGTCATATTTTGAATGCCTCTGATCTGACTGGCACATTTTCTGACTATCTCTGATAATATGATGCTGGTACGTGGTTTTCAGTAGGTGACAATATTTCAATGCAATCAATGAGGTTCAAAGTCTCTTTAGTCTGGAAGCTCTGCTGAAAACTGTTCACTTTGAACGGCCTTGCTCATATTTGAAAACTCCAATGACAGCTTCTGGCAACATGTATGCTACCACAGTGTGACAAACTGACAGACAAGTAATTCATATGGTGTATTTCTTGTTATAAATATCTATGTAAATTGAAGATTATCACATGATCTCATTAAGCATTTCATATTTAATATTACTTAAATTGTTCTAAGCAATTTATATTTAATGAGATGCTTAGATTAGGGGCAATACTGGGAGAGTGGAGGGTGAGTGGGTTGGAAAGGGGGAACCGATTACAAGGATCTACATGTGACCTCCTCCCTGGGGGACGGACAACAGAAAAGGGGGTGAAGGGAGATGTCAGACAGGTCAAGATATGACAAAATAATAATCTATAAATTATCAAGGGCTCGTGAGGAAGGGGGAAGCGGGGGTTGGGGGAAGAGGATCTGATGCAAAGGGCTTAAGTGGAGAGCAAATGCTTTGAAAATGATTAGGGCAAAGAATGTACGGATATGCTTTATACAATTGATGTATGTATATGTATGGATTGTGATAAGAGTTGTATGAGCCCCTAATAAAATGTTAAAAGAAAAAAGAGACTGACCACGTTAAAAAAAGTCTGTTCATTGGATACTTGTGTTTGATACATTACTTTTAAATATTGTATCTATTTTACAAACTATTAGGATATCAATAAGAAAACAAATTATTCTAGATGGTTAGTATATCAATGGTGATTTTTGAGTATATAGTTTCAATGTCATTAAGTAAACCAATGAAAGTAATTGAGAAATAATACCAGTAAATTTTATTACTTTAAAAAGTTCTACAATGTGTTTCTTCTTTCCTTAAACATGGAATATAGATTTTCAAAGAAATCACACACTTTCTATGCATAAAGAGTATGTTTTAAAAATTATTTTTATCTCCACATTATGCTCAGCAATGGGCTCTAAATAAAAATTGTCTCAATAGATGCTGATTAAATACAAAAGAGAGACGGATGATATATTTTACGCTCTATTGAAGCAAATTAGTAGCTATTTTTAGAAATTTGCTATTTCAAAAGTCAAGTAATTTACATTTTTTCTCATTTTGAAAAGTGCTAACAATATTTCAGTGTAAACTGTCTTCCATGGATCTGCTTACAGTAAGATGTTAACTTGAGTTGTTTCTGAAGGTATAGTGAATGCATACATTTATGCCTCATTAAAATTTGACTGGTTTTATGTACATATTTACAATATTCTTAGATAGTTTGGAGATCTGGTTTGTATTTGAGGTACAAATATATTCTCACCAAAGCATGAGTATAATAATTATTCTATAAATTATAATAAGTACTTACTTTATAAAAGGTAACTTACTAGGTCTTCATTATTATACACATTACCAAATTGAATTTATCTGTCTAATTTGGCCTGTTAAAAATTTAAATAGATTCCATTGGCAGAATCAGTATATAAGTATTTCTGCAAATTCTATACCACAAATATCAATTTTTTCAAAGTTAATGACTCTGATGACATTGGGAAGCAGAGGAAAGAACCCAGACATTGACTAGTACACCGGATTCTTTAACAATAACTCATCTTGAGAAAATGACTTCTCTACAGATCTCTAATTTTCTTTTATGTGGATTGATAGCATCAAAAAAAATGATCCTGAAGATTTCAGCCATGAATGGGTCCTACAGAGTACTTAAATAATCAATTAATTAATATTATCTGAATTTGGCTCTTAAAATCTTATCTCACTTTGAGAAATTAAATGAAATGTTAATATGAGTGTTGTGGATTTTATGAACATAAGACAGCTAAGCCATTGCATTTGAAGAAATAACAGTAGAGAGCCGACCTCTAGGGACTCCTTATTTGGAGAACTGACATTTCGCATAACCCTAATAAAATATTTGATGAATACACTGTGATAAATTTTATATGCTGGAAAACTTGAGAGGATGCTGGAGATTTGTGTTGTGTATGTAAAATCTACTGGGCTGAATAAATAATTTGATTAATAATGAATATGTAATCGCAGCACCTGCACTATTTCAGGCATCAATCAATGGCTTGATTAATGACTTTGGGAGGAATCGGAAGAAAAGTTTATAAAAAGGAAGTAGTTTAAGGCATCTGAAAGAGGCTTAATGAGTGCACTTGTGAATCTTTGTTTCTGCTTATTACAAACAAATGTGGCCACACTAACCAGTTACTTAATATTTTGACAGATACTTTGAAAATATAAATATGTCCTTTTCTTTTTGGTTATTTATTCCGCTAGGAATCTTCTCATCTAGGTTTACTGTAGAGGTAATGATCCCTTTTCATGTTTGAGTACTTCTGAGTTAATAAATCAAGTAGTTCACTTTATTTACATCTTCTAGATAAAGTGAGTATGTATTTCCTTATTTCATAGGTGGAGGAATAAAAGCTTAGAAATGTTACATACTCTGTTACATAACAAAAGAAGGCATGATTTTCCCGCCTCCACTATCCACACATTACATTGCTTCCTATGTGGCGGTCCTATGCAACCCCTTTAAAAAAATCATTGTCTCTACCTGCAATGCCAATAACTCTATAAAGCATCACTAATTTAAAACTCTTAGGGAAGAGGGACAGGTCAGTGATCTAGGTATTTATCTTCCCTTTGACTCAGCCTGCCCTAAGAAAAAGGGCATTTTGTCCTCCACTCTAAATCATCTGATAAACCTAAAAAGAACAGCTCTCTTGTTGAATGCCAAGAATGGACATAGGTCAGAGTGCCTTGTGAATGAGTGGACAAGTCCAATTCAATTTGGGGAATGTTAGGAACTAGTGGGACTTCAATGTGAAAGTCAGCAACTTAGAGGATGGTTACATAGTTAGAAAATGTGGCCTTGGTGAGTGTAACTTAGCTGGAGACCACATGAAAGGATTTTTCAAGACCAATGACTTCTTCAATGTCAATAATTTTTTAACAAAATAGATGGTGAATATACACCTGGACCTCATAAGATGGAATTCACAGGAATCAAATTCACTACCTCAGTTGGAAGGGATGATAGAGAAGTTGAATATCATCAGCTAAAAAGTACCAGTAGTGGACTGTGAAACAGTGGCTCATATTCAAGCTTAAGTTGAAGTTGGATAAAATTAAAATGATCCTATCTCTCACATGAATTATGGAACACATCATGCACAGATTGGTAGCACTGAACATTATTGTTCAAAGACCAGATGATTTCTGGGATGTCAGAAGAGACTTAAACTTGTTCTTGAACATAAAGAAGTGGAAGAAATGATGAAATAAAGCAGCTTATTAAAAATGGCAAAAGGTAACTTGAGAAGACAAGGCATTAAGATGAAATACACAACGACTTAGAGATAGGAAACCAAAATGGAAGAATGTGCTCAGCATTTTTTCAATGTGTAAAAACTGAACAAACAATTGCAGCCTTGGGTTGCAATAATAAAGGATTATATAAGTCAAACATTGAACATTTGCAGATAGCATCAAAAGAAAATGGAAGGAATTCACAGAGTCACAATTGAATCCAAAGGGATTGGTTGACATTCAATCATTTTAAGAGGTAGCATATGATCAATAACCAATGCTATTGAAGGAAGAAATCCAAGGCATGAGAAAAAACCAAGGTTACAGGAACTAAACCAAAACAAATATGTAAAAACCCTGATGTAGTGTTGGAAAAATTTACTTTTGTATGTCATAAATTGGAAATATTACTCTGCCTAACTGACTAGGAATGAGACACACATAAGATCATTCTACAGAAAGGCGATCCAAAATAATGTGGAAAATTTCCAGCAGTATCATCAATATCACATTCAAGTACAATTTTGCTGACTAGAATTCAAGCACATTTGTAGCAGCATATTCAGAGGCAGCTGCCAGAACATCAAAATGGATTCAGGAGATGATGAAGCATGGGGAATACATATGCTCTCAGATGCATCGTGACTAAAATCAGAGTATACCCAAAAGATATTTGCTTTTGCTTTGTTGACTAGGAAAAGATATTTGATTATGTGGATTATAACATACTGTGACTAACTTTACAAAGAATGGGAATTCCAGACCACCTAATAATTCCAATGTGGAAGGTGCACATAGACCAAGAGACAGCTGTTAGAACTGGACAAGGGAATATTGCATAGTTTTAAATCAAGAAAGGGTTTGATCCTTTCACTTATTCAATCTGCATACTGAGTAAATACTCCTAGGACTTGAACTATAAGAAGAATAATGTGACAACAGAATTGGAGGGAGGCTCATTAACAGCCTCTGATATGCAGAGGTTGGCATACTTTTTGCACCCTTGTTTGTCAAAGGCTCAGCTCACTTGAAGCACTTATTCATAAAGATTAAAAACTACAGCTTTCAGTATGCACTACAACTCAATGTGAAGTAAACCAAAGCCCTCAGAATTATGCCAATGCACCACCTTATGATAAAGAGAGAAAAGACTGAAATTGGGACGTATGTATACAGTAGCTTCTTCCCTATGCGCCTTTTGGATTTTTTGAGCTTACCTCAGCGGACTCTTGTACTTGTCCTTTTGTGCTTGGCTTACTTCGCATAGCATAAGTGCAAATTACATGAGATGAAATCTGGCCATCATCAATTTTAATGAGAATTTTAGCTGCAGTTCTTCTAAGACAGATTTATTTGGTGTTATGGTAACTTCTCCCAACATTGCATTTTTTCAGTCTCCTAGCAGTCCAAGGTACTTTCAATATTCTTCCTGAACACCATGATTTAAATGCTTCATTTTCTCCGGTCGTCCTTGTTCGCAGTGCAGCTTTCTGTGTCTGTAATACCTGAGTTTGGGCGACTAAAATACCTGAGTTAGGGTCCAGCACACCTTAATCTTCAAGTGGCGTATTTGTTCTTTGACAATTTAAAGAGGTTCTTTTGCAGCAGATTTTTTCAACGCATTATGTTGTTTGATTTCTTGATTGCTGCTCCCTTGAGCATTGGCCATGGATCCAATTAAAATGAAATAGTTGCCAATTTCAATCATTTTATTTGGGCTTATACAGCTCTTATCACAACCCACCCATGCATCCATCCATTTGTGTTAAGCACATTTGTACATTTGTTGCCCTCATCGTTCTCAAAACATTTGCTTTCTACTTGAGCGCTTGGTATCAGCTCCTCATTTTGTTCCTTCCCTCCCCGCTCCCCACTCCTTCATGCACCCTCGATAATTTATAAAGTATTATTATTTTGTCATGTGTTACACTGTCCAATGGTTCCCTTCACCCACTTTTCTGTTGTCTGTCCCCCAAAGAGGAGGTTATATTCAGATCCTTGTAATAGGTTCCCCCTTTCTACCCCACCTTCCCTCCATCCTCCGAGTATCACCAGTCTCCCCACTGGTCCTGAAGGGATCATCTATCCTGGATTCCCCGTGTTTCCAGTTCCTATCTGTACTAGCGCACTGGTCCATTTATTTTTTGACGACTTCCAATTTTCCTGTATTCATTCTTTGTATATTCCAAATTCCAATTATTCATCGATGCTTTTAATTATTTCTTTTCATTCTGAGTCTTACCCAATCAGCACATGAAAGTCTCAAAAGCTTTACTGCATCCATGGCAATATTGACAACACTACTTGAAGAAGACAACACTTCCTCAGTCATATTTTGAGTGCCTTCCAACTTGTGGGGCTCATCTTCATTTAGGTTGAGGGATGCCACCTGTACTCGAACCCAAAGTCAGTCCACAGAAGAAATATTGGGTGATGTACTTCTGTGACCATAACAGCCTTGGAAACCTTATGAGGTAGTTCCACTATGTCCTATAGGGTTCCTGGAAGATGGCATGAACTTAAGAGCAATTGATTTTTTTTATCCTATTTCCTGTTTAATATCACTTCTAGCACCAAGGTAATTAAGAGAGAATGTGCATGGGACCCTGGTAGCAATGTCCAGTAAACATTGAGCTGGCAGTTCGCCTGTAGTTCCTTGACAGGAAAATGGGGCTATCTTCCACGTATAAACTCACAGTCTCAGAAATTCTATCTAGATATGGTTAATATTAGTCGGTATTGACTCCATGTGAGTAGATTTATGCCATGGTTAAATGTTCAATGGATAGCAATAAATAACTTGTATATTATATTCACCTTGTATTCTTAATTGCTTTTGAGTATGGAAACCAATAAAAATGAACATTTAAATAAGTGCACCCACAAACAATAAGAAAGTGAGTCAATTATAACTGTGTGTGTGTGTGTGTGTGTGTGTGTGTGTGAAGGAGTCCTGGTAGCATAGTGGATTATACATAAGGCTGCTGACAGCATAGTTAGCCATTTGAAATTGCATGGGACAAAGTTTACTCTTTCTAATCCAGTAAATATTTGCAACCCAAAAGAAGCAATTCTACTCTTTCCTAGAGGGTCACTTGAAGTCAGTATCAACTTGATGGAAGGGAGGGAAATTTTTAGAGAATAGATATATATAATCCATCAACAGTAATCATTTTCTTCACATGTTCTCTCTTTTTGACCTTACAAAATCTCTAAAGGGTAAGGGAAGTTAGATATGCAAGGCTTAATGTGTCTAATGTGCTTTCCGAATACCATGCCTTAGGATTCAATCTAAATTTTTTGACTAGTTTTTTTTCCATCACAGAACACTGCCTATCCAGATTCCTAAAGCAGATAAACAAATAAATAAGCACAATGTTTGGTTATTGGTCCTTTTCTGTTATGTCTTCAATATCCAAAACAAACAAACAAACAAATACACTGCCATCAGGTCAACTCCAAATTACATAGGACTGGGTAGAGTTTAGGCTTTAGATTGTGAGGCTCCAGCTCTTTTTTTAAAAAAAAAAAAGAAAAATTGAGACTATAATTCTACAGGATTAGAAAGCCTCCTCCTTTTCTCTCAGAGAACTCAGTAGTTTCAAACCACTGACTTCGTGTTTAGCAGCCCAATGCATTTGCCTACCATGACTATCAGAAAAGCCTAAAAAAGGGCTACATGAGAAAGAAGAAAACCGGATTTGTTTGAAAAATATGCATAAATCAAATGGATAGCAATCCGTTGTGATGTTCTACATGAAAGAACAATAAGAAGTGAACCCCATATTTAAAAATAGTTTCAATTGTGAAAATGAAAAGTTGATTGACATATATTTTAAATACAGATAAAAAATTTAGAGTAAGTACAACTGATTTGTTAGCCATAAGAATTGAAACTGGTAATATTTCCTGGAAAAATAGGATGAGGTCAAATGCTGATGTTAGGAACACAGAGCTATAAATGAATGACTTATAAGGGGATATAAGTTCAAAGAGTTAATTTAGAAAATCTGGATTCTCTCAGTGTTTTGGAAGCAGAACATGGTGTTGTCTCAAGGCACTTCTGATATATCAGGAAAAGGCATCATTATTTCTATTCATATTATTGCATTAAAATATATGGGAACTTTTTGTGCCATGGGAAAAAATAGTCTTAGTAATTCATGAAAAATGTCTCACAAAGGTAGCACTGGAGTATTTTTCATTTTGGTTTAAAATATACCGCATGCATTCAGATTTATTAGGAACAAAAATTTCTTTGTAAGGTGCACGTATAATAAATAATGATAAATATCATTTGCTGATAGTAACAGTTTTCTTATTAGGTCAATCAGTAATAAGTTGCCTGCTTTCCCATATCATCCAATTAGAGACAATGTAATCAAAAAACAATGAAAAATACTGTTGCCATTGATTTGACTCCAACACATAGAAACACTCTAGGGTAGAACAGAATTGCCTCCATTTTGTTTCTAATTCTGTGCTATTTACAGAAGCATTCTGTCACATCCTTCGCCCAGGGAAACTGCTGACCTCTCCTTTAACAATCCAGGGCTCCATAAGACTTTTTGAATTAGTGATGGAGAATCTTGGTGACACAATGATTAAGTGCTCAGTTTCTAACTAACAGGTTGGAGATCCAAATCAACCAGCCACCGCCCAGAAGAACAGTGTGGCAGTGTGCTTCATAAAGATTTTTAGTCTTGGGAATCCTACAGGTTCTTTCTCCTCTGTTGTATAGAGTCGGTTAAGGGGATCTTCTTTCTATAATTGAATGTACCTTTTTGTTGTAGAGTCCAGTCTCACTCATGCTGTGAAGGCATAGTTACTGCTGCTGCCATCCAGTTGTCCCCACAGGGATGGATTGTTCCAGTGGATGAAGCATCTCTGAATGTTCAGTATTAGATGGCATTGATCTGTTGAACATTTGGACATAAGTGGATATTCTTAACCACAGGTTTATTTACCTTGTTTGGTCATTGTTTTAAAAATCAACAGGAGCAAGCCTGAAAGGTGTTTACAAAGCATATCTTCCCACAAGTAAAGGAACCCACTGCACATAACTTAGACCAGTGGTTTTTAAGCTGAATTTTTTCATTGACCCATGGTAAGAAGTAGTGATAAATACAATTTACATAGAGAATCGGCAAACATAAATAAAACAGAAAAATTCTTTGTGGAACTAATTAGTCTTAATTGACTCAATGGCAGTGAGCTTGTTTTTCGAGTTATTAGTAGAAGGAAGACTGGTGCCATAATGTGTAGAGGTAGAGCTGATAACTGCAGACTCAGCAGTACAAAACCGCAAGCCACTCAGCAACCCAGAGAGTCTTTTCTACCATGTCTTATAGAGTAACTATGAGTTGGAATCAATGTGATGGCGGTGAGAGTTGTTCACTAAATTCAGTTCACTCACCTTTTCCGTTTCATTTCATTTTTTAAATTGCTGAGTAGATCCCTCTTAATTTATTACAGAACTAACTAATATATTTCTAAACAGTTTGTAAAACCTTGTACTAGGAAACTCTGCTACTGACATGTCCAATATTTCCAAAATCCATTTCTTCACTATAAAACAAAACAAAATTTAAACCAAATATGAATGAATATTAGGAAGATTGAGGTAAAAAGGTGATATTTCAAGATCATTTTGTGAATTCTGTAGTAATTAATTTATTATTAGTCTTTGGTTTTGCATAGAATGCTCTGACTAAATAACAGATTTTTATTATGATCTTATATTTATCATTTCAATTTCTGTATGTGATCAGGACCACAGGATGGACCACATAAATCCATAAAAAATCATGCACAAATTTGCATGATTTCAAAGACATTTGGGAGGTTCATATTAATTTCAATGCACTAATGGTCATAAAACCCCATGTAAAAAGGTATTACTATTAGATAAAGATATGATTAGCTTTCTTGTTAGAAATTCAGATAATTGTGGCTCATGGTATTCTTTTCTGTTGCATCAATTAATAATGTTAAATTAATTCTGCACAATTACACCAAACTCCAAACTCATTGCCATGGAATTATTGCTGACTCATAGTGACCCCTTATGGGTTTCTGTGACTGTAACTGTTTATGGAAGTAGAAAGCCTAGTCTTTCTCCCAAGGAACTGCTGGTGGTTTCAAACTGCCAACCATGAGGATCACAGCCTAATGTGTAACCACTACACCACCAGGGATCCTTCTCAAAAAGAATTGTTTTGTTTTGGTTGTTGGCCTGCTCCTGGGATTATTTGGTATACTGACTCAGGAAATTGCATTGGATAGATCCCATCAGCTCCTGTTTCTTAATACAGTGCTCCACTATATTTCCAGCTATTGCATTATACTAGTTTATTAATTCATCATCCTAGTTTTACTTATGAGAATTCAAACCCACAAGTTATGAGTTAAGACAAAAAGGTAAGAAATATCAGAAAAAGAATTAAGTATTAAGGGATTTCTGAGGGAAGCTGCATATGTACCCGTGGTGGCCACTTGTATGCTTTGAGCTGTCACTCATAAGGTCAGTGGTTTGAATCTACCAGTAAGTCTGTAGCCTTTTCAAGAATTAAAAGTTTGGAAACCCCAAAGGGAAGTTCTCCAGTGTCATTATGAGAATTGATTCAATAGCCGAGGGTCTTTCCTATTTGGTAGGGGAGATTGTGGAAAATATATGGAGACTATGAGATGGGTACTACAAAGCCACAACATCTCTTGAGCAGAGTGGAAAATAAAGAAAATTGCAAAGACATGTCTATGCAAAATGTAAAGGTAATTTAGAGTGCTGGAAATGTAAGTAATTTTCATAAATATTTTGAACATCTAAATTTTTCTTTTTCAATTATGCAGTAAACATTTACGAACACATTTTAGTATAGAGAAGGTAATGGATAATTCATGTTAAATGTTTCAGTGAAGTTGATGCCAAGTTTCTTACAAGAAAGAGTCTGACTTTTCTTTGAACAGTTTCTGTGTACAGGTGGAGAAGTGGAGTGGTATGATTTTAATAAAAGAGTTTTCACTCAGACAGACCTATTTGGGCTTTCAAAACATTTGATCTCTGTTTTGTGCATAAAACTCACCTCTAGTTAGTAGAGTATATATGACTCCTAATGACTCCATTGGACAGAGTGATCCTTCTCCCTAGGTTTTTGAGTCTATAAATCTTTATGGGTATAGAAAGTCTTATCTTTCTATCACAGAGTGGCTGGTGGACGTGAATAGCTGACTTTGTGCTTCACAGTCAAACACATAACCCACTATGTTATCAGGTCTCCTTATTTCTTGTAAAATAACTCTTATTTCTGGCCCCTGGGTGAAGATAACCAATTGGAACGGTTTCTATTAAATGTGAAGCGATTCTTGGGGACAATTCTGAGTTCATGCAATTTGCATTGCTGAAATATATATTTGAACAAAGGACACATGTCCAAGTCAAAATGACCTAAATATGTAGCACAATACACGGAATAACCACAGAAAAGCCCTCACAGAATGGCCACAGAAAAGTGATTATATTTCCAGAGTGCAGTATAGTTCTGTTGAAACACTTAACTATCCTCGAGTTCTTTAATATTTCTTCCCCCCTACTATTATGGTTTTATTTTTACCTCATTGCTCCTGTTAAACCTGCATATGTTCATTTGTGTAATTAAGATAATTCAATGCAAGCTGGATGAATCCTTCAGGGGTAGTAATGGGAAGGTACAGGAAAAGGAGGGGGGCGGAGAGGGAGAACTAATTGTAACAATGACTGTATGACACTATAGAAGGGGAATGAATAACAGAAGGGCAGGTGAACAGAAACATTGGATGGTGTAAGATACGGGGGGGGGGATATTAACAATGATAATAATATTTAACATAATAATAAAGGTTCCTGGGGGCTAGGGTAGGGGAGCTGATATCAAAGATGCAAGATGAAAGAAAATGTTTTCAAAACGATGGTGGCAGCAATTGTACAACCATGCTTGTTCTAATGGAACTTTTGATTTTTATATATGTAAGAGCTCCTAATAAAATGTTGGTGTTTTTTTTTAGTTTCTTGAATTTGGGGAACAAAAGGACGTCTCAAAGGGCTATAGGGTGAATGAAGTAAGGAATTCCAATCAAATTTTCATAAGGTATCCCTAATGATCCTCGAAGATTTATTAGGTATATTGAAATGATTGGGGTGGGAGGAGACAGGATTCTTTGGCCCAACTCTTCTGGCCCTTTTGTAATCAATGCAGTTTTCAGTTTTCTTTAAAGTTCTTTATAATTATCCCCTGTGATCATTCTGTGAATTTGGAGAACATCTATCAAGGTTATTCCTTTGAAGGTACTCCACATCCCCCACTCAAATAACAAAGAAAAAATAGCCTTCATAACTTTCTTAGATGACCTCTTGACCTTGATTTAACAAGCCCATCCAGCAGATATCCCTGGAAACCACTACTTTGATTGGATTTTTGGAGGGCGCCTTAGTGAGAGTAAAGCAAGTGTCACTTATAGAACTTGTGTGAAGCCGTCCACTAATCACAAAGACATTTCTAGACATATTTTTAATAAACTCAGGCTTGTGTGAAGCAGAAATCTTGTAATTATGTTTTTTAACTTACTGTGGTCAAGTATCAAGAGATACAATATAAATAAATGACGCAAAATCCAAAGTCTGTTTCATGGAGAAATGGATAAGGACCACGGTGACTGGCATACCTATTTAGTTACTTGATAATCATATCTAGACTTAATGACCAACCAAATAAACCTGACTCATCACTTTTTATTGCACATTTACTCTTTACCATGATATGAGAAAAGTAAAATTTTCTTAGCCATCACTAGATAAACACTTTCCCCTGCAAACTGTAATTCTACTGCCTCGCTATTTCTCATTGTAATGTATTTTAAATTTCCCTGTTGGTGACTTCCCTGGTGTCATGCTCAATCTCATTGCATACATTTCTTTCAAGTTAGGAGACAATAACATAATATAACATGACTGATGCAAGTGAACACGATTCATTCCAATATTTCACATCATGCTAGGAAAATTTCATCAGATAGGTTTAGAAAAAAATTGTTTTAAAGTGAAACCTATATCTCATCTCTTGCTTCTAATATGCATAATATTTTAGCAAAAATTAGGAAAAAGAAACTTCAAATACTAGCAGGCATAAGAAACAACACAACTTACCACATTGCAATATTTCAAATATTTATTTGAGACCATTCCTTTGTTCTTACAGCAGTTCAAACTTTTAGATGACATAAAAGCTTTAAGTGGAAAACCAAACAGTCTAATTTTGTCATTTCTTTAGGTATATAATTTGAGATATTGTGCCGGACAGGATGGTATTTCATTCTGTTGTTCATAGGGCCTCTATGAGCCAGAAGTGACCAGAAGGTATGTAACAACAACACAATAATGAAAGCAAACTGAATTATGATAATTATGATCTGATCTTGATCTATTTGAAAAATATTTCCCTTAGTACCTAGGCATGGATAATTTTCGTCTTTATTTAAAACTTTATTTTCCTTAGAGGTTGTTGTTTCCTTGCTTCATACATTGAGTAGGTACATTGCAGTACTACTAAAGTGTTGGAAGAAGTCAGTTCTGTGTATTAATAATAAGCAGTACAATATAAAGGAGAATCTGAAGATACTCCTTCACATTAAACAGGTGACGTTAAATTAAATGAATAAAGATAACTAGAATTTCTCAGATCTTAAGATCTCAAAAGGCTGAGGCCAAATGAATGAGTCAAGTCTGTAGTTACCCTTCTCCTCATGACAGTGACCTGTTCATTCATTTTATGGCCCTGAATTGTAGGCTGAAGGAGATTCTTGATCAAATACTATATCAAATTTTGGAGATGAGCTATCTGAATTGAAATGCTCTGCATCTTTATATATATAAAACTTCAGAAATAACAATTGAAAGATAAATAAATACAAATTTGGACAACTGACAAGAACAGGAACTTAAAGAAGACATTTAAGCAGCCAACAAACTCATGAAATATGTCCACAATCTTTAGCCCTTAGAGAGATACAAATAAAAATTATAATGAGGCATTAGTGTATTTTTGAAAAAAGTGCACTGATAAAAATTCAAGCAGACAGATAACAAAAATATTAGCAAGAATACCTGGATGTTAGAACCCTTATTCATTGCTAGTGGGCTGTTAAATAATTTTTAAAACTATAGAAAATAGTATAGTGCTTCCTCAAAACAATAGGGATACTTGGCAGCTTCGAAAAGTTCATGAAAAATGGAATTAAGTGGTAATGAGATTTTACACAACCTTTCTTAAATCCTCTCATAAAAATACCTTTGATCAAGCAACCCCACCCTTAGGTGTATAATCTGGAGATCTAAATACATCTGATGTTCCTTGAAGCATTATTTACAAAAGAAAAAAAGGAAGCAGCCTAAATATCCTTAACTAAATGCATGGATAAGCAAAATTTATATACATAGCCTTGTGATCATTCTATTAACTTGGAGAACATCTACCAAGATGATCCCTTTCAAGTTAGTCTTCCTGCCCCCCAAAGAAAACAAACCAGTCTCCACAACTGTCTGAATTGCTTTGAATTTAACAAGCCCAGCAGATATTCCTGGAAATCTCCCTCATTTGCATTTTGGAGGCATACAAATATGTACTATGAGGGGTTGAATGCTCTATCAGTGCTGGAAGCTATGTCTCTGATATTTGAAGTAGCAGCACAATTACGTATGCTGGACAAGCTTCATTGGAGTTTCCTAAGAAAATTATGAAGAACCAGTAGAGGATCCATTTCTGAAAACATGGTCATTGGTATCCTTATGAATAGCAGCAGAGCAATGTCTTATATAGTGCCAGAAGGTTAGTCTCTGAAGTAAAATGCACTCAAAATACAACTGGTAAATGCTGTCTTCAAGTAGAGTTAAGGTTAATGATGAGGATGGAGTAAGGCTTTCAAGACCTACATTTGTTTTGTGGGGAAAATAAAATGAACATAGAGTATATAAAGTATGAAACCAGGAAATTGAAAGTTTTCAAAATGAAATGGAATGATTAAAGATTGATATTCTAGGCCATAGTGAGCTGAAATGGACCAACATTAGCCATTTGGCTTTACCATGCCAGAAATAATCATTTGAAAATAATTAGCATAATTCATCATCAAAAAGAACATTTTGTGGCATATCATGAAGTACAATGCTGTCTGGGATAAGATAATATCCACACATCTAAAAGAAAGACCAGTAAATAGGACTGCTATTCAAATTTACCCACCAATCACTAGAGTTAATGATGAAGAAATTGAAAGATTACACGAACATCTTCAGTGTGAATTTGATAACACAAAAAAACAATCAAGATACATTGATAATACTGGTCCTTGCAAAGATAGGCTGGTAGTTGATAAATATCACTTCAGTGATAGAAATGGTGCTGGAGAGTGTATGATACAATTTTGTAAGACCTGCAACTCTTTCATAGCAAGAACATTTTTGGAACAACATAAAGGATAATTATTTATGTGGATCCTCAATAATGCAGCACGCAAGAATCAAGTAATCTGGATGGGTGGAGAAAGATAATGGGGAAGCTCAACATGACCAGCCAAAACAAGGACAATGACTGATTATGAAACAATTGTTCATATGTAAGTTTAAGTAAAAGGTGAAGAAAATTAAAACAAGTTCACACGAGTCAGAGTGCAACCTGGAGGATATCACACCTTAATTTATAGACCATCTCAAAAACATTTTAGATGTATTGAACACTAATTACCAGAGTTTAGACAAGTTGTGATGTAAAATCAGCAACATCATACATGAAGAAAGCCAATGGTCATTAAAAAGACAGGAGTGGGGGAGATAAAAAAGCATAAAATAGATATCAGAAGAGACTCTGAATTATACTCTTGAACATAAAATAACTGAAATTAAATGAAGAAATGAAGTAAATATACTATAGACGATATAAAAGGGAGCTCAAGAAACAAAGTCAAGTATTATAATGAAATATGCAAACACGGAGAGTATACACAACCTTTCCCAAGCTGAAAACATTGAGAAACAATCAAGCCTCTAGTTTAAATAACAAAGGATTTCATGGTCAAAAATTCCAGATGATACAGAAAGTAACAAAAGGAGACCGAGGAATTACAAAGAGTCAATATAAAAATAGAAGTTGGTCAATGCATGGCCGTTTTATAAGGTAGGAGATAAAATTAAAAACAGATGGAGGAAAGAAATCTATGCCTCCTTGAAGGCATCAGTGAAAACCAACCTTCTAAGACGCGATGGAATAACAATTGAAAGGCTACCACAAATACTACACTGGGGGTCCCCTCTCATCCGTGCCAAGGCAGTTGGAAGACCAACAAATTGGAAGAGAACCATTTTTTTGCCCATTCCAAAGAAAAATAACCCCCAAATGCAGAAAGTAGCAAACAATATCATTAAGGTCACAAACAGCATACAATTTTAATGAAGATAATTCTAAAATGTTGCCAGCAGCAAATAGATAGAGAACTACCATGTTTCCCGAAAGTAAGACATCCCCCCAAAAGAAGACCTACTTACAGTTTTGCCTCTCGCTAAAATACAAAGAATTCCCCCCAAAATATGGCCTCCCCTATAATAAGGCCCCTAAAGCTACCATAACTCTGCTGCCTGCTGCTCGCTCTCCCCTGATGGAGTTTGCCTGAGCAGCGTGAGGCAGGAGTAACAAAAAATTCTTGATACTGTAGGATTCAAAGTTTGTCTGGTGATGCTGGTTTGTGATGACAACTACTACTGTACTGTATACAGGTAATAAATTTCATTTTTTGTTGTTCAACAATAAATGTGTACCATAGTCTTCATGGAAAATTAAGACATCCCCTGAAAATAAGACCTAGTGCATCTTTGGGAGTAAAAATTAATATAAGACACTGTCTTCTTTTGGGGGAGACAGGGTATTAGAAATGCATTTTGTTTGCAGAAGAGGGCATGAGAGTGGAGATATCATTGTTAATACCATATGGATATTAGTTGAAAGCAGATAATACCAGAAATGTGTTTACCTGTGTTTCACTATGTAAAGTCATTGAACTGTGTGGATCAAAATAGACATGGATAACATCATGAAGAAGAGGATATCCAGAACACTTAGTTGTTCTTATGTAGAATCTATAAATAGACTAAGAAGCGGCTATTCAAAAAGAATAAGAGGAAAGAAAGGTGTGTGTCAGAGTTGTGTCATTTCCCATATTCTTAAATAATTGGAAAAACTGGATCATTTGAATAAGAAAATAGTATCAGTATTGTAGGAAGACTCACCAACCACCTAAATATGTAAATGGCACATTGCTTGCTGCAAGTGAATAGGACTTGAAGTAATTGCTGATAAATATAAAAGACTACCAACTTTATTACAAATTACAGCTTGATAAGATGACAATAAAAATCCTCACACATGGACCAACAAGCAACATCATAAGTGGAAGAAATGTAGTTGTCCAGAAATTAATTTTGTCATGGAATCAAATGCTGGTGTTTTCTTGTTTGTTTGTTTTTGGCATCGGGGAAACGTGTTTAAAGACCACTTTAAAATGTTACATATTAACATGTAATTTTAGACTAAGGCACACTTTTATCAAGCCATGGTATTTTCAATTGCTGCAAAGAATGTGAAACTGCACATTGAGTAAGGAAGACCAGAGAAAGATTAACGCTTTTACATTTGGATGGTAGTAAAAAATAATGAATATGTCATGGACTTCCAGAAAAATCAATGAATCTGCTTTGAAGAAGTACAGTAAGAATTCTTCTTAAAGTGAGGATGGTGTTACTTCATCTCATGTGTGCACTTTGAACTTGTTATCAAGAGGGACCGATAGCTGGAGAAGGAAATTCAAGTTTGATAATATAGAAAATCAACATTAAAGACAGAGATCCTTAATGGGATTAATTAGTTCAGTGCCTCAAACAGTGGGCTGAAACATAAGAATGGCTGAGGATGAAGTAGGCATGAGTAATATTTTCTTCTGTTGTACATAGGGTCGCTATTATTCAAAACGGACTTGATACCACCTAACAACAACATACTACTCAGGCATAAATAATGGTGATAAGTCTATGAAATACAACATGAATGTATCAAGGGAACATAATGCTAAGTGCCATGGGTTAATCACATGAGGATAACTATGTGATTTGTATGAGGCCATGTTTATAATAAAACAAAGATAGTTATGACTATATGCACAGTGATCAATGCCCATTGGTGGCTACCAGGAATTGATTATAAGGAAGGGTAACTCACTCTCTAGATTGTAAATAGGTGTTATTATTGGTGTAGGGAAAAATAGCCCCGAGTATGTGTGTGATGAGCGCAGTTTAACCAAAGTAAACAATATCACTAAGAAGCG
The DNA here is from genome assembly GCF_050624435.1 of Tenrec ecaudatus. Lineage (NCBI taxonomy): Eukaryota > Metazoa > Chordata > Mammalia > Afrosoricida > Tenrecidae > Tenrec > Tenrec ecaudatus. The sequence continues at coordinate 140,183,392 of NC_134548.1, forward strand.
CACAAGAGGAAAGGATTTTTGTACTAAAAGGATATTACTTATACAATTTGACAACAATCTCAGCAATAGCCAAAAAGTGGGTGCATGGCATATATTTGTATGGGTAGGCCCCAGTGTCTCTATATTTGTGTGTAGTTGTAAATAATTATATTATGCATATGTATAGCCACACAGGACAGTTTCAGCTATTTCTCAGACATAGCCAAACACCTTTCAGGATTGATTTTCTCTGGGTTAAGACTTTTCTTATGCTGCCTCCCAGTCAATTGCTATAATATAGCTCACAAAATTCATCTTCTGCATCTTGGCATGCATCACATGTAGGAACTTGTTAGCGTGCAAGCAGAGAGCTAGATACAACTACTGCTCCCTAAACATCATGGGCAAAACAAAAAGAAGGGGAAAATGCCTAAAACAACAATAAAGTGGTCCGCAGGACAATTGGACCCTGAAGCTAAAAGAGCTAGATGATGCCTGGCTACAATAACCAACTACTCTGATCATGACCAAAATAGGTCCTGACAGAATGAGGGAACACATTGAACATGCTCACATTCTTAAAATGTCCAAACTTCCTGGTCCAGCTACCACTATTGTCTTTATAATCCTGAAAAGAAAGTATGCTGCGAGGTAAACTTTTAGTGAAATAACGGAGTTTTAAAAGAAAATAAATTATATTCCCCTTTGAGTACGGTGCTCTAGTAACGAAAAACATGTATGAGGGGGCACTCCCAAATCCCAGATTTATTTTTGAAGCTATATATTTAATGTTTTTTTTACAAAACATCCCTATCACCTTCAAAGTACTCTCCATTTTACTTAATACATTTGCCAAATCTGCTTTTCCATTCTTGCAAACATTTTTCAAACTCGTGTTTGAATTGCTGACAGCATCTCTCATGTTATTTTTTCTTCACCTTTTCTACAACAAATCCTTGTCTCTTCATGTTCTTCTTCATTTGTGGAAACAAAAAGAAGTCGAATGGAGCAAAGTCACGTGAGCAAAGTGGGGCAAGAGAGGCATGCTGTTGGTTTTTTGGTTTTGTTTTGCCAAAACAGAAATGGTTATGTGAGCAGGTGCACTGCCATGGTGGCAAAATCAGTCTCCCGTCTGCCACAAATCAGGCCTTTTTTTGTAGCACATTGGTATGCAATCTTTTCAGAACCTCTAAGGAGGAAGTCTGATTAACAGTCGGACCTGGTGGAACAAACTCCAAATGCACTACAAGTCGACATTTTCATATTTTCAGGACATTGACAGGTGTCCAGAAAGAGAATTGTCATCAAATGACATTTCACTTTTTCTTAAATGAAAAAAAAAAAAACCCTCAAACACTTGAGTGTTATTCATAACGTTGTCCTTGTAAGTTGTGTTCAACATCACCACAGTTTCTGCGGCATTTTTTCCTGAGCAGGCAACACAATTTCACAGCTGCACTCTCTTCTCTTAAATTGGCCATCACCAAAAACAAGGATTAGAGCAAAACTGCTTTTATGAAAAAAATTGTCTGAGACCAGCTTGAATATTTCTAGACGATGGCACTCAGGGCACTAACTCAGAGCGAGTTGCTTGATGCTCACCTAGAGGGAAAAATGCACACTACGAAAGCTCTGCTTCACTCAACCCAATCCAGACTTTAAGTCCCCTCTCATATAAGACATAAAAAGTACAATTACTCTAAAGCAAAGCTGAGTAGATCAGTAGACACGAAGACTGCAGAACTAGAAAATAAACAACCAGAATTCGATAAAAATAATGTTGACTTATTGTGTATTAAATGTTACTGAACTCTTGGTAGAGAGATTGCTAAAGGGAAACCTTATTTTGTTGTGTAAACCATTACCTAAAACATAGTAAAAACTTATTTTCAAAAATAATCTGTACCATAAACAAAATAAAACAAAAGTATTTTGTACCAAATGTTCTGTTGCTTTACATATGGTATCAAATGAAGCCATTTTTATAGAGCAGTTTGCATTGTGGCCAAAATATTGACTTATTTTTTTAAATCTGTGTGGACATTACCTGAGTTTCCCTTGAAATTTTCAAGTCAACTTGTCAAACAGTTTAACATAGTCTCTCATAAAATGATTTAAAATTAAGGAATGATTTCAAATATTCTCTATTTTATCCATTACATTTCTAGAAATTAGGTACGACAAGATGACTAGGTTTTCAAAAAATCAAGTGATGCATTATATAGACAATTTTCTAAAGCTCCTTTAAGGAGTAATTCTAATTGAAATTACTTTGGGGACACAATTTTAGTTACTCTGACCAATTTATATTTTATTTTACTTACCCAATTTCTACTAATTTTCTCACTTGCAATCATTTTCTCCTTTTTTTATATAAATCATTATTGATATTCACCTTTGAGCAACTAGTCCTAGTTCCTTGGCCCACTTAGATGCAACTTAAGTTAATAATTTTCTTCTTAATAAGTAATGCAAAAGAAAACTAGCATAAACTAAAACGAGAATTACAAAGCTGATTTAAAAGCAAGTGGTACAAAAATTAATAACTATTGTTTGATGTTTATATGAGTCATGAGTTTCATCACTGACTATTATTTCTCTAGCACAGCTTTATTAGCATCCTTTGAACCACAAGGTATTTTATCCTAAATCATATTTTTTTCCAACAGAAGGCAATAAAATTTTATTTCTATGCAACAAAGCAGTGCTTTGTGATTTTGTTCTTTCTCTTATAGAGTCTTTCAGTTTTCGTAATACAACTGTGCCTCCCACCACACAAAAGAAAGATGAATAACTTTCTTCCAAATCAAAGGAATATTCACAGAATACCAAACAATTTCTCATTGCATCTTAAGCTAAACATAATACAAAGCTGCAGAATAAACTTTAATGTTATGGTGACACTTTACTGACTTGTTTCATTTTCCTGCGTAGATTAGTCAATAAAATACTAAGAGCAAAAGGCAGACAGGAGATAATCTCAGATATTTTACCACCTACTTTTGCTTTGCTTTGTGCACCTTATTCACAAGTCAGCACAACTGATTGGCTGAGGTGTCAATACAGAGTATAAAAAGATCTTGGAAAATAATTCTCATTTTGCTTGCATATAATTTTAGGAACTACTTCCAAAAAGAAGCATTGTAGGACAATTATTCCCAACTTGGTCTTTGTTGACTGTGTATTGTTGCCTCCCCAAAAAACAATTAACATTCATGAAGGGATTTGAAAACACCCCAAATATTTTGAACCATCTAAGTATTCTCATTACAATATCACTACTACAGTAATCTAATATCTCATGATATTTGAAGAAACAGATTCAATAATTATACCATTAACTTTACAGCTCTTAGAAATTGTGTCACTCTTTGTTTAAAACCACTTAATGTGGTTAATTTCAAAAAAGTGACGCTCTTTTGTGTTTTTTGGTTTGACTTTATATGTGAAAAATAGCCATAAAAGAATGTTCAGTTACTAGAAGAAAAGGTGTATTTTATACATTAATCCAAGATTTGAAGTATACGATGTTGCTATGGGAATACCTATTGTAGATAAATGTTCTTGGTCTTCTTTCAAAATAGAAACTATTGTTCCCAATTCAAAGAAATTGATTTGAAGAAAGAAGAGTTTGTAGATTCTTGGTTGTTCTTCATTCTCTCCACCTAAACAACTCAAGATCTCTTTATAACATCTTTCTGTGAGAACAACTCATAATATATTTCTGAATTTTTATTCACTCTTACTATTTCTTTGGAGTATATCTAGACTTGAGTTAGTAGAGCATAGTAGGAATATCAATAGGGAAATTAGCATCACTTGCTTATTGATGACTTAATCACTTAAAATATGCCTTCCAGTCTAGTAGCCATCTAGTCATTCCCAATCCTCATACTAATTTCCTGGGTATCAGAATAGAAACTTCCTCCATAGGGTTTTTAAGATTGATTTTCCAGAGGCACATTACCAGCTTCCCAAGCCTATTTTTCCAAAGCACCTTTGCGCGGACTCGAGCCTCCACCCTTTCCTTAGGAGCTGAGTGCATAAACAGTGTGTCCCATCCAGGGATTCCAGATTCTGTCTTAGTTATTTCATAACCATACAGGAGATTTTAAAATTATATTATTGTTTTCTCACAAGTAATAATTCATACATCAAATTACCTATGCCAAGTTTTTATTTATCTTCATAACACATTTTCAGAAAGTAAAACTCAAGAAGCTTTTGAAGTAGAGAAAAACTCATAGCAACTCAGCTACCAAGGTTTTCCTTGGATTTTTGCAATAATTATAAATGCTATACAATGCAACAAAACAAAAAAACCCAGATATAAAATATTCCTGAAGCTAGTTTTTAAAATACACCTAGTTTCTTAAATTTTGGTAGAAAATGGTAATGAATATGACTTGGAGAATTGTTGTATATTTTGGAATGTAGCATGGGTTAGGTTTTCTCCCCCAAAATATAACAGTAAGTTATCAGGGCTCCTCTCACAGTGAGTCCATAGGACAAGGTTGAATGGGTGGGGTGCCCCTGTGAATTCCCCAGACAGTGACTCAAGAAGGAATAGAAACTCCAGTCTTTCTCCTCTGCTAAGGAGCAACTAGTGGTTTGGGAGTGCCACCTTGGGCATCGTAGCCCAATGTGTAACCATGACATCATCGCCCCATAGCTGTTTTGATTCAGCTATCCGAAAACATTCATATTAAATCTGCCTCATAATATTGGCACTTTATCAATAGACAGGATGTACAGATTTGGACTCATAGCCAGTGGAGTCCAAGAGAGTATTTTGTTATTCCAGATGGTAAAACCATCGTTCCCACACCCTAATCTTGTCCATTCTTTTAAAAAACTTGGAAATCGTGTGGTATTACTTTCAAATTAAAAATAAAATAAAACTTGGAATCATAGTAAAAATTATGGTGCTTCATGAACCATGTTTTAGTTATATTGCCTTACTTTATGGCATTTTCCACGTCCCCATTATTGGTCTCCTATTGTCAATCCATTGCACTCAAAATATTAAGAGAGGTATCATGCAAAAATATTAATTTATGTTACTCAGAGCAAGAAACATTGCTTCAGCACATGAAAGATGAATGAACTTATTAAAATATCATATGTTGCTTCCAAGCATTAAATAGTAATAGACTTTCCCGCATCAAGTGGATAAATTTCTTATTATGACAAATCACTTCCTATCTTCTAAATGGTGGCCTTTTGGATTTGTCAAAGACACCAGAGAGTGGAAGTCTTATTCATTATCATCTCTCCCTTAAGCTCTCAAAATGTCTTTAAATGTTCTGCATTGCTCATTGTCAATTGCCAGATTAGTAAATATGAGGGGAAAAGGCTGCCAATTTTAAGCTCATGGATAAAGTTCCAGGTGTAAAGGACAAAAGAGTCAATTTCATCTGGACTGAATTGTTAGACCTTTTTTCTTACAACCATCAACATTCTCGATTCTATTCCATAAATATTTATTTTTATTTGATCTTCAAAAAGAATGTTAATTAGTTTCCTTTCCTCTGATTTAGAACATTATCTACATTATTGAAATGACATATGACTCACTGCCATTTACTGTAGCATTAGCTTAATTTTAAATTAAAATGCAAAAAGAGTAAGAAACTTAGTGATACCTGAACATTTTCTACCACTTTGGTCTTTTGTGTTATTTGTCCTTTAAAGAAAGGATGTGAGTTATCAAGTATTACTCCTAAAAATAATCTGACATGACTTCTTTTATAGAATCAGTCTTAACTCAATTCTTTTGCATACAGGTTAGTGGCAGTTCCCAGGCTTTTATAGACATTTGCCTGTCACATTAATGAATATTTGGATTTTTTCATAGATGTCTGTTAGTCATAATCAATTGATATCAGAATACTTTTAAGTTTTTACCACTTTTCTTTGGCCTCATTTTTTAACACGTGTAAGTAGTTAGACAAAGAGGATGGTTATGCTTTATCTCACATATTTTGGACATCAGGAAGTATCAGTCCATGAAGAAAGGCACCAAGCTTGCTAAAGAAAGGAGATGGCTTTGTCTATTGTCATACCACCCAAAACCCACTGAATCTTGTCTGATCTTGTCAACGGAATAGCATAAATGAAAAAGCAAGGAGATGAATAGACAGAGTAGGTGCAACAATGGTCTCAAACACAGCAAAAAGTGTCAGGATGGCACAGGAGCTGGGAGTGTTTTGTAATTGTATGCATAGGGTCACAATTACTCAGAATCAACTCAATAGTCCCTAACAACAAAAAGAACCAGTCCCCTGCCCCCCACCCACACTCACTGCCATTGAGTCAGTACTGACTCATAGTGATACTACAGCATAGGGAAGAACTGCTTCAGTGAGTTTCCCAGACCGTAACTGTCTATGAGAATAGAAAGCCAGGTCTTTTTCCTGAGTAGCCTATTTCAGATCACAGGCCAACGCATAACCACTACACCATTAGGGCTCGTCAGCAAAGCCAGATAATTCGAAAATTCATTTCTGTTCTGAAATTGATTTCCAGTTTTCCTTGTTTGGTTCCAGGTCAACATTTGCTTCCTAATGTCATGGTGCTCCATTTTTAGTTTCTTCTAGAAGTGTATCGCCTAGTATTTTTTTTTTATTGTCTATCATTAAATTCTGTTTCAAGTGCATTATATTGACAACTCTGATTCCATTGAAAAATAGAAATAAACTATAAAGCACACAGTTGCTGTAAATTGATATTTATCTAAAACTTCAGTTAATATAAAAATAATATTATTGCCATTGGAGTCCTTCCTCCTTTGTATTTCTGTTAAGGATACATACATTTTCTGTATTAATATAGGAAATATTAATTTATGGGTTGAAAGTGTGGTGTTATATAAATTTAGGCATTCTTGTCTTCTGCAACTAGTTTAATTTTTTAATTAATGGTAAAACAAAGCAAAATGAAAATTTTAACCACTGGCAGTAGAGAAGAAGCAAAGAAGGGGAAACAAAACAACCAAATGTGGAAATTATTTCTAAGACATTTTAAAGGTAGTGCTAGCTGTATAAACTTAGGGGACAAATTATTTTTGTTCAGCTGTAGTATGCTTAAACAAATTTAAGATTTTCACATGAGACATGTGCTTTCTGATTGCCACAAATTTCATATTACTCTACTACAGTGGTTCTCAACCTTCCTAATGCTGTGGCCCTTTAATACAGTTCCTCGTGTTGTGGTGAACCCCCAACCATAAAATTATTTTCGTTGCTACTTCATAACTGTCAGTTTGCTACTGTGATGAATCAGGCAACCCCTGTGAAAGGGTCATTCGACCCCTCAAACGGGTCACGACCACAGGTTGAGAACTGATGCTCTGCTAGCTGGCGTGCCTTCCCTCTTTCCTTCCTTCCTTTCTTTGCTTCATAAATGTATGCTGAAGAGCTAACATTGCTAGGAATTAATCAAGATCTGGGAATGTTGCAGTGAACAAAAGAACAAAATTTTTGTCCTTATCTTGCATACATTATAGAAAATATAATTCTAGACACTTTGCTTCTCTTACAGACTTTAGTCATTTAGCCATTAATTCAGGGAGCTATTAGACAAATGTTTCGAATGAAAACATCATTGACTTTTCCTTCTCTATTCATCTCCAGATGGATTTCTTTCTTTAAAGGTTGTCTCTGCAAACAACTTAGAAAGTTTGTTTACCTCAAGCACATAGACTGCCAAGTAAGTATCTTTTTACAGTCCATAGAAATACAACAAGGAACCCTGCTGGCATTGTGAGTTAGGCCTTACCTACTAACCACAAGATAGGTGGATCAAACCCACCGGCTGAAGAGGCTATTCTACACCACTCTCACACTTGATCATCTTAGCTATACTTTCTCCACAACAAGGCGAACAGCTTCTGGAACACTTGGAGGAGTTAACCATATGGAAATATGGTATGCTCAGTCCATACATAGTAACATGACTTGGATACATAATAAATGGATTTGACTTTAACATTGAGTTAAACTCAAAGATGAAACAAAATTGCATTAATAAATCATTGGAAGTCATTGATTTTTATTCTTCCTAAACGTTGACATGAATTGAATTCTCCAAATACAAGAAGGATTTCCTGGGGTAGGAATAATAAAAAGGAATAAAAAGAACATTAAAACACAGTGTTACAGATTGCCTCCCCTGATAGACATTCTTTGTGATCTAAATAAAATTAATTTAGTCAGTCATGCAAATGTTGGATTTATGTTTTGTTAGAATTTGAATGTAGGAGTTATTACTGAAATCTTTCCCATTGGATGTTCTTGTCTATATTAACATGTGGTTATAAGAACAGAAAAAATTTATATCTTCAAATCCTAATACAGACACAGAAAATAATAACCACTTCAAAACAATAACCATTTATTTATTTATTTTGCTTTACTATGCTAACCTATTAAGATCTTTTCGTTATTATTGATAAAGATAAGACCTTAGAAAGGGGCAGCAAAGAGGCAGGCCCCCAACTAGATGGACTGACCCCTTGGTTAAAACAATGTGCCCAAATATTAAAAACAATGATGAGGATGGCACAGGCTTGGGCAATGCTTTGTTCTGTTGTACAGAGGTTCAGCATATGTCAGAACTGAACTGATGTCACCTAACAACAACAATTGTGAAGAAAGGGTTCAGAAAACAGTTAGCGCATGGAAAATTACTGTTCATTCATAGGAATTTGAATGTAATCAACATCACTAAGGTCTAGTGTTTCCTGTAACAGAAATGTGTTCTAAATATGATACTGCTTATTTTTATCAGAAGTTACAATCACCAAATGAATAAACCTAGCAGAGAATTTGTCTCATTTCTTTGGGGGAACATTGTAGCTTGCATTCCCAAAGATGAAGAAGATATATCCATAAATAGTATTTTAGTGAATGCTTACTGTCTACTTACTTCTTTAGAGCCGACATCTTATTTAATTTTGGCCACACCCTGCATGTGAGGCAATCTTAACTCTGCTTTGCAAATTAAAAATAATGATGCTTAAAATCAAACTAATTAAGGTGGTCTCAGAATACATATTGTTTGAGACTCAAGACTGAAACCTTAGTTTCCTGGGATTGGAAGGAGGCACAATAGGATGTTGAAGAACCAGACACAAGATTCAGTTGTGGCAGAAGGCAAAGAACCAAGGAGGATTCAACTCTGCTTTCTCTCTCAGGCATATCCAAGATTTCTGACATCAAGGGTTGCCCTGCAGGTTGCAAAGTAATCAATAGTTTGAGCTCCACCCCTACTTTTACCCGTGTTTATATCACAGAGACCAATATTTAAGCATTTCACTTTACTTTTTCTCTCCTAAAAGACTCCCTCAGTTTGTCATCTACCCTGTTTGCAGCCATACAGACCTTCCGTACTTCTAATACTAATGATGGGTGTCTTGTCTTCAAGATTTAGATTGTAACCTTTCTCACCTTTTTGGCTTAAAATAATTCTATTTGTGGCTGACCTTATGTTAAAGTCTAAAGAATTTTCCCTTAACACCAAGAACAGGTTAGTGATATCATATAACATCATGTGTTGCTTTTTATCTTGCTTTTGGGTAAAGTTTATTATCTGTTTGCTTTCCCTTGAACTGTAAACTTCTTAGGTGTAAATGTCATATTTAATGGGTTCACAATTGAGTAACAGTTTCTAAAATATGCTAAGCACTTAAAAGTATTAGTTGAGTGAATACCTACATAAAATTTGGATATTATTCTAATAGTTTGCATGCGTTTATGTTTTCATTTTTACTGCATAATATATCTGACCTTTTGTGATCACATTACATCTGCAATCCCCTTCTCCACCTTTTTTTGGGGGCCATACAAGCCACTGAGTTGATATATTGGTAGTGGTTTTAATATAATCCTTGTTTAAATCCAAAAGTGTCACAGCTACATAACCTAAGTTAGAGGGTGTTTTACAAAATAGATTTAGAAGTTAAGAAACCTGGTGGTATTCTGCATTGTTTTGGGCTACTAACTGCCAGGTCTGAGAAGTCTGTGGCTGAAACCTATAAATTTTCTGCACCCTTAAAGGTTCTCAGTCTGGGAAACTCCTAGGAGCAAATTTATTCAGTCCTACAGGGTCACTATGAATTGGAATTGATTTGAGGGGGATTGGTTTGGTTCTTTTGGGACCTCTTATGCAATAAGTTCTGCCATACCCTTCCCTTGTCTTCCCAAATTAGTCATACACTTTGGTTTCTAGACATTTGCCTATTCTGGATATTTTACATATGTGTGATCACACAGTATTTGTCCTTATGTGACTAACTTATCATTCTTAACATAAAGTTTCTGAGGTTCATCCATGTCGTAGCATGCCTCTAGAGTTCATTTCTCCTTATATCTGATCAATGATCCATTGTTTCTATGGACTACTTTTTTATCTATTGCAAGTTCCATGAGGTAATAGATCTTGTCATTTTTATGTTCACACCCTATCTGCAAAGCGTCAGTGCAAACTTTTGCATGTAAATGTACTAAGCAATTATTTACTCACACATATACTATTGCAAACATTAAAGAGAAAATAAAAACAACATGTTTGATTCAAACGCTTGTGTAACACACACAATTCATTCAGCATAAATAAAGGTTGTTCCAATTTTTTTAAATGTTGACTATTTTTAAACTGGTTTGAGTAAGTTGATAAAGACTCCAAATTAATTATGAGAGACGTAAACACCATGAGACAGAAAGGAGATCACTCAACATTAGTCATTAAGACATGTCTTTCTTCTGCACCCTGTATAGAAGTTAACCATTAGAATAGTTACTTTACTATATGAATACTGTCATGTACATACTTCTAATTCAATAGGCAATGTTTTAGTCACGCAGTTCCCTTAAAGTGGGGAGAACTTGAAGCACTTGCTGATGAGGATCAAAGGGTACAGCCTTCTGTATTGATTGCAACTCAGTAAAAAGAAATAAAAATCCTCACAGTTAGAACAATAGATAACATCATTGTGAATAGAGACTTGACGTTGTCTAGGATTTTCTCTTCCTTGGAATCATAATCAATGCTCATGGAAGCAGCAGTCAAGTGACCAAATGATGCATTGCACTGGGTAAGCACAACTTCTTTAAAGGTCTAAAAAGCAAGGATGTTACTTTGAGGACATAAGGGCATCTGACCCAAGTCATGATATATATATGGTCAATTGCCACATGTGCATGTGAAAATCAGATATTGAAGAGGAAGACCAAATAAGAATAGATGCATTCAAATTAAGATGCTAACAAGAAATATTGAAAGAGCCATAGACTCTCTCAATGTAACAAATATCCTTGGAAGAAATACATATAGAATAATCTTTAGAGACTTCGTCTCTAGTACTTTGGACACAGCATCAGTAGAGACTGTCCCTGGAAAAGGACCCCATGCTGGGTAAAGTAGAGGGGTAGTGAAAAAGAGAAAGGCCCTCAAGGAGATGGATTGACACAGTGGCCTCAACAGTGGGCTAAAACATAGCAATCATGGGGATGGCTCAGCACCAGGTAGTGTTTTCTCCTGTTGTATATAGGGTCATAATGAATCAGAACAGTGGCTCTCCACCTTCCTCAGGTGGCGACCCTTAATATAGCTCCTCATGCTGTGGTGACCACCCAACCATAACATAATTTTTGCTGCTACTTCATAAATTTCATTTTCCTACTGTTATGAATTGTCATGTAAATATGTGATATGCAGCATGTATTTCACTGTTACAAATTGAAACTAATTAAAGCAGAATGATTCATCACAAAAACAATATATAATTATATATTGTGAAATATTTATTTCTAATTGCAAATCAATGAAATTTTGTCTTGAAGCATGGTGTACATGTTTAACAGTCTTCACACTGGATACTCATAAGTGGACATATCTGCATGTGGGCAAACCCTCCTGTAAACAGAAAGAGTAACAGTGTCTTGGTTCCTAAGACCACCGGAAATATGTGTTTTCCAATGGTGTTAGGCAAACCTTGAGAAAGGGTTCTTCGACCCCCAAAGGGGTTGTTACCCAAAGGTTGAGAACTGCTGCCTTAGAGCCTACCTGCTACAGTCAAGTTGAATCTGACTCAGTAACTTTATAGCTAGTGGTTTATTTTTTTTTACTTCTATCATTAGTTGTTCAGCAGAATGAAGATGAAGCTGTTTGCCGTAATAATGATTTAAAGTGCAGGAAATCCTAAGGTTTCAACTCTGTCTTATAAGGTCACTCATTATAAGTTGGAATCAACTGCATACCAGTGGTTCTTAACCTCTTAAAATGTGAGAAAATAAGTTTCTGTTAGTTAATTTCTGATTCATTTATTTATGCTATAGCAGCCTTGTTGCTATTCTTAGGTGCCTTTGAGTTGGTTCTGATTCAGCAGTTCTCAACCCGTGGGTCGCAACCCCTTTAGGGCTTGAATGACCCTTTCATAGGAGTCGCCTAAGACCATCAGAAAACACATATTTCTGATGGTCTTAGGAATGGAGATGCAGGCGGTTCCACCCCCATGCAGATAAGCCCACAAACAAGTACCAGCCGTGAAGACTGTAACTCAGTCTACACCATGCTTCAAGACAAAATTTCATTTATTTGTAATTAAAAATAAATATTTCACAATATATAATTGCATATGTTTTGTGATTGATCACTATGTTTTCATTATGTTCAATTTGTAACAATGAAGATACATCCTGCATATCAGATATTTACATGACGATTCATAACAGTAGCAAAATGACAGTGATGAAGTAGCAACGAAAATATGTTTATTGTTGGGGGTCATCACAATAGGAGGAGCTGTATTAAAGGGTTGTGGCTTGAGGAAGCCTTAAGGGAAGGCTTTTTCTCTGTGCTTACTCAGGAGAAAGTACTTTTAACTTTGAAATTCTGGACCAGGCAGTCTTGGTGGTGTGGCTCAGCATCTGTGGTGCACAAACTCTGATCCCCATTTACTTGTTTAATAACTTTTGTATATGCAATGAAATTGACTTACTACCTCCCTTACTGTAATCCCTTCGCAGCACAACAAAATCCCTCAACACACAAATGGGGTTCCGACACAGAGAAAGTCTACAGGACATAGACCTACTCCATAGGGTTTCTGAAGTTTTGAATTCTTACCGAAGCAGGCTGCCATTTATTTCTCCTTGGAGAAGCTGGATCTTTAATGTTGCCAAACTTTCTGTATGCAGCCAAGCTTTTTAACTACCATGCCACCAGAATTGCATTTTATCTAACAAAAAAAAAATAAACCTGTCATTGCTATGAAGTCAGGCCCAACTCACAGAGATAGTGTAGAATGGCCCCAGAGCGCTTCCTAAAATATACATATTTCGGGAAGTAGATTGCCTTACCTTTCTCTGACAGAGAAGTTGGAATTTCAAACCACCATTTCTTCAGTTACCAGTTGAGTTCCTACTCACTGATCCAACAGAGCTCCAAACCCTATTGATGGAAGTTAGGATTTACAAGATAGACTCTTGGTTGCACAATTGGATTCAGAACATTTCAACTGTTGACTCCCCAATGTGTATGCCCTGTTGTCACATGCAGAACACATTCACCCTAGCACCACTGAAGTGTTAAATTAACTCCAAGTTCGAAATCTCATTTTCTGAATTTGTCGGTCCAAATATGGGTGAGAAATTAGGCATATCCACTTGGGGCAAAATTCCTTTTCATCTGCGAACCTATAAAATCCAGGACACAAATTGCTTGTTTCCAAAGCACAAGGTATGCATTGCCATTACCAATGTGAGCTATTGGATGGAAAAGAGGGAAACGGATAACCAAGAAAGTCCAAGTTACAAGAGAACAATTTACAGTAACACTCAAATCTTGTCCACTGACACCATCTGAGCACAAGAGGGCCATAGTGAAGAGAATTTTGCCTGAGTAAGGTGACATACTCAGCCATCATAGTTATAGTTCCAGAAGCCCGGTTCCAGGGTTCAGCCCATTCATTCAACAACTTTGATTTTAGCCAGGTTGCACATTATCCTGAAGCCCAGCGCAGTCCCCCACTAGATTCAGTAGCTGAGACATGCCCATTTTCTCCAAAAGAAACAGTAGTAGCAAATTATGTGAACACTTTATTTAATTTTGTTCTACTGCTTTCTTCTCACGTTCCTTAGATATGCTATCTGAGACTAGTTCATGGAAAAGGATGTCATCTTTGGTAAAACAGAAGGGAACCGAAAAAGAGGAAGACCCTGGACAATATGTACCAATACAAAGTGGCTGTAGCAATGGGCTCAAGCATCGCAACCATTATGAGGATGGGTCCAGACCAGGTGGTGTTGCATTATGATGTAAATAGGGTCAATATGAGTCTGAACCAACCTGAAGGCACCTAGTAACCAATAGTGGTATTTCTATTTCCATCTTTTTCATGCAAGTCCCATACAATGTTCACCACTCACAGTCCGACCTGCAGTGTCTAAGGGTTCTAGCTCCTCCTCCAGCATTTATTGTTTTCATTTTTCCAATATTGCTATTAATGCAGGGATGAAATGTTATAGAATGATTCTTCTGGTTTGGATCTCTCTAATGCAGTGGTTCTCCATCTTCCTAATGCTGTGGCCCTTTAATATAGTTCCTCATGTTACAGTGTCCGACCAACCAGAAAATTATTTTCTTTACTACTTCCTAACAGTCATTTTGCTACTGTTATGAATCGGGAAACCCCTGTGAAAGGGTCATTCAACCCCCAAAAGTGTCACGACCCAGAGGTTGAGAACCACTGTTCTAATGGATCTAAAATCACAAGGATTTCTTGAGATGTTGAAGTTTTCTCTTAATTTTAGAGTTCACTCCCTTGTGTGAAATGTCATTGTCAGTCCCTGCCACACACACACACCCTCAATCTGTAAGTTCTCCTTTTACTCTTTTGGTGAAATATTTTGATGTGCATAAATGCTTAATTTTCTGGACGCCTCAGGCATCTAGTTTGTCTTTGGCTGTTTGTTCACTTTTAGTGATGCACTGGCAGTGGGCCAGGGGTGAACTGGTTGCTGGAAGTGTGGTATATCTCTTGTTAACCGGAGGCTGTGCAAGGTTAGGGCGAGATCACATCTTTCTGGTCATCAATCGCCAAAATACCACTGAAGCCAGTTATCTGGATCCTGCTCTGGTAAGAATGCTGCTTGCAATTATTCTAAATTTGGGGGCTGTGGTGGACAAACTGGCAATGGACTGCTGGATATGCCTCCTTTTTCACTGTTTTCATTCAGCCTCTTCACCATGTCAATAATTGATATATACTCCTTTGGTTTGGAATTTGGGTTTCATGATTGTCATTTGATTTCTTGGGTCTTTGTTGGAACAGATCTGGATAGCTTTGGTGAAAACTGTTTAACATCATAAAACATGTAAATTTTCCTTGATGAATGGATTGTTTCATTGGCTTGAAATCAAACTTGGACATTAATATATATATATATGTGTGTGTGTGTGTGTGCATGTACACACTCCCACATACAGATTCATGGAAAAGCAAGTCAGAATTCATTCCTGCTAGAATTCCAATTCATACATGCACATGTCTACTAAAATCACAATGTCTCTATGATCAGTGGGTGGCTGTGACAAGTCCTCTGTCTTTTGGGGGTGTCTTCAAAAATGATTTAAACACAGCAATGATGTTCAAAGGGATCTGCTGAGCCATTAATATAGAAAACAAGAGTGATCAGCTAAGGTTATTAAGGTGGCTATTGTTTGAGATTCCTAAGAGGCAATCTTGGTAGGCTTTGTCATAAGATAAAGTATGATGATTGAGGGTTATTATAACTGAATTTTAAGGAGATGGAAAACCTCCTTAGTGAGAAAGGGGCCAGGAAAATACCCCCAAGGACCCTGAGGGTGTAGTTGTTTAAGGTTTGGGAAATAACCACAAGGTTGACACTTTGAACTGTCAATCAAAGAAAGCTAAGGCTGTCTCCTCCAATTGGAGAGAGCTGAGTCTGTCAACGCCCATAAAGATTTAAAGTCTGGGAAATCCTATGGTGTAGCTCTAGTTTGTCCTATCAGGTCACTAGGAGTCAGAACAGACTCAAAAACAGTTCTTTCATCTATACCTTAACATAGATCAAAATTGTGTATTAGACACATACACAAAGGTACATCAAAAAGCTTTACTACAAAGTCATAGAAACCTTCATTTTAAAAATATCAAAATACTATATCAAAATATCAAAAACTATAACTTCTGAAGATGGTGATTCTGTCTTACTAAATGTTCCCCAAAGGAATTCTGTGATCTTCCATCTACATTATATCACAATACCAGTTTTGGCAAAGACTAAAATTGTGTTCCCCTTAAACGTTCTTTAAGTTTAGGGATCAAAAAAAGTCAGAAGGGGCCAGATCAAGAATGTAAGGGGGATGTGGTAATGATTCTTAACAAAAGTCTCTTAGGACAGTTCTTGCAAAACTCAAAGAATGAGGAAGCACATTGTTGTGATGGGAAAAAATTCCTTGGTAGAATTTCCAACTTATGTATATATTAGTAGACTTTACTTGAACTAAGGGATAAAATAATTTTGGTTTGGCTAGCATATTCTTCATTTCTAGACTTAAAAATTGTGCCCAAAGTGGAATTCAAAAAGAGATATTTTCCCATATAGAGTCTCTCTAAAAATCAAAATCTCAGAATGTTTAAGCAAGTTTGGTATGAAGGCAGATCTACTGAAATATGATACACTACAGTTTGAAACATAAAATGATGTCTGCTCTTTCACTCTTACCATGTTACATGCTTCTTCCACCTCATTCAAGACATGAAAAGAAAATAACATGCAAGAAGATGCAATAACTCTCTTGGAATTTTATGTATATTTCGCTACTTATTGTCCCCTTGATTGCAACATAGAGAGATCAATGCCAGCTTGATTTTGTTCAGACACATCTATCTATCTGTCTATCTATTTATCTATCTATCCAGCTCTCTATGTATGAAATTAACATGATTCAAATTAATTTGCTGTTGTATCTTTACTGTCCTTTGCAAATAATCAAGTTGTCCTACCAGTGAAATTATACAATTTTAAATACATATATTTATATTCATATTAATCAAATGATTCTCAAAGTGGACAGATAAATAACTAATGGTATTTAAGAATTTCTTTCCTAGAATCATTATAATAATGCTAAATTCAGAAACTAAATTCACTTAGCATTTCATACATTTTTCATAAAGGAATTAATATTCTCCAATATAGTATATAATTTGCTTCCATATACATTTAATCAAAATTTCTTTGAATGTATTCCTTTATTTTCAAAGAGAAGTTGCCCAAATAGTTAAAGAAGTGTACTGGCATCAATAATGAAATTATTTTTCTATAGATCATTTTTATTGCACTATTTTACATTTTACCCTTTTATTTATAGGACACAGTAATGAACTTTCACTGCTTTATTGCATTATTTGGTAAACAATGTTAAAAACCAGAGAACTAGAACATTAAAATTAAGGTGATTTAGCAATAAAGCAATTCCCTAGACTTAATTAAATTATGGAAAAATATATGTTGTAAAGACTCTAAACTAAGACTGTAAAATATTAGTCTGAATCATCAGAGATGTACCAATAACACTCTGAGATTCAGGTCATCTAAAATATTAGGCTTATTTTATTAAATAATAAATATTAATATAAAAGGGAAACAAAAAATGTATACAATCTTTCCATCTTTCTACTTCCCAATGATAATGATTCTTGGAAATGAGTATAGCTCCTGGCATAAGATGGTCCGAATGTCTCTGTCTGAGTGGTTCAAAATATGTAGCCATTTTCATGTCTTTGAAGTAACTGACTTATCAGTGCCTAAACACTTAACAGTACTTTGTAGATTTGTTTCCTGGAATGTTTGCCATAAAGAAAATGTAAACCTGAGCAGATGATTAATAAAGTGAAAAAAGCTCATTAGGTAGAATTTGAATGCATAAAATATTTGAGATTTGAAAATAGCTTACTCTTTGATAAATATTGAAGGACAATTAAACTTGAAAAACAGTTTTTAAAAGATACCAACCAAATGACCCACACCATTGCACCGATTCATATTCATAGTGACCCTGTTGGACATAGTGGAACCATCCTGCGGAGTTTCAGAGACCATAAAACTTTATAGGAGCCCACTGCCTCATCTTTCCCCTGCAGAGAATCTGGTGGGTTCAATCTGCTGACATTGTAGTTAATAGAACAATACTTAACTCACTGCACCATTAGGTCTCCTTTGAAAAGCTAAGTCTTATTACAATATTAACCTAAATTCTGGGGAAATTTTCCTTGTGTTCATTTGCTCATCTAATTTAATGTATCCTGTAATATTTGACTGTACTGGAACCTTTGCTAATGATTAGAATGCACGAAAACTAAACTACACCCATTGCTGTTCAGTCTTTTCCAACTTATAGGGATCTTCTAGGACAGAAAATATAATTCCTTAGAGTTCCCAGGACTGTAAATCTTTACAAGAGCAGACAGCCTAATTTTTCTACCTTGGACAAGCAGGTGGTTGACCTTTCGGCAAGCAGCTGAGTACTTCTTAACCATTGTGCCTCTAGGGCTTCTCCACAATGCAGAATAGTGACTCAGAATGATAAACATATTGCAAACCTATCCACCTACCAATAGTCAACACCTAATATAAAGAAGTAAAATATATTCTGTTGACAGATAGCCAGAAAATGAAGAATAATCAGTATAAGATTATTTCTGGCATGGTAATCTAATAAGAACGCTTTGTTTGTTTCTCATCAGAAACTTAAAATAGATTAGAAGTGACTGCATTTCTCAAAGCTACATTCTTAAAATATTTCTTATATACAGTCTCTATTTATTTATATGGTCTTCTAAAAATCAATATTTAATCATCTACAGATTTTAATTATTTTTTTCAGTCTCTTTGGCCTCAAATTTGGTTCTTATTCATTACATATAGATGTGATATGGGTGCCAGGACCCTAATTATATCAGTCACTTGTAATATTAACTTTGTTTCAGGAATTTCTCTTTCTGCCACATACTGAACAAATGTTAAATTATAAGTATTTATGCACTTATAAAACAAGGTTTGCCTTTTTATTTCCTGATGGTTGACTCACGGATATGTGAATATAAAACATTTCAAATTGCCACCCTAACCTTTTTGAGAACCGTCCTTCGTGAAAATGAGGACTGTATTGTCATCACAGCTGTACCCCAGAAGCTAGTACTTAGAAACTAAAGTCACTTCCACGCAGTGGATTGTGGTGCAGGGCAGCCATATATGTGAGGAGTAGACCGCCCCTGTGGGTGTTATGTCACAAAGCCTCTTCATTCTCCTGACCTTGAGATGAGCAGCCCAACATGTAACCACTATGCCACGAGGGCTCCTCATCTATATGAAGTACTGAATGCATAATTTTAAAACTGTGTTTTTACATATCCCATTTCACCATCGTCTGTTCATTCCTATGAACACTTCGTCTCAGATTTAACCCTGGCAAACCCTACTACTTCAAGCAAGTTACTCTCCAGCTCTTGGCCTCAGGGCCTGTTCTGAAAAGTAAATAGAATGATGGATTGTGCCTAATGTTTCTTCCAAATCTGATGTCATTTAAAATACAAACCAAATACTTTTGGAAAGATTGAAGAAGTTAATAATTGAATTTAGCATTCATTAATGTATCAGTTGACTTTTCCCCTTCAACTTCCTTTTCATTTTTTAATAACAGCTTTAGTGATATATAATTCATACAACAAACAACTTATCTCTTAAAGTGCACAATTCAATGGTGTTTGTATAGTCACAGATTTATGAAACCATTTCTAAAATCTATAAGAACATATCCAAAAGGGAAGCTTTGTACCCATTAGCATTAACATCCTGCTCCCCACAAATTACCCTCCACCACTACCAGTACTTATTCAACTGTAGGCAACCAAGAATACCTTTCTCTATATAGTGTTTATATATTTGCCTATTGTACATACATCATGCAAAGTGAATTATAAGCTACCTGGGGGTTGTGACTATTTTCATTTGGCATCATTGTTAAAGTTCATTGATGTAGCAGGATTAGTTACTGCATTTCTTTTTGTTACTGGGTAACATCATCAGCCATCAAAAACCCCAAATTAAAACCACTTCACAGCTGGTTGCTATGTGCTGCCTAGTAGCTTCCTACTCATAGCAGCCCCGTGCACAAGAGAAGAGAGTGAGTCCCACCGCATCCTCATAAGCATTCCGATTTTGAGCCCATTGTTGCAGCAGTTATGTGCGTCCCTATTTTGGGGGATCTTTAAGCTCTTTGCTGACTTTCTGCTTTCCCAAGAATGATGTTCTTTTCCAGGGACTGGTACGTACTGATTACATGCCTAAAGTACTTAAGGCAATGTCTAGCCACTCTTCCTTCAATATAGTATTCGTAGCAGATCGTTCGTAGCACATTTGGCCACTGTAATACCACATTTGACTGTCTGACTGTTTCTACTGATATTTTTGTGGCTCCAAGTCCAATGAAAGCATTGACAATTTCTATTTGTCATGATGAACTTATTTGTACATTTAGGAATATTTTTATTTTCTATTATGAAGACTGCTTTATTTTATCTTTATCAGTAAGTGCTTCAGATCCTAAAATGAACCAGAGACATAGAGAAGCCATAGATATATTAATGGATTATAGGCTAGCATTATATTATAGATCTAATTTAAAAAATAGTTTGGTTACATGGCCCTACTTGATACTTGCCCTCATGAAGAAAGCACTAAATATATGGGTACTATATCAAAGTGTAGAGAAAAAATTAATGTTCATGGAAGCAGCAGTCAAGAGATTAAAGGATGCATTGCATTGGATAAATGTGCTGCACAAGACCTCCTTAAAGTGTAGAAAAGCAAAGACTTCATTTTGTGGACTAAGGTGTGTCCGGGCCAACCTATTATATTTTTCAGTCATCTCGTAGGCATGTGAAAGTTGGACATTGAATGAAGAATACCAAAGAATAATGGATGGTTTTGAATTAGGACACTGGCAAAAAATAGTGACAGTATTATGAACCTCAAAAAGAACATGCATCTGTTTGGCAAGGACATCCAGAATGCTTATTCGGGGGCAAGAATGGCAAGACTTTGTCCCATACCTGGAACATGTTGTCAGGAAAGGCCAATTCCTGGAGAAATATGCATGCTAGGTAATGTAGAGGGGTAGCAAAAAAGCAGAAGACCCCTAACAATATGAACTGATCTCATGCTGTAAAAATGGGCTCAAACATAAGAATCATTGTGAGGATGGCAGGACAACACAAAACCAGGCAGCATTTCATTACCTTGTACATAGGGTTGCTATGAGTTGGAACCAACTCCTCAATACTTGATGACAACAAATGCTTTCATACAAATTGATGTAATTTTCAAAATAAAATGTACTCCTTTTTCTCTGACTTTATGTTTTAAATGTATGATTCACATGAGTATAGCCTCTCTAGATTGTTTAATGGTTGTTTGAATAATATATTTTTAAATTATTTTGCTTTTAACCAACGTCATCGTTGATTCTGTGTCTTAACACAACACATTCTTAGATTTTGTTTTTACTAAGCCTGATAATTCAAGCTATTTGATTGGGATGGTTAATAAATTTATATTTGACACTATGGTAAGATAGCTATGTTTATAAGCGCTAGTGACATAGTGAGCTGCTAACCACAAGGTCCATGGATCAAATCCACCAGCAAATCCATGGGCGAAACGTGAGGATTTGTGCTCCCACAAAGATTTGTAGCCACGGAAATCCACAGGAGCATTTCCTTTCTATCCACTACAGTCTTCATTGGAAGGAGATGATTGACTGGCAGTGAGTTTATGATTACATTTATATTACATAAATATATTAAAACATATTTAACTTTAATATTTAAGTATTAAAATTACTTATTAAACATGTTTAGATATTTATTATTAGGTATAGTATAACAGCTATATCAAACATGCTATTAGATATATTATTTATATATTAGATATTTTATCTGTCATTAATATTTTTATTGTATATACACGCCATGTCTGTCTTGTTCCGCAATTTCTCCTATGCTTTCTTCTGTATCAACAGAATTTATTTGTTTCATGATTTCTCATATTTTTTAGTTATTTTCTTAGTTACTGTTCTGTGGATTCCAATATACGTCTTATCAGAATCAACTTCCAATTTATATTCAATTCATTTCAGATACAGAAACATTTACTTCTATATACCAATATCATCTAATCTTCCTTTTTGTGCTATTGCTACTATAAATATAATATCCTATTTCCCAAATTGTAATGTTATGGTTGTTATTTTTGGAACGTCACATTTATTTAAATTCTTGCAAAGGAAAGAAGAGCAGTTATATAATCATGTAGTTCATGATATTTACTGCTTTACTTATCATTATGGTTTCCTTAATTTGTTTCTGTAAATTAAGGTTGCTATTTGGTGAAATTTTCTTCTTCTGCTAGAGATTTGCTTCTACTGACCTCTTTTCTGTAATCATTGTCGAATAAAAAGCGTATCTATGTGTTTTACAAGAAACTATAAAATAGATTGCTTTCTAAAAAAAGCAATGTATTTTATACAGTTTCTTGTAAATCAGTTAATAAACAGAAGCATACATATACATCAATATTGTGATTCATAACTATAATTAACCTTCATAGGTGCTCCTTAGTATATGACTGTGTTTCTATGTGAGTAAGGATTGATGTCTGGGTTTAAATGCTTATGGTTTCAGTATCTTCTTTTAGTAATTCATATGAAAGGGCTTCAAAATATTCCTGGAAAAATTTCACAATCTTTTCATTTCACTTTTTCCACAGATTTTTTGAAGCCCCCTCATTTACGGCAGGCAAACTCACAATAGTCTCCTATTTTGTTTCACATATATGGCAGTGGTATAATGCTGACATAATCCTTGAAAGACAGTTTTGTTGAACATTAGATTCTTGGTCATTAGTTTCCAGCAACACTTAAAATATTCTACCTCACTGCCTTCTTTTCCCAATGGTATCTGATGAAAAATAGCTAATAATTATATTGTACTTCCTTTCGGTGTTGACTCATTTTTCTCTTACTTCTCCCAGAATTTACAGTTTATCTTTTTATTTTTACAATTCTATGTCTGGAGAACGCAGGTTGCATAGGTGATTATGAGCTGTGCTGTTAGCTGTAAGGTACGGTGTTCAAAACCATCAGCTATTTCATGGGAGAAAGATGCTTTCCAATCCTGTAAAAAGTTGCA
This sequence comes from Tenrec ecaudatus, assembly GCF_050624435.1. NCBI lineage: Eukaryota > Metazoa > Chordata > Mammalia > Afrosoricida > Tenrecidae > Tenrec > Tenrec ecaudatus. The sequence continues at coordinate 140,206,649 of NC_134548.1, forward strand.
CCTTAAAGTTACAGGGGCACTTCTGTCCTGTGTTATTTGTTGTTGTTGTTTTTAAGTAGGGTCCGTGTGAGTCAAAATTGACTCCATGGCATTAAATTTGAGTTTTATTTTTTTTTATATTTCGGATGATAAGCCTGGATGTGGATCTTGTTGCTTTTATCCTAGCTAGAGATCACCGAATCTCTTGAAAATATAGACTGTTTCCTCAAAGAGTTGGTAGGTTTTCAGTCATTATTTATTCACATCTTTTCCCCGATCCTTTCCCAGGCCTTCTCTTACACTGTGATGATGCATATGTTGGTTCCCTTAGTGGTGTCCTGTCACCTTTCTTCATTTTTTTATCCCTGCTCTTTACATTCCATTATTTTCATTTATATATCCAGATGGTCATTAATTCTTTCCTCTATTATGTAGTACATCTACTGAGTTTAAGTTTAAATCTACTGTTTAGTGCCTCTACTGAACTTTTCATTTTGGTTCATACACTTATCAAATCAAAAGAGAATCAATAAGGATTTGATCCTTATTAGATTCTTTCATCAATAGTATTTTTCCTATTAGGTTGCACATCACTGATGTTTAAAAGGCTGACAAATTTTTGTGTGATAACATTGTATTCTATCACTTTACTGAATTCAGTTAATAACTCTAGTAACTTTCTTGAGAATTATTTGGGATATTCTTCATGTATTTTAATGACACCAACAATATAATCAATTGATAAAATCATTTACCATTGAAACTAAAAAAAGATACAGCTAAAATCCTCTTCCAGTACTAAAAACCTCAATACCAGTCTCAAAACTACCGTATTGAACTTTAATTAAATAGACTGTATGGAAATTCATGTTTCAGGGTAATTATGTTTGCTAGTTTTAATTTAAATGATAGAATACTCTGCTGACAAATAGTGGACAAGAAATTAAAAAGAGAAAAGATACAGTCAAAGGGATCCACACCCAAACCATTTTCTCTCCAATGTGACTCTTCAAATACCCAAAGCTGAACCCTCTTAGCATTGGCAGCGGATGCTTCACACTGCAAATTTATTAGACTTCACTAAAACAGGATGTTCCAGTCAAAATTAATAAATATACAGCTGAAACAAAGACAAGCCCTGGAAACAAGGGGGAGAATTATTATCCAGACAGTCTATATTACATAAAATGATCACTTTAACAATAAATATGATGAACAAGAGAAACTAATTCACAATTTTAAAAAGTAAAAGAAACCTCATGGGAGTGGGCTCATTTTCTAATTTCACATTCAAAAAACACTGACAGCCAAGTAAAATAAAAACAGAAATCATAAATTTAATGACACTGAAGTGGCTGCTCAGGAATGTTCAGACACTGCTTGTGGGACTAGATATGTGCAATCACTGTGGAAAACAACACAACACAACATTAAACAACTGGAAATAGAAATTGCATATGATCCAGCAATCCCTCTGATGGGTGTATAGCCTACAGAAGTAAGAATATAATAACATAGACATATATATGCAACCATGTTCATTGCAGCACTGTTCACAATAGTATGAAATTGAAAAAAATGTAATTTCCATCCATAGAAGAAACCTTGATACATACACATAATGGAATGCTAAAACAATGATGGAACCATAAATGAGATATGCCTTTACAACCACTAGCATAGGTGTGATTTTAAGAAAACAGACGAAAACTTTTGTCCAGTGGTTTTGGTAAAGGTGTAGAGCATTTGAACACTTATGTCTTGGTAAACTAGCACAGCTGCTCTGGAAAATAGTTTGATCAATACTGCAAAAATTTAAACATAAAATTACCACAAAACAGAAATTCTACTTCCCGGTACAAGCATACACATTCAAAGCAGGAATACAAATGCACATGCACACCAATGTTCACTGAAACTTTAGTAACAATAGCCAAAAGAGAGAAAGTTCCCATCATCAGATGAGTACGAAAACAAAATATGACACACACACAATTACTACGCCATAAAAAGAAATGAAGTTTTGAAATATGCTACAGTATGAATTAACCTTTAAAATATGTTCAATGAACTGCATCTGTTTAAAAGTAGACAAATAGTAGGATGACACTTGTATGAGATGCATGAAAGAGTAACCTGGAGTAGAAAGGAGGAACCAATACATAAAGATTCTTTATTCATGAATTCTACTAGATAGATTTTTAATTGTTTTTGCTCTGGTCTTTAGCCTCCTGAAATTTTTCGATTTCTTGCAGAGTTAAATGAAATGTATTCATCTGTAAATACATTAAATTTCAAGTAAGGGCTGCTAAAATAATATTTTATTAGAAACATACTATGGTACGGGCCCCAGTAAAATGATTAAATTTAAAAAAAGAAAGAAGGAAAAAAAACATACTATTATATTGTTTGTTTGGTGCCACCAATTAAGCTTTGACTTATAGCACCCTATGTACAAAAAATAAACACTGCCTGGTTTTTCTCCATACTAAATATTGCTGTAATATTTCAGCCCATCATTATAGCCACTCTCAAGCCATCTCATCTAGGGTCTTCCACATTTTTGCTTATCTTCTAATTTACCAAATATTATGTCATTTTCCAAGTATTAGTCTCTCCTGAAGACTTGTCCACAATATATGGGACAAAGTCTTGTCATCCACAATACCCGAGCATTCTTAATGTGTTTCTTATAAGAAATATGTGTTTGTTTTTGTACTTTAAAATTTGTTGTCAATACTACAGTTTAAAATTACCAATTCTTTTCCTTATTTATTGTCTAGATTTCAGTTGCAAATGCCATTGTCTGGATCAGATGCACTTGAGTTCTCAGAGTGCAGTGTTTGCTCAGTAAGACTTTAAAGAGGTTTGGGGCAGCAGATTTAGCCAATGCAATATGTCATATGATTTCTCAGATAATGCTTTCATGAGCACTGATCCAAATAAAATGAGACTCTTTGTGATCTTTTCTTTTTTTATCATCATGTTCTCTACTGGTCATTCGGTGAGGCTTTGTTTCCTTTACATTGGCTATCCATACTGAGTAAGTTTTAGTAATAGATCTTTATGGGTAAATGCTTAAAGTTCTTTAGAGTTTAAGCAAGCAAATTTGTTCCATTTGCATATCAAATGTTAATAAACTTTCCTGCAACCCCGATTTCACGTTTTTTTCTTCATATAGCTTAATTCCCCAGTTTATTAGATCAGCACATAGAGTGAATAAGTATGGTGAAATGATACAACCCTGACATATTCTTTTCTTGGTTTTAAATCATGTGATGTTCTCTTATTCTGTTCAAGTCTGACTCTTGGTCTCAGTAAAGGTTCTGCATAAGTGCAGAGTTGCTTAGATTTTATGTTGCCTTGTAACTGGATGAACGTGTACAGTCCAACCAATCAATTTGATCACGACCTGATGATGCTTCCTTGAAGGCGTAGTCTTTTTATAAGAAAGACCCTGGGACCCTCTCTCTGTCTTTCCCTTTAGCTTCCTCTTGCTTGAATTCTGTGTCTGCATCGAGGGGTGGCCACATGTGGGCAGCCAAACCAACCCCGAGAGCTGTTGGTACCCTGACATGCTCCCACAGACCTAAAATCCATACAATTCTGAATCCACAGGCCTGAGATTTCCACGTGTATGCTCCCACAAACCTAAGTTCCATGCAGCTCTGCACCCAGTAGTCACGTTTCCCTGCTTCCCGCTTCAATTTCTGCATCGTCAACCTGCAGCTACTTAAGTCTGGCTAGTGTGGAATCCAACAAAGTGAGTTTGACTGGACGGGAATGCACACTAGACATTGAATTACTTCTTGATATAAATTTCCTGCTTATACTTATATGAGTGTTACTGGTTTGTTTCTCTAGACAACCTAGCCTACAATAAGTGCAATTATCAGTTTGGAACTGCCATTCTTTGAAAGGTTATCCACAGTTCTTTATGTATCACACGGCCGAATGTCTTCGCATTCATTGTCATTGAAACATAGAAGATTTTCTAATATTCTGCTTTCAGCAAAGACTCATCTGAGATCAGCACTTGTATCCCACATTCTATGTCCTTTCAAAAAACCTGCTTGTATATATGGCAACTTCCTGTCAATGTACTGTTGAAATCATAATTGGATTATCTTCAATTAACTTTTATTTGCATATAATATTAATGTATTGCTCTTTAATTTCTGCATTCTGTTGGGTTACCTTTCTGTGGTATAGGGACAAATATAATTATCTTCTTGTTGGTTGTCCAGGTAGCTGTTTTCCAAATTGATTTTCATAGGCTAGCTAGTGCTTACAGGGATGCATCAGTTTGGGGAAAATTTTTGTGGGTATTTATTTCATTGATTTCTGGACCCTTGCTTTTGGCTAATGCCTTTCCTACAACTTGGATTTCTTCCTTCAATATCACAGGCTCCTGATCTTGTGCTAACTCTTGAAATAAGTGAATGTTGATAATTTTGGTGGGGCACATTGGCTCTTTACATCTGCTTATCTTGTTTTCTGCACCATTGAATATTTTACTCTTAGAATCCTTCAGTGCTGCAACCATAGATAAGATCTGTCCTTCATTTCTTACAATACACTGAGCATGTCCCCCCTTTTGATTTTGGAACCACCAGTGTTCACACCATTTCATAATAATTCTTTAATTCTTCTTCTAGATCTTACTTCATTATTTCTTCCACTTACTAAGGCAACTCTATGTTCCAGAGTCTTTAAAGCATGTGCTTTGGTCTTTCAACACCCACTCCCCGTTCTTTACTGTCTTTTAAATAATTACCCTTTTCATTCTGCATATGAGGGGGTACTCTCAAACAACTGGAATTTTTTTCCAAAGCGATATATATATATTAATAAAACAGCCTTATAACCTTCATGCTGTCCATTATACTTAATCTATTGTCAAATCTGCAATTCCATTCTATGTAATATTTTTTCAAACGCCTCTGTTTGGATGGCTAACAGAACTTCCCTCGTTATATTCCTTAACCTCGTCTACATCACTAAAAAAGATTGATTAAGAGTCGTCCTTGGTGGAATGAACTCCAAATATACTACAAGTCGATATTTTCTTCTGCTTGGAAGATGACGCATATCCAGAAGGATGTTTGTCATCAATCGACATTTCCACTTTTTTGAAACAAGATATCCACTCTTCCACTTGAGTTTTCCCCACAGCACTGTTCTTGTAAGCTGTGGTCAACATCGCAATACGTTCTGTGGCATTTTTCCTGAACAGGAAACAAAATTTCACAGCTACACGCTGTTCTCTTAAATCGGCCATCACCAAAAACAAGGTTTGAATGAAACTATTTTTAAGAAAAAATTCACTGTGACCAGAGAGCCTTCCCAGGCGATGCCATTGACTGGGTGCAGAGTGAGTTACTTGAAGCTCACCTAGCTGGAAAAAAGACATACTATTAGAGCTCCCCTCTGCTCAATGCAATTCCGGTTTCTTTGGGGTACCCCTTTGTATGCGATGTTATTGCTGTCATTTTAAAAGTCATCTGGTTTGGGCCATTAGTATTCAGTGCTTCAAATCTGTTCTTGAGATATTTTTTTAATCCACCTGGGATATATTTGTGTTCAGTTGAATTTTCTAGAGAAACAAAACCAATGACATTACTATGTATATTAGAAATGACTCTATGTATACATATATAAATATGAATTATTTATATAAAATATATACTTATAAAATATTGTGACTATATATATTATTTTTCAAAGAAGCAACCCAACCCAGTTGAACTGAAGTCCATGGGTCAGATACGATAATTCTATTAAGCAAGCTGCTTCAAGATGATGGGGAACATGGTACAACCATTGAATCCCCTGAGCATGGGCCTATTTCTACTCTTCATTGGCAGTGAAGTGAGTCACTTGAGTCAAGGTGATGGGTGTGGGATAAAATTGTGGTGCATTAGTAATTCTGTAAGTTCATGGATGGTAGTTTGGCAGAAGCATTTCACTCAGGGAAGCCAATGCCATATCCAAAGTCAGTGCCCATTGCAGTAAGTACCAAACAATGTCCTGTCTATAATGGAAGTGATCATATATAATATGCATGCCATCAGTTTGCTAGATGATCTTTCTGGAATCAGTGATGGTCCCTGAAGCTGGCAAATTGGGTACTCATCAATGAGAGTAGCTACTCATTCTTTGTGCATTGAAGTCCATATTGTTTAGCCTGCCATAATCTCCATTTCTGCCACAAGTCCATTGGCCAATGATAGAAATGACTGGTGGGCAAGGGGAGGATATCTGGTTTCCATGGAAGATGTCATTGCATCCACCTGATTGCTAAAATCCTCTGTAGATTTTGGTGAGAATTCACAAAAAAAACTCAAATATCTTCACTTTTTTGCCCCATTCAGTGAGGTATATCTACATGTTTCCTCCTCACAGTATCTTTTCCACCAAATTTCCAATCATGTTCCTTTCAAGTCCCTGACCATAAAGCTAAACCGCTGGCTACATTATACAATTACACATAAGGCCATTTATCATTCCAAGGAAATTGAAGATCAATTGTACTGCTTAAAGTTCTGTCCATTGGGATAACCTTTAACCGCTGTGCTTTAGGGAGTTCTCCAAAATGTTTATAGTGCTGTTACATTATATGAGAAGTGGAGCACACCCCAAGGAACATTCCTTTCAAATGATTGGATCATAACCGTGTTCTGAATAATGGTGTTGCATCCCACCATCATCTTAAATCTGATTTACTACTCATAGCACATCCAATTTCAGAAAAAGTTAAATTGTGTTAGATCACCTCATAAGGGGTTACGGGGGTCTTAAATGTCAACTGAGGATCATCCAACAAAGACTACAGCAGGATGTTGCCAGAGATTCTGAGAAGATTCCAAAAAAGACTAGCAACAAGGGATATCACTTCTGACATCAGATGGAGGTTGGCTCAAAACAGAGAATACAAGAAATATATTTTCTTATGTTTCACTGACTGTGCAAAGGTATTTGACTATGTGGATCATAACAAACTATGGATAATCTTGAGAATGGGCATTCAAAAACATCTAATTTTTCTCATGTGGAATCTGTATGGAACAAGAGGCAGTTGTGGGAGCAAAACAAGAGAATCCTGCATGGTTTAAATTAAGAAAACGTGTGCATCAGAGCTGTATCTTCTCAGTATATAATTCAATATTTTTGCTCTTCAATATTACAATATGAAATAGAAATCAGATGTTGATTTCTTGATTCTGTAAGGGGTACATTAAGAATAGTACATTAAGCCTTGAAATGTAAGTTGCTCTGGATATTAATATGAGAAAGCAAAAAGGGAAAACAGAACAGAAAATGGAGCAGGAAAGATATTAGGACTATCTTAACGTAGAGGGAAGATGGAGAAATGTAACCAAAAAGAGGTATGAACACATTGCACTAAAACTTGAACAAAAGGCTGTACAGCCAAATTTACTTAAGGTAGGCATTTGTGGCAGAAAATGAAGGTTAGAAATCTTAGATTTTACATCAAATTCAGAGCAGGGAAACACTACAGCAGCTGGGAGTAATGAGATAGTAACAGCGATAGGAACTCAGATCTTTAAAAAATTATACAGATTTTCATCTTCCAATAATTCACAAAAATCAGGAAAAGATCAGTCTTAAGAATTTTAAAATATGCAACTAGGCCTTTTAATCTGAATGTACAAGATAGCTCAAACCAATATGTATAATATGTTTTTGTACATTATCATTTACAATATCCCCATGAAGATGCTCCTATTTGAATCACATTTCATAAAGTAAATGATTGAGACTCTGGGTTTAATATACATGAGAAAATTTATAATTATACTCAAAAGAAGCCTTGTTTGCAAGGTTGAAGATTCAAACACACTAGTCACCCCTCAAGATAAAGAAGAGGCTGTTTGTTTCCATAAAGGTTTGCTGTCTTGCAAGCCCTCTATAGGGTCATTATGATTCAGAATCAATTTAATTGAAGGGCCTGCATTTGGTTTGATTGAATACTAGCCATACTTGAGTTGGCCTGTTTAATACTATACTATTTAATATAGGTTACTCTGCTTCTGTTTAAAACTTTACCATTTTATGTATGAATACTCTTTGAACTTCCATCATTACTATCAAATGTATATAATCATCAAATATATATAATCAATACTCTTTGTTTTGAACAAAGCTATTTTGTTTGATTGGTTAGTATGAAGACTGAATAACGAAACTGGAATATTCAAAACCTGCCAAGTCCATTTTGACTCATGGTTATCCAATAGAAGGTTTCCAAGACTGTAAAGACCTATGGAAGTAGAAGGAGCCATGGTCACATCATTGCATTACACTTTGGGCTGCAAACATGAAGGTCAGTATTTTGAACTCCATGGGAGAGAACCATTGAAACCCAAAGGGGCAGTTCTAATTTAACCTATAGCTTACTATGAGTAGGAATCAACTCAATGGCCAAGAGTCAGATAAATTAGATTTCTCCCACAGATGACTGGTGGATTTGAACCACCATCCTGCTGTTTTGAGGTTATGTAGTTGTTGAAGATTCCCAAAGCTCTATGAATTTCAAAATTTTAGTTTTGCCATCATCATTTTCCTAAATATGATTTTGGGAAACCATCCCACACGCTGTATGCATGTGGGCTTCAACACACACACACACACACACACACACACAGTATTCAGTTTTTATGTACATTTCAGAATTCTACAAAATAATGCTTTCTTTAGAAATATGGGATGTACAAAAACATGAACATAGGCTATACTCAGTTAGGAAATGTTAATTTTTTATGGTCAATTCCTTTTTTATGAAATATTGAGTTATTTCCTATAATCATTTTCTAGGGTTGCCATTAGAGTGTAGACAGTAAACTATGTGGGTGAAAATAGCAGGGTGTAGTCTTTCACAGGTCTTGTTTTAGAAGTTCAAACCCAGTACACAGGTCTCTAGAGGCTGTGAGTGAAGATCTTCCCTTGTTTTCCACAGGTTCTGGTAGCCCAGGTGTTCCTGGATTTGTGGTAGCATCATCCAGCCCTCCGGTTCATCTCCAAAAGGTTCTTTGCCATGTTTGCCTGTGTATGTTCCTTCTTTTTTTACTTTTATTTTTTTAAACATTTTATTAGGGACTCATACAACTCTTATCACAATCCATACATACACATACATCAATTGTATAAAGCACATCTGTACATTCTTTGCCCTCATCATTTTCACAGCATTTGCTCTCCACGTAAGCCCTTTGCATCAGGTCCTCTTTTTCCCCTCCCTCCCCGCTCCCCCCTCCCTCAAGAGCCCTTGATAATTTATAAATTATTATTTTGTCATATCTTGCGCTGTCCGGTGTCTCTCTTCACCCCCTTTTCTGTTGTCCGTCACCCAGGGAGGAGATCACATATAGATCATTGTAATCGGTTCCCTCTTTCCAACCCACTCACCCTCTACCCTCCCAGTATCGCCCCTCAAAACCCTGGTCCTGGAGATATCATCAGCCCAGGATTCCCTGTGCCTCCAGCTCCTATTTGCACCAGTGTACATCCTCTGTTCTATCCAAACGTGCAAGGTAGAATTTGGATCATGGTAGTGGGGAGGGTAGGAAGCATTTAGGAATTGGAGGAAAGCTGTATTCTTCATCGGTGCTACATTGCACCCTGACTGACTTATCTCCTCCCCTAGACCCCTCTGCAAGGGGATCTCCAGTGGCCGACAAATGGGCTTTGGGTCTCCACTCTGCACTTCTCCCTTCATTCACTATGGTAAGATTTTTTTTTTCTGATGATGCCTTATACCTGATCCCTTTGACACCTCATTATCGCACAAGCTGGTGTGCTTCTTCCATGTGGGCTTTGTTGCTTCTGACCTAGATGGCTGCTTGTTTACCTTCAAGCCATTAAGACCCAAGACACTATCTCTTTTGATAGCCGGGCACCATCAGCTTTCTTCGCCACATTTGCTTATGCACCCGTTTTTCCTTGGCGATCATATCATGGATGTGTGCACCCAATCACTCCCTCAATGCATGAATACTTTCTTCTATTAAATTGGCATTGTATGATGCCCACCCTCCCGGCACAACTGCTGAAGCCAAAGCGGTTGAACAAACAAATGTGGTGAAGAAAGCTGATGGTACCCGGCTGTCAAAAGAGATAGCGTCTGGGTCTTAAAGGCTTGAAGGCAAACAAGAGGCCATCTAGCTCAGAAGCAACAAAGTCCACATGGAGGAAGCACACCAGCCTGTGTGATCACAAGGTGCTGAAGGGATCAGGTATCAGGCATCAAGGAAATGTTAAAATTTTTAACTCATTTATTTTTTCTCAGTTGGGACTGACGCAAAAACACTACCCTTTTGTCTTTCCTCATCTTCCAAGGAGAATGTGTTTATGAAACACATTTTTGAAAATGTTGGCATGTATTCTCCTCTTTAATGATATTTCTATTTGTCATATTCCGTTACTCTTACAGCTTTCTTTCCCATGGTATTTCAAAGCTACACCTACAAAATCACGCAGACCTGTTATCTGCATGCTTTCAGATACAAATAGAAAATGTTTTCTCCTACTGGCTTTAATAACAAATATTATAAGTCATGTAAATGGAATCTCTTATCAGGTTTGAAATGGAATGGAATCCCTTATCAGGCTTCTAGTATTACTTCTCTTTGTGTCTGTCTATCTCTCACATTCTAGCTCTTGCTCACTATTTTTCTCTTGATTTGGACAGCTTCAGGTGTTTTTTTTTTTTGTTTTCTTTCATGGAAGATGTCTACAGGTGCTCTCATCATCAGCCCAGATATGGAAATTTCCAGAGGAAGGTCTTACTTTTTCATGTGTCCTTGCTTACGTGGGTGTTCTTAAACCAATCACTGGCAAAAAGGAAGAAATTATCCTAAGTGAACTAAGCCAAATTTTCTTCATCATTAGAGATGGAGGTCAAGTCAGCATGACAAGAAGGACTCAATTATATGCTAAAGGATGGATAACTAAAGATAATCCATTTTCTATAAGTAATGGTAAATAAACTGAACATATGTACATTATGTGATATTAAAAAAGGTAAGAGAAGGGAAATTTAGAACAATATACTATGTTGACATAAAAAACATTAAAAAGTCAGGTAGAAGATTTCAGAGTCAGAATTTCAGATGATAGCTGGCATTATTTGTCAGTTCTCATATTAAAATTGTGCTCTTTTACAAGTTATCATAAATATATCCCTCTTAATTTTCTTATTACTTAGGAACAGTTTCATTAATATCACATTATTCAAATAGATATGGTGATAATAGTTAATCTATATGAACACATTTGACATAATATATCATTTTGAAAAGTTATCATTGAAGAATGATATGCAACTAATCAGTACATTTAGACAATCAATTAATAGGAGAAATCTTTAAGTCATAGATTTTTAAGTAATGTTGAGAGTTCTGTAATGTTTAAGGATGGAATGAGTCAATCTTAAGATCATCTTTATTTATTTAAACAATCTTATGTCTTCTAGAAGATGGTAACCTGTAATTTTTATGATTTTGCAAGCAAGAGAGGGGCCTGAATCTAGAAACTCAGTCAATATAATGCTTACAGTAACAGAAATGACAAAGTGTCAGTGATGACTGAGATGACAAATGACAACATGCATATTAATAAGCAGTAGGCGACATTCAATCACTGTCTTATATTCTTAGTCATGTTGAAGGACAACACAATCTTCAAGTGCAGCATATCACAGAGGAGGTGTAAACCTCACCAAACAACCTCTACTGCTTAGAATGTCAGCAGAAAAGTAGCCAGGTTATATTGCCCTTTATAGAGGGGTGAATGACACCTAAATATTTTTTTCTTAACCATTCTAAAGTGACTATGATATCTCTGAAATTATTATATAGAGTCATATCTATACATATCATAAGTTAAGATTTTAAAACTCAATTGAACAATTAAATTAAAAGGTCTATCTGTATGTTTACCTATCTACTTAGTAGTTTTTGACTGAATTAGTGATATGATTGATCAGTTCTGTTAGTCACTTTGGTTCATATTTATGAGGTCCAGTATTATGTGATACACATGTAATGTACATGTCTAGATCTTTCATAAGAGTCATTATATTATATTTTTGAATAAAATTTCAATTTTCCTTTTTTATATAAAGCAGAATCCCTTCAATGTATTATCAACACATATAGATTTTAAATAATGCAGAGGCTTGAAAAAACATCCAATGGCTTGCCCAAAAATATCGCCCCCAAATAAAAAATCCCCAAAGAGGACACTCCAGCTCCAAAACTTACTGTTTACCAGAGTTACAAACACAGATCCACTCTAGGATTGCAGAAATGATTGCTTTGTTGCTGTGTGTCATACTCCTAACATTACTCAACAAATATTTTGAACTGATATGAAAATATTTCCAAAATTATTTGTGTGTTTGGACTTAAGTATAAATATTCACAGAAGATTGAACTCTTCAGCTCTTTTGTGTAAATTTTTCTATTAAGATCAACAAGATAGTTACATCCCCCCGCCCCCCTGCACACACAGGCAATATGTAAACGTTTCTTAGGAGGGCAATCCAAATGTATTTTCTTGAACTAATTACATTAAGAATGGTTAAAAAGAACTTCAACTACCTGTGCTCAAAGATAACCAATGGACTATGAAAAATGTGGCTTTTCTGTATAATTGTTATCATTAGCAGAGTATTTAGAAAAAGTCTTATGCTTTTAGGAAACTGTAATTTATATTCCACTCAATTCAATTTCATTCATTCAGTATTTATTCAACATGTATTCTGTAATAAATCAGGTGAAATAAGACATTTTCCTAGCATATAGTATGTATCCAGTAAATATTTGTTATTATAAGCTTCTTGATGTATAAAATTTTAAGGCTGAAATGCAGAAAAAGAGAGAGATTATTGCTCCAGAATTAGAATATTAAAAAATGAGAGTGAAAATAGAGCCATATGAAATTAAATAAACCATAGTATATAATCTAGTATTAAGAGAGGTACTATGGAAAATTATTTTTTTTAATGAAGAGAAAAGAAGACTCATAAGGAAAACTGATGGAGGAAATTTATTTGGAATAGACAATTAAATCAGGATGTCCTAAATACAGGTGAGGGAATGGACCAAATGTAACTTTGTCTTCCAGCCCTTCCCACCTCTTCCCCAAAGCCAAGTCTAAAGTAGAAACCCAACGCACATCCTGAAGCCTATGGAATGTTTTATGGTGACCACTACAGAGATACCCAGTATTAACTTATGCTCTGAGATTTCAGGAAACATGTCTTTGAAATTATTAAATCAGCACATATTTTTGATTCCTGTTTAGTTATAATCTCTTATAAACCTGCTAGTACGTTATATATGGAGAACTTGGTCACATGTAGAGACATTTTAGAGACAAAAATAATATATCTAGATGAATTTGCAACTTCTTAAACAGATTGCAGTAAGCAGACACCAGAAATGTGGAGCTGGGCTAGTTATATATTTTGTAACTTTTGCTTCAAAATCTCCGAATTATACATTTATATAATGCTTCAAATAATAGGTTCAATTTTTTTCATATCTTGATCAAATTTCCAAGTAAATAAATACATGCAGATTATTTAGGAAAATACACACACACACACACACACTTAGCATTAAGTCCATATACATTTCGTTATATATGCATACGATTGATAATTTTCCTGTCAAACTTGCCCTTTGAATACAAGTGATAAATTGTCATTAAAAGATGTTGATAATATGGATTGAAGAAAAAGGGCAAGATATGCAAGAGGGCTTAAAAAATCCATTATCTTTTCATTCCATTTTTAAATTCCCCTCACATAGCTTATAGGAGCAAGTATTGACATATTTTTGATATTATCTTCACAGTCTTTTATTTATTTTCTCTATTTATCACATGTACAGTAGGCCCCCTTTGAGATTATTTTATACTCACAGCAGAAGGGTAGGTTTGCATAGCATGAGACTGTGCTTTTGTTCATTGGTAGGACCATGATTATCCACCTGACCCAAACTGGGTTATTTTTAATTTTCCCCCATGAAACTGGAACGTGACATAGAGAATAGGTTACCTGACAGATTTGGGGTACTTCACCTCGAGGTGCAACCCTAAAGATGGCAACCTCACAAGGAAAACAAAAATAGAGTGCAAAGCACATAGAACATGGAGAGAGGCAGACTTATTTTTTTAATTTGGCCATAATTTCAAATAAAATTATGATCACATGTAATAATTTCTATTATTCTAAGTAAGCATAAGGGTTTTTGTTCCTGAAATAAGTCCCTGGGTGTAGAATACTTTTCATCCTTGCTTGTATGTCCAGTAAAAGCCCCATTAACAACCCAAAAATAAAAGTGTTTGCTTAGACACCATTTTTCTTCCTTAAAGGCAGCACAGCATTTGTCTGTTATATGTGTAAAAATCTACAATGGGTGCTATAAACATTTGAAAGATATTAAATAGATAGAACAAATACTTAAAGTTTACACTAATGAAGTGGAGGTATACAATTTATGGTTTTGTGGCATGTAATCCCAACATAAAATCTATTTATAAAAACTGATATTTAGTGGCCAAATAAATATTTACTAATGTATCAATTTGTATGGCTGCTATATTTTAGGCTATTTCTTAATCCATATATAACTTGTAACAAGACTCTTCCATTAAATAACATTATTTTAGCCATTGTTCAGTAAAGAACATGAGCAAAGATTACATAAGTAACTATAACAGTCAATCCATGACCCAGTATATATTTTTTTAAGTTTATTGAATAAAAGTAGTTCCTTTGAGTCCTAGGTTAAATAATTTGTGTAAATTGCCCAAAGTTTGTATCTGTAAGCTTGCCATTTCTCCGCTTCTCATAATTGTTCTGTTGGGATAGAGGAGGTATATATTTAACCTCTATTCCTTGAGACAGTCTTTAACTTCAGATTTAACCTTTCCAAAATCGGTGTGGACATAAGGTTTATAACTAATTCACCCCTATTAAACAGTGCTGCAAAGAGCACGCCCTCTCAAATTCCACTTGTGAAATGTTTCAATGAGTACTAGCTTCTAGGCTTTATCCATGGGTATGGAGAATCACTTTGTATTACTGGTTTCTGTTTTATTTAGAACGATTTATTTAGAAAGAATGGCTTATAGAAATCGTCTCTGATATTTCGAGGACTCTATAGTATAATATTCTAGGCTGCTCTCCTTCCTTTTTTCAGAAAATAATTCTTCAGAAAAAATTGGCTTATGTACTGAGGTGACTAAATTATTCTAATTCATATGAAAATAAGCCTATTTTCATGGGTCTCCATTTCTCCAATTGAAGGATACTATTAGTATCAGCAATAATTATAATAGACTTTAAAGAAATTTAATGAGGAACTTATAGACAGATTATTCTTCCAACTTGGTGGATAATAACAAATGACTAGCCTTGAGAAGGCTGGAAATCCCAGAACATTATAATGTCCCAGGTAGAACCTATACATGTATCAAGAGATATTTGTACAAACAGAACAAACGAGTACTGCATGATTTAAAAACAAGGAAGGTGTGCATCAGGGTTGTATCGTATCAACACACATATTCAATCTGTAACATGAGGAAATAATTAGAGGAGTGATTTATATGAAGAGGAATATGGCACAAGGATTGAAGGAAGGCTTATTTAAATATGTGATATGTAGATGGCACAACATTGATTGCTGAAAGTAAGGAGGACTTGAAGCATTTGCTGATGAAGATCAAATATTGCAGCCTTCAGTATGGATTACAATTAAATGTAAACAAAACCAAAATCCTCGCAACTGGACCAATAGTTAACATCACGATAAATGGAGAAAAGATGGAAATTGTCAAGGAACTTGTCTTGCTTGGATCCAAAATCAGTGTTATGGAAGCAGTAGTCAAAGGATCAAAGGACACATTGCATTGGGTCAATATGCTTCAGAAAACCTCTCTAAATTATGGAAAAGCAAGAGAACTAAGGTGCTCCTGACTCAAGCCATGGTATTTTCAGTAACCTCATATATAAGTTGAACACATTTTTAAAGGAAGACCTAAGAAAAATCAAGGTATTTTGATTATATTGCTAGCAGATAAAATAGAAAATTCCATGGACTACGAAAAGAGCAAATATATCTTGGAAGAAGTACAGCCCGAATGATCCTTAGAGACAAGGATGGAGAGACTTAATCTCATAACGGAAACAAAATAAAGTGAGGGATTTCGATTACTGACATACTGTTGGGATTACCATGAATGAGATGAAAAATGATCTGCTCTGTAAACTTTGACTCAATTCAAAATAAAACATTTGTTAAAGAATCAGTTTTAAAAATAACTAAGTAAGATCATGTATATTCATGGATCCTGGTACCCATCCTTCCAAAACATCTCCTGGGATATTTGGGAGGAAATGTGGAAAAATGAATATACACTGGATATTAAATGATATAATAAGATATGTTTTCATTTTACCAGATGTAAAGATAGTGTTGTAGGTGCATGGAAGAATGTTCATTTTCTGAGGAAACTCATGTTAAAATAATTATAGTAGAAAGATAGAAAGGTGTGCAAGTATAAAGTTTGTCAAGCTGTTGACGGATTTTAAACATGAATTTATGAGATATTCACTTTTTAAAACAAAAAGTCTCAAAAGTATAAGATATGCACAATATTACACTGTTTCTTTAAATTATTGAATTACATAAATTAATACTATGCATTATGTGTCAATAGAGGAATCATAGTTACTAACATAACAGGTCAATTTCAGGAACTTTGTGATTAACTATGGAGAAGAGTTCAATGTTTGGGGGGTTGTATTGGTGAGGCTTGATATTTTATTCTTACAATCAAAAAGGAAATAGAGAACTATACTCAGCTCACATGGCAAAATATCTATTTTAAAAATAATTTTATTGGGACTCATACAACTCATCACAATCCATACATACAGCAATTGTGTAAAGCACTCTTATACATTCGCTATCCTCATCATTCTCAAAATTTGCCTTCTACTTGGGTTCCTGGAATCAGCTCATTTTACTCCCCTTCCCTCCCCGATCCCCTCTCCTTCGTGAATCCTTAATAATTTATAAATTATTATTTTATCTTATCTTACACTGGCTGGCGTTTCCCTTCACCCACTTTCCTGTTGTCCATCCCCCAGAGAGGAGGCTATATGTAGATCACTGAAATTGGTTCCCCATTTCTAGCCCCCCTTCTCTCCTGGTATTTCCATTCACACCATTGGTCCTGAGGGGTTCATCTGTCCTACATTCCCTGTGTTTCTAGATCCCATCTACACCGCTGTGCAACCTCTGGTCTAACCAGGTTTGCAAGGTAGAATTGGGATCATGATAGTTGGGGGGGAGGAAGCGTTTAAGAACTAGAGAAAGGTTTTGAGTTTCATTAGTGCTACACTGAACCATGAGTGATTCATCTCCTCCCCACTACCCCTCGGCAAGGGATGTCCAGTTGTATACAGATGAGCATTGGGTCCCCATCACGCATTCCCCTCATTCACAATGATATGATTCCCCTCCCTGCCTTTGTTGCTTGAAACTTGGTCCCCTCGGCCCTTCATGATCATACATGTTGGTGTGCTACTTCCATGTGGGCTTTGTTGCTTCTGGGCTAGATGGCCGCGTAATTACTTTCAAGCCTTTAAGTCCCCAGATGTTATATCTCTTGATAGCTGGGAACTATCAGCCTTCTTTAGCACACTTACTTATGCACACATTCATCTTCAGTGTTTATGTGGGGAAGGTCACCACACAATGATGGCTTTTTTTCTTTGGTGTCTGCTACCTGATCCCTTCAACACCTCATGTTCCCTTAGACTTGTGTGCTTCTTCTTTGTGGGCTTTGTTGTGCTTCTGAGCTAGATGGCCACTTATTTGCCTTCAAGCCTTTAAGACCCCAGACACTATTTATTTTTGATAGCCGGGCACCATCAGCTTTCTTCACCACGTTTGCTTATGAACACCTCTCTCTTCAGCGATTCTGTCGGGAAGGTGGGTATCATGGAATGACCATTTAGCTGAGCATAGTGCTCTTGTATTGAGGGAATGAGCACGAGGAGGCCAAATGTCCCCCTTCTACCCTACTACTGAACCCATAAATATATTCACATAGATCTAGTTCCCCCATAATCATAAATATGTTTACATATGTACATATCTGTATTTAGGTTTCTATGTATGCCCTTTGGCTCCTTCTCCTTTCCTTTATTTCCTTACTCTTTCTTCCTGTCCCACTGTCATGTTCAGCCTTCACTCTGTTTTCAATAATTCCTCTCAGTTACCTTGCCCTTGGTCACTCCCTACCAGTCCTCCTATCCCCTCCCTCCACTGGTTTTTAATCACTCATTGTTCCCTTGTCCCTGGGTTGGCCAAAACCTCCTCTCTTCCCTTACCTCGCATACTCTTATGTCCCTCTGGGACCGTTGGTCCCGTTAGTTTCTTCTCAAATTATTTTCCCAAACTATCTTATGTAGGTGGACCTTCAGATATAGTAATATGTGCATAAAAACGTGGATGGCTTTGACAGCACCAAAGTGGCACATAAGAACATGGTGTCAATGGCAGCAACACCAACAAGCTAACAAACAAAAAAACCACTGACATTCAAAATTTAAAAGAAGAGAAAAAAAGAAAAAAACAAAACAAAAAGACAGCAAAAATAAATGAATAAAAAGCTTGTTAGTAGCTCGAGGTCTGTTTGCTGACCTTTAAGAGTGTTTTCTGGAAGAGTCTGATGGTGTGCCACATCCTGAGCGCAAAGTCCATCTTTTATATTCCCTCGGGGACTCCTTGCTCTGTTTCCCCTGATGCTCCATTGCACGCCCCCAGTGTTTTGCCTCAGTGTGGTGGGGTCAGTCGCACATCCCCCACTGTGTCTCAGGTGCTGGCCCATGTAGGGCCATGGGTCGGTGAAGGATGTCGCATCTTGCCTTGGGGCCGTATATATGGTCCTCTCTGTACATTGGGCCCTTCGAGCTGAGCTATTGTCCTCTGAGCTTGGTGGGCCCAGGTGTGGTCAGCTCTGTTCTTCCTCCTTCCTTTGCTTCAGCTTCCTTCTGGGTGTGGTGTGGTAGGTCAGTTCCTTTCCTACAAAAGACGATTTATTTTCATTTTCTGTGGTACTCCCTCCAGTGGTAGGGGTCTGGCTAATTCTGCTAGGGGCCCACGTATTATCCAATCTCTTTGTGTATTCTTCCATGCTTTACGTTGCCCTCCTGGTTTGGCATGTCATGGTAGGGTCTGTATGCATGTTCCAGTTCTGTGGGGACACACCCAATACTATCCCCCTGGTGGGTTAGTGGTCTGTTCCCCCCATGCCATCCACTTGGTTTCTCCCCACCCCAGAAATATTTATTTTTATTAAATATTGTTTGTGGTTTCAGAGCCTTGTTAAAATGTAGCCTTGTATTATATTTATGTTTATTTGTTTATTAAATATATACATATATTATCTTAAAATGTCTCCATAAAAGGATAGATGTTACTGAATTTCTATTTTTGTTGTCTCTGTAATGAATAGAGTAAAACTAGATTAATAAAATAATTATCTAAAAGTAAAAGAAGAGAAATATAGATGAAATAACCATATAATCCTTCAAAATACTGATAACTTCCACAATATTTAAGTGAAAAAAGAGAAAATTCATATTCTAGTAAACGAATTCATTGCACAGATACTGGAAATGCAACCTTCTACAGTGAGAGTGTTCAAAATTTTATCATGATAATGTCAATTTTCTTCATAATAAAAGAGTCATACATATGATTATACAATTTTTGTACAAATTGCATTAAAGTAGTTAGAAATAAATTGTAACATATTTTTCCAGAAACAATGTACATTCATTATCTCATCTTTAGTACTAAGATTCATGGTTGAAATCTCCATGCCTGAAAAAAATTATTATGAGATAGTGTCTGATTAAGATTTTATTATGTAATTCCAGGCTCATGAAACTATGGCATTTTCTTCCTCTGATGGTGTTCCCTGGAGAAAGCCACTTTGAAATGGCCTATTTCACTATGTAGTGCACTTTCAGTACCTACGTTATGTTAATTAGATGATCACATATGTTTTGAAGTAAGTATTTAACTTTTCTTTCATCTGATAATGCTAAATGGCAGAATAAGTTATTTTTTGTAAGAAATTATCTGACCAGCTCAACCCACTTTTGTGCCATATTAGTTGATGTTCAAAACCTCTTAGACTTAAAAACAGTACAGTTATGGAATTGCTTACTTAAACTGAAACCATTCAAATCTTTTCATGGCATTATTTTCCAGTAGTGTACATTAATCATAACCCAGTAGAATTGAAGGAAAATATCCTATTCTACTAAACTGATATCTAAGTGCATACATTACAGTTAATAGTAAATGTTTCATTACATATAGGAATATATACTTCAAGATTAAATATTAGAAAATTGATCAAAGCATTTTTGTACAATCTTTAGAAAAGATACCTCTCCCTTCTTTCCAGCTTTCAGCACTAAAATCTCTTTTAGGATCTGAGATAAGGAGTTGAGATAAATCAGTTCCAGCGATGTGCTGGAGGTGACCCACACTGGTTTATGAAAGTCAGTTGTGTCCTTCTATCCCCAACACATATGTTATACAAAATCCTATTTGTAGCTTGAAATCAACCATGCCGTGAATATATACAAGCACACTCCTACAAGTCCTACATAACCAATAGATTGTTGGTAAGCCAGCTCTCTAAAATTGCTTTATTTTTTATCATGATTTGAAATACTTGCTAATTTTTATTGTGTAAATACTCCTATCAGCTGATTTGGGGCTACTAATATGATTTCAGTGATGGCTTAGTTGGGGAAAGACATGCATAAACAACTCCGTTTAAATTTTTTGAGCAAACCTGAATCATCTCTAGGACTCCACTGAAACATATTCAATTCATATCCATTTTTTCAGATTCTGTACAAGATTTTAGTGTCGAGTGCTGTTAAAAAGTAAGAGAGGACAGAGATCTGCATTTTCTAACTGCTGGGACAAGTAAAGGGAGTGAAACAAGACTGCCTTTATCAATTTGCGTATCTTGAATCCCTATTATGTATATATTGAGGTAGCACTTTTAGTATACATTATTTTGCTTCAATTCAGCTATAGTTTTGGATAGTGAATATTATTAAAGATACAAGATTAATTATTTCACTCTCTGATGGGAAATTCCATAATTGAATATTTTAAAATCTAAATGGATTTGAATTTCAATTACTATGGCACAGAAATGGATTGGGCTAGCCAGGTAATATTTTATGTAAAATAAGTTATTCAACCATTTTTTCTATCATTAATAGATGGAGAAAAAGGTTAAAACATGCCTCAAAACATATGTGGTTAGCTAATTAGCAGAATATAGGTGCTTGTCTCTCAGTTTGTTGTATGATAATGGCTTGTATGTTGCTGTAATGCTGAAAGCTATGTCACTGATATTTTCAAATATGAGCTGGGTCACCCAATGTGGACAGGTTTCAGCAGAACTTCCAGACTAAGAACAGACTACAAAGAAGGAGTAGGCTGCCCACTTCAGTGGAATTAGCCGCTGAAAACCTTTCAGACGGCATCGACACTTTAACCGATACTAAACATCTACTGAAACGTGGCAGAAACTTGTCTGCAGTCATGCCTGAATGTGAGCTCCTCAGGATGGAAGGCACTCAAAACATGACAGAGAAAGTAGAGTCAACTGTAATGACTAGTGAGCCTTTGAGTCCTTCATCTGTTGAGTCACAGTGTGGAAATGAGAAGAAAACCCTGAAAACATCTATTAATAATTAGAACTTGAAATGTACGAAGTATGATTCCAGGAAAAATGAAAGTCATCCAAAATTGAACTCATAAAGAGTGGTATTAGAGGCCTTAATGGGCTCAAACGAACTGGCATTGGCCATTTTAAGTCATAAAATCATACGGACTACTATACCGGAATTGATATATTCAAGAGAAATGGCATCACATTTGATCAAAAATAAATTTTCCAACTGTATCTTGACATGTAGTGCTGTCTGTGATAGGATAAGATCTATCAGGAAACCACGGAAATCCAGCCAATACAACTATTATTCAAGTTTGTGAACAAACCACTGAAGGTTTCACTGCCATCACGTCAATGCTGACAGTGACTTCCTGTGGGTTTCTGAGACTGCAATTGTTCATTGCTTGTTAGAAAGCTCAGTCTTCCTCCTTAGCACCTGCTGGTGATTTTGAATTCCCAACCATGCAGATCACACCCCAATGTGTAATCACTACCCTATCAGGCCTCTCCATCACTAAACCTAGGGGTGCACACATTGAAGAATTTTACCATCATTTTCAGTCTGAAATTGATCAAATATTAAAGAAGCCTTGATAATTATTCAAATTATCTGCAAAAGTTGGAAGCAAAAAGAAAGTCCTTCAGATATTTGGGTTTTGTGATAGAAAAGGAGCTGGAGATTACAGGACAGAATTGTGCAAGACCAACAATTGTCTTCATAGCAAATACCTTGGAAGAGCTCAATAGAGGCAGTTAAAAAGAGGTCAATGGAATGACTGAGAAATCATCAATTATTCATATATAAGTTCAGATTGAAGGGGAAGAAAAATAAAACAAGTCTGAAATACCAAGGTATATAATCAATAAAGCTGAAGAAAATTAAAGCAAGTCCCTGAGAGCTGAAACACGACCTTGAGCATATCTCACCATAATATTGAGAACATCTCAAGAATGGATTTGGCATACTACACACTAATGACAAAAGACACGAGGAGTTGTGAGATAACAATGAGAATTCCATAGATGAATCAAGCAAAAAGGTCATTGTGAAGAGAGGAAAGAAAAGGTCAAAGTGGATGGCAGAGGAGACTGAAACCTGAGGCTAATGGGAAAAAAAATAATGAAGCAAATGACTATAAGCAGACTATTTCAAAAGGCAGCTTGAGGAAAAATAAAATATTATAATAAAATATGCTAAGATTTTGAGTTAGAAAACCAAAAAGAACACGCACAGGATTCCTCAAACTGAAAGAATTCAAGAAAAAGTCAAGTCTCAAGTTGAAATATTGAGAGATTCTATGGGCAAAATAGTGAACAAAGTACGAAACATCAAAAGAAGATAGAAACACAGAATCATTGAACCAAAAAGAACTTATTGATATTAAACTATTTCAAGGGGAAGAATATGGTAAAAAAATAAGTCTGATGAAGGAAGAAATCTAAGATGGACTGAAGATGATAGCCAAACAAGGTTCTAGGAATTGACAGAATACCAGTTGAAATGTTTCCACAAATTGATGAGGTACTTTGTATAGATGAGATACCTCATCTATACCAAGGAATTTGGAGGACAGCTACTTGGTCAAGTGACTGGTTAAGATCCATATCTGTCCCCATTGCAAAGAGAGGTGACTCCAAAAGAATGATCAAATTATTAAACAATATCATTAATATCTCATTCAAGTAAATTTTTCCCGAATCTCAGCCAACAAAGTCGCAGCAGTCCACTGACAAGGAGCTGCCAGAAGTTCAGGCTGGATTCAGAAGAGAACATGAAATAAGGGATAGCACTGCTGAATTAAGATAGATCTTCGCTGAAAGCAGAAGACATCAGAAAGGTGTTTACATCTATATGAACAGCCTTGAGAAGAATGGGAATTCTAGAACTTTTTATTGTGCTCATGTGGAACTTATACTCGATCAAAAGCAGTTGTGCAACAGAATAAGGAGACCTTAGGATTTAAATTCAAGAAAGGTGTGCATTAGGCTTGTGCACCATCATCATACTTATTCAATTTGTATTGTCAACAAATAATCAAAGGAATTTAATTATATGAAGAAGAACAGAGTGTGAAGATTGGGGGGAGATTTATTAATTTTAGATATACATGCAGCATACTTTTACTGAATTATAATAAATTAATATGGCTTTTCCAACCATCATTTCTTTTCTGATATAATTCTGAACTTTATATGTCTGTGTCTATAGTCCCACTTTGGAAGACATTCTCTACCAATGAAGTTGGATAAGATGACAGTAAGACCTGCACTTAGTAGAGGGTACGCTGGTGGGGTAGTGGTTAAACATTGGGCTGTGAACTTTAAGGTTATTAGTTTGAAACCACCAGGTGTTCTACCAGAAAAAAATGGGTTTTCTATCCCCTTAAAATGTGAGAGTCTGGGAAACTCACACAGGTAGTTCTGCTCTGTCCTACACGATCGCTATAAGTGAGATTTGACTTGATAGCAATGAGTCTGTTTTTTGGTTATTGGGGAGTGTGAATTGGGCCACACTCTTTCTGTGATGACATCTTTAAGATTACACCTTAGAACTAGGCATGAAAAAGGTCACACCCTTTATTTTCCTTGCATGCATAATAGTGCCTCCACACAATTCCACATTCATTCACTGCCTCACCTAGAAACCAGATTTCAATTTACTAACTGAGCCTTGGTGGAAGAAAGAGGACCTGCTGGGACTTTTGGACACTTTTGGCTCTGGACTCCGCATATGGCATACCCCTGCTTGATCTTCCAATTTGGGACGGAGCAGCACTCACCACCACATGAGACAATTCCTCAGTTTCACAAGTTTCTGTGGAACATTACAGTGATTCAAAAAACCCAGGAATATGAGGGAATATACTCAAGGGAAGAGTTGTGAAAATGTGGAGCTAAATAGCATCATGGAAAAAGTGGACATTTGAGATATCCTTAATCTCCCACTCCGTGGACTAGTCTAGTATTATTCCAAAAGAAGTGATCATCATAGTTATTTGCTAAAAGTGAGGAGGACTTGAAGCACTTGCTGATGAAGATGAAGGACTACAGACTTCAGCATGGATCATGACTCAATGGAAAGGTAAACAAAATCCTTAAAATTGGACCAGTAACAATATGGTAAATGGAGGCAAGAGATCAATTAATGTGGCACATTGGGTAAATCTTTAAAGTGTGGAAAGGCAAGGATTGTTACTTTGTGGACCAAGGTGCACCTGACCCAAGATATAGTATTTCCAATTGTGCTTGTGAATCTTGGACATGCATAAGGAAGACCAACGAAGAAGATATGCATTTGAATGCTGATGCTGACCAAGAATAATGAAAGTCACAGGAACTACCAAAAGAATAAACTCATCTGTTTTGGAAGAAATACATGCAGAAAGTTCCTTGGAAGCAAGGAGAATGAGATTTCCCCAGCACTGTCCCATACTGTTAGAATAGAACAGTTCCTGGAAAAGGATGTCAGTCAAGCTTGGAAAATAGTGAGGCAATGAACAAGAACAAGATCATCCACAAGCTGCCTGAAACCATGGGCTCAAAATTCAGAACTACTGTGAGGATTGTACAGGACTTGGCAGTGTCTCTTTCTAATGTGCACAGGGCTGCTATCAGTCAGAATCAAAGCCACTTACCAACCACAAGATGCTTAAAATATACTACAGAGTGAAGCAGATCAATTTAAAGTGATTTTCTCAAAGGATTATCATCAGAAGAAAATGGCATGATTTCATTAGCTTGAAATTATATAATAAAATTTTAATAAGATACACAGAGGTGATGGTTTTTATCAGGTATGAAATTTCAGCCACAAGTTTTAGTATTAAATGTTCAGCATTGTGTCAACAATAATTCTTGGGATAATATGACACAGTTTCTAAGTTTATGTAATTGAAACTACCTATCCAAATAAATGAAGAATACGAAAATTGGTGAAACATAGTCATCTAGCTATTTAAGATGTGCCTCTTCGAAGTAATTTTTGTGATTGATAAAATAATATTTAATGTTATGTATTTAATTTAATGTTGTAGATACCCATAGAAATATTTAGGATTAATGGATAAAATACCTAAACAATATAAAATTCACACTAGATCTTTGTCACAGCATATCACATATTGAGGTCTGTAGGAAGCTTACTCTAAGGGAGAATTTATCATGTGGGATGTTTATTAATTAGTGCTCTTCAAATCAATGTATGTGAAAAGTGAAGGGAAAGGAGATTGTACAAAAGGAGAAATGAACTGTGACTTTATCTCAACCAATACTTGTGGAAAGTGCTAGAGTTGCAATGGTCCTTCACTGGTACATCAAGTACGCCTTCCGCAGCTCTTGCACTTAAGGCTGCACATTGACCAGGCACTGGGGTGTGGTTACCACAAGGAAGGGCACCTGGGACAAGGCAGCTGCTTTCAACAGAGGTCGTCCTCAATAACTGAGGGCCAATCGTTAAGGAGAGAGTTTTGCCATTCCAGAAAGTTGAGATGATGGTGAAATATCAGAGCTCTCTCGTGAAATAAAAGGTTGCCATATTATCAATGGAAGGAAGTAATCTTTGTCCACAATTTTGGAGAGGTATGTATTAAGAATTTCATCTGTTCACTTCCATTCACTTAGTGTTTTCTTCCTATATTTGTACCATTAGACTAAAATATCCACTTCTAGGAGGAAAATAATGACTGTTTGCTATGATTTGTGACCACCAAAGATGTGATGAGAAAGTAATGCTGATTTGATAAAAATTAATTCGGATATTGAATATTTCTTAGTTTTCTATATATGACATTAACATAATACGTTGCACGCGTTTTCATATTGCATGTAAATATTGACTCTTCTAACTGATTCTACAAGATATAAAATAGATTTCCTAAACATATTGGACCCAATAAGTAAAACAAACATCCTTAATATTTAAAAGTGTTTACTCTTGATACACTGTTTATATTCACTGCTTCCTAATTCTAAGGATTTTCTGCGTTTCTTGAGAAGACTAAATAAGGTGGAGTGCAAAGCACTCGCAGTAGATAATAAGTATGGAAAAAACTAGGTTCATAAAATTCTTTTTGTTACCATTTTCATCCTAAAAAAAGGACAAGCAAATGTTGTGGCCAATTTGTTGTCCTGCTCTGCTGTGATGGTGTGACGCTGCGGAAGGAAGCCCCATGAGAGAAGCTAGAGTGCAATAAAATAGATAAATAAATGAAAAAGACAACTGTGGAAGCCCTTTTACAGCATATGTTCTAGGGCAACGGTTCTCCACCTGTGGGTCGTGACCCCTTTGGGGGTCAAGCAACCCTTTCACACGGGGCGCCCGATTCATAACAGTAGGAAAATTACAGTTGTGAGGTAGCAAAGAAAATAATTTTATGGTTGGAGTCACCATGACCTGATTAAAAGGTCGCGGCATTAGGAAGGTGGAGAACCACTGTTCTAGGGGACAAGCACATTAGTGAAGCAGTCCAGCATCAATTATAGCACTTACTTTTACTTCTTTATATTTTGTAATCCTGGGGAAGAGATAATATGTGCTAACTTTCTGTTGTCTCATGTTCCCCCCGTCTTTCATTTCTCTTTGAATTACAGTCTGCAGGAAAACGGACACAGTGCAGCACTTAGCTGACATTTGGTAGCATCACTACTACATTCCTCAATATACTATATTAAGCTAACATACCTGTTCTTCTCTGAGAGGAGCCCCCCTCTTTTGTAAAATAGCATGCAATGCCTTCTCCCCCCAAACCTCAGCTCTCATTGTTCTCTTTTTGTACTTTTCATGGGTGAACGCTCCGTTCACGTGTCTCTCTCTTTCCTTTCCTTTTCTTTCTTGTTTGGTTTCTCTCCCCCAGTAGGATGTTGGATTCCTGAGAACAAGTGCTCCTTCTTTGTTGTCCAGCAGTTTTGCCAGTGTTGCCACATAGGATGAATTAAACAAACAGAATTTGCAAGCTGTAAACATTCCCCCCTAGGTATGTCACTGTCGTAAGATATACTTGCATGGCAGTATGCTATGGTCTACTCACAATCCTACTGAATGAAATGTATTTCAACTATTAATTATTTTACTTAAAACAAACATATTCTCCAAACTAACTAATAGAACCCATCACATGGCTACTTTACATAAGATTTCGAAGACTGTAAATCGGTGAGAAAGCAGGCAACCTTATCTTTCTCCCACAGACCTGGTGGGTTTGAACTACTGACTTTATGGTTAGCAGCCAACAATTAACCTATAGCAACACAAAAACACACACAAGCAAACTCACAAAAGTATAGAGAGGCAACCACACACACCAAAAAAGGTGCTTTCAAAAGTACATGAAAAAAATTGAGGGATAATGGAATTTTTTCCATGATTTTTTGGAAGCCACCTCATCTATACCACAGAACTTTTTCCCTTTTCTTTTTATTTCTAAATATTTTATTTTGAAAATTATTTCCAATATAAACAAAATAAGATAAATGATCCTGAAAAAGTATGTTATCCTTATGTAACAAAAATACTGATAAACTAATGACAAAACTTGTGAATATGTACCCCACCTATGAAAGTTTGTAAGCCAACCACTTAATACCTCTACCACCCCAATTTTGAGTATCCAATTTATATACTGACCACTTACATCAACCCAGTTCTCTGAGAAGACAATCATATTTTTCAACATGAATAGCCCTCATTCCAATTGGAGCGTTGTGAAATCTGCATCCATAAGAAAAGTCAAATCCGGATAGGCCAGTCATAAAATAAGCAACAATGTGCACCAGTTCACAGGCTCAAAGATCTCCATCTGGTTGGGTTCTGGTCAACTCATTGTGGGCTGCCTCAATCAGCCTCCACAGGGTGCCCATTGGTCGCCTTGCCTTTAGACTATGGGCTCTTACCAATACTCCACAAGCCTAGCACTCTCATGCAAGGTCATAAACTTTAGGATGGTCAATCAGCACTCGTCTTCTCCTTTTTTTCCCTGTAAAGCATGCCCACAGGTGTTAGTGCCCAAACTCAACCCATCTCTTTATTGCTGCATTTCTCCCACTTCCACTGAACAAGTAGATCCAGGTGGTCAACTAGCAAGCACTTCAGCCTGCTCACAGGCTCCTTTTTAAAAAATCATCTAATTAGAAGCTCATAAAACTCTTATCACAATCCAAACATACATCAATTGTGTAAAGCACATTTGTACATTCATTGCCCTCATTATTCTCAAAACATCTGCTCTACACCCAAGGCCCTGGCATCAACTCCTCATTTTTTTCCACTCCCTGTTCCCTCCTCCCTCATGAACATTTGATAATTTACAAATTATTATTTTTTCATATCTTCACCACTGTCTGGCCCCAGGGAAGAGGTTAAATGTAGATCCTTGTAATCGGTTCCCCCTTTCCAACCGACCTTTCCTCCACCCTCCCAGTATTGCCACTCACACCACTGGTCCTTAAGGGATCATCTTCCCTGGGTTGCCTGTGTTTCCAGTTCCTATCTGTACCACTGAACATCCGCTGGTCAAGCCAGATTTCTAATGTGGAATTGGGATCATGATAGTGGATGGGGAGGAAGCATTTAGGAACTAGAGAAAAGTTGTATGTTTTGTTTTGTTGATTATATAAACACATTTGACTGTGTGGACTATAAGACACCATAGATGGCTTTGAGAATAAAGGGAGTTATAGAAGACCTCATTTTTGTTCTATGGAACCTGTACATAGAAGAATTCACAGTCTTTTGACCCTAACAATGAGATACTACACGGTTTAAAATCTGGAAAGGTCTAACACAGAGTTCTATTCCTTCACCATACCCTTCAATCTGTATGTTGAGTAAATAATCCAAGAAAATGGATTCTATGAAGAAGAATGAAAAATTAGGATTTTTTAAAAAACTCATTAATAATCTTTCATATACAGATAACATGGCATTACTTGTTGAAAGCCAAGAGAACTTAACAGGCTGACTGATGAAACTCAAATACTGCAAAATTCAGTGTGGACTACAACTCATTATAAAGATGATGAAAATCTCACAGCTGAGCAAATAGATGACATCATGATAAAAGAAGAAAAGATCGATGTTTTCAACCATTTCATTTTAATTGAATCCTCAATTCTCATAGATGCACCAGTCAAGGAATCAAATGATGCATTGTACTGAATAAATGATTGAACGTGGCACTTGAGAACAAAGGTATTTTGACCCAAGACATGGTGTTTTCAATCACCTCATATTCATGAGAAAGCTGGACAATGGAAGAAGAAGGTCACAGAATAATTGAACACAAATAACTTATGCTGTTGAGGAATAATATTTTAATCATTTAATTAGGGGCTCATACAACTCTTATCACAATCCATACATAGGTCAATTGTGTAAAGCACATTTGTACATTCATTGCCCAATTCATTCTCAAAACATTTGCTTTCCACTTAAGCCCCTGGCATCAGCTCCTCATTTCCCCACCCCCTCCCCACTCCCACCTCCTTCATGTACCCTTGATAATTTATAAATTATTATTTTGTCATATCACTGTCCGTTGTCTCCCTTTACCCACTTTTCTGTTGACCATCCCCCTGGAAGGAGGTTATATGTAGATCCGTGAAATCAGTCCTCCCTTTCCAACCCACCCTTCCTCCACGCTCCCAGTATTGCCACTCACACCACTGGTCCTGAAGGGATCGTCCGCCCTGGATTCCCTGAGTTTCCAGTTCATATCTGTACCAGTGTACATACTCTGGTCTAGCCATATTTGTAAGGTAGAATTGGGATCATGATAGTGGATGAGAGAAAACCTAGAGGAAAGTTGTATGTTTCATTCTTGCTACCCTGCACGCTGAAGCTTGTCTCCCCCCAGTGACCCTTCCGTAAGGTGATGTCCAGTTGGCTACAGATGGGCTTTGGGTCTCTACTCCTCACTGCCTGTCATTCCAAATGATATGATTTTTTGTTCTGATACCTGATCCATTTGACACTGCATAATTTCACAGGTTGGTGTGCTATTGCCATGTGGGCTTTGTTGCTTCTGAGTTAGATGGCGATTTGTTTACCTTCAAGCCTTTAAGACCCCAGATGTTATGTCTTTTGATAGCCAGGCACCATCAGCTTTCTTCGCCACATTTGCTTATGCACCCATTTGTCTTCAGCAATCATATCAGGGAGGTGAACAAACAATGATATGATTTTTTGTTCTTTGATGTCTGATATCTGATCCCTTCGGCACCTCATGATTACACAGACTGGTGTGCTTCACCCATGTGGGCTTTGTTGCTTCTGTGCTAGATGGCCACTTGTTTGCCTTCAAGCCTTTCAGAGCCCAGATGCTACATCTTTTGATAGCCGGGCGTCATAAGCTTTCTTCACCACATTTCTTATTCACCACTTTGTCTACAGTGATTGTGTCAAAAGGTGAGCATCATAGAATTCCAGTATAATAGAACAAAGTCTTCTTGCATTCAGGGAGTATTTGAGTGGAGGCCCAATGTCCACCTGCTCCCTTAATACTAAACCTAAAAATATATGCACATAGATCTATTTTCCCATCATCATATATAATTATATTTACATACATACATGCCTTTCTTTAGCCCTCTATACATGCCCGTTGCCGCCTAACTCTTTCCTCTATTTCCTTTGACTTTCCTCTTGTCTCACTATCATGCTCAGTCTTCCTTTGGGTTTCAGTAATTCCTCTCGGTTACATTACCCTTGATCACGCTCTACCAAGCCTCCTATATCCTCCTCACCACCGATTTGGATCACTTGTTGTTCCCTTGTCCCTGGGTTTGTTAACACCACTACCTTTCCCCCTGACCGAATGCAATATGCCCGTGTGGAGTAGGGAACCAGTGTAGGGCCTGAGGTGAGAGCCCCAATCCCAATTATTTGGAAATATGCTCTTTACCCCTGACTACCTTTAACATTCAGTCCTAGAGAGGAGCTTTCTTCATGGTTCCAGATTTTTTTCCAGCTTCTGACAAAGACTACTGTTTCCTGAGTACTTCAAAGCACTGGGTGGAACATATATTTTCATAGCGTTCTTTGCAGGCATGGCCTAAAACCATCTAAAGATCAAATTTTAATGGCTCAAGGCGAGTGGGCTTACAAATTTTCTATTTTCCTACTTCCCAGAAAGCAACTGAGTAAAGTGTGGCTTTATCTGACCTCTGGTTAGACAAGGAAAAAGTACCATGAGGGAGAAATCAAACAAACATTTGCTCTCCATCTTATGATTTGTTTCTCTATTACCCCACTCCCAAGGTACCATACTGTGTTAGTCTTGGTACTTTAAAGAAACAAATGCACAGAAACTCATGTATAAGACAGTTTTATATAAAGGTTAAGTGTGTATCAAGAAAACATCCCAATCCAGTGCTGCCCAAGCCCACAAGTCCAACATTAACCCATATGTCCAACACCAATTGACAAAGTACTCCTCCATGTCAGAACACAGACACAACAATACAGACTGCAGGATGAAAGCCGGGTCAGTGAATGTGTAAGTATCTCAGCGCTGGCAGGCGTCTCCGCACAGGTTATCCAGCACGCAGGGCTGCATCGGGGTAGGTCCATGTGGCTCCTCCTCAGGGATGTCTTGCAGGAAGTGAGCCTTGCCAGCTAAGGCAACTGCCCTCTGGTTGAACCATCACAAAGAAAAGATCTGAGAACTAGAAAGGTGAGAGGCTCACTGAGCCATTTATCACTCTGCCCTTCAATTAACCCCATATGTGTTTATCAGCCAGGTTGGCACAATAGACTAACTACCTCATTCATCTTCACCTTCAATATACATATAAGAAGTTCCACAGTTGAATGCTCACCTTGCTTTTGTTGATAATATTTAACTTCTCAATTTTTGCCATTGGTGAGGCCCATGTGTGTAGTTACCATTATGTTGTTGAAAAGAGAGATTTTTAATGAGGAAATTTTGGTCAAGCAAAATTCTATCATGCAGACTTTAGATTTATTTCTATCAATAAGACCATATTTTCCAACCACTGTTCCTTATTTGTTCCATTTTGTTACTTCAAAATTCCAATAGTTATCAGTACATTTTGATTGCATGGCTTAAGTGCTTTGTGTATAAATTTGAATAATAGATGTATTAATTGATATTTATTTGCAGGTATGAAAATATCCTATCAGTGAGAACACTGTAGTGCAGTATAGACCTTGACATGCCCTTTTTGATAATTAATGCAACAACAGTCCTCTTGAATTTACAGTAAACCTATGAATGCCTGATGCAAAATGGGCTATGTATGTCAACCCATTTCAGTTCACTAATTCATAGGGTATCTATTTTATTCAAAATCATTTTATTAGGAGCTACTCCAGATATACCATTCAATCGTTCAAACTTATCAAGCAGTGTTGTACAATAGTTACCACAATCCGTTTGAAAACATTTTCTTCCTCCTTCATATCAACTGTCCTATACCCCCTCAACTCCCTCAGTTTAGCCCCCAGTAACTTTGATTCTAATTGTTTTCTCCATAGGTTCCTCAGGATACCCATTTTATGTGTTCTATTTCATTTTTATAAACTTCCATTTTCTAAATGTATACAATGTAAATTTAATCTTTTGTTTATTAATAGATGTTTATAAGCTTTTCTGCTCATTTCGACTTATACCCAAACCTTTGTTCCATCCATGGCATTAGGGCTGACTTCACTTTGAGGAGGAAGCTCTTTCCCGGTCATATTTTGAGTGCCTTCTAACATGAGGAGCTCCTCTTCTGGCCCCTATCAGACTCTCCTCTGCTGCTCTTAATAAGGTTTGCAGTGGCTAATCCCTGAAAAGTGAATGGGACAATCGTTCTTCTTAGTCTGTTCTGAATGTGAAAGCTTTACTAAAACCTGTACATCATTGGTGGCCTTGCTGGCATTTGAAATACTGTGGCCCAGCTTCCAGAATCTCGGCAACACACAAGTTCCACCTTAGAACAAAGTGGCAGATGAGTGCTGTAGACTTAATGACGTTGTTCTTTGGTGCCATAAAATCAGTTCCTAGTCAGAGAAACCATATGTAAAACAGAATGAAATATTGACCCATCCTTATAATTGGTCTTATGTTTGAGCCCATTGAGGCAGTCACATACTAAGGTATTTCTCTTTTCTGCTATACCTGTACTTAATTAGGAATTATGTCCCTTTGCAAGGACTGGTCTCTTCTGACAACCGCTATCAAGTATGGGAGAGCATGATTTTGCCTATACTTGCTTCTAAAAAGAATTCTGACTATACTTCTTCCAAGAAAGATTTGATTGTTATTTTAGCAGCTCGTGAAACTTTCTATATTCCTTGCCAGCACCATAATTCAAATGCATCAGTTCTTCATTTATCTTCCTTATGCATTGCCCAACAATCACCTGCTTATGAGGTATTTGAAAATACCGCACCTTTAGACAGGCTCACTAAAGGTCTCAAAGTCTGATCCTTGTCTTTCAACACCTTAAAAGATCCAATGCAGCAGATTTATCAAATGCAATCAGTCTTTTGATCTCTTGACTGCTGTTTCCATGATTCCACATTACTGCCACATGCCATAGCATAATATTAAATATTAATAGAGAAAGACATCATACATTTCTTCAAATTATTTTACATTAAATTAATACTTTAAATAAAAATAACCATGGACATGAAGAAGTAAAGCCATGAAGAAGGGTGAAACAGATACATTAGCAGTATTTATAAATCAACTGTCAGATATATATTTAAGTATGACAGATACATTGCTCCAAGAATTAAAAGTTGATAAGATAGACATTTTATGATTCAAAAGTATGTATTAATATAAGCAAATTTAAAAATACCTTCATTAACATTGAGTTAATGCAAACGCATAACTCTCCTGAAGGACAGTGTGAAACTGCCCCTGTGAGCTTGTGAGACTGTAACTGTTTACAGGAGTAGAACACCCCATCTTTCTCCCAAGGATGAGCTGATGGTTTAGGACTACTGACCTTGTGAGTGTTTTAATCAGAAATATAGACACGCATAAAGTTTTATTAAAATTCTATAAATGTGTAAAGAAAATATGTAAAATGAATCCAGACAAATGTAGAACAAAAATATAGGAGGGAAAATAAAGGGGAAAGCCCCTTCTTTCTCAAAGTGCTATCTGTGTACATCAGTGTCCAACATGCACACGAGGTGATTGAAAAGACCATGGCTGCGAATCCCAATGGGATCTTAATCCCAATAGTGGCACATGCGTGCTTTAAAATATTAAATATGTTCCAAACTCAATGCATTGCTTTGTTCAATTCTTGACCACTGCTTCCATCAGTATTGATTGTGGATCCAAGGAAGAGAGAACCCTGGGAAACTTAGACTTTTTCTCCGTTTGCTGTAATGTTGCGTATGGTTCACCTGTGGGGCTCTCATCGTCATTATACTGTGAAGGAGTACACACTAAAGATGGTCATCTTTGATTTTAATCAGCAAGTGGTTCAGGTCTTCCTGTGTTTCTAAAAAACAAGGTTGTGTCATCTGCACATCCCAGAATCCTCTCATTCTAATGTCGCATTCCTTTTCTTATAATTCAGACTCTCAAATTATTTATTTAGCTAAGAGTTTGAATAAATGTGGCGAGAAGATCGAACCTTCACACACACACACACACACACACACACACATTTCCTGGTTTTCTATCACTCAGTATTCCCTCTACCACTTGTCTGTCAGTTTGCTACATCCCAAAGGCAGTGTGCTGCTCTGAAGTGGAAGCTATGTCACTGGTATCTCAGCAATGTCACTTAAAGTGAACATTTTGGGGTGGAACGTTAGACTAAGAACATACTAAGAAGGAATCAGTTGTCTACATCTTATACATAACATTGAAATAGTGTAGGATACTGAAGACTTAAGTATTTTGTCAGCAGTAATCAGGCTGTGCTTAATGATGGAGGAACAAAGCCAGACCATATACAGACCTCTGCCATCCCCTTGGCTTATGGCACAGGAAGCCAGAAGCAGCCAAGGGAGAGTTGTGGTTCCTCCCCAAGACAAGTAGTGTGGTCTGTCAGATTTTGTGCAAAATACTAGATGCTGATTTGGCATTGTGGGCTAGCTTGAGAAAGGAAAGGGGACAATACTTTGTGCATTCAGCCCAGGGGGAAGGAGGCCAAAGGTGTATAGGCGAAGACAGGAAGTAAATGACACCCAGAGAGTGGGGCCACAAGCACAGGCTGAGTGTCTGTCTATCCTCGGGCAGGGGTCCTCAAACTTTATAAAAAGGGGGCAAGTTCCCTGTCCCTCAGACCCGTTGGACGGCCGGACTATAGTTAAAAAAATATATGTGAACAAATTCCTATGCACATGGCAAATATCTTACTTTGAAGTAAGAAACGGGACAAAAACACCCGGCGGGGCCGGATAAATGTCCTCGGCGGGCATTAGTTTGAGGATGCTTACTTCTAGAGTGTAGGGCAGACATTAAAGCCCTGGAGATTACAGCTCCTCATCCCCAATGGCCTCAGAAGCAAAGTTGCCATGGACAGCACTGGCCTATAATGAGACTCCTGATCACCTGCAAGCTCCTGGCACTCAGATTTCTTGAATGTTTAACCATAGACTCTTGACTAGCATCAGGTGACTGAAGCAACCATGGGGATTTCACTGCTTACTGACTGTATGGACACCTCAACATCCCCCCCTCACCACCAGCACCAACATCTATAGGCACAGCATCTTCTTAATACTATCACCTGACTTCTTCTCCATCAATTCATTTACCATGGAATGCAAGTAATTGCTCATCATAATATTCTGGGGCCTTGTGATTGTGACCCACTGTAGTTGTTCCTTGCACACTTCTTGAAATGTCCTTGCACAGAAGAAATAAACAGCCAGGACCACATGTGGGCGACTCGGAAGGAGCCTACACGGAGTCAATGGCCAGGTAAATTGAGCTGGAGGCGGAGCTCAGTGTCATACATGCTGCCATATGATGGGCCACTTGGTTCAAATTAGAGTCAGCCATCATATTGTGAATGGAGTGAAACCTTTCGTATTTACTAATGGGGCACAATTCAACATAAGATTCTACAGCTGCAAAAACCTACTAATAGTCTGAACTTGGAATGTATGAAGCGTGAATATAGGAAAAAGATTAAATAGAATGCATACAAATCAAAATTTCATGTATTGGTGAGCTGCAATAGACAAGTATTGGCCATTTTGAATCATAAAAACATATGCTTTGCTATGCTAGGAATGATAATCTAGAAAAATGGCATTAATTCACTGTCAAAAAGGACATTTCAAGATATATTCAAGTACAGTGCTCTCTGTGATAGGATTCAATCTATCTGCCTTGAAGGAAACCCAATAAATGAATTATTACTCATAATTATGAACCAACCATGAAAGGTAGTGATGAATAAATTGAGGAATTCTACTACTTCCTTCAGTTGGAAATTGGACAAACATGCAAACAAGATGCACTGACAATTATTGGTGACTGACATGCAAAAGTTGGAAACAAAGTTGAAGGAAAAGTAGTTGGAAAATAGTGCCATGGTGATGGAAATAAAGCCGTAGATGGCATGATAGAATTTTACAAGTCTTATTATTTATTAATACCAAACACTATTTTTCAGTAACAAAATGGAATACAAAGAAATAAGATTGACTACAAAAGTTGGAAGAGACAATGGAAAAGTTCAGTACCAGAAGCTAAGTCCTAGCCAGAGACTGAATGCAGAAAAGACCATCAATTACTCCTTTGTTAGTTCAGCTTGAAGCTGAAGAACATTTAAACAAGTCCACGAGAGCCCAAATTTGGCCTGGAGTCTATTCCATCTGAATTTGGTGATCATCTCAAGGACAGATTTGATGTATTGACACGAATGGCAGAAGACCTGATGAGCTGTAGGAGGCATCAAAAAGAACATTTATGAAGAAAGCAAACGGCCACTTACAAGACAGGAAGGAATGAAAGGATCAAAGTGGATGTCAGAAGAGACTCTGAGACTTGGTAATGATTTTGAGTAGCTAAGAAAAATGATGAAATCAAAGAACTGAATACAAAATTTCAAAGTGTAACTGGAGATGACAAATAAAATATTATAATGAAATATGCAAAGACCTAGAACTAGAAACTAAAGGAGAAAAACATGCTGAGCATATCTCAAAATTAAAGAACTTAAGAAAATACTCAAGCCTCCAGTTGAAATATTGGGCGATTTAAAGGGTAACACACTGGAATATGCAGGAAATATTAAAAGACGATGAAAACAATACACAGTCTCTGTTCCAAAGAGAACGGGTTGACATTCAACTATTTCAGAAGATGGTATATGAGTAAGAGCCAATGGGGCTGAAGGAAGAAGTTCAACTGCATTGAAAGCATTAGCCACAACCAAGGCTCCAGGAATTAGGTAGAATACCAAAAGAAATGTTTCGACAAGCTGATGAAGCACTGGAAACACTTGAGTTTCCCAGGAAATTTGGAACTCAGCTACTTGGCCCAGTGACTGGAGGAGATTGTGTTTATACCTATTCCAAAGAAAGATGACCCAATAGAAGGCTAAACTTAGAGAACAATATCATTGACACCACAGGCAAACACAATTTTGCTGAATATCATCCAACAATGGTGTTAGCAGTACATTGACAGGGAGTTGTCAGTATTGGCTAGGTGGAAAAAGGTCTATCATTGCAGATGTTAGATGAATCTTGGCTGAAATCCGCCAATACCTAAAAGACGTTTGCTTTGTTTTATTAACTATGCAAAGGCATTCAATGGTGTGGATCATAGCAAACTATAGATAGCCTTGAAAATCATGGGAACTCCAGAACACTTCATTGTGTTCCAACAGAACTTGAACATGGGTAAAGAGGCAGTTATGTTAACAAAAAAGGGGACACTGCTGGGTTTAAAATCAGGAAAGGCGTGTGTGTGTGTGTGTGTGTGTGTGTGTGTGTGTTAGGTCAGATTGAATAGAGAAACAAATCCAATTATACTCACATATGTGTAAGAAAGAGCTTTATATCAAGAAGCAGTTAAATATCAAGAAATCATCCAAGTCCAGTCTAACTCAAGTCTATAAATCCGATACTGGTTCATAAGTCCCTCTTCAGATTCATGGTCAAATGCAGTGATGCAGAATGCAGGAATATCACAGGCCAGCAATAGCAAAGCCATGTGGATCCATGGTGGGTGGGAACATGGCATGGCTCCAGCAGGTCTCGGGGTGACCATCAAGCAGGAAAGTCAATGCAGAGAGAAAGCCATGCCCACAATTAGACACCATCAGGCGGTAACCTGATTCACAGGTTGAATACCAGCCCTAACTTTTATATATCTTCACATTTACATAAAACTATGTAAATACCACAGTGTATATCATGCTTGTGATTTCTCATCAGACTTATTCAATGTATATGCTGAACAGATAATCTGAGAAGATGGAGAATATGAAGATTGTGGCATCAAAATGAGACAAAGACTTAGCAACAGCCTGCAATATGCGGATGACACAACTTTGTTTGCTGAAAAGTGAGCTCTTATAGCATTTACTGATGAAGATCAAAGATTTCACCCAAAAATATGGAGTATAAATCAGTGTAAAGTAGACACAAATCCTCAAAAGTAGACCAATAGGTAACATTGATAAATGAAGAGTTAAGACATAAAAAGTTGCATTGCTTTGAGGAACTTCATGTCACAAGACCTCGTTAAAGTATTGAAAAGCAAGAACATTATTAAGATGAGCCTGACTCAAGTCACGGGGTTTTCAATTTCCTCATTTTCATGTGAAAGGTACATATTTAATAAGGAAGACCAAAGAAAGTTTGATGCCTTTGAATTGAGGTGCTGGAGAAGAATGTAGAAAGTATCGTGGACTGATAAATTGTCAAACAAATCTGTCTTTGGAGACTTGAGACCAGAGTGCTCTTATGAGGCAAGGGTGACATGATTTAGTCTCATGTACTCTGACATGTTGTAAGGAGATACCAGTCCCTGGATAAGGACACAATGCAAGATAAAGTAGAGGGGAAAGGAGAGACAGGAAGTCTCCCAACATAAGCCTAGGATCAATTGTGAGAATGGCACAAGACTGGGCAGTGTTTGTTCTGTTTGTAAAGGTTTACTAAAGGTCTGAACTGACTCGATGGCATGTAAAACCAAAAATAACTGTCATCCCGTTGTTCTTGCTTCTGGCTTGTTTATTCTGTCTATCCCTTCCAGGTACCATCACAAGACCGAGTACAACGAAGTAACAACAGAAAGTAAAACAATAGCTACAACAACAACAATACACATACACATGCGTACACACATAAATGTATGAATAGTTCAGGGTCTGTTTGTTTTCCTTCACGGGTGCTTTCCAGTCAAGTCTGATGGGGTGCCATGACCCGGCACCGCCTCTATCCCTGGGGACTTCATTGCTCTGCTCCCCCCGCTGCTCTGCTGCATGCCCCCAGAGGCTGGTTTCAGCGTGAGAGCTCATGGCGGCACAATTCCTGTGGTGTGTATCTAGTGTCGCCCCCAGTGGTGCTATGGGTTAATGAATGCTGTGTTTCACGGTGGTGCGGGCCCTGTGGTCATCTCTGTGCATTGCTGTTCTGAGCAGGAACATTGTCCTCAGGGCTTGATGAGCCAGGTTGTGCTTGGTGCTTTTTAAATTATTTCCCTCTCCCCCCTCATTGGCTCCTGTGTTTCTGACCAGACCAGTCTCTTTTCCCCTCTTCTTGAGCTCTAGCTTCAGTGCTGTCCTCTGAAGGGAATTCTTCTTGGGGGGGAGAGTGGTGCTGTACACTTAGTTGGTAATGAAGCCGGCCCCTCAGGTGTCTCTATAACAGTTCCAGGGGGACATGGGGATAGGGGAAGCAGGGGAAAGGAAGAGGATGTTAATAAGCCCAGAGGCAAGGGAACAACAAGGGATCCAAATTCAGTGTCAAGGAGGGAGTCGGAGGTCTGGCAGCACTTTATCAAAGTAAATGTAACTGAGAGGCATTCCTAAAACCCAAATGAAGGCAAAACATGATAGTGGGGCAGGAGGAAAGTACAAAGAAATAGAGGAAATAACTAGGAGACAAAGGGTAGTCATAGAGATTTGAATACAGGGATATAAAGATGTCAATATATTTATATACAATGAAGGGGAAATAAATCTATGTACATATATTTATAAGTTGAGTATTAAGAAAAAAGATGGACAGTGGGCCCCTGCACAAGTACTCCCTCAACACAAGAACACTTTGTTCTAACAATTCAGCAGTCTGAGATGCTCACCTGCCCAGCACGATCACTGAAGACAATGGAAGCACAAGCAAGTGTGGTGAAGAAAGTTGATGGTGCCCGACTACCAAATGATATAGCACCTGAAGTTTTAAAGACCTGAAGATAAACAAGCAGCCATCTAGCTAAGAAACAACAAAGCCCACACGGAAGATGCACACCAGCCTACCCCGATATGAACGCTGAAGATAAAGTAAGAGCATAGGCAAATGCAGTGAAGAACGTTGATGGTACCCAGTTGTCAATATATATAGAATCTGGGGTGCCATAGGCTGGAAGATAAACAAGGGGCCCTCTAACTGAGAAACAACAAAGCCCACATGGAGGAAGCACACCAGCCTGTGAGAGGACAAGATGTTGAAGGTATCAGGTATCAGGCATCAAAGACAAAAAAAAATCATAGCATTGTGAATGAGGGAGAGTGCAGAGTGGGGACTCAGGGCCCATCTGGGGGAAATTGGACATCCCTTTGCAGTAGGGCTGCAGGGAAGAGATAAGAGATGAACCAGTCAGAGTGCAGTGTAACAATGATGAAATAGACAATTTTCCTCTAGTTCTTAAAAGCTCCCCCCACTCACTATCATGATCCCAATTCTACTTTACATATCTGGCTGGACTGGAGGATGTACACTGGCACAGATAGGAACTGGAAATACAGGGAATCCAGGACAGATGAACCCCTCAGGACCAGTGGTGAGAATGGCAATAGCGGGAGGGTGGAGGGAAGATGAGGGAGAAAGGGGGAACAGATGACAAAGTCTACATATAACCTCCGCCCTGGGGGACGGACAGCAGACAAGTAGGTGAGGGAGTTGTTGGATGGTGTAAGATATGATAAAATAATAATAATTTATAAATTATCAAGGGTTCAGGCGGAGAGGGAAGCAGGAGGGAGGGAAAATGAGGAGCTGATACCAAGGGCTCAAGTAGAAAGCAGGTGTTTTGAGAATGATGATGGCAACATATGTATGAATGTGCTGGACACAAAGGATGTATGTACAGATTGTGAAAAGAATTGTATGAGCCCCTAATAAAATGAATTAAAAATAACTTGATTCAATTTTCTAATTAAATGACTGTCTCTTTGTACATTTACAAGTTCCATTTAAGCACAATAAATCATTGTGGATTTGTCATTCTTCTCAATCTTCTCCATAATTTGTTATGATCCACACAGTTGAATACAT
Source organism: Tenrec ecaudatus (assembly GCF_050624435.1). Lineage (NCBI taxonomy): Eukaryota > Metazoa > Chordata > Mammalia > Afrosoricida > Tenrecidae > Tenrec > Tenrec ecaudatus. Next base: position 140,248,887 of record NC_134548.1, read on the forward strand.
TTTCACAGTCTATAAAACAAATGTTTTTCTAGTTTTCTCTGCTGTCAGCTATGATGCATCTGACTTCCGCAATAATATTCCTTGTGCCATGCCCACTTCTGAATCAGGGTTGGATTTCCATCAATTCATAATTGAGAGGGGAGGATGGCACCATTTTTTATAAACAGAATTTTCAATACTCATAGGATATCCCTAGTTATACTCAAAAAATGAGTACATACATTGCTATGATGGAAAGCAACAACAAAAACAACGGAGAATGAATTTCGTGGGCTTTTTATCACAAATGCTTCATAAGGAACCTCCATATTTGTCGTGTGTTCTTTAAGGAAATTTATTACATTTACTTCTTTGGACTCCCCACATTCACTACAACCTTCTTCGTGGCATCTCTGCCTTAAATTTATGTTTCCTCTCAAACACTTCCAAAGCACTGTTTGCATTGGACCTTGTCCTTAGATCATATTTCTAAATTCAAGATGCGTCCTCAAGTATTATATGTTCCACAAAATCATCTTCATTAGCTTCAATCTTGTTGGCTCTACAAAATAATCTTAAAATCAGGTCTTTGAGCCAGCAAAAATAATCGTAAAATCAGGTCTTTTCAGGCAAAGCTTTTGACACTCATTGAGCCTAAAGTTTATTGAGGCCAAGATCTTTTCTTAAAATTGTATATTGTGATCGTCATATTGCAGAAATTCTGAACCATGTAAGATCGCAACATCAGTAGCTATTATGTCAGTGATAATTGTACAGTATATCTCACCAATTTTTGGACTTTAGTGACAGTTGTTTTTTGTTTGTTTGTTTTCATTCATCCAGATTGATAGGTTTTCCTTTCTTAACTCATCTTTTATATCTGCCTGACCATCTTTAAAATGCTTGACCTATCTAAAAACTGTTGCTTTATGCAGAGCACCATTCCTCTGAATTTGTTACAAAACTTCAATAATTCGTTACAATGTTTACTTTAGTTTCATAAAAAATTTGATACGCAATGGATCTATGGAGTGTTATATGAGCTGTGAGAGCCCTCAATAAAATGTTTATTCAACGGATTGATATTAGATTTGACCTCAAGATATTTTTCCCATGACTTAAATATATACATTTTAAGGTACCCTACTAAAATTAATAGCCATATTGTTCACAGAATTTGTTTCCATTTATCACAGATAAATATATAAACGTGTTTTGTTGGGGAAAATTAGAGCATGCAAAGCTTGCTTGAACCACATTCTTTGTAGTAATACCTTTTGAATGACCTATGCTTCTTATCTCATAAAACCTCTGGATTTATGTTGTACCTTTACCTCATTGCCATTTTCAGTTCACAGTCATCTTTAGAAATTCCCAGTGAGCCCAATCATTTAAAATTGTTTTCCTTGGAAAAACATCAGCAAAACTTCACTGGCACACTTTCCCTTTATGTATTTTCCTATATTAAAAAATAATAAAGGTCATGAATATATTTTATTTGGAAACTTCTCACTCTATACTCCTTTCTTAACATCGTTGCATATAAAAATGCTTAATTTCCAAATCCATCAGCCTTTCCCTGCCTTTGTTCCAATGGTCTCTTAGCAGTATTTTGTTATCATGCCCATTTCTTAATATTCTCTTTTTCCCATAGCCCCTTTTCCAAATAACTTTCTCTTTCCTTTCCCTTTATATCTGTCTTATCGATTTTATTGAAGTTTATTTTAAACTCGCTTTTCTTTGTTCATCCTTTGATTATAAACATTTTCCAGTGTTTTGAAATTAGCTCCCTTCTTTACAGACTTCATTTTATCATATAAACCCATGGCTTCATCTTCTTATGGGCTTATTCCTTTCAAATTCTTATCCCCCAGTCCAAACTCAAGACTTGCTTCAGTAACATCACCTCAGTGAAATCATTATTGATCATCATTTATATTAAATAATCTTTTGAACTAAAATTTGTATTGACATATTATTCACATATCATATAATTCAATAGCTTAATCACTTTAAGAACTGTTCAATCATCACCATAATAAATTTTAAACATTCTCTTCTTTCTTGTAGTGATTGTTTTTAACTTTCTATACCCCACACTCCGAATGTCTTCTGTCATGTCTAGATTTATTTATCCTTGATTTCCTATGTAGAAAGACATACAAAACAAATTCAAGAACAAAAAATAAAAATAAACCAATAATATTGAGAAAATAAAACAGAACAATTTAAGAGAAAGCAAACTATTTTAAAAACTGAACAAAAATTAAAATGTGTCTAAAGGGAATTAAATGATAAGGTGTTACATTTCAACTTAACTGCATTGACTATTATCTACTTTAAAATGCTTTGATAGCAAGGCTATTTCCAACTCTGGACCATGTATGATCAGAGGGAATTCCCTGGAGTTCTAATATGCGAGGGGACCCAGCTAATGGATATTGGGCTTCCACTGTCATGCATAGCCTTCTGAAAATTGTATGTTCAGAATTTAAACTCTGATGCCATTCCATTCTTCAGATTTTGATTTTATTTTTAACAATCTTTGAACCGCACAGGCTAATGTGCTTGATAACTTCTCCTTACTCCAATAACATTTTTACCATACTTCGTTTAGGAGCGAGTAACCATTCCTTGTACACAGAATATATATTTACATGAGAATCGCCCTCTCTTTTTCCTAACTATGAAATCTCTGTATGTTGATATGAGGTATGGGTTCTTTATATTTCCCAGTCTTTGTCTATGTGTCTTATTTCAGCCCTGGGCTCATATTCAAATCTATAGAGAAATGGTTTTAGATACCAATGCTACTGAATATTTACTAGGAATCAGATTTTTCTCTGTCACATGGAGGCCCAGTCTCACTTTAATTTCCATGCCAAAGAAAGCTGTAAACAATATCAGATTTTATTTTTGTGTTTTACTGTACTAATTCCCATCATTACAATGTCCGAGTCAATGACAGGCTTAAACAATGTGTGCATGTGTAAAATACTTCAATGAAATCCCAAATACTCATCCAAATAAAAAGCTGGTAAACTACTCAACAATTCCTTTGTGAAGTAACAGACAGAACAAGATTCTTGTTTCATTTATAAAAACATTGCCCAAGATTCTAGGCAACTGTTGCATTTATCTGTGTTCATCTTATTTAAATATTTTATTAAATGTATTAATGTATATGAATTGTACAGTTATAGAAAATAAAATAAATTAGAATTTTGTTTGATAATTTCCAACATTTACAGTAGAGGACACTCTCTTTTTTAATTTTCATACCACCTGTGGTAGTTATATAATCTGTTGCCATTTTGAGAGGATTAAGAGTAAAGGGGTAGAGTCTAGCCTGTCAGTCAGGCCACAGCTTGATGACCTCATTTGGAAGTGCTAAGGAGATTAAATAGCCCATTGTAGGCAGAGCACAGGCTCACTCTCTGGGAGAGATTGCAGCTGACAAGACACAGGGTGTCTTGTCACACTAGTGCCCTGAGCTGGAAAGGCCACGTGGAGACCCCTGCCAGCACTGAGATGCTTACAATGCCACTAGATCCACAATACTTGCCAGTTATCTTCTTGTATTTAGTGTCATTGCAAGTGTTTTGTAAGTCTGAAGAGAACGTTATAGATCGGTATGGGACATATGGGCTAATATCGGACTCATGGACTTGATCTGGACTGGGTTGGGATGTTTTCTCAGTATTCAATTTCTCTTGTATACAAAGCTATTTCTTATACACATGAGTCTCTCTATGAATTTGATTCTCTAGTCTACCCAGACTAACACACCACCTCAACACCTAAGAAATAGAAATCAAATGACTTAATGAATTGTGAAAATCTATTCCAAAAGACCTCTTTAAGTGTTAAAAAGCAAAGACATCACTTTGAGGAACATGTTAGGAACCTCAGGAAGTTTTAGATACCAATGAAGAATAAATGTCGTTGAATTATGGTGTTGTGGAAGAATATTAAGTACAAGAATGTATACCCCCCAAAACCAGAAAGTTTTCTGGGCAGAGCAGAACTTTTGTAGTACACATTTTTCCCGGTAGGCAACTCGCTTTGATTTAGTGCACCCAATGGTGTCTTCTGGGAAGATCCTCTCTTGTCACAATGAATTTTTTCGTTAAAGCAGTTTTGCTAAAACCTTGTGCTTTTCTTGTGATGGCTGATTTAAGATAACATTGTGCTGCTGTGAAATTTTTTTTCCTGTTTGGGAAAAATGCCTCTGAAATTGTCGTGATGTGGAACACAGTTTACAGGCACAGGATTGTGGGAAACACTCAATATGAGTGGTTTTCTCATTTCTAAAAAGGTGAAATGTTGACTGATGACAAACCTTTTTCTGAACATCTGTGAATTTCCCAAATGGACAAAAGTGTCAATCCATAGTGCATTTAGAATCTGTTCCAACAGGTCAGACTGTTAATCTAGCTTTCTACTTAGAGGTTCCAAAAAGATTGTATAATGGTGTGTGACCAAAAAGGCCTGATTTGTGGCAGACATGGAATTGGTTTTGCCACCATGACAATGTACCTGCTCAGACAGCCATCTCAGTGCACCAGTTTTTGGCACAAAGTAGCATGCCTCTCTTGTCCCATGCACTATACTTACATGACCTTACTCTGTGCAACTTCTGCTTGTTTCCACGAATGAAGAGGGACATAGAAGTACAGTGATTTGACAACATAGAAGAGGGAAAGAAAAAATTGAGGGTGGTACTATCACCCATCCAAACCGATGATTTTGAAAACTGTTTCCAAGAATGGAATTACAGATTTGACAAATATATTAAGTGTACCGGAGAGTACTTTGAAGGTGACAAGATTGTTTTGTAAAAAAAATAATTAATACACAGATTTGAGAAAAAATTCCTGTAGTTGGGTGGGATGGGGTGGGGTTGTTACATAGTCTGGTGTCAATTGGACATTATTAAAAGTGAAGAGGGTGGAGTTTAACATGTCAATCAGGTTGCAACTTAATGACCTCATTTGGAAGTGCTACAGATCTAAAAAGTGTGCTGGAGGCAGGACACACTCTCTCCCTGCACAATATTCCTGTTGACAAGCCACATGGAGTTAAGCTGATGGTAGCCAGGGCGCTGGAGCTAGGGAAAGCACGTGGAAGCCGAAGCTGCCAGCTGGAGATGCTTCCACCGCCACTGGATCCACAAGACTTTCCACACATTGGCCAGTGATCTTCCTGCATTAAGTATTATTGCACGGCTGTGAGTCCGAAGAAGAATTTATAGACTGGTATTGGACATATGGACTAATATCGAACTTCTCAGCTTGATCTGGACTGGGCTGGGATGTTTTCTTAAAATAGAATTATTCTTTATATAAAGCGTTTTCTTATACACACATTTGAGTGTCTATCAATTTGTTTCTCTAGTCAACCAGGACTAACACATATGATACAGGCATTAGGGTCTGATACCATTGCCTTCTAGAAGAACATTCAAATTTGCCTTGGAAGAAGTATGACCAGAAGGCTTTTTATAAGTGACTATTGAAAGACTACATTTCATTTTCTTTGAACAGCTTACTAGGAGGGAGTACATCGTGCTTGATAAACTAGAGGGTCATCAAGAAAGAAAGACCCTTGGTAAGATGGATGGAAACAGTGGCTGCAACAATGAGCATAATCATAGTAATAATTGTGATGATAGTGCAAGACTGCACAGTATTTCATACTGTTGTACATAAGATAGCATTTATATGAGTTAGGAATTACTCTACAACAGTTTTCTAATCATTTATTTGGGGACTCATACAATGCTTATCACAATCCATATATCCATGAATTTTGTCAAGCACATTTGCACTTTTGTTGTCATCATCATTTTCAAAACATCTGCTTTTCACTTGAGCCCCAGGCATCAGCTCCTCATTATTTCCCTCCATCCCCATTCCCCCCCTGCCTTGGGAACATTTGATAATTTACAAGTCATTATTATTTTGCCATAACATACACTGTCCAACGTCTCCCTTCACCCATTTTTCTGTTGTCTGACCTCCAGAGAGGAGGTTATATATAGATCTTTGTAAATGTTTCCCCCTTTCAATCTCACCTTCACTCCATCCTCCGAGTATCAACACTCTTACCACTGGTCTTAAGGGGTTCATCTTTCTTGTCTTCCCTGTGTTTCCTGTTCCCATCTGTATCAATGTACACCCTCCGGTACAGCTGGATTTGTAAGGTAGAATTGGGATTATGATAGTTGGGGGAAGATGCATTTAAGAACTAGAGGAAAGTTGTATGTTTCATCGTTACTACATCACACCCTGACTGGCTCCTCTCCTACCTGAGACACTTGTGTAAGGGTATGTCCAGTGGCCTACAAATGGGCTTTGGGTCTCCACTTCGCACTCACCCCCTCATTCACTATGATATGATTTTTTTGTTCTGATGATGCCTGATACCTGATCCCTTCGATACCTCGTGATCAGACAGGCTGGTGTGCTTCATCTATGTGGGCTTTGATGCTTCTGTGCTAGATGGCTGCTTGTTTACCTTAAAGCCCTTAAGATAAGAGATGCTATATCTTTTGATAGCCGGGCACCATCAATTTTCTTCAATACATTTGCTTATGCATCCATTTGTCTTCAGTGATCGTATCGGTAAGGTGAACATCTTGGAATGCCAGTTTAATAGAGCAAAGTGTCCTTGCATTGAGGGAGTATTTGAGTGGAGGCCCAATGTCTATCTGCTACCTTAGTACTAAACCTATAAATATATGCACATAGACATATTCCCTCATCACCATAAATAAATATATTTACATTTGTACATGCCCATATTTAGACCTCTATAAATTCTCTTTACATCCAAATCCTTGCCTCTATTTCCTTTTAGTTTCCTCTTGTCCCACTACCATGTTCAGCCTTCATTTGAGTTTCAGCATTTCCTCTTGGTTACATTACCCTTGCTCAAGCCCTACCAGGCCTCCTACAACCTCCTTGCTGCCGATTTTGGACCACTTGTTGTTACCTTGTCCCTGAGTTTGTTAATACCACTTCCTTTCTCCCCCCTACCCCCCTACCCCTCTCCCTTGTCCCCTGGAACAGTCAGCCCGGTTGTTTTCTCCTCCAGATTGTTTATCCAGGTATGTTCCCTTCTTGATTCACTCCATTTTGAGGGGTTCAGACCATGCTGATTCCCCACCATGTGGCCCCAGAAATGCCCTCTGTCTCAGTCTGCTCCAGTAAGGGGACATAGATACACATGCTGTTGTCATTTGCCCAGTCCCCTTTGTGTCCCATTAGCTCCCAGCAGGTACATCATCTTCTGAGCATGTGTGCCAGTGTGGGGCCCAATCTGATTCTTTTTATCTTCCTCCCTCCATGAATGGAGGTAGAAAGGAAAATCTACACAATAGTTCCAGTTCTATGAATTGCACAGTCTTTCACTTATTTAATTTCATGTCATGGTCATACTGAATGTATGATTAGGTCTTATCAAAGAATGAGAATTCAATTAAAATTTCCCTACATAAATATGCTTGTCTTTTGGATATTTTCCTTTGCATTGCTCTTCAAAAAGTAACTACCTCAAGACTAGCTTAGAAATATAATTGAAAATCAATCATTTTGAATTAGCAATAGTCAATATGTTTACTCTTGTTTTTTGAGGTCCTTTACTCTGTTCACATTAAGTTGTTCATAATGTTCATGCAATACAAAGTGCTAAAGTACATTTACTACAGTTTTACTGAGTACTCTCTCACATTCTCAAATGTTTAGTCAACTTAGTTTAGAAGTGCCCTCACCAAAGGCTAACATTTTAAAAATTGAGATTAATACATATATTAAATCATTCTATAGTTCAATCATGTCCAACAGAATTGTGCATTTGCTATCACAATAAGTTTCATTCCTTTTCTATATGGACACTTTGATATAATCAACACTTCAACCCACCACCACTCCATGTCGCCCTCCCCCCAAAACCCAAATTCTATTTGCTGACTCTGTAGCTTCATCAGTCCTGGATTTCATAATCCCCAAAATGAAAAAAAAAATCATACACTGCAACTTCAAGATGGTGAACCGCAGTGACACGACACTCCTGAGATACTCTAATACTTTTTTAATTATTAAATCACTTTATTGCAGACTTGTAAAATCCTTATTGCAATCCATACATACATCCCTTGTGTCAAGCATATTTGTACATTTGTTGCCATCGTGATTCTCAAAACATTTGCTTTCTACTTGAGCCCTTGGTAACAGCTCCTCATTTTGACCATCCCTTCCTGCTACCCCCTCCCCCATGAACCCTTGATAATTTATAAATTAATATTATTTTGTCATATCTTATACTGTCTGATGTCTTCCTTCACCCACTTCACCACTGTCCACCCCCTAGGGAGGAGGTTATATATAGATCCTTGCAATCTGTTCCCCCTTTCTCCCTCACCTTCCCTCCACATCTCCCGGTATCGCCACTCTGACCACTGGTCCTGAGGGGTTCATCCTGGATTTCCTGTGTTTCCAGTTTCTATCTGTACCAGTGTACATCCTCCGGTTCAGCCAGATTTGTAAAGTAGAATTGGGATCATGATAGTGTGGGGGAGGATACATTAAAAAACTAGAGGAAAATGATAAGTTTCATCATTTCTACACTGCACCCTGACCAGCTCGACTCCTCCCTGTGACCATTCTGCAAGAGGATGTCAATTGCCCACAGATGGGTCCTGGGTCCCCACTCTGCACTCCCTCTCATTCACAATGCTTTGATTTTGGGGGTCTTTGATGCCTAATACCTGATCCCTTTGATGCCTCCTGGTCTCATAGGTTAGTGTGCTTTGTTGTTTCTCAGTTAGATCATCGCTTGTTTATCTTCAAGCCTATAAGACCCCAGACTCTATAAATTTTGATAGCTGACCACTATCAGCTTTCTTCGCCACATTTGCTTACGCACCCATTGTCTTCAGTGATCATGCCAGGAATGTGAGCATCTCAGACTGCTGAATTTTTAGAATAAAGTGTTCTGGTGTTGAGGGAGTACTTGAGTAGGGGCCCACTGTCCATCTGTTTTCTTAATACTAAACCTATAAATATATGTACAGAGATCTATTCCCCCTCGACATATCCAAATATATTTACATCTGTATATGTCTGTATTTAGATCTCTATAACAATGAAAAAAACAATGCAACTCCCCAATACATAAGGTTTTGGTAACCAGGTCAAGTCCCTTCACCCTGCCCCAACCTGTGTGCCTGCCTCTCACCAAAACTCCTATGCCCCTTGCTGACTCTTTCAGTTCATCGGTCCTGGTTTTCATACACCAAAAAATGAACAAATAATAACACAACTCGAGAGGGTGACCCCTAATGACATAATACTTCTTAAATACTCCCTAATATGTAGAATCAAAAACAGAACAAAACAATGCAATCCAAAAATACATTAAATTTTGGAAACCAGATCAGGTCTAGCATGCATCTTACGGGGAATCTACTGACACATTTTAAATGGTCAAGTCAGGTTTATGCCTTTGACCTTCTCTACTCATCTCTCCTGTGCATTCCATTTAAAACCGCTTTCCTCCTATCCCTCCATTGTGGATAGAGGGAGTTCACCGGAGGATTATTTCCTATGTAGGTCCACCAAATAACCTTGCATTCCCATAATCATCCATAGCCTTCTGCAAACCAGATTCTTAGACTTTAGGCTCTGAAACTAATCCCTCCCTGTGGGAAACAGAAAGATTTATCTCAAGTCATCTCCCCCAGATATGTTAGACTTAGGCACTGCTTGCAGCTAATGGTAAATAATTGTCAAGTTACCTCCCTAAAAGCAGTCAATTGCCATATTACTGTCTGGTCCCACCTAGGCAGGGCCTGCTCCCTGCTGCTAAGGACAATGGGCTGTTTCTCCCTAAAAGTTTGCAGTCATTGATGTGCTTCCTGAAGGTGGAGTTCATACCCTACTGGTAATATTCTCTATAGTTGAGCCAGGGAACAGGTCAAACTGGCTCAAAGTTAGGCTGCCATCCTGAATCTAGGATCTGCCCATCTTGCCACATGTATACCCCCAATCCTTCCTCTTCCTATTGCATGCATATCCCCTAGATCACCTCCTCCCATTACTGTATTACCTACAGCACGACTCTTTCTTGTGATGTATGTCTTCACCTGTAATTAGGGGACCTGCATGTCCCCAGAGAATATAAAAGCCTTGGTTAGCATTAAATATCTCTCTCTCTCCACGTGGACCACCAAGTGAGGCTGAGGTGAGCATTGCTACCATGAAATGTGTCTGATTCCATTATTTCTATCTCTCAAGCTCTTTATGACTTTATTATAATCTTTACTTATTATCGCTGTACAATTGTGCCTATCAGACCTTGATGATGTGTTAGGGGCTGGATTACCCTGACACCTCCCTTTGACTATGGATTATGTGCTTTACAATCCTTGGGTGACTGATGATGGTGTGCTTCTTCCATGAGGACTTAGTTGACATTGCCCTTAGCTCAAGACAAGCTTTTAAGACCCCAGACACTATTTTATCTGATAGCCAAGCACCGTCTAATTTCTCCACCACATTTTCCTATATCACTCATTTCCTTTGAAAGACTTACTTTTTAAATGTTATAACTAGATTTTACAAAGTACTTATTTAAATAAATGATGCTCAAAATGTTACATTGATTTATATTTTAGGATTACTTTAATAGTTTCTTCATAATTTTTGACCCACAAAATGCGAATCAACACTTGCCATACAAAATCCAACAGAACATAAATCTAGCAGGTATAGTCACCTCCCCACCACTACAAATCTGATCTGAAATTGGAAAATAATGGGCACTTGCAAGATTCCTAGTGTGGATTAGGAGAGAATTGTGCAATCATTATTCTAGTAAACCTGTCACATCTTCCATACACAGCTGCCGAGAATGTCCAGGTTCCTTTCAGACGACCAACCCCACTGTGAGGAAAAGATCTTGGATAAAATGGACTTTTAGGAACCAAATAATGCATCATTATCATTGAATTCTGCATGGTGTATTGAAGATAGTTAACATGTTCTGAATTAACGTTTACTGCCCCTTTAAGTTTTTTATGCCAAAAATATTTTTCACTATTCTGTAAGTTATTTCCCTAAATTAATGAAAATATTCAAACAAAATAAATACAGATAGCAAACAGAAACTCCACATAGAACAATATAAATTATGCAAAATATTTAAATTGAATTAAACAGTAGGTTAAACTCAATGAGCATATAATGCTTTAAAAATATGCTTTTTGTTTTCCCCCAAAGCTTTAGCTATGATGTTCAACTCCTAAAAGCTATGATATTTAACCACTATAACTTCTTTAATCTAAATTAGAAATATATTATATAAATTGAGAGGTTAGATAATGAAGGGATTATCATAGGTATTTGAGAAAATGTTACATCACTATTTCACCCTAGTCAATGATGAAGTTACGTTTCAAATCAGTAAAGCGGTCTACATGAAAACTTTGAACAATGGGATATTCCAGGTTCCAAATTTTTTAATATGGATCTTTTCCCCAAGTCTCTGTAATTCCCACCAAATGATTGGATGACACTAAGAAATTAGGACTTATGTAACTTTAAAACAAGGGATTAGTTAGTTTTCCTTACCACTTCAGGCTATAAGGTGGGGAGGGGGCATCTTTAATGAGACATCTTTGATATAGCATTGGGGAAGAGAGGAACCCCATGGACCTTGGAAGAACATGTTCAAGATCTCCTTCAAGTGTTTTAGACTGCAGACCAAATGCACCACAGACTGTGGCATTGAGATTCAGGGTAGCAGCTCTGAGACCATGAGGTACATGAGATTATAGTATAGGATGGTAGGGCAGCGTGCAGGTGAGCAAGTATCCTGGCCCATGGATGCAAAGGCCAAGGGACCACATGGCTGAGAGGCTAAGAGCTAGAAAGACACTTGGCTACCTTGTAGCTGAGAGTCTAAGAACCAGAGAGACACTTGACTGTGACTGAGGACATCAGAGACTCTATGCTTACTGTTTGCTGGCCCTAATTTGTGTTAACCTATTAACTTCCCTAATAAACATTCTCAGTTTTGAGTTTTGTCTTTGAATTCTGTGTTGCCATTGTAATGAATTACCGAACCCAGTATAGATGCTGAATAAAGTTGGAGGAACAAAGACTACCAGAGTAGGTAAAGAAAGAAGGACGATGGCCATGCACCTGATATATGCTTCATGACAATAAGAAAGCCAGAGGACGATATGACACTGTATTGCCATTTATTGCAATAGTCCCCCAAGGATAAATTCCATAAAGTTCCAGAATAGTATTTGCATGAAATAAACAATGATACTGAAATATCTAACATCTAATATCTAACATCCAATAACACATGTGTAGATTGAAGCTTTCATTTAAAAATATACCTAACAAAACTTTGAATTTTTATATGCTTTCGGTTAGGATATACTTCTCGAGGGAGAGAATACATTCATTATATGACTACTACCTGCTAAATTAAGAGTTCTCATGATAGAAACATAGCTCACGTAAGATTTATGTTTTACTAATATTTCAAGGCCATTCACTCATTTTCCACATATTTCCTGGCTTTATAAAATTGTATTATATCATTCAAATATTTTATCTTCCTAAATCCACATTTCCTATATTATCTGAGTATCTGTGAGTATTGCTCCAAATTTTCTATTACTTCAATGGTCCTTTTCTAGATCTTTTCCAGGTGAGTTTTTCTGTACCCTGTTACGAGTTGTTTGGTACCCTAGAGTTGTATCCTACTGATAGTGACCCAGTGTACAAATAGAAGAAATCACTGTCCGGTCCTCACAGTTTCTGCTAAATTTGATTCCACTGTTGTAGCAATTGTGTAAATCTGTCTCATCCAGTCTTTCATGTTTTCACTGATCTTCTATATATTGCCAAGAATGATGTCACATTACAAGAACTGGCCTCTTTTGGAAACGTGCAGAGTACAAAAGATAAAGTCTTGCCATCTTAGCTTCTTTGAAACATTCTCTTATATTTTTTCAAGATAAATTCCTTTGTTGCTCTGGCAGACCACAGTACTTCAATATTATTTTTTAAACCCAAATGAAGACTGAGTATGATGGTGGGACCAGAGAAAAGTCAAAGGAAATAGAGGAAAAAGATCGGAGGCAAAGGACATTTATAGAGATCTAAATACAGGCATGTACATATGTAAATCTATTTATATATGAGGATGGGGAAATATATATATATGTGCATATATTTTACAGGTTAAGTATTAAGGTAACAATCACTGTAGACAAAGTGGGTGAATAAGCAAATGTGGTGAAGAAAGCTGATGGTGCCCGGTGACCAAAAGATATAGTCTGGGATCATAAAGGCTTGAAGGTAAACAAGCGGCCATCTATCTAAGAAGCAACAAAGCCCACATGAAAAAAGGACACCAGTCTGTACGATCATGAGGTGTAGAAGGAATCAGGTATCAGGCATCATCAGAACAAGCAATCATATAATTGTGAATGATGGGGAGTGCAGTGTGGAGAACCAAAGCCCATCTGTACCCAACTGGACATCACCTTACAGAAGGGTCATTGGGGGAAGACGAGCCATTCAGAGTGCAGGGTAGGAAGGATGAAACATACAACTTTCCTCTAGTTATTCTCGCCCCCACTATCATGATCACAATTCTACCTTACAAATATGGCTAGACCAGAGGATGTACACTGGTACAGATGGGAACCAGGAACACAGGGAATTCAGGGCAGATAATTCCTTTAGGACCAGTGGTGTGAGTGGCGATACTGGGAGCATGGAGGAAGGGTGGGTTGGAAAGGGAGAACCGATTACACGGATCTACATATAACCTCCTGCTAGGGAGAGGGACAACAGAAAAGTGGGTGAAGAGAGACAACGGACAGTGATATGACAAAATAATAATTTATAAATTATCAAGGGTACATGAGGGAGGTGGGAGTGGGGAGGGGTGGGGAAATGAGGAGCTGATGCCAGGGGCTTAAGTGGAAAGCAAATGTTTTGAGAATGAATTGGGCAATGAATGTACAAATGTGCTTTACACAATTGACCTATGTATGGATTGTGATAAGAGTTGTATGAGCCCCTAATTAAATGATTAAAATATTATTCCTCAACAGCATAAGTTATTTGTGTTTAATTATTCTGTGACCTTCTTCTTCCATTGTCCAGCTTTCTCATGAATATGAGGTGATTGAAAACACCATGTCTTGGGTCAAAATACCTTTGTTCTCAAGTGCCATGTTCAATCATTTATTCAGTACAATGCATCATTTGATTCCTTGACTGGTGCATCTATGAGAATTGAGGATTCAATTAAAATGAAATGGTTGAAAACATCGATCTTTTCTCCTTTTATCATGATGTCATCTATTTGCTCAGCTGTGAGAATTTTCATCATCTTTATAATGAGTTGTAGTCCACACTGAATTTTGCAGTATTTGAGTTTCATCAGTCAGCCTGTTAAGTTCTCTTGGCTTTCAGCAAGCACTATCATGTTATCTCTATGCGAAAGTTTATTTTTTTAATTTTTTTTAGGGGCTCATTCAACTCTTATCACAATTCATACATACATCAATTGTGTAAAGCACATCTGTATATTCATTGCCCTCATCATTCTCAAAACATTTGCTCTGCACTTAAGCCCTGAGTTTTTTTTAAGCAATCCTGATTTTTCTTTCTTCTTCATAGAACCCATTTTCTTGGATTATTTGCTCAACATACAGATTGAAGAGTATGGTGAAGGAATACAACTCTAAGTTAGACTTTTCCAGATTTTAAACCATGTAGTAACTTGTTGTTAGGGTCAAGAGACTGTGCATTGTTCTATGTACAGGTTCCATAGTACAAAAATGAAGTCTTCTGTATCTCCCTTTATTCTCAAAGCTATCTACGGTGTCTTATAATCCACATGGTAAAATGTGTTTACATCGTCAACAAAACTTGAGCAAAACTCTTTCTTGTATTCTTTGCTTTCAGCTAATATTCATATTTTCACAACCTCTTCTGAATCCTGCTTGAATTTCAAAGTGCAGCTGGAAATATTTTTAAATTATTTTAATTAAGTTTACTTTCTTGAGATATTGATATTTCTTGATGATCTCTGCATTCTACTGGTTCATCTTTCTTTGTTATGAGCACAAATATGGATGTTTTCCATTCAATTGGTGAGATGACTTTCATACAAATTTCTTGGCATCAATTATTGAGTGTTTTCAGATGTGCTTCAATTTGTTGAAATATTCCAATCGAAATTATGTCAATACCTGTAGCCTTCTTTTTTTTTACATACAGTATAAATGCTTTATTGAACAGTCTCAGCTCATCCCCATGGATCGAGTGGTCTGCCAGACATCGAGACCCGGCAGCGGACTCAGCGCAGCCTCCGAGTTTCTAGCTCCGACTCCAACAGGGTGAGCATGTCGCTCTAGCGCACGGGGCCTTTCATGTTGCGGATGATGGAGCAGCTCATGTCGCCCATGAACTCCCCGTGCAGCTGCATGACTGTCCCTGGGAGCCGCTCCTGCCCAGCACTTTGGTGATTCTGGTGTCCATGATGGCGGCGCGGCGGCGGTCGGGTGGAGAGCTCCTGCAGCCTTCTTTTCAGTACTTCTTTAGTGCAGATTTTATTTCTTCCTTCAGTTCTATTGGTTCTTGATTATATGATACTTCTTGAAACATTTGGAAGTTGAGTGATAATGTTTGTCACTCTGTGTTCCTTCTATCTTCTAGGATGCCATCTGCATCTTTCAATATTTTCCCCATACAACCCTTCAATATTGCATCTGATGGGTTGATGTTTTTCTTCTTTGGTTATCTAGGCTTGAGAAATGTCTTGCTTAGTATTTTTTTTGGTTTTATAACCCCAGGTCTTGGCACATTTCCTAATAATAATTCGTTGTCTTCTCAAGCTGCCCTTTGCTATTTTGTTTGGTTCTTTAGTGTGTCCGTTCTTACGCTTACGTTAGTTGCTATGCAATCAGGAACAAGTTGCAGAGTCTCTTCTTGCATTCATATTGCTCTTTCTTCCTTTCCTGACCTTTAATGACCCTTTGCCTTTTCTCTTCTGATGTTGATAACATCCTACATCTTTTTTGATTTGGCATTTAGATTTCTTCGTCAAATCTGTTCTTGAGATATTCTCTAACTTCATGTGTGCTTTTTTTCAAAGTTGTATTATACTCTCTTCAACTGTTTTAATTTTCTTCAGTATCAATCTAAATTTGCATATGATAACTGATGGTGTCTTCCACAGTCACACCCTGACCTTGTTTTGGCTGATGATATTGTGTTCCTCTGATATTTTTTCCAGGGACATAGTCAATTTGGTTACTATATATCCTTTCTGGTGAGGGGCATGTTTATCAATGCCATGTATTTTGTTGAGAAAAAAAAAAAGGAATTTTCAGTGAAGTCATTAGTCTTGAAAAATTCTATCATACCATCCCCAGTATTGTTTATATCATCAAAGCAATATTTTCCAAACACTAACCCTTCCTGTTTGTTTCAGAAATTTTCATCCCAGTCACGAATAATTATCAACTGCATATTTTATCAATTCCAAACTGAAGAAATTGGTAAAATTCTACATCTTCTTCATCATTGATTATAGTTCTTGGTGCATGAATTGAAATAATAGTTGTAGGAATTTCTCGTTCTTGCATTTTGACCTTGAAAATTTCTACGTTATGATGACTGTGACGCAAAGTCCTCATGGTGTAGTGGATTACACATTGGGCTGATGCTCACAAAGTCAGTAGTTCAAACCAACAAGCTCTTCTAAGTTCAAAAGATAATAAAGTTTAACACTCCTGTAAAGTACTACAGGCTCAGAAACCTACTCTGGTAGTTCTACCCTCTTCTAGAGGGTCACTAACTATGAGTAGGAGGAGATTCAATGGCAATAAGCTTGGTTTTGTGGTGCATAGTAAACTATATAGTGTCTGAATCAAAATTGTATACACTAGTCCATATCAAATCACTAATGCTTAGGATATTAAACTATGCTTTCCATTTCAACTTCAGTGACATCCGATTTTCCCAGATTCATATTTCATATATTCCAAATTCCAATTGCTAATTGATAGTGCCAACTGTTTCTTCTCTTTTTGAGTTGGCAAAGGAAGGTCCCAAAGTTTTGCTCAATATAAGTCATGATTGTTGACTCTATCTTGAGGTATCAGTTCTTCCAATTTGAAGGCCTCATATTCCAGAATTATTTTAGACAATATTTCAATGCTATTCATGAGGTTTCCAGTGTCGTCTTTCAGAAATGGGCTGCCAATTTAACTCATATCTATGTATTATGGTACTTAGTAGATTAAAGATAAATATCATTAATACTTAAAATCCAAGTTACTTGTATTCTTTGTTTAAGCAGCAAAGCAAAGTTTAAAGCAAAATCTCAAGCAAGGTTTAAAATCAATGACATTAATCTTGTAGTTAAATTTATTATGCTACCTGTACTATTAAATTCATGAAATATGAAATGTTGAATATCTTCTTCATTTATAATTAAAAGTTAATGAAATTGAGAAAATACGTCAAAATTACATAAATATTAGAACTAAAATAAGAGTTTAGTTTGAACTGTGGGACTTATACTACTTTCTTGGTTGCTAATTTGCTCCATGACCTTCAGTCAATAACCTCATTGTGTCTCAGAGGATATAATAATCCTGACCTGCTTCACAGGGGCGTTCTGTACTTTAATTGATGTTTATTAAGCACCTGGAGGTACTTTAATGAAAGTCATTATTGAAATGCAATTATTAACATTTGGGATAATGAAGTTAGCTTAGATGGTTTAACTAAACCTGATATGAACATGTTTTCTTAAGTTCAAGAATACAAAAGTTTCCTGTTGCAAAACTTTTTTTAAAAGGCCTAAAATAGCAAAAATATAAAATGAAACCATAACTGGCTGATTTGCTGACTTTAGCAGCATCAGAGCCTGCAGTTTATTGCTTTGTCTCTGATCAAGTGCATTGCAATCAATGCGAATTACTACAGAGATGCTAGGAGATAATTTTGCAAAAATGTCAAAAATGCAAAATTTGGGACAGCTGGATGGGCTAGAAATGACTGTATTGATTTTGCAAAAGTTGGTAAATTACCACAATGCTACCTTACTTTAAGGTAGATGGCAAATCTTGCATTTTAAGCAAGATCAACTCTAATTTTAAACTTAAAAAGGTTTAGTGCATTACATGCTTTACTTTCATCCATGAGAAATTTAGAAGCCATGTGCTTACCTAGTAGAAACTAGCTGTGAAATTCCCAATAGGGCCCATCCTTCTGCTGTACAATCCCTCCTTGTCTATACACTTCAGCAGGGCTTGTCTATACTCGAAGAGCACTAAAGGAAGAAGAGAAATTAGTTATATAAACTCCTCATTTATTTCTACAATAAAGGCAAGAAACAAACAAACAAAAAGAGCCAACATTTTCAGTAAAAGACATGAATAATTAATGGACATTCAATCTTAAATAATGACACACAGACATCTGTATTTTAATTAATAGTATTTAATGATATTTTAATTAGGGTCAATTATAGTTAAGCACCATAATGATGCTGAAAATATAAGGGGATCACTAACATACAGACATAAATATTTCTACAATACAACTATCGTATTCAAACACTCTGAAGAAAATTGCAGTTTTCCTCATGTAAATTTTACTCTAGACTTAAGTTGAAAATTACTTTTGGAAAAGGTAGAATTCATTTGTAAATGACTTTGATATGTATATTTTTTCAAACTTTATGTAATTACAACTTAATTTTCAGTTTTAATTAATATAAATAGTTCAATCATATTAAGAAGAGGTGTGCAATCCTCACCATAATACACTTTGAAACACTTTCCTGCTTTGGACCCATTGAGCAGCCTTGGGGTCGTGGTTACACTTGGGGCTGATATCCATAAGGTCGGCAGTGGAAATTACTAGCAGCTCCTCAGGAGAAACAAATGGCTTTCAACCCTCATAAATGGCACCTCTCAGATATTCACTGGGCATTTCCAACTTGTCCTATAAGGTAGCTATTAGTCAGCATAGATTAGATGGCAATGAGTGAGCTTGTGATTGCAGTTGATCTCTCGTATTCCCCTCCCTCCCCTTCCATTGTTATAATCATTGCCTGTAAGGTGGGATCCACTTGGTTCTGACTCATAGTGACCCTATGCACAGCAGAAGGAGACAATGCCCCATCCTGCGCCAGTCTCACAATTTTTATTATACCTGAGCCAATTGTTAAAACCACTGTCCCAATGTCTCTCTTTGAGGGCCATCCTAACTTTCTGCTGCCTCTTCTGGTAGTATGTCCAAAGCATGTAAGATGAAGCTTCACAATCCTTGCTTATAAGGAGAACTCTGGCCATACTTCTTACAACACTGCTTTCTTCATCCTTTTGTCATTCTGTGGTAATTCAATGTTCTTCTCCAGCTCCATAGTTCAACTGAGTCAATGCTTTTGTCGTCCATATTCAGTGTCCAACTTTCGCATGCATATGTAGCAATGGAAATACCAAGGGCACACCTTGGTCCTCAAAGTAAGTTCCTTGATTTTCAACACTTCAAAGAGGTCATGCATCAAATTTAGCCAACACAATGTCTTTTACTCTCTCAACTGATTGTTCCATGATAGAAATTCATTGTTTGCTCTGTAATTCACATCACAGCCCCTACCCTCAGTCCCCATAAGCCATTGTACCAATTATTGTATCTATGGATCCACTATTCTGTGATTAATAAACTGGGAAACTTAAAAGAAACAATAAATAAAAGAACAAAGGAAAAAGACAAGTAATATTATAAAGATAAAAATAAATATCAAAAAATAAAGAAAGGATCACCAGCAGTATTTTTTAAAGACAGAGAAGTTTCTATTGTGAAACAAGAGAGAAATATTTACGGCTGGCATGAATTTATGCTGGATGAAGAGGAAGGCCAACTTATCAAACACCATTATACTGTGGTTTGATTGTCCATAAAAAGGTTAACATCATCCCTGTTTGATAGTAAGTTTGTTTGAGTACCTTGCCTGTAACCAGAGGAGATCGTGTGCTTACCTAGTAGAAGCTAGCTGTGAAATTCCCAATAGGGCTTATCTTTCTGCTCTGCAAACTCTGCCTGCCTATACACATTAACAGGACTTATCTTTATTCTAACGAGCAATAAAGGAGAATAGAAATGAGTTACATAAGCTCCTCAAAATATTTGGATCCTTTTATCATCTTTTGATCACACAGGATGGTGTGCTTCTTTGTTGACAGCCCACTTAGGTAACTGCTTGTTTGAATACAAGTCTTGAATACCTCAGACATTATCCCAATTGATAGCTGGGCATCATCTGTTTTCTCCAACCCACTTGCCTAAAGAAACCTTATCTTCAGTGATCTCTTTATGAAGGCAAGTTATGAGCACATTCATGTTATGAGAAATACTTGAACTTGGATTAGGGCTAGAAATACTTTTGTGGAGCCCTGACTCCATCTGCATGTCCACAGGTTATAAATGACTTTGGTTTGCTTTAGTGGTTATGTTATGACAAAAACAGAAAGCAACAAGAAAAACAAGAATAAAAACAGTGTCTTCAATTTCTTCATCACTCTCATTAAAAATGAATAATAGATATATTGATTGGAGTTCTTTTTATTCTGATAAATACCATCCTATCACAGATAACATTGTCTTTCAAGATAGATCTTGAAATAATGTTTTTGTAGGTGAATGCAATTCCGTTCCTCTACATTGTTTCATTCCCTGCATAGTTTTCACTGATGACAGATAATATTCTCAATCATACCCCCTGCGGCAAAAACTAATTCTATTGCTAGTGTCATTCATTTATCCAATGGCATTGAATTTAACACGCTGTTGAGAAAAGAAGTTATACCAACATAAACATGTAGAATGTGCCCTGTGAGTTTCTGAGACTGTAACTATCTGTCCAGAGGAGTGGTTAGGGATTTCAAACTATTAATCCTATAGTTATCAGCCCAGTGAGTAACCACTACGAAACCATGGTTTTAGATGTTTTTGTTGTTTATTTTTGCCTTTACCTACTCATAACAGACCAAAAATGACTCAAGAAAAATTCAGGCTTTGGTTTGCTATCTTGGAATATTCTGTGGGCAAAATATTGAATGCTACAGGAAGAATCAAGAGAAGAGGGAAAGAAAGAATACACAGACCTACATAAACAAAAAGAACTTCTTGACAGTCCACCATTTCAGGGGCTACTATATGAGCAATAGCAAATGATACTGAAAGAAGTGCAAACTTCACTGAATGCATAAGCCAAATACAAGGTTCTATGAATTTATGGAATAACAATTGAAACGTTTCAGCAATCTGTTGAAGCACTGGAAAAACTCACTTGTGTATTGCCGGAAATTTGAAAGATAGCTATTTGGCCAACTGACTGGATAATAATCCATATTTTTGCCCAATCTAAAAAAAGGTGACAAAACCCAATTCTCAAAATATAGAACGATCTCATTAATATCACATGCAAGTAATTTTTGCCAAATGTCCTGCAACCACGCTTCCAGCAGTACATGGATAAGGAGTTCCCATAAGTTCAGCCTGGATTCAGAAGAGGACAGAGAACAAGGGATAAGTGATGTCATTGTTGATGTCAGATGGATCTTGGTTCATACACGAGAATACCAGAAAGATGTTTATTTGTGTTTTATTGACTATACAAAGACATTCAACTGGGTAGACCATAGTAAACTGTAGGGAGCTGCGTGTCTCCCCACCCTGGATTTTAGCCATGAATTTACTCTCGTGATACAAATTGCCCTGAGGTTTTACTGCCCTTTGTCTCAATTCCCGCCAGAGGGTGGTTGCCTTGACCCTTGCTGGGATTGGTGATCTTTCACTAACTAGCAGCTGCTATACTCATTGGTCAATACATGACTGATGGCATCTCCCCCCAGGCTCACCAGGAATGCTTCATTAGCATACTTACCTGTTTGATCAGTTGCCCGCCATTCCTTCCTTGTTTGGAGATGCACGACTATTGGCTACCTCAGCTGTACCTTATTTTACATGTGACGTAATGGTGCCAGCCTCTCGCTGGCTATTTAAACCTCTGCTCTCAACTCAATAAATGAGGCTTGATCAGATTCCTGTCTTGCCTCCATCTCTCCGCGCCCTTGCCCATCTTCATTCCTAGTCCCTCTTTCAGGTCCACGTTGTTGATGTCCCACTGGACGGGACAATAAACTATGGACAATATTGAGAAAAATGAGAATTCAAGAGCACTTCGTCGTGCTCATGTAGAACCTGTACATGGATCAATAGGTAGTTTTGCAAACAAAGCAACGTGACACTGCATATTTTATCATCTAGAATGATGCGTGTCAAGGTTGTATCATCTTACCAAACTTGTTCAATCTGTTTGGTGAGCAAACAATCAGAGAATCTAGCTCATATGAAAAAGAATATGGCATCAGAATTGTAGAAAGGCTTATTTAAAAAACTATGATATGCAGATGACACAACCTTTCTTGCTGAAAGTGAGGACTTGAAGCACTTGCTGATGGATATCAAGGGTTGAAGCCTTCAGTATTAATTACAACTCAATATAACAAAGATCAACATCCTTACAACTGGATCAATGAATAACATCAAGATAAATGTACAAAAGGTTGAATTTGTTGAGGAGTTTGTATTGCTTGGAACCACAATCAGTGCTCCCAGAACCAGCAGTCAAGAGATCAATGATGTGTTGCATTAGGTAAATCTGCTGCACGAGGTCTTTTTAGAATATTGAAAAGTAACAAGGTTATTTTGAGGACTAAGTTGAGCCTGACTCAAGCCATCACTATTATCCCTTGCCTCAGATGCATATGATAGTTAGACATTGAATATGGAAGACCAAAGAAGAATTAGTCCATTTGAATTGTGGTGCTAAAGAAAAATATTGAATCCACTATGGACTGCCAAAAGGACAAACAAATCTGCCGTGGAAGAAGTATGGCCAAAGGGCCCCTTGGAAACAAGGATGGCAAGTCTTTGTCTTACATACTTTTGGCATGTTGTAAGGAGAGACCAGTCTTTGGAAAATGACATCCTGATTGGTAAATTCGAGGGTCAGTAAACAGGAGGAAAGCTTTCCAGGAGATGGATTGACGCCATGCCTGCAACAATGAGTTCAGGCATAGCAACAATTATAAGAATGGCAAAGGATTGTGCAGTATTTCATTCTGTTGTGCATATGGTTGTTAAGGATCAGGGGCAACTCCATGGCATCACCAGCAATCAGGATCAGATGGGAGTTTTTATTGAAAAACAAATGTCCACTTTAAAGTTCAGGTGGTTAGATCCTTTACAGAATGTGCTTTCTTCCTACGTCTTACAAGTTACTCATCTCTACCTTTGCAAAGGAAGTTATAAATATATGCTATTAAAAACTGGAAGGTTGTTTTCAGAATTTCCAACCAAAAAAAGCTGCTAACGAACCAACCTAACTTTTTAAACAGAGTCAGATTTCAGATTAATTCTACAGATTAAGAATAATTAAGTATTTCTAGAGACAGTACATATGGAAATACTTTGAATATATTCAGTGATAATAAAACTGGGAAATAAATTGAGACATGCAACAACAAAATCTTTTAATATTCCATAAAGAAATAAATATATAATTTGGAGATTTTTTTCAGGAAGTTAAATAAAATTAGTATGCTAAAGATTTGGACTACTTTTTTGTATATTCCAACTGAAAGCCTTGTAAGATTTAATATACAAGTATTAAATAGGATTTTCAGGATAGCAATAACATTTCACTAAACTTTAAAATATATACTTGGCTTTAATGGCTTGAAATCTTGTATAAAGTCTTTCCTTTATTAGAAGTGGCCAATTGTATTTTGTCTATTTTCCTACCACAGCAATTACTTACTGTAGTTCATCAGATTAGGAATTAATATTCTGTAGGACAGTATACTTTACTCTTCTTTAATGGGTTCTTTCATTTTTTTCATAAGTAACAGTACCCAAATGCCAAGTGTCAAATGTATAAAAGTAAATATGTCACAGATTTCATGCTCACAATGACAACTACGACAAACAATCTCTCGTTGTAATTCAAACTGCCATTTTTCTTACTCTTCTGATGGACTGTACAGGCCAAAGCTCTTCAAGCGCTGGACATCACTCCAGTAGGAACACATTGTGATACCTGAACATTTTTCTATGCAAAAAAACCAGGATCAGTAACCAAATGTACTTGATATTGCCAATGAAGGTATTAAAAAGAGAATCTTCACATTTTTATATGGAATATACATTAGAAAATCACTTTTAAATTAAGCTAAACTCAAAATAATCCATTTTAATATTAAACTCAAATATCAGAATGAGACATCTATATATTTGACTATGTTTTGCAAGTGTAATGTGTGGTCCATAAGATGGGCTTGTAAAAACATCATTATTGTGGTACTTTGAACTACTCTGTATTTAAGAATACCCTACATGTTATGTAGTAAAAATATTCTTTTGTTTTAATAAAAGAAAAAATTTACCACATTTATTAAATTCAACAAGGCTCAGTCTTCTTTATAGTTCGATTGGTTGACAGATTTCATTTGGTAAAATGATTTTGCTAGAAAGTGCTCATCATTATTAGATTAGAGAAAATTAAATTACAATTACTAAAAATTATAGGTAATTACAATACAGCTTAATTTCAAAACTAAACTCATCCTCCAAAGAAAACCATTTTGTCCGTGTTCTTAAAATATGCCTGTATATTTATTAATGTGAGGCATAATAATTGCTTTGGTCATTTGAAAGCTAAAAGTATGTAATTGAACAATTATTACAGCCACACTGCCTGAAGGCACTATTTGTCAAGAGAGTTATATGATGCCCAATTATATCTACTCAACCTTGAAGGATAATTCTATCTTCTGATGAGAACAAATTACCATTACAGTTCTTTATCCCCACAAAGTTTAACTATTGTATTTTACAATACAAATTTTCTAAAATGAATATTAGGTGACATTTTAACTTCAAATTTGATTTAATATATAAAGGAACTTTCTAATATAAAAATTTATCAGAATATCTTTTATAAATATTCAGAGAAAGTTACCATAAAATATCAGTCTTTATGAACATTTTTCCAATTCAACAAATAGAAAGGAAAAAATTTAAGTCCTTAAATAGTATTAAAAATGTGAAGCATGCAACTATGCATATTTCTCAATCATAGAATATGTTGACTTTGCTTTAGCATATACTCAGTCATCTGGTTTCTTAGCTCAGAAAAAATTAGAAGTAACAAACCAGAAATAAAGCAGAAGAGACACTTACGGGCACTTACAATGACAGCAGGAGGATTAACAGCTTAAAATACAAGTTCAAGAAAGGAGACTGAATAACTATGAAATAATCGTGAACTATTCTCTTATACAGCACAATAAAGGACGCTCATAAGGTTCATCTTAAATTTCACCAAATAGTTACATCATGTTTCTGTCCTTTTTGTAATGCCAGGGAATGTAACAAATTTAAGTATTTCAATGGAAATTATTATTTTAATTTCACTTTTATTATATTGAAATTTGTTTATTTATCCTACCCTGTGACATTATATAGATGAAGTCTTATTTTATATTTATGCAAAATAAAGACATATTTAATATTACCAAAAAACAATATTTGCTTGTGACATTAGCCTACATTTTAATGCCTCATTATTATATTTTAAACTGCCGACTTAAAATTTTAAATACTTCCGCTAACTAACATTATCTAATTTGTAGTATGTTCGTTATATTACAACCTGATCATCTATTCCTATGTGTTTTCAGGGACAATTTAGAGCCATATATTCAGTCATTGTCAGTATAGTTTGGTTTTCATTCTTTTTTTTCCTACTTATGCCAGGAGTAAAACTTCAAAATATATATTGCTTCTTTTGTTTGCAAACTATTGCTTGGGAAATATTGAACTAATTCTTTTAATATGCCCCCATGATTCTCATTAATTTACATTGCAAATAAAGTGAAAGCAAACAAACAAAACCATTTGTCAACTAAACCTCAATTTATAGAATTTTTACAGTATTATTAAAAGACATGACTTCAAAATTTGACTATCTTGTAAGAGATTATGTCTTCTCAAAAGGTCAAAATATTGTAGGAAGAGATATAATATTGAATTTCAATAAATACCAGCGTTTGAATATATCCTAGCAGTAACTGAAGTGTTCACATTGCGGTTCTCAAATAAGCTATACAGAAAAATTCTCAAGCTCTGCCAACCTGTATCACTCCTATTTATCTGACTTCATCAATCAATTTCAACCAGGTGCCATAATTTTCACATAGCTTTTTGGAACAGTTCTTCTGGCTCCATTTCCTTAGATCTTTTATCCCTTCGACTTCCTTTCTGCACTCCAATCCACCTTGGATTCCCAGAAGAAACTGCCAGTGAAGTGAAACCTACTGGGTGCGAAACATTTTCTCACCTTCGCTAGCTGGTTAATCACACTCAACATTTTCTGAAATCTTGAAAGAAATTGTGATTTTTGTCTGTTATGAGTAGCTAAAGGCAAAAAGAAACAAACCGAAAAGGGGAGAGAATAGAAAGAAGAAGAAAAAAATCTCAGTATAGATTAATGGAGAAATCAGGGACTGTGAATCAGAAAGCCCCACTGGCTAGGTTGGTAGCTGTGCATGAGTCAAGGTAAATCTCTAGGAATCAGATACATCCATTGTAAAATTAGGCTTTGAAATAAATGTCGCCTTGTAAACTCTAAAATGCTATCTGATGGTTAAGTATGGATTGCTAAATTTTCCAGTATGGCCTGTGTTAACATCATTAAATCACTTACTATCATTAAATGTACAGAAGGACTAAATTAGTATCCATTGTAAAATTTTAAAATCAGAACATTTTATACATCAACAACCAACTTCAAAAGAGTCAGTTTTACTCACATTTCTCTCATATGACTTTTCTAACCCAGCAACTTTATGGCAAGGCACTGAATTCTGAAGGAAAAAAAAATTCTTGAAAAGAAAAAGATAACACATTTTGGGATTTTATATATATATACTTTTTAAGTCGTAATTCTATCAAACAATAAAGGGAATTGCTATTGTTCTACTATTAATAGCGCTTATACTCCAAATTAGCATTTTTGAAATGAGACAAATAAAGTAGTCAAGGAGGAAAGCAACCAGATTAAATAAAAATAATATGTAAAAATGACCCTTTGAGGAAAAAGAAAAGAAAAAGTTTATTCTAGGTAATGCAGCACACTGAATGGAAAATGTGGAGATTAAGTACTGTCAGAAAAATAAAATATTCCTATGCAGCTCTCTTTTTCTTGGTACATGTTACTACTTAAGTAAAATGGTCATTCAAAAATGTAAAATATCATTTGTCTCCATTAACCATTAAAAAACACTACATTTAACACACATACACACACACATGGCCACTTCTTTTTCCAGGGAAGCCAAACCTTTTCCATAACATATTTTTGTTGAAATTTGAGTTCCTGTTACTGACTGTGCTAGATTGAACTAAAACCTCAAACTAACTGTGATCTAGTGAATTTGGATTCATAATTACCCTACAAAACAGGCTAAACTGTCCAGGGTTTTTCAAAGATTGTAATCCTTTACAAGGGTAGAAAACCTGATAAGGCCTGGGGAAAAACTCAATAATTACCTGTGATCTGGGCATGGCACAGCCTTGCTTGCTGAAGGAAAAGATGGTTCGAGGCACATACAGATAAAGTCCAAAGGTTACAGCATCCAGAGTGAATTATACCTTAATATAAAGGAAACAAAAATTCTCAGGACTGGGCCAATAAGCCCTATTATGATAGAGACAATATTGAAATTGTGAAGAATTTTATTTGTCATGATCCACAAATTGCTCATGAAAGAAGCATTCAGGAAATCAAATCATGTATTTCGTTGGGTCAATCTTCTGCAAGAGGCCTCTTTAAAGTGGAAAAAGGCAAAGAAGCCTCTGTGAGGACTAAGGTACACCTGACTCACACCATCGTGTGTGTGTGTGTGTGTGTATACACTGTAGTTTTATTTTTCTTGAGAATAGCTAATTAATGTGTTCAAAGAATATAAATTTACTTCTTCACAGTTTTGTGGGCTAAAAAGGTCCAAGCCAGGGTCTAGCCCGCATTTGTTCTTCTGGCAGTGGATGGTATACTTAATATTCTGGCCAGCCCCATAATGAAAATACTTCAGTTCTCCGGAGGCTTTCCTTATTCCGCACTCATCTTTTGTATACATATGAGGTGATTGATACCCGGATTGGGGTTATGTACATATTACTTTTAAAAGTAAAATATTTGCACTTTAACACTTTCAGGAGGTCTTGCAGAGCAGATTACCTAATGCAATACATAATATTGATAATTTAATGTCATGTGTGTGATTCGTGATATGTTTTCCTTGGAAGAATGCAATTGCTTTCCAGGAGTAAGATTTGAGAGTGAATGGATGATATACAATGTTACTCCATCCGGAGATACCATAGGAATGCGTGGGAAACAGAAACTGACTCGGGAGGTAAGGTTGCATACACAGTGGCATTAAAAAAAGATTTCATAAATAGATGGAAATAAAATTCCTTTGGAAGGGAACTTTATTTGTTTAGGAATAGTTTTATAAACTTTATGTAAAGGGAAGTGATATTTGAAAAATGTATTTTAGCAAAAAACAGGCAAAACAAAGCAATGGCAAACTTTTATGTTAGAAAGTATGAGGAATACGTTCGTGAGTGATAACAGAAAAGAGAGGAGATATAGTCTCATAACCTGAGGAAACCAAAGATCATGGCTTTTGGGTGTGATACTTGAGGAAATACAAAGGAAAATGGTCCAATTTGGGGACCATTTGAAGGGAAGACAGAAAAGGAAAAAAGTAACATTCTTGAAAAAAAGACAGTTGTCCATACAAAGGATGAAAGAGCCAGATCAACCTTGCAAACCTAAAAACCCAACCTCCAAATTCACTGAAAAGTTGTAGAATTGGTGCAATTCAAACTCATCTGGATTTTAAAAGTATGCTTTATCTGTAAATTTTGAAAGGGAAAATATGGATATTTTATGTTGGTGACATGCAGAAATTGAAATGTTTATACCTCTGGCTTTTTAAATGTACTGTATTCATAGAGGAGAGACCAATTAGAATTGCACTCAATGTGCTCATGAATGCTATTTCTATTACAAAGGTGTTACATGATCATTTTGTGATGTCTTTGTACTTACGAATGTACTATTATTTATATTAGTGTCTTGCTTACCTTTAACAATGTCCTTCAGAAAGCAATTGTACAGCGATAGGGAAAATGTGAGGGAAAAAGGAAACTCTGCTCTGTGTGGCCTATGATCTCCTCTGTGATTCTCAATTTTGAGTCAATACTTTGAAATTGACTAAAATATTCTGGTTTCTTTTAGTTTTGCCTTTCAGGAAAATGTGCAGGTAACTTAATGCCCCCTGCTGGTCAGATTAACAAATTAAGGAAAGATATTTGACCAACACCCTACACATTAATGCTCAGTCCATTAATTCTTCCTCTTTTCTATCCTTTCCCAATTAGCTCGGCGGCAAGTGAGGTGAAACCATGCCTCTGGGAAAAGCAGCCTTGTCATAAGAATGTCCAAAGTATCACCCACAATTAAAAAGTTGCTGTTGCTGTTGTTGTTATGTGTCATCTGACCCATATGGACCCTGAGCACAACAAAATGAAACACTGCTTGGTCCTGCGCCAGCCTCACAAAATTGGATAGGAAATAGTTAAAAAAGCTTCCCATATGCAAAGGTGAATGAATGCAACATTTTCCATTTCCTGTCAACAAAACATATTGAGAGAGATAACTCTTGAAATCTGAAAGATCATGCTTTCCAAATTAAAAAAAAAACATTACTTTAGGAGTCTACTCTGCATTTGACGGCCACTATTAATTATAATTTCAATTTAGAAATAATTATTGGAATGTATGGAACAGATGTTTCTGTAATAGAAAAGTTCCTTGAAATAATATATACTAATATTAACAACAGTAAATCAGAACATATTATGAGTTAAGCATGATGCTAAATACTTCATTTCACTGTGTTCTTTAATCTTCAAAAATCATTTTACATTCTTCATATTTAAGATGGGAAAATAAGGCATAGAGTAATCACCTGACCAAAATTCCAAACTGTTAATTATGAAAGTGTGTGATTACATTTGTGGCTATGCATATTTGCAATGGTTTGTGTGTGTGTGTGTGTGTGTGTGTGTGTGTGTGTGTGTGTGATTACAGGGTGGTGCTGGAGGTTGTGAGGGTGCACGGGTAGTAATGGATCATGAAAGAGAATTATGAAGGGCCTAGATGATGGAATTTACCCTTAGTTTCTAAATCTTATTGCTGTGACTCAGATGCTGTATCAGCCCTTGAAACGTATATTCTAAACATACAAACATTTAAAATTTAAAATAAATGTTGCTTCCAGAAACATAACCACTGAATAATGAAAAGTTTCAAGCACTGGTCCAGCATGACTAGAATGGATATTTAGAAAATTCATCCTTTAGAAAAATAAGATAGAATTTTAGAAAATTTAACTTAAAAAAATAAACAGAGATGGATTGGAAAGCAGTAACATGTTTTATTATGCTATTTCAGTAATACAGTAAAGGATGAAGGTAACAACAGTAACAGAGAGAAGACAAATCAAGGGAATAATTTCAGAGATATGATTTGAGGAAATACAAAATATAAAAATATTTGCTTGGGTTAGATTACACCCTTCCCAAAATTCTTAGAGCAGAATTGTGGACTCGCTACTCAACGTGTCTAACTCTTTCTTTTTTCTTATTTCAACACAAGACTAAATTTGTATATTTTAAGCAACAATAATGAAAACAATATAGGTATTTTAAATGAGGCAGGCTCTTTTATTGTACCCTTTTTAACAATAGAAAAAGTCAAAGAGAGGTTAAATAACATTGTTCAATTCAATGAAGAAACAGAAAATTTTGTCATTTGAATTCTCTACTTCATTATTAGATAGAATGAGAAATAGGTTGTGTTAGTCCGGGTTGACTAGAGAAACAAATCCAGGGAGACTCATAGGAGTGTAATAGAGAACTTCATATCAAAGAGTAATTGTATATTAAGAAATATCCCAGCCCAGTCCATAACAACTCCGTCTGGTATTAAGCCCATATGTCTATAGTTACCTCTTAAGACTCACGCAACACATGCAGTGACGTGGAATGCAGGAAAATCACAGGCCAGTGAGTGCAAAGTCTTGTGGATGCAGTGAAAGCATCTCAGTACTGGCATGGGTTTCCACGTGGCTCTTCCAGATCTAGGACTTGAGTTCCATGAGAGGTCTCCACATGTCTTGTCAGCAGGAAGACAAAATGGAGTGTATCTGGCCTCCAGTGAACTATTTATATCTGTGGCACCTCCAAATGAGGTTATCAAGCTGCGACCTGATTGGCAGGCTAGACTCAACCCCTTTATTCTTAATAGTCTCAAGTTGACACCAGAATATGTAACTACCACATAGGTCATGTTATTAATAACTACTGTATGGAATAACAACTATGATAACAAAATAATAGCTAATACTTAGATGTTTTCACTGTGTGCTATTGTCCTAATATTGTTACATATACTTGTTTAATTCATACAATAGTCTTTGCTAGCCCAATCGTAGAGATGATAATAACTTAACTGAGAGGATAAATAACCTGACAAAGATCATCCAAGTAAAAAGTTACATGATGTTGCATAGGATTTACATCAATTGAATTTGAAAGATAATAAAAATTCCCCACGAACTGAAGCCTCCGTCATGTGTGTGTGCGTGCGCGCGCATATATGCATGTATTTGTTTCCCTAGTAATTTCCATGTTTTTCTAATTTCTTTTTATGTAGTCAAGAATTCAGAATACATATTCCTACTGGGCTTTTAACCACGCTATACCATTCCTCTTGCTAAGCTTCAATAAATTGCCTTTTAAAAACTATCTACAACTTAATTAATACAATTCTTTTTAATGTAATGTTTATAAGGAAGCCCTTTGGTTAAATAAGTAGCCTCCAACTAAGTGCCTAGAATGGTATGAGGACTCCATAGTTGGTTGATGTTAAGTGCTATCAAATCAGTTCTGACTGAAATTGACCATGCAAACAACAGAATCAAACACAATCATTGCTATATTTGAAGCCATTTATGCAGGCACTGTATTAACCCATTTATTTAAGGGTCTTCCTCATCGTCACTGAAGCATGCTTGCCCTCTTAAAAAACAAAAAATCATATCATTGTGTGCTCATCTTACCAATGCAATCGCTGAAGAGAAATGTGTGTATAAGCAAATGTGGTGAGGAAAGCTGATGGTGCCCGGCTATCAGAAGAGAGAGTGTCTGGGGTCTTAAACGTTTGAAGGTAAACAAGCAGCCATCTACCTCAGAAGTAACAAAGCCCACATAGATGAAGCACACAAGCCTATGTGATCGTGAGGTATCTAAGGGATCAGGTATCAGGCATAAAAGAACAAAAAATCATATCATTGTAAATGAGGGGAAGTGTAGAGTGGAGACCCAAAACCCGTCTGTAGGCAACTGAACATCCTCTTACAGAAGGGTCGGGGAGAGGAGACAAACAAGTCAGGGTGCCGTGTACCAATGATGAAATATACAATTTTCCTCGAGTTCTTAAATGCTTCCTCCCCCTGCCCCACCCTACTATCATGATCCCAATTCTACCTTACAAATCTAGCTAGACCAGTGGATGTACACTGGAAACACAGGGAAGCCAGGACAGATGACCGCTTCAGGACCAGTGGTGAGAGTAGAAACCAGAAAGATGGAGGGAAGGTGGGGAAGAAAGGGGAAACCAATTACAAGAATCTATATATAACCTCCTCCCTGGGGGACAGACAACAGAAAATGGGGTGAAGGGAGACATCAGGCAGTTTAAGATATGCCAAAATAATAATAATTTATAAATTATGAAGGGTTCATGAGGGAGGGAGGAGTGGGGAGGAGGGGGCAAAATGAGGAGCTGATACAAAGGGCTCAAATAGAAAGCAAATGTTTTGAGAATGATGAGGGAAACAAATGTACAAATGTGCTTGACACAATAGATGTATGTACGGATTGTGATAATACTTGTACCAGCCCCCCATTAACATGATTTTTTTTAAAAGCATGTTGCCTTCTAAGTACTTTTTCCTCCTGATTGTGTGTCCAGTGTACATGAGACAAAGTCTCGCCATTCTCACTTAAGAAACATTGTGGCTTTAGTTCTTCCAAGAGAGATTTGACTTTTCTTTTGGCGGTATGTGGCATATTTGATATTTTTACCAACACCATAATTTAAAGGCATAAATTCTTTTTCAATCTTCCTTATGCATTGTCTAACTGTCTCATAAATAATGAGCTTATGGCATATATCAGACACAATGTAATCAACAAGGTGACATTTTATATACTTTTTAGTAGGTAATATGTTTTTTTTCTTTCTTGACTGCTGATTCCATGGACAGTGACTGTATGTAAATGCAAGTAAAATTAAATCCTTAACCAAACCAATCTTCTCTCAGTTTATTGTGATGCTGTTTATTGGTCCAGTTGTGAGGTTCTGTTTTCTGTATACTGGGTTTTAATCTATGCTGAAGTTTGTTGTGTTTGATCTTTGTCAGCAAGCAAGGTTGTTTCATCTGGATATTGTAAGTTGTTAATTAATCTTCCAGAGAGTTTGATACTGCATTCTTCTTCATGTAGTCCAATTTCCCAGATTATTGGCTCAGCGTACAGATTAAATAAAGCTACAGAACCGACTCATACCTTTCCTGACTTTAAACATGTAGTATCCTCTTTCTCCATTGAAATGACAGCCTCTTGTTCTACGTATGAATTACATATGAGCACAATTAAGTATCCTGAAATTCACATTCCTCTCAATGCTATCCATAATTTTTATAATCCATAGGATAAAATTCCTGGGCATAGTAAATAAAACATATACCAACATATTTCTGGTATTCTCTGCTTTGTACCCAGATGCATCTTACATGATTAATGATATCTCTCATTCCACATTCTTTTCTGGAACTAGCTTGAATTATCTTCAGCCAAAGTTTACTTGTGCATGACCTTGATATTGCTCAATAGATTAAGGGTTATATTGTATCACCTTCCTTTGAAGTGAGCACAAATATGAGTCTCTTCTAGTTGGTGAGCCAGCTGTGTTCCAAGTGTTTTGGCACAGAGTGAGCACTTCCATTGTTGAATGCATTTGTTGAAATATCTTAATTGATATGCTGTCAGTGACTGGAATTTTGATATTTTGCTAATACCTTAAGAGCAACCTGGCTTCTTCTTCCTTTGGTACCATTATTTCTTGATCATATGAAATCGTTTGAAATGGTTCAATATGGACCAATTACTTTTGATACACTAGCTGTGTATTGAGAAATTCTAAGTTTATTCGTCCCTTTTGGTTTCCTAAGTCCAAGTCTTGCTTATTTCATTATACTACTTTGTCTTCACACGTACCCTTTGAAATATTCTCAGCTGTTTTATTTCATTTCTTCTATTTACTTTAATAGTCTATATTCAAAAGCTTCAGAGTTGTTTCTGACATTCAACTCCCACCCCCTTTCCAGACTTTTTAAATGATCTTTTGCTGTCTTCATGTATGATGTCTTTAATATTGTCTTATAAGTTTATAAAATACAGTAAACTGTTTCTGATCTTGAAAATTGAGAATGAATCACTTTGCAGGAGTGCCAAAGTTGTGGTACAGAAGAAGGTTGCTAATTTAAGATTTCTTTGGGCTACTTTAGTGTACACTATGTGGAAGCACTGGAAACTTTATGTGGCAATGGAATAGAAATACTTTTACTATGTAAAGAATATTGATAGAAACGAAGGGGACGGATCAGGCCTCCACTATTGGCTCCAGGCATAGTATTTCTGCTAATGAAGTGCGTTTAGATAATGCACTTGCATTTCATGAATTTGGACCAATAATTCATATTCTACCTAGAAATAGTGCTCATATTTAGTGATTCAAAATTAGCTACTTCCAGTTCTGAATTTTTTATTAAATACTGTTATTGGGTCCTCTTACAACTCTTATCACAATCTATATGCATTCATCCACTGAATCAAGCACATTTGTGCGTATGTTACCATCATCATTTTCAAAGCATTTTCTTTCTACTTGAGCCGGTTCTGACTTTAAACCTCTATATCTCTGTTAAATAGTTACCATTGATTACTCACATAATTGTCCTTATACCTACAAATAGAAATAAAGCTGGGCTCCCATTCCTATGGACTCTTTATTTATAATGTCTCTTGAATATGTATTGTCTTGACAACTAACACTGGGCTAGAAGTGGCGTCACTATCTAACACCGTCTGAGAATCCAATTCAATATTTTCTTAAATTGTCTTTGAACTTTTATTCATGTCTACCTTCACATCAAATTTAAATAGCATTCTAATATCAATATTCCTACATATCATGTTTTCCAAACCTTGTCAAAATTTTTAACTCAGTTTGCCTACGGTGGAAGATTGAAATATGTTGGCATACATTTTTAATATTGTATTTAATACATCTCTTCACAAATTCACTATTTGCATTGCATAACTTCAGGTAAAATTAGTAAATTGAGATTAATTGCATTATCAACCACTTTGTGGTATCAATTCTAAACAGGAGTGAGGTCAGTTATTACATCTGCCTTGATTCTCTCAAATTTTCCTTAAAGATTCTTTAGCCCTTTATTTAAACTTCACTTCAGCCTGCATCTCTTTTATGTGCCTAGATTGTTCTTTTTCCCCCATTTTCGCACACATAAGAATTAAGTCTTAGAAGTGGGTTTATAAAATTATCAATGCAGTCCAAGGTGCTTGTGAAAACTTTTGAAAGTTCCATGGACTGTCAGAACAACAAATACATCTATCTTTCGGGAGAAACTAGTCCCTGAGAAAGGATATGAAGATTTGTAAAGTAGAGGGACAAAGATAAAGAGGAAGCCCCTCAATGTGATGGATTGACATCATGACTGTAGCCATAGGGTTAAGCGTTGCAACAGCTGTGGAGATGGTGCAGGTCCAGGCAGGGGTTCGTTCATTGTCGATAGAGCATCTATGAGCTGGGGCTGACTGGAAGGCACCTAACAACAGCATTTTTTTAATAACGTGGAAACTACTTTTCTATATTTCTATGTTTGTGAACATAATATTTTATGGTATCCTAATGAATCATCTCTCTGATATGACATTATCTACTTTAAGAATAATCCCTTATTGTTGATTATTATCTTTCAAATTTTCACTATTAAAATAACCATCAGAAGAATAATTCTAATGAGTTGGAATATTTTTAGA
The DNA here is from genome assembly GCF_050624435.1 of Tenrec ecaudatus. Lineage (NCBI taxonomy): Eukaryota > Metazoa > Chordata > Mammalia > Afrosoricida > Tenrecidae > Tenrec > Tenrec ecaudatus. The sequence goes on from NC_134548.1 coordinate 140,285,315, forward strand.
ATTTTTTATGATGGTTTTCAAAAATATAAGTACTGCATTAAATGCTATGAATATTATGTAATTTTATTAAAATATATGTTTTATAAATATAACATATATTTGTAAAAATCATTGCATGATTATCCCAAAGGTTTATGCCAATTGGCAATAGCAGCAGCAATCTATGCCAAAACTGAATTCATTTGAAAATGTCAGAATAGAGTCTGAGATACGATATTTATACATGTAAAAATTGAACTTTGCAAGCTAATAATTATTATTTCTTCAATAACTATTGAGGCAGCATTTGCTCATACTATTAAACTTTTGGATAATATTTAATGAGGCCTTTACCTACGTTGAGATCCTCAAATGTTTTTTTCTGTTAATTTCATGAGTCTTATATTTAAAAAAATGTATTTATCTCACATATTTTCTTAAATATATATTCCTTAAATTCCTTAATCTACTATTTTGGGCTAAATGCTTCAAGTCAGTATGATCCATTTTCTTCTATCCTTCTCTACTGAAACTGCTGCAGAACATTTTGCTACTTGTGATCTACTTTTAAATCTTAATCATCTTTTCAAATCTATATTTGCATACTCATTTGTGACATTTGACCCGGGTTACGACCCTCCCTTCACTTTGAAGCTCTCTCCTTATATGTAGAACGTTGTTTGTCTCCCTCTCCTTGTTCTCCTATCCTATGACTGTATTCTTTTCTTCTTCCCTCGTTTTGAAGGTTCCGTGCAGGATGTTTACTTCTCACATCCCGAGTTTCCCTGGAAACTCTCACCCTCTGGAAAACAGTACTTTGTTCACTCTCTTCCGAGTTTCAATATTCAGTTTCCCTAGGGTGCAATCTTTGTCAATTTATGGAATCTCTCTACCTGCATGTCTGGCGACCATTCAAACAAATACACTATCTTCTCAAGCTCCTGAAAGTAGCTCCTCCTCACGCAGTCCTGGATTCCTTTATGGAGCCTTTCTCTCTAGTTGACAATGTCAATGTGAATGGGTTTGCTTACCTCTTCCTCATGCTCTACACTCAGTTAATTACCAGGCATTGTCAATTCTACCTCCAAAGGTGGGACTTTGTTGAACTCTATGTTGTGTTCATTTTCAAGGTTCTAGCCTTCATAATTTCTTTTGCTTGTTTACTAACTTATTCTCATTTTTATAACATGAATCTCATGGTATCGTAATCATTTTTAGGTTTTAATCAACCATTTTAACATGTTATATTATACTTTGTAGTCCTAGTTCTTTGAACAATATAAGTATACAGAGTAATTGTTTGAAAATATTTGTGTGTCAGTCATTCATACACTCGGATCGCAAGACAGTATTAGTTTACTAGGGTATTAGACTTAACTTTATTTATGATAAAAAGGTTTAAAAACGTTTGAAAAACAAATTATAATGAAAAATTTCTGCAAAATTGTTGAAGCCCCCTGTATAAGTATGTTGGCTTAGACTAATCATTTTACCATTAACAAAGGCCTAACACACAAGTAGCAGTATATAAATCATTCAAAATATCTTTAAAATGCATCTCTGTCGAAATAGTTGCCCAAACACCAAATTAGTTAACTACTACATATTCTATAACACTGGTTCAGCCAAATTAACAAAGATAAAATAATAGGCTTATGAAATAATTTTATAATCTCTGCTAACTAAAGTTACATGTGCTAGACATGTAAAGAGTTCTATTCCATGAGGCCAAGTAGGAACCCAGTACCCTTCTATGTTATTAGCCTTTAATATGTTGCCTTTATCTAAATTGTTGGCAATTTCCTTTATGGATATAATCTGAAAGTTGCAAATTGAACTTCTCATATTTCATGTGCCATCATTTAGCCATATGACTAACTCTGGGGTCTAGGGAGTCTGGAGAATGTAATATCTAGCTGGGCAACTGTCTTTGGCTAGATTTTAATAAAAGCAGATTTCAAAACGGATTTGGCTACAGGAATTTAACAGGATGGGTAACGCTGGAAACAATAACTTGAAAGACATTTTAGCAGCAATTAAATTATTAGTCAGTGGCAACAGAAATTGTCATTGATCCCATAGGAAGTTGTGCATGTGTGATGACTCTTCAGACATGTCGAAATGTGAGGCAATTCTGGACCAAGAAATAACAAGAAAACCACTCTTTCTGGGTCAGGTACATATCTTTCATCAAGGTTAATTCTTAAGAAAGTTACTACTCCTGGCATCTGGGAAACCATGTGCCTTGATACTGAATCTCTAATCTGTGCAGTGAGTCTCAGTATCAATCACAGCCGCTATATGCTTAGTTAAAACTTGTGAGTTTCTCCTACCAAAAAGCGGTGGTGGTGGGGAGGGGGATAGATACATATTGGGAGCTAATTCTATTGTTCTATTGCTCTATAACAAATTACCACAAATTTTTTTGTTTAAATCACCACTAATTTATTATTTCATACTTCTATAAATATGAAGGGGTGCTTGGCTTGTTTTTTGGTTTGTGTCTTTGGTTGCTTAAAGTCCCCAAGCCTAGAATCAAGTTTTTACGTCAACAGGGCTCTTTTCTGGAGTCTGAAAGAAAAATCTACTTTCCAGCTCATTTTGGCGGGTGGTAGACTACTTTTACTTGCAGTTGTAGGAGAGAGTTTCCCATTTCTGATTTCAAACAGGAACAGCATTCTGCAGGTTGTCACTGATTTGGGGACAAAGAGAACCAAATGTAAAGTGGGCAGCCTTGCAGATTTCTGATGATAGTAAGGAAATTATAAAGTGGTATATTTAGAAAAGAGATATTTCTGAAAGAGTAGCTATCAATTATGGAGTTTATATTCCATTTGCATCATTTATTAAAAGTTGCATAACTAAAAATTAATTGGGGTGAACTGACAAGTGTCAATCCATAAATAAACAATAGAATTCGTGTTTATTTTTAATTGTATATTTTCTGGGAGCCTTGGTAATTGAAGGATTACACATTGGGCGGCAATCCTCAAGTTCGGCAGGTGATGTCATCAGCTACTCCACTGAAAACGATGGGGATTCTACCGTGGTGCACAATTTCAATCTTAGAAGCTCACAGGGATATTCTACCCTGTCCTGTAAGGTTGGTATGAGGCAGAGTTGACTCAATGGCAGTGCATTCGATTGGTATATGTCCTGTATGGTTGTATTTCAACAATAACACTATACTACATATTGGAGAATGTTAAAAATTATAGAATAATTTTCCCCCTCACCAAATCTAAAGCTAAATCATATTTTATTTTTAATCATTTTTTTCATTTTGTAGTACTTGGTCTTCATCAGGTTTTGCTTCTTTAAAAACAGTCCAGAGTGTCTAAAATATTTCAACCACATTGTTTAATGATACTTACATATCTGAATATAAGCCAGGGAAATTGTTAACTGATAACAATAAATCTGTTCGCATCAGTGTTGTTTAAGTTCATTGAATTGTCTGATGTTGATTTTTAATATTCAGGGGTAAAAGTGAACACATTTTAAAATAAAATTACCTTTAAAATTTTAAATGTGTGATATAACTTTGGGCTAACAAGATCATCTACTCCTTTCCCTTTGCTTTTACATAAAACTATGATCTAAAAGAACAAAGGATGACTATTTATTCCTTGAAAGCATTTGTAAATTATGAAGATTTAAATTCAGGGCTCATTTGTGCATATTTTCATAAATAAGCATCAATGATAAAAATGATCATCTTAACATCATGTCATAACATCTACTTCTTTAAATTAATGATGTGTAAAGGACACAAATAAGACAGAAAGGGTAATAATAAATAGCAACATTATAAAAAATAAAATGAAAAAATAACTGAAGGACTGAGATTAGCTATTATATAGGTATGTAATTTTTTCAAACCATTTTTTAGGACATAATCCAGACATCATACAATTTAATAGTTCCATCATATCAATCAGTACTGAAAAATCACTGCTACAATTATTTTCAAAACATTTTCGTACTTCTAGTACTCCTTGAGAACAGCTCCTCATTACCCACCCCACCTCATCTGTTGTAGCCCAGAAACCCTTATTCTAATTATTGTCCATATAGATTCACCCAACCTGGCTTTTATATACTGAAAAACATAGATGGATATATAAATAACAGCAAGTCATAATGCTACCAACAATAACAAAATTCCACAATTTTGTAAATTAAACAACAGAAAATATTAAAACCAGATCAAGTGTATCAAGAGGGAGCTCAATTGACAATGTTTTAACCATTCAAGTCAGATTTATCATTTAAATCCTCTATAACTGTTTGTTCAATACTGTCTAATAACCAAGTGTTTTCCCATCACTCAATATGATCAGATGGAATTTGTCTAAGATTTATTCCATGTGTACCTTCTGCAAATGTATTTTGGGTTTCCATTGTCATCTCTAGACTTCTGAAAAGTAGCGTTTCACAATTTGAACTCAGATACCATTCCCTCCTTCAGATTTGGATTATATAATTTGCAATCCTTGGATCATGGATATTGATGTGCTTCTTCCATGCAGGATTAGTTTACAGTCTCACATAGATGGCTGCTTGTTTGAAAACAAGCCTTTAAGGCCTTATGTATATGCTATTCTCTCTCATAGCTGGGGACACTTTTCTGTAGCACCCATATCGTCTGTGTTTCCTTCATAAGGGTGCATATCAAGCAGAACCAAGTTATAGAAAGTATTTATTTGATCTGATTGGCACAAGGATTAATTTGAAGCCCCAAATCCAATTTTAAAGGCTTTCTGTCTGCCTTTGGTTCACCTTAGAGGCATCTTTATTATTTTCGGTAGAGAATCTTACTTCTAACTCCCTGAAGCATCAGGTTCTTCTTTTTATATTGTCATCACTTTAGGCCATGGTAATATATTTAAAAAACCAATTGAGAAAGGAAGATTAAGCAAGTGTAGATATAGTCATTGAATTTGTTCTTCACCTTATTATTGTTTATTAAACTTGTATATGTAAATAGAAAAAACTATGTTGAGCATAGTCGTGGGGATAAAAAAAAACCCCAGAAAGATGCCTTGCTACCATTGAGTGGATTCCCACTCATAGTGACCATATAAGACAGAGTAGAAATGACTTTATGGATCACTGAGGGAATAAATCTTTGTTATTGTTAACTGCAATCAAGTTGGTTCTAACCCATAGCACCTGTATATACAACAGAATTAAAAGCTGCCCAATCATGAGCCATCCTCACAATTGTTTCTATCCTTGAGTTCATTGTTGTTTCCGCTGTGTCAATCCATCTCTCAATGAGGGCTTTCCTCTTTTTCACTGTTCCTTTATTTTACCAAACAGGATGTCCTTCATCAAAGACTGACCTCTCTTGACATGTACAAACTATGCGAGATGAAATCTCATCATTCTTGCTTCCAAGGGCCACTTTGGCAGCACTTCTTCCAAGACACACTTGTTAGTCCTTTTGGCAGTATGCAGTGCTTTCAATATTCTTGTTCAGCACAATTCAAATGCACAGATTCTTCTTCTGTCTTCCTTATTCAATATCCAACTTTCATATGCATATAATGCTATTAGAAATATCATGACTTGGGTCATATGCAACTTAGTCCTCAAAGAAACATCTCACTGTTTAATATTCTAAGGAGTAGTAGCTTCAAAGCTAAGCATAAGGCATCCGGTGGATACTTTCTCTGCTCTTAGTCTTGACGCTCTCTGAAACCTGTTAATTTTGGGTGACCCTGCTGGCATTTGAAATACCAGTGATGAATCTTCTAAGATCACAACATACAAACCATCCCAGTAAGACAAACTGACAGACAAGGGATCTTGGAAGAAGTAGGTGCAGATTGCTCCTTAAAGGCAAGGGTGGCATGGCTCATCATACATACTTTGGACCTGTTGTGAGGATTGACCTGTCCCATGGAGAAGGACAACATGCTTGTTGAAGTGGAGGGCCATTAAAAACAAGAAAAAGCCCTCAACATAAAGGATAAATACAGTGACTGCAAAAATGAGATATGGCGAGGGAACACTTGTAAAGATGTCACATGACTGGGGAGTGTTTTGTTCTGCTGTGCAAAGGTTCACTATGGGTTGAAACTCACTCAGTGCCACCTAACAACAAGAAAAATAAGTCCTGTGCAGATATACTGCTGTTTCCATGAGTATTGATTGTGGATCTAAGTAAGACAAAATCCTTGACAACTTCAACCTTTTTTCCATTTATCATGATGTTTTCTGTTGGTCCAGCTGTGAGGATTTGAGTTGTCTTTACATTGAGTTGCAATCAATAGTGAAGGCCATAATCCTGGATCTCCATCAGAAAGTACTTCAAGTCCTCAATTTCTGTAAGTAAGGTCGTGTCATCTGCATATCGCAGGTTGTTAATAAGTTTTTCTCCAGTCCAGTTACCACATTCTTCTTCCCATGATCCAGCTTCTCCGATTACTTATCAGCATACGGACTGAATAAATGAAGTGTGAGAATACAACCCTGAATCACACCTTTTATGATGGTAAACCATGCAACACTCCCTGATTCTATTTCACAACTGCCTCTTCATCTATGTACAAGTTCTGAATGTGCACAATGAAATTTTCTGGAATGCCCTTTCTTCTCAAGTTAACTATAGTTCATGGTGACCCACACATTTTAATGCCTTGGGATACACAGTAACACAATCAAACATGTTTCAGGTTTTCTCTGCCTTGAGCCTAGATTCATCTGATGTCAGAAATTTTATCCCTTGTTTCATGTCCTCTTCTCAATCTAACCTGAAGCTCTAGTAGCTCCCAGTCAATGTATAGCTGCAAATGTTGTTGGATAATCCCCCAAAAATTCAATTTTCATGTGATACAAATTATATAGCTCTATAATTTGAACATTATGTTGGGTCACTGAGGTAGTTTATTGTGTCAACCTGGCTGATAAACGCATGTGGGGTTAATAGAACGGCAAAGGGATAAATGGCTTGGTGAGCCTCTCCTTTCTAATTCGCAGGACTCTTACTTTATGATGGTAGGACCAGGGTACAGTGGCCTTAGCAAGTTCCCTGCTTTAGCTGGCAAAGCTCACTTCCTGCAAGAAATCCCTGAGAGAAGCCACATGGACCTACCCCGATGCAGCCCTGGGTGCTGGATCACCTGTGTGGAGACCCCTGCCAGCGCTGAGATGCTTACACATTCACTGACTCGGCTTTCCTCCTGCAGTTGGCATCATAGTGTGTGTGTGTTTTGTGAGATGGAGGAAGACTTTGTGGATTGGTGTCAGACATATGGGTTAATGGGCTAATGTTGGATTTGTGGGTTTGGACAGTACTGGGTTGGGATGTTTTCTTGATGCACACTTAACCTTTATATGAAACTCTCCTTATACATTATTCATTTGGTTGTTTTCTGGGGGAAACATGGTAAGTAGGAAAATAGACACTTTATAAGCCCACTTGCTTTCAGCCATTAAAATTTGTTCCTTAGATGGGTTTAGGCCATGACTTTAAAGAAAGCTTTGGAAATATATTCCTCAACCAGTGTTTTGGAGTACTCAGGAACCAGTAGTCTTTGTCAGAAACTGGATAAAATCTGGAACCACGAAAAAAACTCCACTCTGGGACTGAGTGTTAAAGGGAGCCTGTGAGCAGGCTGAAGCGCTTGCCAGCTGACCACCTGGATCTACTTGTTGAGCGGACGTAGAAGTGCAGCAATAAAGAGAGTGGTTGAATTTGGCCACTGATACCTGTGGACTTGGTTTACAGGGGAAAAAAGGAGAAGATGAGAGCAGGTTGACCAGTTTAAAGTTCATGATCTAGCACAAGGGAGCTAGGCTTGTTGAGTATTGGTGAGCGTCCATAGTCTAAAAGTAAGGCGAACAATGAGCACTCTGTGGAGGCTGAGTGAGGCAACCCACATTGAGTTGACCAGAACCCAACCAGCTGGAGATATTTTAGTCTGTGATCTGGTGTATATTGTTGCTGACTGTATGGCTGGCCAGTCTCGATTTGACTTTGCTTATGGATGCAGACTTCACAAGGTTCCAACTGGAATAAAGACTCTTCATGTTGAAAAATATGATTATCTTCTCAGAGAACTGGGTTGATGTAAGTGGGCAGTATATAAATTGGATACTCAAAATTGGAGGGATTAAGGCATAAACTTTCATACGTGGGGGAACAAATTCACAGGATTATAGATTAAGGTGTAGGTGTTACTTAATTGCAATAGTGAAGCTAAAGAATTATGTACAGGTGCCAGATTGGCAAGGGGTGGATTGAGGTAAGTTAGTTTATTGTGCCAACCTGGCCGATAAACACATGTGGGATTAATTGAAGGGCAGAGGGATAAATGGCTCAGTGAGCCTCGCCTTTCTAGTTCTCTGGTCTCTTACATTCTGATGGTCAGACCAGGGTAAAGCCGCCTTAGCCACTTCCCAGCTTTAGCTGGCGAGGCTCACTTCTTTCAAGATATCCCTGAGGAGAAGCCACAGGGACCTACCTCAAAGCAGCCCTGGGTGCTGGAGCAGCCAGGTGGAGAACCCTGCCCACGCTGAGATGCTTACACATTCACTGACTCAGCTTTCCTCCTGCAGTCGGCATCATTGTGTCTGCTTTGTGAGATGGAGGAGGACTTTGTGGATTGCTGTTGGACATATGGGTTTATGGGTAAATGTTGGACTTGTGGGCTTGGGCAGCACTGGGTTGGATGTTTTCTTGATGTGCGTGTAACCTTTATATAAAACTCTCTCTTATACATGAGTGTATGTGGCTTTGTTTCGCTAAAGTACCCAGACGAAACAAATATGGAACTCTTCCTGTAAGTTGGCCAGGTTCAAATATCCAAGCACAAATGCTTCATCATCTTGTTTAAATATTTCAATTGTTAGTACAATAATTCCTGGAGACTTGGTTTTGGCTAATGCCAAAACTCTTGCACTTCTTCATTCAGCACCATTGATTCTTGCTCATATAGTACTTCTTGAAATGGGGAAGTGGCCACTAGCTATTTTTGGTCAAGTGATTATGCATATGTTTTCCATCTTCTCTTGATGCTTCCTACATTACTCAATATTTTTCCCATAGAATCTTTCAAGATTTCCATCTGAGACTTGATTTTTTTTTTTAGTTCCTGGAGTTTAAGATATGCTGAATTGATTTCCCATTTTTTTATCTCTAGGTCTTTGAACATTTCATTATAATATTTTACTTTGTCTTTTCCAGCTGCCCTTTGAAAGTTTTTATTCAGTTCCTTGACTTCATCATTTTTTCCATTCACCTTAGTGACTTTCCAAATAAGAACAAGTTTTAGAGTCTCTTTTGACATCCACTTTGATCAGCTTTTTTCTGACTTTTTAATTACCTTTTGCTTTCATAATGAATGATAGTCTTGATGTCTCACACAATTCATCAAGTCTCATTTTGCTTTTTGGCTCTTCTAGAGTTGTTTTAATTTTTTCCAGCTTTAATCTGAAAATACATGAGTAAATGAGTAAAGTTAGTCTATTAAATAGTTGCTGATATTGAGCCTCTACATTTTCTCTTCCAACAAATATAGTTGGTTTTATTTTTTACTCCATCTGGAGAAGTTCAGGTGTATCTTCACTTGTGTTGTGTAAGGAAGGTATTTGCTACGAACGAGTGGTTAGTCTTGCAAACTACTATCATGTAATCTCCTACTTCATTTCTAATTACCAAGTCCATATTTTCCAACTAATGTTCCTTCCTCTTTGTTTCCAAATTTTTCATTCCAATTGCCAATGGGATAATCATATCACAGACAGCCTTATCCTTCAGGATATATCTTGAACTCTCCCCTTTGACAATGAATGCATTCTTCTTGATTGTGTTATTTTTGGCATAATAAGATACAAGAGTTTCTGATTCTAAAAGTTTGGTAGCAATCCATTTCATATCACTAATCCTATGATATAGATATTTATGTGTTCCATGTCCCATGAACATATGATTTCGAAGATGTCATTCTCAGTTTTTATCTCTCTCATGTGACTTCGAGAAAGCAGTCACTTTGAGAGTCCTCTGCCCAGATATCCATCCCTTGGCTCTATCTCCAACAGTGTTTCAATTCATCTGCCCTTCGGTATCTGACAATTTTTCCATTCCATGTATAATATTATCAGTGGCCACTTCTTCTGAAGTGGGCAATCGGTTCTTCTTTAGAGTCTATTCTTCATATGGAAGCTCCGATGAAACGTGTTCACTTTGGTGACCATTCTGGCATTTAAAATACCAGTGAAAGTGCTTCCAGCATCACAGCAACACACAATTCACCACAGTATGACGAACTGACAGACAATATTTACCATTTACCAGAGTAGAAAACCACAGCTAGTGGTTTTGAATGGCAGTATTTGTATGTAGTAGCCCACAACACTAAAGCTTTAAATTACTCCCCATTATTAAATGTCATGATTATAACTTTGTAGCCTCCTGAAGAGAAAATATAGAAGATAATGTCTGAGTGGCAAAAAGAGCATAAAGGGTTCATTAACAGCTTATTGGATGGATGGCATGATTTTCTAGATAAGGTACCTAAAATTAAAACAAGAAAAATGAATGAAAGATAATTTTAGTAGATAAAATAGCAGATGAATTTAAAATGAGGAGAATTGAAAGCACTCAAAAAATCTTGATATAATAGCCTTTTCTACCGAGAAGCATTTTGGTGTGCTATAACACCGTTTTGCAACTTTCTCCTGCTATACAAAGATCAACGACTATAACTAGAGCACTCTCCTCATAACGGGGCAATAGTGAAAGGTATTACGTCTATTGTCTTCAAAAACTCACGTGCCACTCTGATTTTTCCTAGATTAAAATAGTCAAACATGAATGCAATGGCAAATTAAAAAAAAACAAATAGAAAAATTAACCTTTTCAGGTGCTCTACTGTACCTGCCAGAAGTGATTACCAAGACTCATTCCCACAAAAAAAATCTGATTATATGACTCAATTAGAAAGCGCTTCCAACAAATTCAGTGCTATGGAGAGAATGCAAACTATTTATTTTTAAGAAAGCTAGTGTGGATTGGAACATTCATTGCCCTCTTAAATACAAATTAAGCCCAAGCTAATTGGACTCTTCCAATAGCACAACTTTGGAACTTATATCAGCACTGGCATTCACCATTTGCAAAATTACAATGAAAGGAACAGCCTTAAAAAGCTCCATTCTTTGAATTTGTGCAAAGGCTAGGTTGATTAGCTCTTGATGACAATGACCTCAATGCAAGTGCTTGAAGGAGATTTCAATAAGAACACTAGTTTTAAATGAGAAAATACCACTAACTTTTCCTAACATGACAGCATATTCAAGAGGTGATATATTTAATACAAAATTGAGATCAAGTACTTGACTTTACCCTTTAATTCATGTTTGGAAGGCTAACTTATACACATACATACACACGCAAATTGGCACTACAAAGTCAGTCCAGCAATTTGGAATGTATATTACTGTGGATGCCCTGGTGACAAATTGGGCTGCTAACACAAGGTCAGCAATTTGAAACCACCACCCACTCCTTGCGAGAAAGATGAGGCTTTGTACTACTGAAAACAGTTAAAGTCTTAGAAATACCTATGGGGCTATTCTACCTTGTTCTATAGAGCCAGTAGAACTATAGAAAATATCATTTATAATACATGCAAGTAAAATTTTGCTGAAGATCATCTAAATATGGTTTCAGAAGTACATGCACAGGGAACTTCCAGAAGGTAAGGCCGGATTCAGAATAGATTGTAACCATGAAACGTATTAGTCATATCTGTATGCTGAACAATTAATCAGAGAAGCTGGCTTATATATGAAAAGAGAATGTGGCATGAGGATTGGAGGAAAACTTATTAATAGCCTTCAATATGCATGAAGCAAAATCTCACTTGCTGAAAATGAGCACTTGAAGCACTTGCTGATGAAAATCAAAGGTTGCAGCCTTCAGTATAGATTACAACTCAATGTAACAAAGACCCAAATCCTCACACATGGATCAATGAGTAACATCATGATAAATGGAGAAAAGGTTGAAGTTCTCAAGGATTTTGCCTTGCTTTAAACCATAATCAATGCTCATGAAAGCTGCAGTCAATAGATCAAAAGACACATTGGATTAGGTAAATCTGCTGCACAAGACTTTTTAGAGTATTGAAAAGCAAACATATTGCTTCAAGGACTAAGGTGCACCAGACCAAAGCCATGGTACTTTCCATTGCCAATTGCCTCATATGCATGCGAAAGTTGGACATTGAATCAGAAAGCCCGAAGAAGAATCAATGCATTGAATTGTGGTGCTGGAGAAGAATGTTAAAAGTACTGTTGAGTGCTAAAAGGACTCTCTTGGAAGAAGTATGGCCAGAGTGATTCTTAGGAGCAAGAACAGGAAAATGTGCATATTTGTACATATTTTCAGGAGAGACCAGTGCCTATAGTAGGATATCATGCTTGCTAAAGTGGAGGAGCGGCGAAAATGAGGAAGGTCCTCGACAAGATGAATTGCCATGGCGACTGCCTCAGTGGGCTCAGGTACAGCAACAATTGTGAGGATGGCATAGGCCCAGACAGTGTTTCACTCTGTTGTTCATAGGATCATTATGCATCTGAACAGATTTGATGACACCTAAGAATAGCAACATAGTGTTGATATTTTCAGAATAGATTTGATGGCAAGGATTTCATTTTAGTTTTTTTTTTTTTTGGATGTGCTTGTATAAGGTGTGCCTTTTTCCTGTATTTAAAAAGAAACTGCAAAATATTTAATTTTAAGCAAAATCACAAGTTATATAAGAGAAAAGCGTCTCATAGTAAACAGTAAAGACCAAGAATACACTAGTTGAGAAGTAACATGTATTAACTAATACTGTTGGTGCCCATGGAGCTTCTTGACAATTACACTGAATTATCATTATTAAAAATAAGATATTGGGGTTTCATCGAGCCTTGCAAATTGTACTCCTTTAAGACCTAAATAGCACCATGTTTTAATAGAGAAGGGAAAGTACATTTCAGGGTAATAGAAGAGCATGAATTCAGATTTTACAGCAGAAGTTTTGAATGACCCCCTGGAGGTCCTCCTTCCTAACAGGGGTGAGGCAGCCACTATCAAATGTTCTGAGATTTCCCTTCAAATATAAATGACTTCCTACACATGGGTTAGGGCCAGGCATGTATATAGTAGCACATACTATATTATTAGGAAGATAGATAACTTAGCTGAACTGGAGGTGAGGCCTCATGTAAAGAAAATACATACTAAAATATTTAGAAGTAATTTTGTGGTGGGCTATGGTGGCAGGTTGACATATATATTAGGTACATATATGTGTATCATATATATATATATATGTTTATACTACATACACATATATATTGTAGCAACTAAATTCTCAACCTTTTTTTCCTTGTCAGATTTTCTGATGAACCACTCACTCTGAGAATGTACACAGAGATATATGAAATTAGCAAATTAGAGTTCTAGATTCACACCTTTCTCTTGCACCCAAAATCCTTTCTGAATAGGAGTGAGAAAATTATTAAAGGTAAAATGAGGAACTCAGACAAATTTGGTATTTGAATAATTGGTTATTGGTACTTTATTGTTGGTGTCACAATTGACCAGAGTGGGAATGATTCCAACAATGTATTGATGTTGTGTGAAGAAATAAGTGATGGGCATAACAATATGTGTACATTGACCTTTCATAACACAGGGGCAGTAACTGTAGGATTTCAAACTTGAAGTGACTTGAGACTATCCAGACTAGAATAAAAGAGTAAACATGGAAAGGATAGGACATTAGGCTACGCATCATAAAGGGAACAATCCATAGGTTCTATTTCTCTTAATCTCATTGCAAACAAAAATGAAGATACATTGTGCCTGAGGAGTTTTATAGCCATGTATAAAGTTTTTACCATTGTGCTACAATTCAGATTTGTTTTGGCACTAATATCATCTAAGGAAATACACCTTTCAGTGGGATGAACCACATGAAGTTGCTAATACTTGTCCATTTGGCTTATTTTTAAAAATCATACTATAGAATCTAATAAAAGAGGGCTTCACAAAATTTTTGGAATATAGCCATTGTTTTTTAATTACATGGTCCACGCAAATTTAGCCTCTTTATATAATCAGTTGATGTGGTAAATTTGATTAGGAGGAAGTCTTAGGTTTTGATCAAGTAAAGTATGACTAACAATGATTTATAAAAGATGAATAATAAACTAAATGAATATCTGAGTGTAAAAGTTTCAACTCTCATAGAAATTTAAGAAATTTGAAATTCTGAATCAAAAAGGATGAAAAGGGTAATACTAAAAGGAAAACTTTGTATTAAACTATATTTGAAGCTTCAGAATTTCAAATGACATTTAGTAATTCTATTTGCCAGCACCATATAAATGAACTATTCAGACATATCAATACATCACTATTGCCTAGATGTCTAGAAATGCTCAATATGAGATGATATTTCAAAAAACATAATTTAACTCCATATCAACATATTAAACAAAACAAAATCTCCCTTTTATATTATCCTCTTAAAGAAAAAATGAAACAAGACTAATGTAAGTATAAGAAAATTGATTTTTAAATTGGGTGATTAGCTTTCTTATGCTTAAAAGCTTAGCAGTGAAAACTGCTCTATGTAGAGACTAGTGAAGGAAACAAAGTGGTAGATCCTAGGTATGTGTTGTATTATCTATTACTAATAATGGTAACAATGACTGGTTTTCTAATTTATTAACTTAAATATAGTATTACTGTGGAAAACATGAGTGTACATAAAGTAGTGTTTGTAGCCTCTCTTTAAAGACTGGTAGCTCTAATAATACTAGTCTCACATTTTCAGGTGTCAAATTAGCCAAAAGTGAAGAGTAGTGAAAATCATCTCTGCTGGGAGATTTTCAGGGGGAAAGAATCAGAAAATCAAAGTTACTTATAATAGTGAGACAGAAAAGGGAGTGAATGTGCTTTAGAAAGAGCAAACATGAAATCCATGGAAATATCTTGGGACTGCATTTCTCAGAATCTCTTTCAAAACCCTGGATATACATGGGGTAGGGAGGAAGCAATAACTACACTGGCCATGGTAGGTGGTAAGAATTTCTTCCTCCTATGGATCTCTAAATAAAATTATATTTTGATACCCTTTATTTAAGAGCAAATGTTTCTCTTGGGAAGACAAGAACCTGAATTCCAGTCGAAATAGTAAGATGGGAAAATCCTTTCAGTGCTGGACCTGCGATCTCGTCCTTTTTCCCACATCCATTATGAATAAAGTCTATAAAAATAAATTCATACTTTTTCAGTTATGTTGTGAAATGATTGAGCTATTTTTATGTATTTTTGTCTGTTGTTTCTTTTGTCTATTTCCTGAAATATTGTTTTTTGAAAGCATTTTTCATTTGATGGGAGTTTATTCAGATTTTCTGAAAGCTTGCATTTCAGGGAAAAGTTAAGTCAAAATTGACTTGGGCTGAAAAATTCAGGAAAGTGAAGTACAATTATAAAAACTGTAAGATATTCTTGCCTCAATCCTGCCAGTTTGGTAAACCAACATACAAACTCATAGTCTCAGAACTTAGAGGCCCAGTGGGCTATTGGTTCTTTTTATTTTTGCTTTTGCTTACCCATTAGAATGACTCATCTGACTCAGCCTTGTAGACAAGCTTATCTAGACACCATGTAATTAGATCAGGCACCAATGTTGGGGATTTTATGTTTGCCTTCTCTCAATGTTTTCTCAAATGGGTGATGTAGTCTGCCAGAAGTGAAGCAAACAAGAGGATGCTTAGTTTATAGAGAATTTTAAAACAATGATTAAATGCACTAAGAAGTCTGCCTTTTATACCATGTGCCAGCATTTCTTCCTACCAGGGATGACTGCTGCCATCATAACTGATTTTTATTTTTAATTAACAAAATAACTAAACTAACTAGAGATGAGAGGTATATTCCTGGGATTCAAAGAGCAGATTGCCACCTACTAGTTGTGTTCCTTTGAGCAACTCACTTAACCTCTCAGTGGGAATATTCATAGCATTCTCTTGATGGGGATGCTGTGAGAATTGAATGAGTTAATTATAGTACTTATGGCCATGCCTGGCGCATAATGGGCACTTAATATGTTAACCATTATTCTTTCTATTATTAAAAGTCTGAGTAGCAATATTCCTTTGAGAAATCAATGGTTAGTGTTTTTAAAGACGGGATAAAATGTCTAATGGTTTGTTACTTTGGAACTTAGTCGCCAGAATGTTTGTTGCAGTCATATCGCTTTTGTATATAATCAAATGACTCAAGTTTGCAGTAGAAGCTGACGCATCACTCACTAAACCATGCAAAAACACACACCAATGAAAAAGATTGATTTTGCACTAAAATATTGAGTTGTGAGTAGGAGAACATCATTAGAGTCTTTATTTAAGGCTTAATATGTGCCAGGTACTTTGGGTCATAAAGAGTTAAGAATCATTTCAGTCCTTACAATGTGGTAGGAAATAGTAAGCCACGCCAATACCTGTATGTGTACAAAATGAGCTCCTTATTTGTAAATTGAAGATATTATTAATTGAACACAGCACTATTTTCAATATTAATGACTTCATAGTTCTGAATACACATTCAATGTAGCCTTCATTTATTTATTGCACTAGCTAGATAAGACTTATTTAGTCTTTAGGGTCAAGCTGCTTACCCAACTACTTAATTAATAATCTGTTCATCAGCAAATAATAGTAGAAGGGAAAAAGTGTGGAAATATTGAGTTGCCACAAAATGACCTGTAATACATTTTTATTCTAATTCATTGCCTTCAAATTTGCCCCCATCTCATGACGACCTTCAGAACCATGGATGAAAATACTGTCCAGTCCTACAAAATCCCCCTAATTGATTGCCTATCATATTGTTCTGATCCATAGGGTTTCATTGGCTGAGTTTTCAGAAATATACCTCTAGGCATTTTCTCACTGCCTCTCTTAATCTGAGCTGGAGGAGCACTGGCCAAAAATTGACCCAGACCTCCCCCATGGAAAGTCGAGAATTCTACTGCCGAGCCACCAATGTTTCCTGCAGGTGATATAGGACCCCAAACAAATAAAAGCTAAATAAATAAAACATAAAACCTCACTACCATTGAGTCAATTATGACTCATAGTAACCTTGTAGGACAGAATAGAATGGCTCCAGTGGGTTTTCTGAGACCGTGGCTGTTTATGGGAGTAGAAAGCCTCATCTTGCTCCGGCAGAGCTGATGCTCTCAAACTGCTGACCCACTACACTATCTGCAATAGATATATTTGTGCTTTCACTCATTTTAAAGCACACATTCATGTTTCAAAGATTTTTAAAAGTTCATGAAAATGAAGAATTGCATGAAATTGCGCAATGTGATCTGAGATTATAACGATCAGTCTAAGTCTTACTTCTTATTTCTATGGATTAAATTGATGAACCCAAATCATATCCCTGGACTGTATATATACCCTTTGATGAAATAATCTGCAAGTGAACTGGGATATTTGAAAGTTGATTTTTTTTACACTTTAGAAAAAAGAAAGTAGAATTCCGTTCATTTCCATCGCCAATACACAAAATCCTGCACAGAAAACTATTTCTCAACACTGTTTTCAATTGTCTTGAAACTACTTCATAATAACCCCATGATTTTCATGTTTTCAATAACATATATCAATAATACTCCTTTAGATTTCACCCCCTAAAACAAAAATGGCCATAACGTCTATGCTGGCATACCTACTCTGAATTTAACTGGCCTGGCAAATCCTCTCCAAAACCACATCTTTGATAAATCCTTATTTTTTTGAGCCACCCTAATGAGAATAAGGTAGCTATATAATTGAGATTATTTTTGTGTAGCCATCTGCTTATTGCAGAGACCTTTTAAAACATATTTTGTTAGAATATCCCTGTGATTGCATGGAAAGATCCCTGGTGATGTAGTGGCATACATGTTAGCCTGCTAACCCCAAGACCAACAATTGAATCCATAACAGCTCAGCATAAGAAAGTGAGTCTGTGTGCTCCTGTAAAGATTTATAGTTCTAGAATCCCTAGGAAGCAATACTACACGGTCTTTAAGGTTTCTATGATTCAGCCCCGATTCAATTGAAGTTGTTTAAGGCTATCAACTTGAACCATAGTAGCAAAAGGAGTTTACTTTTTTCTTTTACTTACCCTCGTGTATTGCTAAGAAATACCAGTTGTGCGACAGTATCCTATGTTACCTCCACTGTAAAAATATTTACTGCTATTTTAAAGTTAAATGTGCATTAGAACACCTTAACTTGAGCTCTTCACTCCTTGTGCACTTAATGTGCAAATAATTTTCCGCAACTTTGGTGTAAAGGGGTCTACTTTTAAATAGGTCACATTTGATTTTTTTTAACATTTTATTAGGGGCTCATACAACTCTTATCACAATCCATACATATACATACATCAATTGTATAAAGCACATCTGTACATTCTTTCCCCTAAACATTTTCTTTTTTTTCTCTTCTTTTATTTTTTTATATTTTATTAGGGGCTCATACAACTCTTACCACAATCCATACCTATACATACTTCAATTGTATGAAGCACATCCACACATTCCCTGCCCCAATCATTCTCAAAGCATTTGCTCTCCACTTAAGCCCTTTGCATCAGGTCCTCTTTTTTTCCCCTCCCTCCCCACTCCCCCCTCCCTCATGTGCCCTTGGTAGTTTATACATTGTTATTTTGTCATATCTTGCCCTATCTGGAGTCTCTCTTCCCCTGCTTCTCTGCTGTCCATCTCCCCGGGAGGAGGTCGCATGTGGATCCTTGTAATCAGTTCCCCCTTTCCAACCCACTCACCCTCCACTCTCCCAGCATCACCCCTCACACCCTTGGTCCTGAAGGTATCATCCACCCTAGATTCCCTGTGCCTCCAGCCCCCATATGCACCAGTGTACAACCTCTGCCCTATCCAGCCCTGCAAGGTAGAATTCGGATAATGGTAGTTGGGGGGAGGAAGCATCCAGGATCTGGGGGAAAGCTGTGTTCTTCATCGGTACTACCTCGCACCCTGACTGATGCATCTCCTCTCCTAAACCCCTTTATGAGGGGATCTCCAGTGGCTGACACTTGGGCCTTGGGTCTCCACTCTGCACTTCCCCCTTCATTCAATATGGTATATATATATATATATATATATATATATATATATATATACACATATATATATATTTTTTTGCATGATACCTTATACCTGGCCCCTTTGGCACCTCGTGATCGCACTGGCTGGTGTGCTTCTTCCATATGGGCTTTTTTGCTTCTGAGCTAGATGGCCGCTTGTTCACCTTCAAGCCTTTAAGACCCCAGATACTATCTCTTTTGATAGCCGGGCACCATCAGCTTTCTTCGCCACATTTGCTTATGTACCCGTTTATCTTTGACGATCCTATCATTGGGGTTGTGCAGTCAATGATATGATTTTTTGTTCTTTGATGCCTGATAACTGATCCCTTCGGGACCACTCGATCACACAGGCTGGTGTGCTTCTTCCATATGAGCTTTTTTGCTTCTGAGCTAGATGGCCACTTGTTCACCTTCAAGCCTTTTAGACCCCAGTCACGATCTCTTTTGATAGCCGGGCACCATCATCTTTCTTCACCACATTTACTTGTTCACCCACTTTGGTTTCGGCAGTTGTGTCGGGAGAGTGAGCATCATAGAGTGCAAATTTAATAAAAGAAAGTATTCATGCATTGAGGGAGTGCTTGAGTAGAGGCCCAAGGTCCTTCCACCCCCTTAATACTTAACCTATAAATAAAGACACATAGATCTATTTCCCCATCCTCATATATATATTTGCATGTACATGTCTTTGTCCAGACCTCCATAAATGCCCGTTGACTCCTAGCTCTTTCCTCCATCTCCCTTGACCTTCCTCCTGCCCTACTACCATGCTTCATTGCCACCTGGGCTAGAGTATACCTCTTCTCTAAGCAACCTTACCCTTGATCATTTCCCACCAGGCCTGCCACTCCCCCTTCTCTACCCTTTGGGGTCCCATGTTTTTCCCTTGTCCCTGGGTTTGTTAACACCACTTCCTTACCCCCCCCTACCCCCCACCCCAAGTCCCCCCGGAACTGTCGGTCCCGTTGTTTTTCCTCCAGATAGTTCATCCAGCCTGTCCTATTCAGACAGACCTGTGGAGACACTAACATGCATGAAAAAAAGACAGAAGAAAACAAAACAACAGTATACAACCAGACAACGAAGCAACAAAAACAAATACTGACAAAGAACAAAACAAAACACTTCACAAAAGAAAAGCTTGTAGTTAGTTCAAGGATCGTTTGTTGGCCCTTAGGAGTGTTTTCCAGTCTGGTCTATTGGGGCACCACGCCCTGCCCCCAAAGTCCACTTTCAGCATTCCCTGGGGACCTTGCCACTCCATTCCCTTGCTGTTCCGCTGCACTCCCCCAGTGCTTTGCCTCGGTGTGGTGGGATCAGGTCAGGTACAATTCCCACACTGTCTCTCCGGTGCTGTCCCCTGTATCGCCGTTAGTCACTGAGGGGCATCATGTCTCATAGTGGGGCCAGCCATGTTGTTCTCTCTGTGGACTGGCTCTGCTAATCAGGAACATCATCCTCATGGCCAGGCTGTGTTCCACTCTTTCCTCCTGCCCCTTCATCTGCTCCCGTGTGCTCTGATTAGATATGTCCATCTCCTGAAGCTGCAGAGTCAATGTTGTCCTTTAGAACAAATTCTTTTCGGGGGAGGGGCAGAAATCCACTTAATTTTGGTGCTGGGGCCAGCCTCCCAGACCTTTCCACTGGTTCCCTACTCCACGCCGGGATATTGCATTCACCCCTTGCAGCACTGGGTTGAAGTCTGGTCCCACTTTCCCTGTGGAGATATAAACAATACCCTCCCCTTGGGTGGATTAGTGCCCCATGCCCCCACTCCCCTTTTCTTCCTTATATTCATCCTTTTATTTTCATCCTATCTTATTTATACAGACCTGCGGAGATAATAACATGCACAAAAATGAGACAGAGTAAAACCAAGCAACAAAATAAAATAAAACAACAACAATCCAATGACAAAAAAACAAAACAAAATGCAACACAACAAGAAAGTAAAGCTTCCTTATATTCATCCTTTTGTTTTCCTTTCCCCCCTCCCCCACCATTGTCTACCATGTGCATCCCTGGTTTTGGTCTGGTCTCTACCATACTACACAGTCTTCACCACAAAAATGTTTGTATACAGTAGCATATTTGATTTTCACAAAATTAATTTTTTGTTGTTTTGGAACACAAGTCACTAATTGTCATTTTATAAAGAAAACATCATGAAATCATATTGAAAATTATATATGTGTATGTTCACACACTTATAAAGGGAACTTTAAAACGATCCTGGTAAATTCCACTCTTTTAATTCCATTTTTCCGTAAACTTTCCCAAACACCCTCAAATATACCAATACATTTTAGAAGGCATTTGGAAGTTCTGCATATAATGGAATGATAACTATTGTTACTTATGTCACTGGGGCTGGGCAATGTTCTCTTGGAAGCAGTATGCATTCTAAACCAGTGGCCAATATATGGTGCCGTGTCTCCAACAACCAGAATTCATGGGTCCAGGTACCAAGGGGTGGAAGCTGGAGTGGCGCCACTCACTATTACTCCTAGTGACCCCCTTGCAGCATTTTTGCTTCCTGTCCAGCAACCCTGTGTTCCTCAGGCCTGGAGGTCCTGGTCCCGAAGGAAGGAACTCTCCCACCTGGAAACACAACACAGATTCCACTGCAAGGGCAGCTGAGAATGCCCCCTGGGCACTTTGGGCTTCTCATGCCTTCGGATCAACAGGTCAAGAAGGGTATCACTGTACTGAGTGGTGTGATTGATCCTGATTACCAAGGAGACATTGGACTCTTACTACATAATGGAGGTAAAGAAGAATATATCTGGAATCCAGGAGATCCCATAGGCCTACTCTTAGTGCTACCATGCCCTGTGATTAAAGTAAATGGTAAGTTACAGCAACCCAATCCTGACAGGACTTATAGTGACCCAGACCCCTCAGGATTGAAAATCTGGGTCACCCCACCAGGCACAAAACTGCAGCCAGCTGAGGTGCTTGCCGATGGCCAAAGTAATATGGGTAGTAGAAGAAGTTAGTTCTACCTATCAATTACGACCATGTGATCAATTGCAAAAGCGAGGTATGTGATTGTTAGTATATTTTCTTTATATGTACTTACTGAATGTCTTTTCTTTATTCATGTATATCACATACAGTTGAACTCTGTGTTTTCATTTATATATGATAGATGTTTGATACTAAGTATAAGTATGATTTCATTAATGTCTGGAAATTATATATAGCTAAAGAATTGGGTACAGGTGCCAAGTTGGCAAGGGGTGATTGTGATATGTAGGTTTGTTGTGCCAACATGGCCAATGAGCACATGTGAAATTAGTTGAAGGGTGGAGAGATAAATGGCTCAGCGAGCCTTTCCTCTCTTTCCCGCGCTCTTTGATAATTGAAACAGGGTGGGGCTGACTCCCTTCCTTTTTCTGTGTCTCCATTTGAAAGCTAGACTACCTGTAGGATACCTAATCAGTGGACTGTCTCACTGTAATTTGAGGTTCCTTCAAGACCTGCTTCACCACACTATTAGAAGGTCCATCTTTTGAGCTGGGGACGGTCGGACCCTGTCATCTGGCTCACTGTTCGTGACCTGCCTTGCTGTTTGCTGCCTGTGCCCAGATAGCCTGAAATGCTCCACGGAGGACTACTCCTCCCTCAGTGGCCCTCACGACTGGAAGGACAGCCAGTGTCTCATAACTGTCTCACGGGAGTGAGTTGCACTGAGTCATTTGTATTGCTTTATAATTTCATAAATTGTTTATTTCTTATGTTACTTTTTTATCTATATAAATATATATAAAATTATTAGTGTCCTAGTTTTGTTTCTCTAGAGAACCTTGTCTAGCACAAGCTATTACTGAAAGATACCGAAATGGACCTTTATAATGCACCAATTGAATGTGGAGAAAGATTGCTTCCCTTTGTTATTTTTATTTGTTAGGAGCATACAAGGGTCTTTAGAATTATTGTAATCAAACAAAACATTGGAAATGGGGCTTTATGATTTAATACAATTGTTCATTTTAATGGATATATATTACATTATATATACCTGTTAAGCAACAATTATAAGCACTTGCAACCTAGTTCATTTCTTTTGTGATATTTATAAATTGACTCCTTTATATTTATCAATTGTATTCAGGTTATTCCTAAAAATTGTGGAGTATATGAATGTTGTATTTTTGAAACTCATATACTTCATTTAATCCTCTCATAAAATATTCTCACTTTCTCACTATCATGGCACTGAAATCTGAGGGTAAGTAAAGAAGCGATTGCTATTAAGGTTCCAATTCACACATGGATGGGTTAATTAGAAAGAAAGCATTACCAAAAAAAGAAAGAAAATATATTTAAACATGTCTCTGAGACCAATAGGTGACTGCAAGCAAGTTATCAGTAATAACTTATTTCAGTCTTAGTTTGCATTTTTAAAAATACTTTTATTGGGAGCTTTTACATCTCTTATTCACAATCCGTACATCTATCCATGTGTCGAGCACATTTGCACAGAGGCCGCCATCATCATTTTCAAAGCATTCTCTTCCCACTTGAGCCCATGATATCAGCTCCCCATTTCTTTCCCCTCCCTCATGAACCCTTAAGAAGTTATAGATTATTTTTCCATATCTTAAATCATGCTCCATCACCCCTCACCCACTTTTCTGTTATTTGTCCCCCTGGGAGGAGGTCCTAGATTAATCCTTGTGATCTATTCCCCCAGCCTCCCCTAATCCTCCTGGTACCTCTACTCTTGTTGTTGGCCCTGAGGGCTTTATCTATCCTGGATTCCCTGTGTTGTGGGCATTTGTTAAAAGGTACCTGAAGGGATCTGCTGGGTCAGTTAAGTTCAAAGCAGAGAAGTCCGTTACAACAATTTGATTGACTTTGGATTCCCAAGGGAAAATCCTGATAGATTTTTCTGAAGGATAAGGGTGATCATAGAGTTTATTATGAAGAAGTTTCAAGAAAATTGAAAAAATGCAATGGTCAGAAAAAGGATATGCAATTTTACCGAGGACTTTTTCCATGATAACAATGCACCTGTTCATTCCTTGACGGGAGTGGGGGCTATGCTATGAAAACGTCATTGAGAAACTTGACCCTGTCAACAATACAGCCCCCATCTTGCCCTTTCAGACTTCATTCTCTTCTGTAAACCTAAGGAGCATTGGAACACTATGTGTGTCCACCAAGGATGTTAAAATGGCCACTTTGACATTGTGACAATTGAAGAGCACAGAATACTCTTGAAAGAGTTAGGCAGATGGAGCCATTGCCTTCGGAAGTGAATAGACTAATATGGAAATATATCAATAATAAATGCCTTCCCATTTTGATATTTTTTGCTAATTAAAATTTTCTATAAATTTTAGCAATACGCTTTATACACACTCATCTTCCTCTCATGAGAAAGTATAACTACAGTTAGCACTATAATTTTTTATCTTTAAAATACAGTGAAGAATGTTTTCCTGTAATTCATTGCCATAGATAATGATTATTTTAGGAAGAAAGAAACAAAAAGTTTGTCTCACTTATATGTGTAAAGAATGCTTTTGTCAATCTCTGGTCCAGGTTGAATGTGTAATATGTAATATGATCATTTCCTAGAGGTTCCCCCAAAACGATATTTTATGTTTATGATCTTTATAAAACTCATTTAGCTTATCTGAAACTGGTAGATAATGATAATTCAAAAAAGATCTTTAGAGACTTTAGAATTTATAGATGTATTTAGAGATTGTTTGATAAACTAAAGTGCTATGAGTGTTCCATTTAAAAAGACAGATATCCTTGGCAACACTTTTACAAAGACTTCATACATACATACTTCCTAAGCTGACTTCTAAGGCTATTTGAAAAACCTTGGCCATAATTAGATACATTGTTTGGATATTGTTCATATTTGTCCATGAATATGAATATCTCTTCTGCTTTAAATTGTCCTCTACAGAATCAAATATTCTCATTATTTAGTAAGCTTGGCAATAATGAAAGTTATACTCTAAGGTAAACTTTCACAAATTGCAAAAGCAACGTTTTATTACAAAGTTAATTTATTCACATTACATATTTTAAGATCATTCTTCAGAGGATATATGAGTGGGCATATGTGGGTATGATTCAGAGAAAGGAAAAGAAAAACATTTTGTATGCAAAAACCTACGTTAGTGTTCACTGGAATTCAGGATATCAGGTTTTCTAAGTCTTCTGATGTGCTAACATTGCCTGTAGCAATTTTCATCCACCTTTTCTAGACATGAATTGATGACAGTTTAATCTGCAGTCCTAAAATATACAGCACACATATGGCAGAAGTAATGATTCAGTGGCCTGCAAATAGTTCTCTGGAAACATGTTATAACAACTTCAGTTTTTATTCCTTATCCTACAGATTCCTCTCCTGAATGCAAAGGACAGTGACAAGAAAGGCACATACAGATCTTTGTTGCTCTTGTTCATTTTCTTTGAGTTGATTCCAAATCATGGAAATCCCATGTGAGCAGAAGAAAAAGGAAACAAGGCAATGACATTTCAGAAGCAGATCATCAAATCTTTTTTGAAGGCACCTTTGAGTAAATTTAATTTGCCACTACTTGTCTGTCCTTTTGCTACACTGTGGTGACGTGTGTTTCTGTGATACCAGAAGCTATGTCACTGCTATTTCAAATGCCAGCAGAGTCACCTCAAATGAAACATGTAGCGGCAGATCGATGAGGCAGAAAGATAAAGCAAGATGCATGATGATCCCAGGGCCTGATCTTGCTGAAATAAAGAGGGCTTGTAGAACTTACTGATGAACAGGCCCCTCTGTCATCTGCATATTGCAGATTGTCAATGAGTCTTCCATCTATCATGATGACATTTTCTTCTTCACATAGTTCAGTAAATATTGATAGAATGGCTGAATAAAATAATATGTAAAGGTAGTGGAAAATAGACAACTTTTATAATGTGGTATATATGTAAGTGGCATAAGTAACCTTTGACACTGAGTTTATTTCAATTCATAACAAAGCTATATATGGTTTCTGATGCTCTACATTTTTAGAGGCAAATGGCCTCATCTTAGTTCCACAGAACAGCTAGTAGTTTTGAACCACAGACTTTGGAGTTAGCAGTACATCTCTTACCCAACAGCATAACCAGGGCTCCTTGAGTGGCATAATTAAGAGGTCTAAAAGAAACAGGTATTTATATGTACCAGTGTCCGTCCTCTGGTCTAGCCAGACCAGAAACACAAGGAATCCAAGGGGGGTGATTCCTTCAGGACCAGTGGTATGAATGTAGATACTGGGAGGGTGGAGGGAGAGTGAGTTGGAAAGGGGGAACCAATTACAAGGATCTACATGTGACCTCCTCCCTGGGGGACGGACAACAGAAAAGTGGGCAATGGGAGACATCAGAAAAGGCAAGATATGACAAAATAATAATTTATAAATTATCAAGGGCTCATGAGGGAAGGGGGAGTGGGGAGGGAGGGGAAAAAGGAGGACCTGATACCAAGGGCTTAAGTGGAGAGCAAATGTTTTGAGAATGATGAGGGCAATGAATATACAAATGTGTTTTACAGAATTGATGTATGTATGGATTGTAATAAGGGTTGTATGAGCCCCTAATAAAACGATTAAATAAATAAATAAACCACAAAGAAGGCTTCAAACAAAAGAAACAGGTATTTAATTGAATTAAAGATGAAAATCTATTTGAAGGGGAAAATAATCCCATTATGTAAAATCAAATAAGCAAAGTATAAAAACACCTGTGAGGAAGTTTTATGTAATTGACTCTCAACATTTCCCTATGAAAACAATATGATGATACAAATCATTGACATTAATTCTTAAACTTAGGAGATTTGGAAATGTGAGTTTTATTTTCTTATTATTATATTTTCAATTATTTCTTTGATTAATTTGGCTATGGATGCATTGGCACATTCTGTTTGGTATATTTTGCTTTTTTTCACAACTAAGATAACTTTAACACAAATCACTAAGTAGTCATTACTATCAACTACATAGGCTATACAGAGAGTAAAGGTATATGGGCTAGATTTTAGTCCTGCACTTAGAATAGTAGATTATATTAAATAAGAAAATGTCTTTTTCAGCTTGCTTTTCTCTTAGGACAGACGTTGATCTTTAATTCTATTCAATTTTTCTTCCAAGGAAACAGAAATGGTGGCTTGTACAGCATCGATTTAAGGTCATATTGTGAGGCCGAAAGTGTAGTAAAAGATTTGCTGATATGTGGGTGAGCTTGCAGCAACAGAGAAGGAAATGCATGTCCTCATCCTTACACATCATGGGTGAATTTTTGAAGACTAAATGTGTGACAAGGTAATGAGAATGGTGTAAATCACAGGACTCCTATACTAGACACAGAGTTGGTGAAAATAGTTGTTAAATTATTTGTCAAATATTAATTTCTGAACTCATTGCACTCTGCTGAGTGAGTCTCATTCTGTGAGTCACGACCCCTTTGGAGCTGGAATCTTCTTAATTTCTTGAATTGATCCTTTGACCATAATGCGAAATTTTCTTACTTCCAGCTGTTATCAGGCACAAAACAGCTCCCAATCAAATACAATTTGATAACATTAATTAAGTCTTAAAGAAACAAAGATAACACAAAGACACAGATGGAGGAGGCAATTAGCATAGATCATAATGGTGTCCAAGAATATAGTCGAGACACTAGTTAAATATGGCACGGAACACCTGCCAAAAATTCATGATTGCGGTCAGATCAATACATCACAGTTACAAGTAGGACTAGAGTGGGAATTGGGCCAGAGAAAGCGACAAACTCATATCAGCACATTTAGGCAGAACTGTCACAAGAACACTTTTCCTTGAGGGCAAATTTCCCGCCCCCCTCCGACCAGATTCCTCATGGCCTGGGGTAATTTGTTTTAACATCACAATGGGATGCTGGTTTGTAAATGCCTTTAGAGCAGCCCTCATGCAGATAAGCCCACATACAAGTACCCTGCCTGAAGTCTGCTACGCAGGCTGCACCACGCTTCAGGAGAAAATTTCATTGATTTGTCATTAGAAATAAATATCGCACAATATATAATTGCATATTGTTTTTGTGATATTATATATAATATAATGATATAGTATAATCATCTGATTATTGTAGGAACATAGATATATAGCAACCAAGAAATCAAGTTTGAACTCATAATTCAACAATGTACACAACAAAATAAAAACATTAAAATTTTCAAGGAAGAGATTTAAAAAAAGAAAGCAATGGCAACATCATAAGGTTTGTTCCTTACTTCTGTGTTCCTAAATTTTGTGAAATGATTTCCACCACACTATGAAGTGGGAAACATTTGTCATCTATAATTCCTGCTGGCACCCTTGTTTCCTGTCTCTAAAACATATTTCTGGATACTTTACTAGCATCCTATAATCACGGTTGTGATTGTGCAATGTTGAACTTCATCTGAGTACTATCCTCCCAGAAAGCAATGATGGCTGAGAAAGCCCTGCAGACGTTTATTGTTTTGTTGATTCCAAAACAGGCTAAGTTACAAAGGACTGACCTCCTCTAGCATGTTCTAAGATAAGTATCATATCCATCTTTCCAAATTTCTTCTTTGTGTATTTGTCCCTATAAGCTCCCATACTCTTCTATGTCTTTTTCATTAACAGATTTTCTTTTTATTGCACTAGCATAAACTCAATTGTATAGAACATTTTTGTCTTTCAAAGTTTCTGAAAAGCCCCTCACATGAAAATATATGCAATACCTGTCATGAATTAATAGTATAATTATAAGGTTTAGAGAAAACTAGTAGAAAATATACTTTGTGTTTTGTTCTGCTTTGGGGAAGAAAGTGAAACAGGAGGGGGAAAGTTATTTTTCAAGGATCTATAACACCTCATAAGAAAATTTTGGATTTTTTTACACATATGACTTAATTTTAGATCATAATATACTTAGCATGCATTATTACATATACTTAGCATGCATTTGAATTTTGGTGCTTGGAGAATAATAATGAAAGTAGCAGGGACAAACAAGTTTAACTTGTAAAATGTACCCTGAGTACTCCTGAGAGGCAGAGATGGCAAAACTACATTTTGCATTCTTTGGACATAATCTCAGGAGATACCAGGCCTTGGAGAAGGACATCATGCTTTGTAAAAAAGGGGAGGGGTGTGTGAAAACATATGGGTCCTCAAGGAGATGAATTGCCATTATAGCTGCAACAATGGGCTTAGCCATGGGAACATTTGTGAGGATGGCACGGGACCAGAAAATGTTGTACATAGGGTCAGGTTGCTATGGATCAAATTGACTTGATGATAGATGAGGACAACAACAAAAACATAACTAACCAAACCATCTAGAATTCTTTTGTAGTGTACATTGGAAAAGTTAATTCTCCAAATAAAAGGAAAGACAATAACATTTCCTTAAAGAGCTCAAAATATGACACCTTGCCATTTGATCTCCCTCATGATCAATGTATAAGTGTTCCAATTTTTTTTATTATTTTCTGCTTTATTTCCATTGAGGGGTTTGTCTGTTTCATTCTGTCATTGCTTTTTAACTGTTTTTGTTTTGATTTTGGCTGATTTTCTGTATATGAAAATCACAATAGGCAACCCTACAGAGACACCACGTAAATTAATAGTTTCAAAGGGACATGGCAGGTGAGGTGGGTGGGAAATGGTGAGTTAACAACATGGAATGTAACAAAGAAGAATTATCCTGGAATGAATAGTAGTGCAGGCTGCACAACTCTTATGAATGTGATTATATTATTGAAATATATGATAGTTGTTTACCAGCGAAACTGTTAAAAAATACCACTAATTAAAAATCAACTGGGTGATTAGCGTAAGGTAAGGTTTCTGCCAATAATGTGGGCCAAACTCCATTTTTCTCTGTTTGCTGCCTATTCGGAGCTGTTGCAGAAGTAATTTAACCAGCATACCACTGGCGGACTGTACATGCTTCTCCCATCATCTCCTTCTCACAGCATGTGCGCAGGGAAGGGCCGCAAAGACTGGCTCTTGAATTATCCATGGATTGAGCTGTTGGGAGCCTCAGACTTTATTATCACTAAATCATAGTAATGTTAAAGAGGTCTTATCTTGTCATCATTGTCTTATATCTTTTAAAGCATAATTTTGTAAATGACAATTAATGCAATTATTCTTCTTACAAGTTTCTGGATCCTCTTTGTTTAAATTCTGAGGAAATACGCTTTGCTGCCATACTGTGGTGGACCTTTATGAAGTGCTGCTCAGTTCCAGATGATTTTGTTCCTTTAAAACACAATATACTTTCATTTGAATATAACTTCTCATTTATTCTTTCAGAAGTGGGATTTAAGAGGACCCTTATCTTCCCTAGGAAGACCAGGAACTAAAGTTTTGATGTTAAAATAAGCATATTACCAGATTGTCCAGAGTGAATTGTATAATCCTTCCTCAAATCTTCAGTTCTGACATCCTGTGCTGAACCCTTGGGGAATTATTAACTCAGCCTCTTATGTATATTATGTTTCATTTTGTCCTATCTGTTTTGAGCACAGTGGATTATATTTTGTCTGTTAACTGCAATGTCAGCACTTGAAACCCACCAGTCACTGTACAGGAGATAGAGGAGTCTTTCCACGCCCATAAAACATAACAGTCTTGGAAACTCACAGGGGCAGTTCTGCTCAATTCTGTGTGGTCGTATGAGTAGAATCAATTCAATGGCAGTGAGTTTGGTCTCTGGTTTCTCTTTTTTATTTTCTGCTTCCAAATATTATGGCCCAAAACTGTTCCTGCTACTGGCAGAGATGCTGAACAACAATTAGAGAAGCTAAAGTATATGAAGAAGAATGTGGCATCAAGATTGAAGAAAGGCTTATTAGGTAACTGATATGCAGATGACATAACTGCTAAAGGTGAGAGGAAGATCAATGATTGCAGCCTTCAGTGTGGATTACAACTCAAGGTGACTAAAACACAAATCCTCACACCTGGACCAATATGGAACATCACTGCATGAAGTAAACATGCTGCAACAACCTCCTTCCTTAAAGTGTTGAAAAGCAAGGATGTTTATTTGAGGACTAAAGTGCAACTGGCCCAAGTCACGGTCATTTCAGTGACCTCATATACATATATAATTAGGACCCTGAAGAAGCAAGACAGTCAATGCATTTGAACCATGGCATGGGCTACGAATACTCAAAATACCATGGGATTCCTAAATAGCAAACAAATTTGTCATGGAAGAAGCACAACCAGAAGGCCCCTTAGAGGCGAGCATGGTAAGACTTCATCTGGACACTTTAGGCAGGTTGTCAGGACAAAACAGACCCTGGAGACGGAGCTCATTCGTGGTGACGTGTTGGGGCTCCAACATAAGATCAATTGTGAGGAGGGTGCAGCCTGGAGCACCGTTTCCGTCTGGTTTTCATCGGGTTTCTATGAGTCAGAACTCATGGGACAGCACCTAACAAGTGGCAGAGGTTCTAAAAAAACTACTCTCTAGAAGTTTTGAGTTTGACGTTATCACTTTGTTTTATAGTTTGGAAAATTAAGCTAACCAAGTATTCTGTCTTTCAAGCCATAAAATAAATTCTCTGTTAAAGTAGATAGTGGAATGATGATGATTAAAGGATTATGATTTAAAGTAGCCTCGAAGGGACAAAAGCACTCTTTCCTTATTTCTCTTAGACTGTCAGAGACTGTCCACTGTTTTATCCAAGGGATTTGGATTGAGGGTATCCATAGGCCTCTACCAGTGTGTGTCAGTTACATAATGGCCTGTCAACTTGAGTGAAGGGGTGGAGTGTAGCCTGTCATAGCCAATCTTGCCTCTGTGTGGCCATGGCCTTCTCCTGAGGATTCTGTGAACCTCTTCCTCCCTGGAGGTGCTAAGGAGATAAATAACTAACGCAAAGCTGGACACACACTCACTCCCCATGAGACATTCCTACTGGCAAGTCATATGTGGCTACAATGATGGAGCCAGAGCCCTGGCACTGGAGGAGCCACGTGGAGACTCATGCCAGTGCTGAGATGCTTCACTGATACTGGATCCACAAGACTCTGCACCCATTCGGCTGTCATCTTCCTGCATTTGGCATCATCGTATGTGTTCCGTGAGTCTGAATAGGAATTTATAGACTGGTATCAGACATATGGGGTAATATCAGATTTATGGACTTGATCTGGACTGGGCTGGGATGTTCTCTTAAGTTGTAATTACTCTATATAAAAAATCTTTCTTATACACATATGAGTGTCTATGAATTTGGTTCTCTACTAAACCCAGGTTAGAGAACACAGTGCTTGGTATGTGGGAGGAGTGTTTCATCCTCACTTCCATTGTATAAATAAGCCAGTGTGTTGAAGGGGTAATGGGAAAAGAAGGAAACCATTAAAAAGAATTATTATTGCTTTTCATATATGTAGCTTATTGGTTCCCTCTTCTGTCCAGGTTCATGTGCACAAAAACTATCATTTCCATAACTGAGAAAAATTGAGTTCACTTATGTTCACCCACTAGGAACTTAGTACTTCCTGCCTGCAAGAATGTAAGATATCATGAAACACTAACCTCAAAATTAATTTTTAAAAGGCAGATACAGATATGAAAGAGTTCATTCAAAATACTCATTAGGACTTCTATGACAATAATAGCAAGCATAATCAACACACTGGTAAGAAAGGGTATCTAAATGAACATGAGTAAAAACCCTATTTGGGGACATTGAGGAAGATCTTTATTTAAAGCAGAAAAGTGATAAAGACAGCAGAGTCCTGAAATTCAAGATATATTGCTTCCAAAGTACAGGGCAAAAAATACTATTTATAATTCATAAAAGAAAAGTAGATCTAAATTTGGATTATTTTTTTCTATTTGACTGTCATATATAGCTGACCTTTAGATTAAATTTTCTGGTGTCAGTTTCTATAAATATTAAATGGACAAAACATTCCTCAAGTAGGTTTCCTTAACTTCTGATATTGGATATATTGATCTCTTTATTATATGCCAGTTTTTAATTTAGCCTTCTAATGAAGTACATATTCCAACAAATATCATTACAAATGTCTAAGTTAAAAATATTATTGCTTAAATTAATTTTACATTGACAGAACTGAAAACAAGCAAAATAAAAGAAGCACAATTATATTTTAGTATCAATTCCCATAATTTTCATTTTTATCTTCCAGTTATTAAATGCATGTGGTTATTCTAGATCTAAGATATTCTTATGGATTAGTAAATATAATCATTTTATTTTAATTATGTAAATAATTTATTTTAAATTTGTCAGCTGAATCAAAAATACTTGCTTAAGTATAGTGTTAGTATTTAAAATACTGAACAAACTCACATCTTCTAAATTAATTTCATAATTAAGGTTGATTGTCTAATAGATAGAATAATTAGCCAACTCGTGGACGCAATGAGGTACAGAGAAAGAACACTTGTGTAGCAGTCAAAAGTGTGTCTAAACTCCAACTCCACCACTTTCTAGAAGCTTTCAGTATTTTGGAAGCTTGTTTTGACATGCAGGAGCCCTGGTGGTTCAGTGGGTTCTGTGTGGGGCTGCTAATTTCAAGGACACCAGTTTGAAATCACCAGCCACTCCATGGGAGAAAAGTGCATGGGAGAAAAGTGAGGCCCTCTTCAACAATAAAGATTTACAGCTTCAGAGAGATCTACACTGTCCTATGGGATCATTATGGATCAAAAGTAACTTGATGCTAGTTGGTTGTGACATAAGGGTAATTTTTACAGGCGTTAATGATATGACATGCTTACCAAAAATGTTGCTGTGTTCTTGACTCGTGTGTTAGGAGTTTACATTCAGAAGTAATAGGTTGTGGAAGGCTGTGACTTACAGCTGCAGCCTTAACTCCATCATGGGTCATTTTAAATTCTGCTTTCATGTGAGTTCTTTCTGACTGTTCATCAGCAAGGTGGAAGCTTTAAGAAGCTCTGGTGGTATAGTGGGCTAAATATTGAGCTGCTAACTGCAATTTTAGCATTTTGAACATACCAGCCTCTCTGTGGGAGAAAGATTTTGTCTCCCATCAAGTTTCAGACACCCAAAGGGGTAGTTCCCCTTTGTTCTCTATGGTCGACCTGAGCAGAAATTGATGCAATGGCAGGGCGTTTGGTTGGTTTGAGTGTGGCAGCATTGCCCTCAGGTAATGTTATCGAAAGTAAATTACTGCTCCCTTACTCAGGCTAGAGGAGGGAGGGGGATATTCTTGAGCTCAGGGGACTTGTCTGGGCTTGCCCTTAATGATTGACATATATATGTCATCTAAAGTTTGGGGTGCTGGTAGAGGTCAGATATGCCCATACTCAAGGCTGATTGATGGTCATTAATCATATCCCATCCACCATGTGCGTAGGTAATAAAAGTATCAGAAATAATGAGGTAAGCCCTTTTAAACCAAAAAAAAATATTTGAATCCACTTATGGTTCTTTATGCACTTTTTATTCCTGCTTGTTATAGTGAAAATTGATGTGGTGCTAATAATACATTTGTGATTAATTCCATGATCTAAATTTAGTCTTAAAGTCAGGAATTATTTTGTCATTATGCTAATGGGTCCCCTCATCCTGATGAGTTTATGTCTTATTTAAAGTTTAATAAAGGAGTCTCTATATGAAGAAGAACAATGAGGGATCATTTTTGGAGGAAGGCTCATCAACATCCTGCATTTATGCAGCTGACACATAGTGCATATTCTTGGCTTATTTGCACAGTACACAGATTGACATATACTTTTTCTGATTTAAACATTATAGTATCCCTTTGATCTTCAAAGGAAAGGACAGAGAAGTTGATTACATACCTGGTAGGAGAAGAAATAGAAGAGATGACAGATAAGTGAAGATGTAGTTGGACAGCCTCAAAGAAACCAACTTGAACTTTTGCAAGCAGTATTTGAATTAGACAGTGACCTGGCAGGACAAAAACACATACAGGTGTATGTGACAGGGTTAGCGCCATAATGTACTCATGCGGACCACACATGCGTGGAGAGCAGTTATTGTGTAGAAAGCAGCTGCTGTGCTGAGAGAGCTATTCTGTTAAAAGCATCTACTGTGTTGAAAGCAGCAGTATTGGAGGTAAAATGATACTTCATGAATTATAATTTGTGGATAAATATAAAATATATACTATATATATTTAGAATATATAAAATCATGTAATGTAAAATCATCGACTACAGCAAAAAAAATCTGTACCATGGGAACTTATTCTGGATGCTGATCGGTCTTTTTATATTCAGCTGAGGTTGATGTGAATACTTCACCCTTGTGATAGTAACTGGTAGATTAACAAAAATAACAACACAGAGAATGGGAAATCATAGGAAACTTTAATAAACTGTATTGACTGAACTATGCCATGCATCATCTTTTATATTATTAAAGGTATTGTTATATATTATTTTCATTAGTAAGTCATCCCATGACAATGGATCATGTAGAGAAGAACGCTAGGAAAAGAAAATATACTGAGGATTTTTGACAGCATAGTTTTACTTCAATAACTGCAGCAGCCATTGAGAAACCACAATGTGTTATTTGTTGTAAAGTTCTATCGGTCGAACCTATGAAGCCGAACAAAGTAAAATGCCTTTTTCATAGTAAGTATCTGAGCTTTGCCAGGAAGGACACCAATTTGACACTGGTGGCAAGTACCACAAACAAAACGTACCAGCCATGGAAGCTTCATATTTGGGGTCACTCAGAATCATGAGAGCTATGAAACTTCATACCCTTGCTGAGGATTTATTGTTGCCAGCAGCCAAAGATATTGTTCATGTTTTGATCAGAGACAAATGTGTTATGAAATTGAGAGCAATTCCTTATCTGATGACACTGTCCGCAGAAGAATAGATGACATATCTGCTGATATTCTTGATCAGGTAATCCAGGACATTTAATATGCTCCACTTCTAAAATTTAGCATCCTGCTCGATGAATTCACAGGCATTTGAAACTGTTCAGTCACTAGTTTCCATGAGGTATATTAATGATGGCGACTTTAAAGATGAGTTTATTTTTTGCAAACCTCTTGAAATGACAA
Source organism: Tenrec ecaudatus (assembly GCF_050624435.1). Taxonomy (NCBI): domain Eukaryota; kingdom Metazoa; phylum Chordata; class Mammalia; order Afrosoricida; family Tenrecidae; genus Tenrec; species Tenrec ecaudatus. The sequence continues at coordinate 140,321,552 of NC_134548.1, forward strand.
TCACTGCACCTGACGTATTTGGCACTGTTGGTTCATTTCAGACAGAGCAAAGGTTTGTGGTGTTGTCACAGATGGTGCTCCAACTTTGCTAGGACGTCGATCTAGATTTGAATGTCAGGTACTGAATGAGTCACCAAAAGTCATCAGAACTCACTGTAGGATTCATCGGCAAATATTAGCAATGAGGACACTGCCACAAGAGTTACAAGAAGTAATGAAAAGTGTCATAAGTTCTGTCAATTTTATAAAGGCGAGAACTTTAAACAGCTGACTGCTTTCATACCTGTGCAACAAGTTGGATGCACCAAATAATGCTCTGCTATTTCACACTGAAGTGAGATGGTTGTCGAAAAGGAAACGTTTTACAGCATGTGTTTGAACTTTGTGGTGAACTCAAAACATTTTTAATCAGAATGCAAAATCACAGGTTGAAGCACTTTCAGTGACAGAAGTGAACTTCAGAAAATAGCTTACTTGGTTGACATCTTTGCCATCTTGAATGAGTTAAATTGATCACTACAAGGACCAAATGCAACAAGCCTTGATTTGTCTGAAAAGATCTGATCATTCCAAATGTGACTTCAGGTTTGGCAAAAAATATTGGATGAAAATAAAATGTACACGTTGCCTACCTTATCTGCTTTCTTTGAGGAAAATGACATTGAACCAGACAAAAGGATTGCGATGATAATTTCTGTGAAAGAACACTTGCACATGCTTGCAGACAAAATGTCATCGTACTTTCCAAATCTACCTGACACCCCTTTTGTATTTGCCAGAAGCCCATTCTCAGTCAAAGCTGAAGATGTTCCTGAGACAGCACAAGAGGAGTTCACTGAAGTTGTTAACAGCAATGCAGTGAGAACTGATTTCTCTACAATGCCAGTTAACAAAATTCTGGATGAAGTGTTTGCAGTTAGATCCTGTTCTGTCTGAAACTGTGTTGTGCCTTCTTCCATTTCCAAAAACATATCTTTCTGAAACAGGGTTTTCTAGCTTGTTGGTCATCAAGTCTAAATACAGAAGTAGATTTGTTGTGGAAGATGATCTTGGTTGTGCTCCTGCAAAGACTTCCCTGAGAAGTTCTGATCTGGTGAGACAGAAGCTATCTCAACCTTCACGCTGACATTGGTTTTTTTATGCAAACTGTCGCAAAATATAGCAATGTAGTTTACTGTTGTGATATTAAGACTGTTACCATGCTACAACATGCTTCAAGACAAAATTTCATTTATTTGTAATTAGAAATAAATATTTCACCATATACAATTACATATTTTTGTGATTAATCACTGTGCTTTAATTAAGTTCAATTTGTAACAATGAAAATGCATCCTGCATATCAGATATGTACATTACAATTCATAACAGTAGCAAAATTACAATGATGAAGTAGCAACAAAAAAATTTTTTATGGTTGGGGGTCACCACAACATCAGGAACTGTATTAAAGGGTCGTGGCATTAGGAAGGTTGAGAACCACTGCGCTCTAAAGCTTGCCCATCTTGTTACGTTTATGTCTTCCTGTCATATCTGTGCCCCTCGTTCCTCCCCATCTTATTGTATTATACCCCTAGCGTATCCCCCTCCTGTTAAGCTATTGTACAACCCCTTCCTGTTATGTATGTGCTTATGATGGTCTGAGTGCCCGAAATTATATAAACTCATGAGATTACATTATGTTCTCTCTGCCCAGACCTGGCTCCTGAAGTCCAGGAGATGAGCTCTTCCATGATTCACCTTGTCTGATATCTCTTTAAATTTACTCCTCAATTTCACAACTTCCCTTAGACCAATTTGGTTGTGGGGAGCCTGGTCCCCACAGAGTTTTGAAACATATATCCAAGAATGGAATTTCAGATTGACAACTGTATTACGTGTAATGGAGAATACTTTGAAGGTGATGAGATTGTTTTGTACAAAAATTTAAATACACAGCTTTGAAAAATTCTGATTTGGCGGTGTGGGGGAGGGGGGTTACCCCATCGCATATCCATGTTTGAGGACATTCAGTGCACAGGAATGCCCAGATCCAAAGGACATGATCCATTCCTGGACCTTCTGTTTCATGGTTTTTCTGCGTGTAAATACAGAAACAAATGGCCTAATCAATAGCAATATGCCTCTATTACTTAGAAGGACTTTCTTAATCAGCAAGGGGACAATTAAGAAAAGTTGGCTTTCTGTCACTACATTAAGGGCATACATTGTTACATGTATTGTTATGAGAGAAAATGTATGCATCCACTCAAGTCCTACAAGAGATTATATTTTAAAAATCTAATATATTTTCCTATGTTAAATATGAAGAAAACAACTGATTGCAGATTACTTCACAGTAGGTACACTGAGAGTGCAGTTGATTTAAAATCATTAAGAAAATTTCTTAGAAAGATAAGACTTTTACTTCAGAATTCAAAATACAAGAAATTAAATCATAAAATCAGGAAGATATGCACAAAAGAAAGACTGGCAGTCTGGATATACAGCTAATGGAGTATTTTATTAGAATTATCAATAAATTAGAATAGGTAAAGGCTGAAAGGAAAGTGGAAGAAGTGTTTTGGTGCTCTTTATATTTGACCCTCTTCTGAATGCACTGCCCAATTAGAAAAGCCAGGGAAAGAGCTATGTTAACTGTAGATAGCAGGTATTTCAGCAAGTACTGGAGGCAATTTATAGTTTCAAATTTAGTACAGCAATGAGATATTGATAATTTTTTAAAGATTTCCATAACACCATCCAAACTATGATATCATTAGAGGCTGACAATTTCCATTTGGTCTGGCACAATATCTTGGCTCTCGAAACTTAACTTTATTATATAATTAATTTTTGATAAAAATAGCCATTAAGGTCATGAATACTCTATGATTAATGTACCATGGGATTGCATGAACTATATCATTGCCAGAGTAAATGTATCATGTAATTGCATGAATAAATGTAAAATTATATGATTAAATACGCATCTCTCTTCAGTGTAACTGAGTTTTATGTGGAAAAAATGAGTCAGCACATACCACAACTTTTCAATTGGGGTCATTCCACGCTATGACTAGTCTGCCTTCTCATATTTCTTTCCTCTTCTTTTTAAATGACAAAACAATAGTAATATGAAGATAAAAATACAATGAGTAAGAAAGAAATGTACTTGATACAATTGATGTATGGATTGTTATAAGAGCTCCAAGTGCCCCCAATAAAATGACTTATACATATAAAAAAGACCATCATATTATTTTTAAAAACCAGGGAAGAAGCTAGAGATCCTTTCAGCCAGAAAAAAAAATCAGTTTGGGTTTAGCGGGAGGTCAATGGACCAAGTATCAAGTTTGAGCCAGCCTCATCGGGATTACAATGATCAATGTCGGAAAGAAAAGCTGTTAGAGACCTTTGCCTGTGGCTAGAAGGGATTTGCCAGAGGCTTTATCTGACCACATACTCTGTAGATGGGTTTGGGGCTTCCACTGTTCTCCCATGACCTTCCACTCTGATACTTGCCCTTTCATCACATTTGACTTTTGTTATTGTCCTCTTTGGATCCCACAAGCTGGTGTGCTTCTTCCATGTGGACTTAGTTGGTTCTATACTTAGATGGTTGCCTTTTAAACTGAAAACCTCAGGCATTATTTTGATTTATTGCTGGATGGCACCTTCTATAATCACCGCATTTTTCTGTAGCACACTTATCTTCAGTGATGATTTCCTGAAGTCAAGTGTCGACAGGGTCATGCTATCAGAACTAACTGTTCTTGCATTGAGGCTTAGAGATATGCACCACCGAGGTTTATTTTGGTTGTCATGACAAAATCAGGACCCCCCATAGGACCAACTACACCAGCAGAAGCAATAAAACAACCAACCAACAAACAAAGAACAAAGGGGGGGGGCAGGAGTAAAGACAGGAAAACAACTCATAAACAAAAAGGACATTGACAATCATCCCCCCTGGGGTATAGGCAATTGCACTGATGATGTCAATTTTCCCAATGGCACAGCACTGCAGACACTGTCAGTATGAAGAGTCTATGTGAGTACACATACACCTTGAACTTCAGCCCATTATTTGTTGCCTTACACAGTTCAAGCTCCTGTTCTACTGAGCTCCGTTGATCCTAAGTATGGGGATTGGTACTAGGAGGAAACTTCCTGGATCAGTTCTTCAAAGTCCAAATCTTGGACCAACAGATCAAAACCTATTATGGCACTGTCAGGGAGACAACAAGATACTAAATATGTGGTGATTCTGGGTCCCTTGCCACTGGACAGCCCCTGAGTCAGGGGTTCCCCCTACAGTCCAATGACCATCATTTCCATAGTCTCCGGTCAGCCTCTCTCTGCTTCCTATCCCATCTGAATGGCCCAGTCCTCAGTCAGAGGGTACAAGCAACTTTGAATCTATGCTCAGTTCATTCAATCGGACCTCTATATTACGTCCTTCTGGTGTAGCCCCTGTGTTATACCGTGCTCCCTGCAGAGCTAACTTCCAAGGTTATCTTGCTGTTTATCCACAGCATGTTTCACTGCGGATTTGGTAGAAACGTATTCATAGGGTCTAGCCAGGAGCATAAAATCTAGTGCATTACCCCCTACGTTCCCTACAATCATTGTTTAGCACCCCTTCCCAATGTGAAGTTACTTCTCCCCAATCACCCCCCATACTCTCCAACTGAACTATCAGCATTTCCTCCAAAATGTAGGGGCTCCCCTCCCCTATTCTTAGCTTGATTTTTCAGCAAGGATCTCCTTCCATTTCTATGGAGGGGGACCGTGATTTGCCCCAGCCTTATCTTATTGTTTTATAGCTTCAAGTGGAAGGCCATCTCCCATTTGCTCCTCTTGAGGGAGTTACTACAGACAATGTGACGTCTCCTCCGTCAAGTTTGCTTTTGTGAAGGGTGAAAAAGGGAGGTGATGTATTATTCATGGCTGGTAGGTAGTCTTATCCTCTTTTGGTTCAGGAATTTGTTCCAAGATTTGTTTAATTGGTGTTTCCTCTTATAGCAATGGATTCATACAATACTTGTCCTTTTATGATTGACTTACTTCAATCAACATAATGGTTTCCAGGTCCTTCCATGCCATGCGGTGTTTCATGCTTTCATCGCTGTGTTTTAGGGATGCATAGTATTCCATTTTGTTATGTACCATAGTTTCTTTATCCACCATCTCATATTTCTAATCAATTTTCTTATTTACATCATACTTGGCTAGTACTGTCAGATTCCACAAATAGAAACATATAACATTAAATTAGATTGGGTTTTAGAATATACAATGGATAATTTTTCATAGTGCTATTATGGCATAGGAAATAATATTTGCTGTGTATCAGAAACCCAAAAGTGCCTAAGTATCATGAATTTTATAAATGATCTTATTAGTGTATCATCCACATAACATACAATTAGTTACCTCATATCAAGCACTGTCACACAATATCCACCACATTTTCAAATAATTTTCTTCTTTCTTGTATGTTTTGACATCAGCTGCCTATTACCCTCACCTCTTATGCCATTCCTGAAGGAAACCTTATTCTAGCTTTTGTCTCTATAGAATCACCCCTCCTTGGTTCCTTTCTCTCTTTCTTTTTTTTCCATTTAATCATTTTATTGGGGGTTCATACAGCTCTTCTCACAATCCATACATCCGTTGTGCTTGAACATTTGTACATTTGTTTCCATCACCATTCTCAAAACATTTTATTTCTACTTGAGCCCTTGGTATCAACTCCTCATTTTTTTCTCCTTTCTTTTCTACTCTCCCTCCCTCACAAAGCCTTGATAATTTATAAGACGTTATTATTTTCTCACGTCTTATGTTGACTGGTGTCTCCCTTCACCCACTTTTCTCTTCTCTGTGCCCCCAGGGAGGGGGTTATATCTAGATCATTGTGATTGCCTCCCCGTTTCTCCCCTCACCTTCCTCTTCCCCTCCTGGTATGGCTACTCTCAATATTGGTCCTTAAGGGTTTATCTGTCCTAGATTCCCTGTGTTTCCAGCTCTTATGAGCACCCATGTACATGCTCTGATCTAGCCAGATTTGTAAGGTAGAATTGGGATTATGATAGTGGGTGGGGGTGCATTAAAGAACTAGAGGAAAGTTGTGTGTTTCATCAGTGCTATACTGCACCCTGACTAGCTCATCTCTTCCTTGTGACCCTTCTGTGAGGTGATATCTAGTTGTCTAGGTGATGTTTAGTTGGGCTTTGGGTCTCTATCTTGGGTTTCATATACCAAAAAGCATAGAAAAGTACATAAGAGAGAGTCAAGTAGGCTACCGAAACTGACAGAATAAAATACAAATGGACCCATTTTTGAAAAATATCAGGAAAATATTAAAAAACTAGGTTAAGCTCAATGTGTGCCAAAAGGGAGACCAAATGAAAAGGTGTTGACCATTTAAGTCAGATTTATAATTTTATTTTATTTTTAATCATTTTATTGGAGGCTCTTACAAATCTGATGAAAATCCATCATTCAATTGTATTAACCACACTTGTACATATGTTGCCATCAACATTCCCAAAACATTTTCTTTCTACATGAGCCCTTGGGACCAGCTACTTTTCCTCCCTACCTCCCCCACTCTTCCACCCTAGAGAATCTCTGATCAATTATATATTATTGTTGTTCTTTCATGTCTTACACTGTCCATTGTCACCCTTCACCCATATTTCTGTTACATTTCCCCTGAGGGGTTGGCTATATATCCAACCTTGTGATGGTTTCCCCCTTTCTCCCCCTTCCCATTGCCTTCACCATTCCCTTACCTTCATGGTCTTGATACTCCCATTACTGTTCTGGAGGGTTTTATCTGTCCTGAATTCCATGTGCAAGAACTCTTATCTGTACCAATGTGTGTACTGAGGTCTAGCTGGATTTGTAAGGTAGAACTGGGTCAGGGTAGTGGGGAAAGGAAGCCTTCAGGAACTGGAGGAATGATGTGTTTTGTCAGCTCTATATCGCACCCTGTTTGAATCATCCCTTCCTTATAACTTTTCTGTGGGGGGATATCCAATTGTCTACAGATTGGTTTTGGGTCTCCACTCCAATGCCCCTCTTTCAAATAGATATAATTGTTTGTTTTGAATATGTGATACCTGATCCCGCCGACACCTCATGATCACACTGGCTGGTGTGCTTCTTCCATGTGACCTTATGTGCTTCCCTTCTAGATGGCTGCCTGTTTAACCTTCAAGCCTGTAACACCCCCAACGCTATATCTTTCATCACCAAATGTGCTTATGCACCCATTTTGTCTTCGGTGATGGTGTCAGGAAGGTGAGTATCAGTGCCAGGTTATTAGAACAAAGTGTTCTTGTGAATAGGGAGGCTTTGAGTAGGGACCTGAAAGTCTGTCTGCTGTCTTAATACTTGATACTTAACATGTGTACATTGGCCTCTATCCCTTTCATTATAAATTAATATATTTACCTATATACCATTGTCTCTAAAATACTGTCTGATAAACAGCTTATTCTCATTCCTCAATTATGGTCAGAGGGAAATTTCCAGAGGCTTATTCCATGTGTGGAGCCTGCAAATATATTTTGGGCTTCCATTGTTATCCATAGCCAGAATAACATAATTCTTACATGACTCCCTCCTTCAGATTTAGATCATATAATTTATAATCCTTAGATCACTAATTTGGTGTACTTTTTCTATGTGGACTTAGTTGACATCTCACTTAGATGGATGCTTGTTTAAAAACAAGCCTTTAATGCTCCACATACTCTCTGTCTGATAGCCAGGCATCATAGAATTACTTTGGGCATCATCACACTTTGTTATAGCACATATAAATTCCATATTTCCTTAATGAGTGTGTGTATTAAGCAGGGTCATGTAGTAAGAAATAACTGTTCTTAGATTGGAGCTAGGATTAAGTTCTAGCCCCAAATTCATTTTGAAGTTTATGTTTTCTATCTACTCCTGGTTATTCTTTGTTATTTTATGGTAGAGAATATCCATAATTTTCCTGGGGCAAAAAAACCCTTTTGTTTACAGTGTCTTTGATTTAGCTCATAATACATAATAGTGATGTTAAAAGAGTTCAGGTGGAATAGTGGTTTTGAGTTGGGTTGTGATCCTCATGGTCAACAGTTAGAAAGCATCAGCATTTCCCCAGGAGAAAGATTGGGCTTTTTACTCCTATAAACAGTTACAGTCTCAGAAATCCACAGGGGTCTCTCTGAGGCAGCACTGATTCGATGGCATTGACAATTTATTTAATACTCACTTGAGAAAAGGAGATTAAACAAGTGTAGGCTAACTACAAATCACAATACATGGATTACTTTCTTACACGGATTACCACCTTATGTGATGAGGTATTATTAACAAAAACAATGGGAATCAGTGGTCAGGCAATATTATAATAATATCCACTGACAATATCAGACACAGGTATGCAAAAATAACTTAATTTTAATTAAAAAATAATAAATTAATGCTAGTCTGCCTACCAACAGTATGATATTTTGGGTACAGCTGTCCTTGGGTGTTCGCATTAAATCCTTGGATTACAAGTGTGTTTGATGTAGAGCCCGGTTTATCGAGTAAGGTTTCCACATCCATTCTTCTGGTATGGCCTCTGGATTCTGTTGCCCTCCTCGAAATTCCATGGTTCAATATCCTGGAATGGGTCCTCAGGATGTGTACAGAATCTCAGACCAATTTTCCCTATTAAGGGCATAGTACCAGATACGCTCTCTTCTTGAGTCCCTAGAAGCATTGTTAGTCATTTTGTTGCCTGCAGTGAGGTTGGTTCTCCCCACTTTTCTTCTCCCCTCTTCACGTGATTTTCCCATCACGATCACTTAACATTCTTTTAAATGTCCTGTATATTTTATGTAGCCACCTTATCCATGTCTCTTTGCTTTCACAACATTTTTATTCTTCCAATTGCTCTCTCCAAATCCTTTCCTACATTGTATTCATCATAGGCCCAAAATGAAAAACTGGATTCATCTATGAGTTATTAAGTATATATATTTTCTGAAATAGGCGAATGGAGTTCAATTCTTCTCAGGACCTTGTCCTCGCTGTTGTTGTACCTTCAAGTTGCTTCCATCTACTAGTGACCTTGCATACAGTAGAATGGAAATGCTGCCCACTTCACAGTAACTGTTCGAGCCGATGCTTGCAGCTATTTTACTAAACCATCTTTTTAAGGCTTTCTCTTTTGATGATTCATCCAGTATCTTCATAAGGCATGATATACTTTTCCAAGGTCTAGTCTCTCCTGATAGAGTGTACAAAGTAATGGAGAAAAAGTCTTGCCATTCTAGTTGCCAAGGAGAATTCTGACTATGCTTCTTGCAAGACGGATTTGTTTGTTGTCAATCCATGGTATTTTAAATGTTCTCCCTAGCCCCATAATTTAAGAGCATAATTTATTTGGTCATCTTCCTTATTTATTGTCCAGATTTCACATGCTTATGTGGTGGTTGAAAATACCATAGCTTGGGTCAGGCACACATTAGTCTGCAACCTGGCATCTTTAAAGTGGTCTCTTCCAGCAGATTTGAACAATGCTGTGCATCATTTAATTTTTTATCCACTGCTGTGACCATGGGGGCCAATTGTTTATACAAGCAAAATGAAATCCTCCGCACTTCAATCTTTTCTTCATTCACCTGATTCTTCTTATTGGTTCAGTTGTGAGGATTTTTGTTCTTCATGTTGAAATATACTAAAACGGGGGTGGAGGTATAAAGGGGAAAGGGAAAATAAGAAGTGTAATGGGGGAATAGGGCACTCACCTACCCAAGGGGAAGGTATTGTTTGTGTCTCCACAGCAAAATACGGACCAGATATAAAGCCAGTGCCAGACAAATTCAATGTGCTGGCAAGAAGTGGAGAGCCAGTGGAGGGGCCTGAGGGCTCGGCCCCCAGACCAGCTACATGGACAACTGCCCCTCATCCCAGAAGAACTTACTTGAGAGGACAGCACTGAAGCTGCAGCTAGGGGAGAGGGACATGTTCGATCAGAGCAAATGGGAGCAAAGAAAGGGGAGGAAGAGAGAGTGGAGCACATCCTGGCCCATCAGGCCTGGAGGACAATATCACCATTATGAACAGCCAATGGACAGAGTGGACAATATGGCTGATCCCACTATGAGACACATCGTCCCTTGATGGCCCAGGGCCCTAAGGAGGACTACACTGGAGACTCGGGGCTGGGACTGGCCCAGACTGACTCTGTGACACTGAGGCAAACCACTAAAAATGTGCAGCAGAGCAACTGTGGGAGCAGAGCAGGGAGCCCCCGAGGGAGTAAAAGGGACAGACTCTGTGGCCAAAGCATGGTACCCCATTGGACCTGACTGAAGGACATGCCTAGGGATCAAAAATCAGACCTTGATCTATTTACAGGTTTTTCTTTCTTTTTTAAAAGTTTTTTTCTTTTAATTAATTTTTTCTTCTATGGGTAATTTGTTTCCTTTTTCATTGTCATAGCTCTGTTCTCACACATTGCCTATCTTGTTATGACTTGATTTTGGTGCATATTATTATCACTACTGATCTATCTAGAGAAGATAGACTGGATGAATAGTCTGGAGGTGAAAACAACGGAAGCAGTGGTTCTGGGGGGACACGGGAGAGGGGGAGGAGGGGGCAAGGAGGTGGTGCTGACCAATCCAGGGACAGGGGAGCAATAAGTGATCCAAAATTGGTAGCAATGAGGGTGTGAAAGGTCTGGTAGGGATTCAGCAAGGGCAAGGTAACCGAGAGAAATTACTGAAACCCAAATGAAGGCTGAGCGTGATAGTGGGACAAGAGAAAAGTAAAAGGAAATAGAGGAAAGAACTATGTGACAAAGGGTATTTTTAGAGGTTCAAAGACTGGAATTTACATGTGTAAATATATTTGTATGTGGGGAAACAGATCTATGTGCATATATTTATAGGTTTAGTATTAAGGCAGCAGATGGACATCGGGCCTCCACTCAAGCACGTATTCAATGAAAGAACACTTTGTTCTATTAAATTGGCACAACTTCCTGACACGATGCATTACTTCCCGACACGATTGCTGAAGAAAAATATGTGCATAAGCAAATGTCATGAAGAAAGCTGACAGTGCACGGCTATCAAAAGATATAGCCTCTGGGGTCTTAAAGACTTGAAGATAAACAAGCAGCAATGTAGCCGAGAAGCATCAAAGCCCACATGGAAGAAGCACACCAGCTTGGCTGACCACGAGGTGTAGAAGGAACCAGTTATTCAACATCAAAAACTAAAACTCACATCAGTGGGTGCCCACCTTCCTGATATGATCAATGAAGACAAACGTGTGCATAAGCAAATGTGGTGAAGAATGCTGATGGTGCCCAGCTATCAAAAGATATAGCATCTGCGGTCTTAAAGGCTCGAAGATAAACAAGTGGCCATTTGCTGAGAAGCAACAAAGCCCACATGGAAGAAACACACCAGCCTGTGTGCCCACAAGCTGACGAAGGGATCAGGTATCAAGCATCAAGGAACCAAAATCATATCATTAAAAATATGGGTGAGTACAGAGTGGACACCCAAAGACCATTGACACCCAACCGGACACCCCTTACTGAAGGGTTATGGCGAGGAAATGAACCAGTCAGGGTGCAGGCTAGCAACAATGAAACATAAAACTGTCCTCTAGATCTTAAATGCTTCCTCCCTCCCACCACTATCATGATCCCAATTTTACCTTATGAATCTGGCTAGACCAGCGGATGTACATAGGTACAGAGCAACTGGAAACACAGGGAATCCAGGACAGATGACTCCTTCAGGACCAGTGATGAGAGTGGCGATACCTGGAGGGTGTAGAGAATGTGGGGTAGAAAGGGAGAACTGATTACAGGAATCTACTTATAACCTCCTCCCTGGGGGAGGGACAGCAGAGAAGAAGGCAGGGGGAGACATCTGACAGTGTAATATATGACAAAATAATAATAATTCATGAATTATGAAGGGTTCATGAGGCAGGGGGAGTGGGGACGGAGGGGGAAAATGAGCAGCAGATATAAAGGGCTCAAGTAGAAGGCAAATCTTTTGAGAATGATGACGGTAACAAATGCACATATTTTCTTGACACAATGGATGTATGTATGGATTGTGACAAGAATTGTATGAGACCCCAATAAAATGATAAAAAAGTAATATAATCTGTACCAAAACCTGTAATTTTTTGTCCTAACAACATGGAAAATTGTGTCTACATGTGTCTTTTCAAAATATGGTGTCTGATGTAGAGATGATGAGGGGGAAACCTATAAACTCCCAATCAATTAGAGATCTACTTTTAAAGCAAAGCCTGGAAGACTTTTTAGTAGTAAACCAATCCCAGCCTTTCTTGTTTCTTTGTTTATTCAACTTTTATCTTTAAATCACTCTAATTATAAACAATCCACTAAAAATTCAGTCATTGGGTCTGAAGCATTACTATCCCCCCCCCCCCCGCTTTTTTTCTATTGAAACTCAACTGCTTTTGTTTTTCTATTTTCTCTTGTCTTCTACCTCATCAGTGCTCTCTCTCTCTCTCTCTCTCTCTCTCTCTCAAGTCACTCCTTTTAGTTCCTGCCCTCTAAATGGCACTATTGTCAGGGACAATTCTTTCATATTTTCACATTGACTAAATCACAAAGGACTACATTTTGTCGTAAAGAAAGTATAGATTTTAGAATGTTTTCTTTGACACAAGTTGACATTTAGATTGTTAAATTAAGGGGTTGGTGGGATATGATCATTTTGGTTTATTGTATTGAACTTGATCTATCATGGGATCCTGTGGTTTTTAAGAATCTTTGTAGTCTCCTTCATCTCTTTTAATTTCTCAAACTGCTGTTCCTTTTCTGCCTGCACCTTTCAAAGTCCTTGCTGAATAACCAATTGGCACTTGCAATGAAGCTGACATAAAAATAATCCACCGCATTTTTTAAAAGATTAAGTTGGTGTTCTTACTATCAACCAATAAAATGTTTTTATGCTTATCTACATTCTGGTTTTAGAGATTATTTTGCTAAAGTGCTATAACTGTATATGTTTTAAGCCATAAGCAAATACGTGTAAGGCTTTCTAATCCTATAAGAAATTATGGTCGCGGAAAGCTCAAAACACAGTTCTCTGTCCTATAGAGTTACTGTGAGTCTGCATTCTCTTGGTGACAGTGATTTTTTCCCCTACGTGGAGAGCTCCTTTGGGAAATATTTACTGATATAAATAATTAATATGCATTGTATGTAGCAATAAAGCTTTGGCTGTGTACTCGTTTTGCATGGGACTGCAATCTGAAATGTTAGCAGTTGGAAACCATCTGCCAAGCTTTCTAGTCCAATACATAGTTACAGAGCTAGAAACTCGGAGACAGTTCTACCCTGTCTTATAGGGTAGCGATGAGTTGGCATCTACTCTGTGGCAGTGAGTGAGTATGTAGTAAAATATCTAATAAAAGATGTTTCATGATGAAATCTACATTTCCACAAATGTATTAAATATTCTAGTCATATTCACTATCATTCTAGAAATACTATACCTCCTAATTATATTTCTAGGCATGCCTCACACTCTCACTTATTCAAAGTTTTAGTAAATATTGTAGTTTTGCTTTCTATTCCAAGTTTCAACATAGTTTTGGATGATCTCATAATTCATATGTTTGCTCTTGACATTGAGTTCCGTGATTTCCTCATCACTTTTTTCTTCCTGATCATAGTTTAGCACTGAAGATAACAGAATGTAAATAAAAGTTTCCTCAAAGCTATTTTCATCTGTCAACGAGCAAATTTTATGTCCTCTCTAATAGTTTTACATCATTTTTGCATTGTTATTCCTAAAATGTTAGGATTTCTTTGTCGCACCCCCAAATCCCTTTTGTAAGCCATTTCAATGTTCTCTGATGTTTTTTTTACTCTTACAGAGTCAACCACTTCTTGAGTAATTTCTTCTCTTAAAACAAATAAAAACTATGCACAGACTTTCATCTGAGAAAAGTGTTGCCCCTTACAGCCTCCCAAGTAGAGTTTATTTGTGTATTCGCCTCTATTTGTCATATCTCAGAATTTAGCAGTGGCTTTCATCTCTTCAATCCCCAGTGCTGTATTCCAGGCTAATTCCCCACTTGCTTAGAACAAGCATGTTCCTTTGAAATCCATACAATTTCATTATCCTCTCCTTCCCTAAGTTTCTAGTACCCAAAGCATTCTCACCAGTCAATGGAAACTCTGTAAGAATATTCACAGTATTCTTTTCAAGCTCAAGCCCCACTAAAAATCTTTCTTTTTGGAATTAGTTTGAATTTAATACATACATCATTCCATATTTCAATCATGTCAAGTAGAATTGTACAATTGTTACTACAATCAGTTTCCAAACAATCTTTTTTTACCTGAACTTCTTGACATCCCCTCCTTTTTATTCCCCAACCCATACTGTACCTCCCTCCCCCAAGCCACTCATTCTATTTGTTGCCCCATAGGTTCATTAATTCTGATTTTCATTTACTTAAAAGGGATAAATCATATAACACAGTTTCACCAGGATGACCTTCATTGACATAATACATTTGAGACAAAATCTAATATGAACTAATAGAAAACTAACAAAACAACACAAACAAAATACAGACAATTTTGGAAACCAGACCAGGGACAGGCTGCATTATACGGTGGCGGAATCCACTGAAAAGTTTTAACTGTTCGGGTCAGATTTAGGCCTTTGACCTGGTATACTTCTCTCTCCCAAGCACTCTCTTCAGTCACCACTTTCCTCCCATCCCACCGCATTAGACAGGGGGAGTTCTCCAAAGAGGGAGGTCCTATGTAGTTCCACAAGCGAATCTTGGGCTCCCACACTCATCCATTTCTTTCTGCACACTGGATTCTCACAATTTAGGCTCTGATACTGATACCTTCTTCAACTTCAAATTATATGGATTCCAATCGTTTGGTGACTGATGATTCTGTGTTTCTTTCATGTGGACTTAGTTGGCATCTCTCGTAGATGACTGCTTGTTTGGATGACCGCCTTTAAGACCCCAACTGCTATTTTAGCTGATAGGCAGGCACCGTCTAAATTCTTCGGAACATTTTACTCTAGCACTCATATCTTCTGTGTTCCCTTCCTGAGGACAAGTATCAAGCAGGGCCATCATGTAAGAATAAATTGTTCTTAAGTTGGAGCTAGGATTTAGTGTGAGCCCAAAACCCATTTCTGGATCTATGCTTCCCCTCTCCTTTTAATTTGCTGTAACTTGGGAGCTAAACATATGGCACATCACTCTATAATTCAGACACATCAACCAGAATTATACACTGCTACCATATCAGCCTCCAAACATACTTTTCTTTCATGGACTCCTTGACATCACCGTTTTATCTCCCCAACTCCTCTACATCCCCCTTTCCTGAAAGGCCCTTGTTCCATTTGCTTTCCCTATAGGCTCAATGCCCCTCTAGTTCCATTTGCTGAAAAGGATAAAAACAACACAACTTAAGAGGGGTCACACATCTCTGAGATACACCCTCATATGAACAAGCATAATCAAAATAAAACAAAATGTCCATCACAGCATTGCCAAAATAATACATATCATAATACAACATACAGCACATTGATGTGGCAAGACATTTTTTGTCTCCCAACCAAAGCTACACCACCTTTGGTACAGCTGTCTTCTGCTTCCTCAAACCCATGTATTTTCTGACTTAAGTCCTCATGTTACAAATATGTTCCATTCACCCAGTGGAGTTCCTATGGGCATTGCTGAAGAAATGCATGGGGCACAGCTATTGTTACATCTAAATCCATCTAGGATGGTTTTAGATTGCACATTTAAAAGATCTAGTAATCCAATTATAGACTCATGCACAAAACACTCTCAAACATAGGGCATAATTAATTTTAATCTTTCATTACTCTGTTCAAATGTTCAGTCCTGAACCGCATCTCCTTTTCCTTCCAGCAGATGATTGTTTCCAGTACGCCAAAAGGAACATTGAAGGCACAGGAGAATAAAGCACTGCTAAATATGCTAACCTATCTACAAATCTCTCCATTAATTCTGTTTTTTCCACCATTACAATAGAAAAGATGTTCATTCTGCATCTACGATTATCAGTCAAGTTTATTAAATCTCAATTAATTAAAAAAATAACTGAATTAAAACTATGAATTGGTCCCATATTTTGGAACAGCCCATGACTTTTCTGGAACCTTACACTAATCAGACCAGTATTTTCCTTCTTTTTCTTGACTAGCTCATCTTTCCTCATTGATAACCCCTAACCCCCAGGGGGACTGTGGCAGTTACATAATCTCTTGACAACTTGTGAAGGGGTGGAGTCTAGTCTGTCAATCAGGTCGCAGCTTGACAACCCCATTTGGAGGCTGAAACGTGATAAATAGCTGAGTGGAAGCCAGATACACTTTGCTTCTTCTTCCTGTTGACAAGCCACATGGAGCTATGCTGATGGCAGCCAGAGTCTTGGATCTAGAGGAGCCACGTGAAGACCCATGCCAGCACTAAGATGCTTCCACCACCATGGGATCCACAAGACCCACTGGCCTGTGATCTTTCTGAACTCAACGTCACTGCATGTGTTGTGTGAGTCTGAAGATGAATTTATAGATTGATATCAGGTATGTGAGCTAATACCAGACTTATGGGCCTGATCTGGACTTGGACGGGATGTTTCCTTAATATACAAATATTGTTTGTATAAAATTCTTTCTTATACACATATGAGTGTCTATGGATTTGTTTCTCTAGTCAACCCAGACTAACACAGTGAACAACAGAAGCAGGAACATGAGTAAAGGGAGATATTAGATGGTGCAAGATATGAAAATAATAACTTATAATTTATCAAGGAGTTGTAAGAGTGGAAGGATGGGGGAGAGAGGGAAGGAATAAGGAGTTCATACCGAGGGCTCAAGTAGAAAGGAAATATTTTGAAGAGGATGATGGCAACATATGTGCAAACGTGCTTGACACAATGGATACATGAATTGTTATAAGAGCTGTAAGAGCCCCCAATAAAATGATTTATTTTAAAAATGTATTTAACCAATTTCATTCACATAAAAACAAACCAATGATTATATATCAATTCACATTAATACTTGTTTAAACCATACCTACCTATTTCATAGCCAGTTCTTACCAGTTAATATTCATTACCTGAATTTTTATACCTTCTACTCAAGCCCAAAACAACTAAATTAAAACTGCTATATCAACTCTTCCAATCACAAAATGATCTCTACTGTCACCTGTGCCTTATGTATGCTGAGTCACCATGAAAAATCTTCAGTGCTCTTTTTACATCGCCTCTTGTTAGGTGTCATGGAGTCACCTGACTGATAACAACCCTCAGCATGCAGAAAGAAAGCCTGCCTGGTCTTGCACTTTCCTCGCAACTTAAAATTTAACACTTAGCAAATCTAACTGCATCCCTTTCATATATATATATATATATATATATATATATATATATGGTATATGTATATATATATATGTGTGTGTGTAATAAATAGTGAAAAGCAAAACAGGATTAACATCATAAAGAACTATTAACTGCCATGTTTACTTGTCCTGGTTTCCTTTCTTTTATTTTTAAAAGTTTTACCTGACATACAGATTCCCATCATAGTCACACAATAATTGCCACTAACAAACAGAAAAAGGGAAAACTTAATGGTTTAAAATCAGGAAAGGTGAATGACAGATTTACATCATTTTACATGCTTCTTCAAACTGTATGCTGGGTTAATAATCCAAGTAACTGAATTATATGAAGAATAATTCAGCATCACGATTCTAGGAAGGCTTGTTAATCACCTGCAATATGCAAATGACACAACTTTGCTTGTTGAAACTGAGGCGACTTGCAGTACTTGCTGATGAAGAAAAAGGATCGCAGTCTTCATTATGGATTACAACTCGATGTAAAGAAAACCAACATCTTCACATCTGGACCAATAGATAGCATGATGATAAACCTGGAAAAGGTTGAGATTATAAAGTATTTTCTTTTGCTCGAGTCCATAATCAATGCTCGTGGAAGCAGAAATGAAGTCATCAACAATGCATTGCACTGGATAAATCTGCTGCACAAGACCTCTTTAAAGTTTTGTAAGGCAAGTCTGTCACTTTGAGGATCAAGGTGCTTCTGACCCAAGTATTTTCAATTGCCTCATATGCATGATACTGTTGGTCATTGAATAAGAAAGACTGAGGAAGAACTGATGCATTCGATATATGGTGCTGGCAAGGAATATTGAAAGTATAATGAACTTCCAAAAAAAAAAACCAAATCTGTCTTGGAAAAAATACAGATAGAATCCTCCTTAGGCAAAGATGCAAGGATGGTGAGACTTCATCTCATTTCCTTTAGCTATGTTGTCAGGAAAAACCGGTCCTTGGAGAAGGACGTTATGCTTGTAAAGTATAGGGGCCATGAAGAAGAAGAATGCCCTCAAGAAGATGGACTGACACAGTGGTTGCCACAATAGAATCAAGCATAAGAACAATTATGAGATTATCGCAGAACTGTCAGATCCTCCTTCTTTTGCCCATTGGGTCCTACGAGTGGGAATCAAATCAAAGGCACCTAACAATGACAACATCTGTTAAGTGCTTGCAGTGGGTTAGACACTGTGTCAAAAGGTTTAAATACTTCAACCCATGGGATCATCCCAATAATGTTAGCAGTTGGGTACAGCCCTTATTCTTTATGATGGATTTAAAGTGGGTTGTAGTAATTACATGATTTGGCCAAGGTTATACAAGGAAAAATGCAGCCATCTGGATTTAAAAATCAAGTCTATCAAACTTCAAAGCCATCAAACGTTCCATTAAACTACTCTACCGTCTTCACCATTCTATCCCATGAGTACACCTATGTCCCTTTTATTTAAAGTAAATATTTCTTAAACTCATCGAGTGAATAAAACAGCCGGGGACAAGAATCAGATTGGTATTTCTTAGCAACATCAAATAAATAGATGAAATTCAAACTGTCATCAAGTGATAGGATGTCTTTATGGGAGATAACATACAGTCATTCATAGTAATGCTCAGTTAGTTCAGTGCTTTATTTTTGTAAATGAAGAAATTTTTATTCAACAAAGTAATTTCAAAATAGAATTTAAAAAATTTATATTGTGACAAGAACATTCTACCGTGTCAATATGAGATAATTCTTTAATTTTCATAATACCTTTCATTGTATTTTAATTCAGTTCTACTTGTAGAAAATTGACATTTTTTAACCTTATAATTGGGGCAAACATTCATTAAATAGTCATTTATATGTCAACAGAGTCAAAGCTTCCTAAAAGTGTATTACTCTAAAGATAAATGATTAGCAAAGAAAATACTTCATTTAACCATTTTCTATAAGTATATTGACATATCACTACCGATATTCCCCAATGTGGAAAAATAATCACTCAGGATAGTATAAACTTCCCAAGTTAAGTGCATGTATCAAACATAAAAGCTACTATTATCATTTTGACTGAGCAGCTCAAATGAAAATCAATCCAAGGAAACAACTCTTTTAAGACTTGTTTTTTAATTTTATGGATGCCTTCACATTCCCTTGTTTGTTTCTTCTCTAGGCGATTTAGGGATATAGGTAGAGGACAAATTTACTTATGAAGTTCCTCAATCGTTCAAGCTATAGCACCTTATGTATTTGATTTCATGTCATTTATTCCTACAAACTTCACTTATGTTCATAGAAGACTGTCAGACTTATATCTGCAACCTGAATCAGTTAGGGCAAGTATCAATAACACCTTTATATAGCCAAGATAACTACATTCACTTAAAAACACTGAGCTTCACAATATCTGTTCTCGTATATATTTTTGCTTTTGAAGTAGATTTTTGTAAATTTTGCCATAATCTTTATGATACACAAAAGGACTTCAATTATCAAACATATGGAAGCAGGAAACATTGTTTTTAAAACTGTGTCATTCTTCCTGAGTAATAAATTTTAAAAATATTTCACTCTAGTTCATTATGTCTAAATCATCCTGGAAATGATTTATATTACCCAAGCTTAACATTAGAAGTGCTTAGTGCTTCATAAAACTTATTTATGTTAGATAATGATAAAATGCATTAATGAATTCATTTACAAAGAATCTGTTTTGTCTTTGGCATATCTACAAAAGATACCAAAAGACATAGCATTCAGAGTAACAGGGAAGATTGGAAGTTAGTTGCTGTGATGCTATAGCTATGTCACTGATATTTTTAATACCAAAGAGGATGAAACTGTTCCATCAGAACCTCTGACTTGGAAAAATCATATGAATAGCAGTTTAACATCGTATGATGTCAAAATGTGAACCTCTTAGATAAGAAGGAACTCAAAATAATTAAGATTTATTCTCCTTTAAAGGAGAAGAGTTCTTCCTCAAAGTAGAGTAAATCTGAATGGTGTGAATGGACAGAAGCTTTTATGATTTTCCTTTGCTGATGAGGCATGACTTAAAATGAGGAGAATCTTCAAACATCCATCCCTAATGACAACATGGGATACATGAAGTATGAATCTAGGAATATTGGAAGTCATAAAAAGCGAAAAAGAGGCATAGAATGGTAATGCTGGCAAAACAGTTCCCTTAGTAGATAATATTTAGAGGTCATATTCTGCAAGTTACTTATGAACTACTGCAAGGATCTGTGATCCATAAACTTTAGTGAGCTTAAGAATAATCTTATTTGAGAAATTTCAGAAAGATTTTGACCCAGATAGATGTGCTTCACAAACCCACGACTTCAAAGAAGTGGGAGAACTGATACAGAGGTAAAACCTAGAGCTTTAAATCTCTGAGGAAAACAATACCAATAGACAAGGGGAAAAATGGGACATGCATCCAGAGAAGAAGCACATAAGCTGAATCTATACTGACCCACGGTGAGTCAAATCTGGTGATTAAAATCAACTCAACATACATTGTAGGGCATTTTCCATCTGCTGACAAGAAGGAAGGGAAAACCCCGGGTTACCTTTACCCTCCTGATAGTCAGAGGTGTTAGCAGCACCTGCCTCTGCACACCCAGGGCCGGTTACACCCACCTAAACTCCTGGGACTGATGACAGCCATCTGAGAGAAAGGGCAGATCTATCAGGTGTGGACGAAGGTGGGTCATGGCTTTGACAAACTACAGTGTAGATGCATGCCAGTGACTGACATAAGAGTCGTTAGATCATCCCTAGCTGCCCTAAATCCACTGGCAACCAGAGGAGTGCCCACCCCAAAAACCTTAGCCACGGGTGCATTCCCCTGAAAACTTTGGGGATGTGGATTACAGACCAAGAGAAAATGCAGATACTTCAGAAGAACATTGCCATAAGGAAAGTAGTTGATTGTTTTGGCTTAGATTTATGTGTGTGTGGGGGGGTTGTTATTGTTAGTTAGTTCGCTTTTCATTCTTTCTCTCTTGCTCCACTCAACATAGTCACCCCCATGTCTTCAACAGCTACCCCTACATGACAAAGGGCCACCACCAAATATTGTACCATACGGTCATCAAATAAACACACACAATAGCACATAAATGTCTTTGAGAGGACACAAAGTTTTAATTCATATCTAAAAATAAGGTAGAATGACAGAAACAAGTGAGCAATATACAGGGCTCAAACAGTTTTCCATGAAGTAAAAGACATTGGAACTATTGTAAAAAGAAATCTGAAGAATGATAGGTACTCTCAAAAGATAAAGGGAAAGATCAAAAAGGCTACAGGTGAAATCAAAGAAGAAACTTTGGACAAATTTCAGAAAATACTGCAATAAAGCTTTCACATAATAAAATCACTGAATAGAAATCTAGGAGATTAATACTGAGATTTAAGAAATAGATAATGCTCTAAAAGGGAAAGGCAGTAAAATTGGCAATGAAGGCCAATCCAACACCCAACAGAGAGAGAAAACAGCAACAACTCTAATCCAAAGAAAAGCTAAGAAGTATGGAGGAAATAATCCATAAGAATAACATATATATTTATACATAATAGGAATAGCAGAAAGGAAGAAAAAATCAGAGAAAATTGTACAAAATGTTTTGAAGAAAACTTTCTTAACATCATGAAATATGAGAAGATAAACATTCAAAAAACTGAAAGAACCACAAACAATTTAAAGTCCAACATGAAACCGCCACAAGCTATTAAAAGCAAGCTTTTCTAAACCAAAGACAAAGGAAGTATACCAGACTCAAAAACGGCCAACTCACTGCCTTCAGGTGGCTTCAAACTCAAAGTGATCCTATAGGACAGAGTAGAATTGTTCTTGTGGGTTTCAGAGACTGCAATTCTTAATGTGAGAAGAAAGCATATCTTTCTCCCACAAAACAGCTGATAGTTGAAACTACTGACCTTGTGGTTTGACACCTAATGCATAACCCACTGCACCACCAGGGCTGTGGGCAAATGAAACATTACCTACATAGGGGAACTTTGAATTCTCAACAGAAACAATCCAGGTAAAAAGACAATAGGATGACATATATGAAGCTCTGATAGAAAAAAAAAATCCAAACAAGAATCTTACACCCAGTAATAATTTCCCTCAAATTTGAATGTGAATTAAGGGCATTTCTAGATAAACAAAACTTAAAGGAATTTGTAAAACAAGAACAATCTTGAAAAAATACTAAGGGGAGGTTTTTGGGGGTACCGAGAAAACCAACAACAGAAGACATTAACCTGAGATAAACACACATGATAACATCATCCAAATGTCCACACAATTAAAGAAGTATCCAAAGTTGCAAAACATTCTATTGGTGAGGATATCAAGTAGATTTTAAGAGAACCGCCTGTATTGAAAGTAGGAAGAAGAGGCGGGAGGGGGAAAATAAAAAGTAGGAAGAAATTAATAAATAACAAGATGACCTCAAAGAAAATGAATAAACTCATTAAAGTAAAAAGAGAAAAATCACAAAACTTAATAATAATAAAACAAAAAATTAAAAAGTGATTTAAAAAACCCAACTAACGAAATGATCTCAGACCCCAAAATTATGCAGAACAGAGAAATTAACAAACCAACCAAAAAAGACTACAAATTGACAGCACTAAATCCATGTCAATCAATAAATACATTGAATGTTAATGGATTAAACACACCATTCTAAAGAAAGGGCAACAGAATGAATAAGGAAACAAGTCTAATCAATATGCTGCTTACAAGAAACAAATCTTTGAAAAAGACAAAAATAGGCAAAAATCCAAGGATAGAAAAAATAGAAAAGCTAATGTAAATAAAAAAAGAGTGAGAGTGACAATATTAACTTAGGGTGAAATAGACTGACCAAAGGTCAATTGAGCAGGAAGATATAGCCCTAATAAATATCTATGCACTCAATGAAAGACCTTTAATCAAACCCTTGCAGAGTTGAAACTCTTGAACCAGATGGTTCATTTATGATAAAATAGGGACAAACTTAAGGACCATAATATCAGGCATAAATATGCTATCAAGCTATAAGAAAAAAAACCTACACTATACAATAAAGTAATGGAGAATTGGAAGCTTCTAAAATATGACATTTATGTACATGTAAAGACTTCACCAAAAGAGTAAAACAAGAACCTACTAACTGGGAAAAATGATATGGCAGTGATATAGCAGAAAAAAGGTGCTAATTTTAGAAGTCTAAAGAAAATCAAAACACATTAATAATAAATAACTAAATAAATAGTCACAAGACATGAACAGACAATTTATTTATGATTATATTCAGGCAACAACCAATCATATGAAGAAAGGCTTGTTTTCATTTACTTTAAGAAAAATACACAACAAACAATGATGAGGTACTATCTAATACCAAAACTCATAGCAAAATTTAAAATCTGAAAAAAATAAATGTTGGAAAGAATGGGAAGAGATTGGAATGCTCACATGTTTCCGGTGAGATTGCAAAATTGTGCAGTCACTATGGAAACCAGTATGACACTTCCTTAAACAAATGCAAATACTTTATGGTTCTGAAATCTCTTTGATTAGCATATTCCCTAAAAACATAAAGAACAAAACATGAACAGATACATACACACCTATGCTTGTTGCAGCCATTTATAAAATAGCAAAATGATATTAACAATAAAAAATAGCTGTGGAGGAATGGATTTTTAAAAATCTGTCATATACAGTAGAATATGATACATTCTTTAAAAACCTGAGCACCTCATGACATTGACAGCATTGGAAGATCTTATGCTAGGCAAAGTTAGTCAATCTCATAAATTATTCATGATACCATTACTAGAAAGGAAAAATATACTTTTCCTACCATATGAGAAGATTTTGAAGACTATGACTAGGTCATTGGTTTGGCATGGAGGTTGGGAAGCACAGGGAGCTATAGAGGAAAGGTGGGCGAGGAAAGGTTTACTGGGATCGGGCCACTATTTGATGAGATGGGCTGTGCAAGCATGTAGAGTGTGCACTTCTTTTCATATGTTATATAATAATAGGGGAAGTCATAAAAGCAAAGAGATTTAAAATTCAAGTGTCACACATAAAACCCCCCAGATTCCTAATTGATCTGATCTAAACACTGAAGTAAAAAAAAAAAAAGGTTAAAACCCTGGTCTGCATGATTATGTAAGAAGTAACAGTAAAAGCAAAATTGACTTAAATTAGTTTTAGTGACACACAACCAAGTTTCAAAAAAGAAACAAAAATTCTAAGCAAAACCTTAGCCAATAGAATACAGATAATAATAACAATGCACCATGAACAAGCAGGGCTCATACCAAATATTGAAAAATCATTTATCATTAGAAAAACAATCAATGTACTCCATTATAGAAATGAAACAATAGAAAAGAACTACATGATCATGTAATTTATGCTGAAATGCCATTTGACAAAATCAACACCTATATCTAATAAAAAATCATTCAACCAAAAAACAAAATACAAAGGAAATTCCTCAACATAATAAGGAGTAGATATGTAAAGGCAATGGCCAATCTTTGCTCAGCAGAGAGGAACTAAATTTATTTCCCTAGCGAATGATAACCAGACCAGTATACCCTTTATCTATCACCACTTGTATTCAATCTAATTTGAGAAGTCTTACTCATAAATATCAGGCAACAAAGTGAAATTAAAAGCATCCAAATGTGCATTGAACATAGGTTCCCAAATATATTTGGCCTGCTGCCACCTTTTTAGGAAAACAAAAACAAAAACAACTTAGTGTCCCCTAACAAGTAAACAGTTTTGAATTATATATAGCCCACAATCTCGGATAAAGTATTTGTGTCTTCAATCCTTTCTCCATTGATCATGTTACTTATTGGTGTGGTTGTGAGGAATTTAGTCTTTGTTGTAATCCATCCTGAACGGTGTAATTCGTGTTCTTCAGCAGAAAGTGCTTCTCACGTAATATCCCTGATAATATTTCCTTAGACTTGTGGCCTACTTGATATTTAAATAGACACTGTGTAGAGCTTCATTTGGCTTTTGTATCTATGATATCTATTTATGGTTCTTGAGCCAACAGCCCACCATATCACCTAACAAATTTTGGAGCTACCAATAGCCTGCCATATTGCTTACTATCCCTGGGAGCCATCAGGATCCACTGACATTGAATACATTTGAGTCTGCCAGCCACAAATCTGATCTGACATCCATTAGCCCATCAACCTCAGTTTTCGTATTTTTTCTTCTTGCTTCTGGATCCATCGGCCCTGACTACTACACAATTAGGGAAGACTCTTGTTTTAACATCTGATCCATTGTGATAGTTTAATGTGCCAGCCTGGCTGATAAACACAAGTAGGATTAACTGAAGGGCAGAGGGATAAATGGCTCCGTGAGCCTCGCCTTGCTTGTTCTGTGCCTCAATTTAAAGGGGTACACTACCTGTGGGATGCCTAGCCTGTGGCCTGTGTCGCTGTAAGTTGAGGTCCCTGTAAGCCCACACGATTGGAATGTTCCTCTCTGGAGCTGGGGACCGACAGTTGATGACAGTTAAGGACCTGCCTTGCTGTTTGCTGCCTAGATATATATAGCCAGCTCTCTCTACAGAAGGGGACTGGCAACTGACGGCTCTCAAGCCTTAAAGGACTGCTATTGTCTCACTGCTTTATAATTTAACTGTTAATTTCTTGCATTATCTAACTGTATATAATTTAACGGTTCCTTTCTTATATTATATATCTATCTTTATAAATATATTTATATATAATTACTAGCAATCTGGTCTGTCTCTCTAGAGAACCCTGTTCAACACACCCACATACTAGAACTGGTGTGCAATTATACTCTTAAAACTGTGTGAGCAGTTTTTCTTAATACAATTATATATATATATATATATATATATATATATATATATATAAACACACACACACCTATATGAGTGCCACTTTTTTTTTTCTTCTCTAAAGAGCCAGCGTAACAGAAAGGGCAAGACTTAGGGAGGTTTTATAATTTGTCTAATGTAAAACAGATGAACTGCCCTTAAAACCTTCACAAAATTCTCATTTAAATGTTCAAAATAAATATATTTTAAGTGAAGTGGAACACATAAAGTATTGTATATTGAATATGGAAGATCAAATAAGAATTGATGGATTTGATGCATGATGCTTGTGAAGAATAATGAAAGTACAATGGATGGTGAAATGAGCAAAACCAATTAATTTTGAAAAAAGGTAAAACCAGAATTCTCATTAGCAGCAAGGACGGCAAGACTTAGTCTCATGTATTTTGGACATGTTGTCAAGAGACCAGTCCTAGGAGAAGTACATCATGTCTGGTAAAGTAGAGGGGAAGGAAGAAGAAGGAGGAGGAGAAGGGGAAGAAGACCTCCAACAAGATGGATTAAAACAGTTGCTGCATCGATGGGCTCAAACCAATTGTGAGGATGACACAGGACTGAGCAGTGTTTCCATCTGTAGCTATGAGTAGGAACTGGTTTAGTGAACCTTGACAACAATAGTGAACTGAATCCGACTGGCTACTTTATCAAGGACCCTCTTCTGGTTTTACTATGCCAGAAATGAGAAATTAAAGAGGAAAGATATTATATGCATCTCAAAAAGAATATTTCACGATCTATTTTAAAGCATAATTCTATCAGTGGAAAGATAATATCCATGTGCCAGTTAATACAACTATCATTCAAATTTATACAACAACTACTAAAGCAAATGATTAGGAAATTGAAAAATTTTATTAATTTTTGCAGGAACAAATTAAACAAACATCCTTGGTGCTTGGACTGTGAAAGTTGTAAACAAAAAAGGAACAATCAGTAGTTCAAAATAGGTGCTGGGGAATGGAAATGAAGATCTCATAATAGATTTTTACATGACTAATGACGCCTTTCAACAACATAAAGAACAACCCCACATATGGACCTTGCTGATGGAATGTACAAGAAACAAATTTGCTAACTCTGTGGGAATAGACCACAGGAAAGCTCAATATCATCTGTTGAAATTAGGACATGGGTTATCAGTGTAACATGATATCATTTGCTCATACGCAAGTCCTGCTTAAAAATGAGGGAAATCTAAACCGTTAACGAGAGCCACAATACAAACTTGAGTGTATACTGCATGGTTTTAAAGACTATTTAGAGGATGTGTGTGGTGAATTTCACACTAGTTAATAAAAACCAGAGGAAATGTGTAATGACGTAAGGAATACCATACTTGAAGAATACTAAAGGTCTTTTAAAAGACAGGAAATAAAGGGGAGGATGTCAGAAGAGAGTGTCAAAAAAAAACCCAAGTAATTTTTCATTTTCATATTTTTTATAAAGGTATATTTTTCCAGAGTTCAGTATTTAGGAGATGCTATAACATTTAATAACTCTCCAATAACCAGCAGCCTTTATTATCCTCTGATTCCTTTTATGTTCCAGAGAATGTAATAGGTTCTTTAGTCTTCTTTGTGCGACCTGTCTTCAATCTCGCACCTTCATAATCATTTATTCATTCTTTTAGGATGAGCTTAGTCAGATTTGTTCACTAACTAATTCCTTCCTTCCCTCTCACTAATATCTCATTAATATGTTCTTACCTCCAACTTTGTGCTTTTCGCATTGAAATCTAATCAAGGGTATTTTTCTCAAATAATAAAATAATTTTGTTTTCTGATTATACAAATAGCACAAGGTACTAGAAAAAAGTCAAACAATTGATGACAAATTTGACTGACTTTTTAAAGACATGCTTTAAGAACTATTTACACATGCGTATATATTTATTCCCAAACCCATAATGTTTTATGTAATTCAAGCCATACTACCAATGTTGCTTTTTAGTGTGCTTTCCTCAGAATAATTTATGGAGTTATTTTCATATCAATCTATGAAGATATTGATAATATATTCTGATGTATTGTTTTATTCTGCTGATGGATATAAAATTGACTCACAATACCACAAATGGTAGACATTTGGAAGTTAAACATTCCAATTTTACCTCTGACACCCATGCTCTCCTGTAAACCTGACTGCCACTACCTATCTTAATTCGTTTCTATCTGGACATCTGTATATTTTCAACCAGTCTATCACTACACAAGTGTCCTATTTTATAAAAAGTGAATCTGTCTATTCCATTTTTATATACTCTCCCAAAGTAGTGCCAATTGTTTTCTTATTCAATAACTCTCAATGGTCCTTCGTTATCTAATGAATACACAGTAAACATTGTTATATACTGTCTAATACTTATGCACAAAATCAAATGGGAAAAAAGACCTATTCAACTATACATTCAGTTGTTCCCAGTTGTTGAAAATTTGATTTCCTATGAGTCAAATGCAACTGTCATATTTATTTAGTTTGACTAGTACAGAATCGCAAAACTTTTGAATGGGAATTATTTATCTATGTGACAAGCCCTCTCCTTTGTTTCAGAATAAACGCTATCAGTCTATATTTTGTTCCTTTCCACTAGTGTTTTTTCACATTTAATTTCTTTTCTGCCTTCTGAAAACAGATATCAAAACACACCCTATAATTCCAGAAAATTGGGTTACTGTGCATGCCTTGACATTTTGTCATATTGTGCACTCCTTTTACCTGCCGCTCTATCGTCATTGTGCTGTTCCTTCACCAGAAACGTACTCTTCTATGATTTAAAATAGTGAAAAATTATATTATCTGATTTTGCAGAATAATTAAATGCAATATATTTAGTTAAGATTTTCCTAAGACTTAAAGCAACAGAGCATATTTCACTCTTTTTATTTCCCATGATATGCTGTACAATGTATTGTATATTGTTTAAACGTTCCATTTATATTTGCTTTGTAAGCATGTGTTTTTAATAATCCTCCTACTAGATTCCTGAAGGAACTGAAATTATCCGCAATCTGCACCTACATTTTTACAAGACACAAGGCTAAACAAAGGTAATCACGTATAAGTTATCAAGTAAACTCGAACTGCAATTTGGAGGAAGACAAAATAAATGGAGTAATGACGACTGGTGTGGGCCACATCTAATGTTGCGTGAGTCTGGGTACTTTAGAGAAACAAATCCATAGGAACTCATGTATATGAGAGAGTTTAACATAAAGGTTAAGTGCACATCAAGAAAACATCCCAACCCAGTGCTACCCAAGCCCTCAAGCCCAACATTAACCCATTCAACCATATATCTGACACCAATCCACAAAGTCCTCCTCCATCTCACAAAAGAGACTCAATCATGCCAAGTGCAGGAGGAAAGCCAAGTCAATGGATGTGTAAGCATCTCAGCACTGGCAGGGGTCTCCACATGGCTGCTCCAGCACCCAGGACTGCATCGGGGTAGGTCCATGTGGCTTCTCCTCAGGGTTGTATCACAGGAAGTGAGCCTTGCCAGCTAAAGCAGAGAACTAGCTAAGGCAGCAGCATCCTGGTCCGACCATCAGAAAGCAAGAAACCTGAGAACTAAAAAGGAGAGGCTTACCGAGCCATTTATCCCTCTGCCCTTCAATTAACCCCACATGTGTTTACTGGCCAGGTTGGTACACTAAACTAACTACCTCAAATAGGAAGTCAAAAACCTTTTCCAAATGGATTTATAAACTTCACCTCTCTTTTCCAATCTCTTCGTTTTTTGAATTCAAATATCTATGACTATTCTCATAGTTTTATATTATGTGCCCTCTTACACATCACACAAAAGTCCTTTTTTATTGATAGCCCTCAATATTTTAAAAAAAGAGTGATGCTAAATTAATTGAAGATTGGGGGAAATATATATTTTCTTAGTAGCCATAGTCAACCTAACGCTGTTAGGTGCTAGGAAGTCAATTTCAACTTGCAAGCTTTTGTTCTATAGGGGCACTGCATTTGTTTGAACCTTCACTCTTTCAGATAGCGGCCAAGTGCTTAACTATTACATCACCAAGCTACCAGTGGTCACTTTTCTCTGTAAAATAACCATTTGCATTGCTACATTTATTTTCCCCATTATTTCTCCCTCAAAATTAATTTTATATTCTGATAAATAATCCTCTTGACACTCAATATTCTTCGATTTTAATATAACACATGTGAAGAGATTCAAATAACATTTTTAAAATCATATTATATCTCCTCGACTGTACTGATGAATGAGAAAATAAGTAAAATAGATGAAAAAAAGAATTGTGATATTGCAGCTATATATTAAAGTACTCTGGTGAGATTATAAAGTATAACTAGAAACAAATTTAGGAACTCGGAGATAAATGAGAACCATTAATCACATAATTTTGTGATTAATAACTCATTAATGACGGAGATAAGTGTGCCTGTTAGCAATGCTATTATGTAACATTGTTATGTCATTGGGGCTCACCCTCCTGAATTTGTGTTATATGATTTCCTGTTTTCCCACATAAGAAACCCATGATTAATGAACCTATAGTGATAGCAAGCATAATAAGGGTTTCTGATGAGTAGGTGAGGTATACAGTGGTGGTGGTGGTGGTGGGGTAAACAGGAAAAGATGCCAAGGAGTCCAGGAAGGAAAAACATATTTGAAAACTGATTGTGGCAGCAGTTGTAGGATACTGCTTTTTGTAATTGAACTATAGAATGATATGATTTATGTATTAGCTCCAAGTAAAAATTAATGAGAAGTTAGAAAAATGATGAGAAAAATGATTATATGTAAGTACTAGTTGAGAAAATGTAATATGAAATTGTTCTACTAAAGTAGTAAGAAAAATAAAAATAGACAAGAAAAATAACTTTAGGTAAAATATTTAACATGTATTAAACAACAGGAAAAAACAAAATTGCATTGGGAGCATATGACACCTCAATATATGATTTGATTCATATTCCTGGATAGATGGTTTAACTTTGTGAATATAACAATTCTAAGACATGTATATAGTGAAGAGATATTTAAAACCGGAGTAAAAATACAGGCATTTTTCCATAGCACTATATTTAATAGAATATGTTAGTTAAAATAGAGTGGGACATTTTCAAGACTGCACAACTATATTGTAATAAATCCTAAAACTAGAGATATAAACAATGTAATGTGGAAATTTGTATATGATGAATGTAGCATTTCAAATCAGAATGCAGAGCACAGAGTTTTTACAAATTGTATCTTAATTAATGAACAGTTGATCAAAATGAAGTTAAATATTTTCACACACTATGTATTATGGAACATTACATATAGAATAAATAATGAAATATAGAAATTAGAAGTAAAAAATATCAGGGAGAGCTACTAATTAAAACATATCCCTGAGGCTGATGTTCCTGCTCAGAACAGACAACGCACAGGGAGGACTGTAGGGCCAGCCCCACCATGAGACATGGCGTCCCTCACTGAACCATGGGGACAGCACTGGAGAATAGTGCACGGTCTGGCCCCATCATGCTGGGACAAGGCACTGAAGGCATGCAGCAGAGCAGCAGGGGAAGCAGAGTGATAAAACACCCAGGAAATACCAAAAATGGACTTTGGAGACAGAGTGTGGCACCCCATCAGACTCGACAGGAAAACCCTCTTAAAGGCCAATATACGGAACTGGAATCATTTATAGACTTTTCCATTTTTCTCAGTGGCTTTCTTTTTTTTATTTTGCCTTTGGTTTGGATTGTTGTTATTGTGTTGTTGGTTTTGACTACCTTTGTTGTTTTATTCAGCTTTTAACGATTTTTGCACTTAATGAATCTGCATGCCTACCTAGATAAGATAGCAGGGATAAATAATTCAGGGAAGGAAAGAATGGAACCAATGTTTCCAGGGAATACCAGAGATGGGGAGGTGGGAGAAAGGAAAGTGGTGGGGGAGGCTAAACAACCCAGGGACAAGGGAACAACAAGTGAACTATAATCAATGGAAGGAAGGTCGTAGGATGCCTATTGGGGGTTAATCAAGGACAATGTAGCAGCGAGGAATTACTAAACCCGAGTGAAAGACGAACATGATGCAGAGACAAAAGGAAAGTAAAAGGAAATAGAGATAAGAACCAGGAGGCAAAGGACATTTATAGAGGCCTAAATATAGGAATGTACATATGTAAATGTATATATAATGAGAAGGGAATATAACTATGTGCTCATATGCATATGTTAAGAATTAAGGTTGTAGATGGACATTGGGCCTCAACTCAAGTACTCCCTTAGCACAAGAACACTTTGTTCTAAAAATCCAGCAATTTGTGCTGCTCACCTTCCCGAAAAAGACAAAATGGGTGCATAAGCAAATATGATGAAGAAAGCTGATGGCGCCTGGCTATCAAAAGACATAGCATCTGGGATCTTAAAAACTTGAAGGTAATAACGAGGTATAAATTACCAAGGGCATATGTGGGAGGGGGGAAAAGGGAGGGAGGGGGGGAAAAAAAGGAGGACCTGATGCAAGGGGCTTAGGTGAAGAGCAAATGCCTTGAGAGTGATTGGGACAGGGAGTGTATGGGTGTGCTTTGTACAATTGATGTATGTATATGTATGGATTGTGGTAAGAGTTGTTGGAGTCCCTAATAAAATGTAAAAGAAAAAAAAAAAAAGAAGAAAATGATTAGGGCAAAATATGTACAGATGTGCTTTATACAATTGATGTATGTCTATGTATGGATTGTGATAAGTGTTGTATGAGCCCCTAATAAAATGTTTAAAAAAAAAAAAAAAAAAAAAAAACTTGAAGGTAAACAAGTGGCCATCTAGCTCAGAAGCAACAAAGCCCACATGGAAGAAGTACACCAGCCTGTGTGATCATGAGGTGTCAATGGGATCAGGTATCAGGCATCTAAGACCGAGAAAAAAACATTTCCAAGGTGAATGTGGTGGGGGGTACATGGGGTGGAGATCCAATGCCCATCTGTAGATAATTGGACACCCCCTCACAGAGGGGTCACAGAGAAGATATAGCAAGTTAGGGTGCAGTATAGCACCGATGAAACACAACTTTCCTCTAGTTCTTTGGTGCTTCCTTCACCTCTCCATCATGACCTCAATTCTACCTTACAAATTGAATTAGACCAGAGCATGCACACTGCTACAGATAAGAGCCTGCAAAACAGGGAATCCAGGATAGATAAACCCCTCAGGGCCAACAATGACAGTAGAGATACCAGTAGGATTAGGGAATTGTAGGGGGAGAAAGGGAGAATCAATCATAAGGATCAAACTAGAATCCCCTCCCAGGGGGAAGAATAATGGAAAAGTGGGTGAGGGATGACCGAGGACACTGTAAGATATGGAAATAATAATCTATAACTTATCAAAGGTTTGTGAGGGAAGGTGGGCAGGGGAGGGAGGGGGGCGAAATGGGTAGCTGATATTAGGGACTCAAGTGGGAAGAGAATGTTTTGAAAATGATGATGGTGGCATATGTGCAAATGTGCTTGACACACTGGATGAAAGTCTGGATTGCGATGAGAGATGTAAGAGCCCCCAATAAAAGTATCAATAAATAAAAAAATAATAAAACACATGATCATTTATCAAAAAATGACATTCTAAATGTAATATTATTTACACCCATCATAAAAGAACAAACTGTGTCAGAAAATTAGCGGTTGCCAGACATCAAGGGAAGGAGTTATAGTATAGTATTGTTTAATTGCTAGAGAGTTTCTGTTTGAGGTAATGAAAAAATTTTAGAAACAAATAGTCTATATGCTTATGAACATAACATTGTGAATATAATTAAAACCACTCAACTGTGTTGATAGTTGTTATCATCAAGTCCTCTCCAATTTATAGCAAACATTTGTAAAGAAAACCGAAATGCTGCATCATCCTCACAGTCACTACTTTTTATGTCTATTTTTGCAGCCACTGTTTCAATCCATCACTTGGATGGTCTACCTCTTTTTTGTTGACATTATGCTTAACTGAGGATGTTGGAAATCTCTAGGGACTGTACTCTCCTGATAACTCATTTATACCATTTTTGAGAAAGTCTAACAATTTTCACTTCTAAGGAGCATTCTGGATGAACTTCATTAAAGACAAATTTGTTAAATCTTCTTACAGTCCATGATATTTCCCACTCTAATTCAAATATGATAATGGGGGGGCAGCTTTTAAGTGCATATCAGTGTTTGAGAATACCATGGCTTGAGTCAGGAGCACCTTCATTTTCAACACTTCCACAGTTTTTTTGCAGCAAATTTATCCAAGGGAAATTTATTTCTTGATTGCTGCTTCCATGAGCATTGACTGAGTATACAAATAAAATAAAGTCCTTAACACATTCAATATTTTATTCTTTATTCAAAAAGTTGGTTGATTATGTGCCCATCTGTGAATATTTTTATTTTATATTGAGGTGTAATGCATAATAAAATTTCTATTATTTAATCTTTATCAATAGATACTTCAAGTCTTCTTTACATTCAGCAGGCAAGATTGTGTCATCTGCTTAGCTCAGATTGTCAATGAGACTTCCTCCTATCCTGATGCCATATTCGTCTTCAAATAGTTCAGCTTCTCAGATTTTTTGTTTAGTCAGTATTCAGACTGGATAAGTATGGTGGAAAAAATACAACCCCGATGCACACCTTTTCTGATTTTACACCACAGTGTCACCTTGTTCTGCTCCAATGGCTGCTTCTTGGTCCATGTACAGGTTATGCATGAGCATAACTAAGTGTTCTGGATTTCCCATACTTCACAAAGTTATTGTGTTCATTGTGATCCACACACCCAAATGCTTTTGAAGAGTTTACAAAACTAGGTAAACAACTTTCTGGTATTCTCTGCTTTCAGGCAAGATCCATATGATAGCAGCAATAATAGCCTTTGATCAATGTCTTCCTCTAAAAGTCTACTAGAATTCTTGGAAGTTTCTTTCCCTGTATTGCTGCAATATCCTTAAGCTGTCCTCAGCAAATTTTATTTGTACATCTTATCAATGATAATTTCAGACAATTTACTTTATTCTGTAAGATCACCTTTCACTGGAATGAGCATAATTATTGACCTTGACATAGATGAGTAAGGATTTCCAGCTATGTGTCTGCTTATTGAAACATCTCAGTTTTAATATTCCTGGAGCCTTGGCTTTGACAATGCTGTCAGTTAAGGTTATTTTTCTTCCTTCAATATCATGAGTATTTGATGAAATGGGTGATACTTTCTGAAATGGGTGAAGGTCAATAAATTATTTTTATTATAGTGACTCATTCCATTCCATGCATCTTCTTTTGATATTTATTTCTTGTTCCATATATATTGCCCACATGGTCCTGTATTATTGATGCTCAAGGCTTGAATGTTTTATTCAATTATTCAGCTGAATAAATGGCAAGAATATTATTTCATTTTTCTTTTTAAATCCAGGAATTTACATGTTTCCTTACATTACTATTATTTTCAGCTTTTTACTTCATCATTTCTTCATTTTCTTTAGGTATTGTACTTTATATAGCAATTTTCAGTGTTGTTTATAACATCTATCTTGTTTCTTCTTTCTTTTCTACCTTTTAATTATCTGTTGATATTTTTTGTATATGTGCTTGATGTTATTCCTCAACTCATCTGTCCTTGAGCCATTAGTGTTGAATATGTAAAATTTGTTTTTCAGATGGCCTCTTAGTTCAGACATGTGCTGACTTAATGTTCCATAATTTATTTATAAGAACAGATATCCATTTTTATGGACACGCAGAACGCACAGACAAAATCCATGATTAAAGGAATTATTAAGGATTTTAACAAGTTTTAATGTCAATGAGAAATGCTTAGGTAGCTATTTATTAGGATATGTTGTAATGCTTCAATCCTGCTTTAAAAATGTGCAAAGGTATGTACCACTCTACTGTAAATGTTAAAATGAAAGTATTTAGCTCAATCTCTGAGGGTAAGCAAACCCAGCTCGCTAAATCAATTTCCCAGAGGTATTTCCCTCCTGTAAGGCTCAGATCAAAGGCACTTACTCCACTTCCCTGGGTCAACAACTCCAACTTCCCCAATTAAGTGCCCAAAGGCACCCTACTCTGCAAGCCAGTTTCCTTCACCAAAACAATCATCTTAACTTGCACCATATGTTGGAAAGTCTATCATTTTGTTTAATGCTATAGTTCCTGGTTTGGCAGTGCTCTTCTCATGGTATAGCTGTCATCCGGATCCTGGAGGTTCACTGTGCAGGTATCACAGATCCAGAGGACAGCCTCCTCTCATTTTATATACAGCAAGATGGCACTCCAGGAAATCCTGGAATTACAAGCTAATTCTTTCAGTAGCTTCCTCCACCTTCTTACCAGGAATTAGAGATGTTAACTAGAAGGGCCACATTTATGTCCCCTACAAGATGCGATATACGAAAGGCTATGCTTTGGCTCTCTGGTGTGCATTTTCATTGTATTCAGCTTCAATCTGATTTCAATATGTGTAATTAATCATCTCTTCTGTAGTTGGCCACTGATCTTATTTTGATTATGTTGCACTTCATTGCTTCTTTCGACAAATGTAGTCAATTTGATTTGTGTGTTTTACTTCCAGTGAGGTCTATGTAAAATGTGCCATTCTTTTTGTTTATAAAAGGTATTTGCAATAGATGACTGCACTTATAAAATTCCACCTTGCAATATCTGATATAATTTCTTATGCTATGGCAATATTTTCTATTACCAACCCTTCTTGTTTGCTTCCTACTTGCATGTTTCAATCACCAATAATTTTTCATCCTTGTTAGGTACATCTTTGATCAATCTTTCTTTTAGCAATTTCTGACAACAGACAGTGACAAAAAAAATCTACTGTTTAGTTATCTTTGGGATTAATGGTTTGTGAATAAACCTGAATAGTAATTATATTAGCTCATCTTACTTAGAATTTTATCTGTAATATGTTGGCTTTTTTGATGCTGTGATGTTCTATGATATTGGGAATATGAATATTATCCTATCAGTGACAGTGTTATACTTCAAGATGGATATTGAAATGCTATTTTCCATGATAAATTTGACCTCATTCTTCCTCAATTTGTTCTTCCTGGTGTAGTAAACTATATGTTCAATTCAAAGTGACTAATGTCAGTTCATTTTCATTCACTCATCCTTACAATATTTATCTTTAAGTATCCATTTTTATTTGTCAACTTGCAGTTATTGTAGCCTCTTATGAATTATATAGTCTGATTATTGTTTTTAAATAGGTTTATTGAGGTATGAATCACATATCATAGACTTCCTTTGGTCATTCAGTTATATTAAGGAGAATCTCATAATCATCACAACAATCAGTTCAGAAACATTTTCTTCTCTCTTGTACTCATTATTAGATTTACCTATCCTGGAGTCCATATACTGAAAACACATAAAAAGAAAAATCAACAACAGAACGACAATAAACTAGAGAAAAAAAACCTCAATAATGAAAAAAAAACAAAAAATATTAAAAACTCAAAACAAATTTAAAATGTGTCAAAAGGGAAATTACATGATCAGGTATTACATTTTAACCTAATTACTTTATGACCTAATTAAGTGTACAGTGCTCTCTGTCTGATAACAAGGCTATTCACTTCCCTTAACTATAGTCAGAGGGGTTGCCCCAGAGGCTGCATCCAGGTAGGGACCCTACATACAGATTTTGAGTCCCCACTGTCTTCCATAGCCCTCTGCAAATTGGGTGTTCACAATTTCATTCTCTTCTCTGGATTTTATTATTTATTATTGTCGTATTACCCAGGCTTGTGCACTTTGAAGTCTGATTATTAGTGACTGTTTGTAGCTGTGTCTTCTAATCTGGAGTCATGACACATTAGAAAATAAGGCCCCTGAAACTTTATTCTATATTAGTTTTAAGGAGCCCTGGTGGCTTAAAGATAATGCATTTTGCTGCTAACTGCTAGTTATGTAGTTAAAAACCACCAGCCACTTTCTACATCTGCACAAAACTGACAGTCTTAGGAATTCACAAGCGTCAGGAACTCATAGAGTCACTATGAGTCAGAATTGACTTGATGTCAGTAAGTTAGTTTTTTGGTTTTATTTTAAGGAGGCAGCTATTCCCCAGTCATATTTTTAGTGTGTTCTTGAGAAGCAGTCCTACTCTGTCATATAAGCTTGTTATTGATATTCAAATCCTCTGGGATTAAATTCAACAATGTTCTCCTGCTATTCATAAGATTTTTCTTGTGCCAATTTTTATATGTACATCACTAGGTTCTTCTTAGTCTGAAACTTGTCTACCATTGAATAATTCTATCTGGTATTTTAAATATTTGTGGCACAACGTCCAACATCACAATTATATGAAAGCCAACAGAGTACAGACAAAATGGCTCTGGTGTTAGGATCAAATAGTAGTGATGGTAAAGAATATAACATTGTTCATATGTCAGTGGATGCCTGTGGAAAATATTCATTAGCTATTAATTATATTTTAGACTAATATTTTAATTTATCCAATATACAGATGCTACATATATTTGTTTATACATGAATATATGCATATATTTATGTAGTATATATATGCATACATACAGACACAGGCACATATGTTTTCTCAGCACTAGATGCTATTATTGTTTTCTTATACCGTAAATTATGTTCACCATGCTCCTTATCTTTGTCTTTCTACTAGTCTCTTTCTCTCCATATATATATATGAAGGTGTCTCAAAAATTTGTACAAAAATTAAAAGTAAAATACAATGGAAATATTCAGCAAAAGTTTTGGAGGCCTGGCATGTATATGGACAAAAATACATGTCAACATACAATGGTCCATATGTGAGAAGGAAAACGTGCAGTTGTTCTGAGTCATTGTTCAATTAAATATTAAATTTACTAAATTTCATTACTCTTTAAAATAAAAGATTACATTTTAATATTTTAGGAAATAACTGGCAGACCTCTAAATGACTTTATGACTTATGAGGAAATGTAAGAGGAACAGTACTGATTAGCCAAAATATACCATTTAATTTCTTCCTTCCATTGAATAAATTAACGTAAGGGAAACCAAAATTCTCACAACTGAGCCAATAGGTAAGATCATGGTAAATAGAGGAAAGGTTGAAATGTCAAGGATTTTGTCTTGCTTGGATCTAAAATCAATGCTCATGGAAGCAGCAGTCAAGACATCAAAAGAAGTATTGCTTTAGGTAAAACTGCTGCATAAGACCTCTTTAGAGTATTGAAAAGCACAGAAGACTAATGTGAGCCTGACCCAAACCATGGCATTCTTAGTAGGTGAAAGTTGGACATTGAATAAGAAAAGCCATAGAAGAATCCATGCATTTGAACTATGGTGTTGGAGAAGGGTATTGAAATTACCATAGACTGCTGAAAGGAAAAACAATCTGTATTGGAAAAAGTAAGGTCAGAGTGCCCCATAAGAGGGAAGGATGGCAAGACTTCGTCTTTCATTCTTTGGACATATTATTGGGATAGATTAGTCCCTGAAGAAGGACATCATGTTTGGTAAAGTAGAAGGGTGGCAAAAAAGAGGAAGGCCCTTGGCGAGATTCATAGGGGCTGCAACAATGGGATAAAGCACAGAAGCAATTGTTAGGATGGTGCAGGACTATGAAGTGTGTCCTGTTGTACATCGAATCGCTGTGGGTCAGAGCTGACTTGATGACACCTAACAACAACGTCAACATAAATTAACGAAAAGGAATCTAAAAGGAAAATAAAAGACCTAAAAGGGAAAAGAGTGCAAAGAATATAGTAAGATTTTAAAGAGATTTAGGCTAATTGAATTAAATATAAAGGATTAAGATGCCCAAATTAAAAGGCAAAGATAGACTCAATTGAAATAAAAAAATTTAAAACAAATGAACAAACAAAACCGATTAAGGCTTGCAAATGCGTATTTAAAATAGAGTGGAGTCCTGTGAAAGTTTATTAAAAAATGGTAAATGAAATTGCAAGTAAATATTAACTCCCCCCCAAAATTGGGTGTAGCTACTTTATCATTTAAAAAGCAGACTTAAGGCAAAATTTCTACTAAGAACGATGATATTTTTATGATTTTAAAGGTGATATATAAAAAGAATATGAAATAATTTAAAAATTCTAGGACGCTGATAGCAGCTTCAAATATATAAAGTCAAAATTCATTGACATATAAGAATACATGAATAACCTGCCTCTAAGGGGGATGAAAAACAGAAACATGGGCGAAGGGAGACAGCAAACAGTGTAAGATCTGAAAATAATAATAATTTAAAATTTGTCAGGGCCCACTAGGGTGGAGAAGGTGGGGGGAGGGGAAAGTGGAGCTGATACCAAGGGCTCAAGCAGAAAGAAAATGCTTTAAAAAAAAACATTTTATTAGGAGCTCATACAACTCTTATCACAATCCATACATATGCATACATCAATTGTATAAAGCACATCTGTACATTCTTTGCCCTAATCATATTCAGAGCATTTACTCTCCACTTAAGCCCTTTGCATCAGGTCCTCTTTCTTTTTCCCCTCCCTCCCCGCTCTCCCTTCCCTCATGAGCCCTTGATAATATATAGATTGTTATTTTGTCATATCTTGCCCTATCCGGCATCTCTCTTCACCCCTTTTCTGTTGTCCGTCCCCCAGGGAGGAGGTGCAAGAAAATGCTTTGAAAATGATGATGGCAACATATGTACAAATGTGTCTTTTACAACTGATATATGGATTGTTATAAGAGTGTAAGAGCCCTCAATAAAAATATTTTTAATAAAAGCAAGAATTGAAAAAAAGGAACCTAGTGTAGAGATTTTAAATTGATATTTTAATCATTTTCAAATCTTGGCACACCATGTTGTCATTTGCTCCATTTAATAAATAAAAAATGTTTCATCTTTCCACTGTAGAATAAAGATATTAATGAAAAAAATAAATAGATGCACTCATATACTTGGACACATTATGGCGAGGGTCAGTATCTGTAAAGAGTCATCATGATTGACAAAGTAGAGGGTTGTAAAACACAAGAAAAGTCCTCAACGAGAAAAATTGATGCAGCGCTGCAGCAAACAGGAATGATGGGGGATGATGCAGGACCAAGCAGTGTTTCTGTTGTTCACACGGTCACTATGGGTGGATGGTACCTATTGACAGTGCAGCTAAAGTTTGTTAGGTGCTACGTAACATTCTGAGATTTTTCAAATGCAAAGCAAGTTAAAACTGTAAAGAACATACATAGATTTTAGATAACCGATTGTTAACATTTTGTCAGATTATCTTTCTCTTTCTAAGCACTCATCTGTCTCCTTATTCTGTATCTGTCTCTTATTCTCTTGCTGTCTAAATAGGGACTGTGTCAGTATACAAATACATAACATTTTGTTTGAACCATCATAGATTAAGTAACAAATGTAATCTCTAAATTTTAACGTTCTCATTAATGAAGGGTATTTTATAATTCATAGTCAATAGTCAAGTTTCAAACTTTTTACCTTAAAAAGTTCTATATCTACATATAAATATATCATGTGCAATATACATAGTCTATATATTTCCATTCAATTAAGCTTCATACATTACATTTTGTTACAACACTAGTATTCTTAAATCTGGAACAGTGAACCTGATTTTTTGTTATTTGTTGTCTATTTTCCGTGAAATTAACTTTGGAAAGAATCCTTAACTATTGTCTTTAGAATATCTCACCATTTGGTATATTCCAAAGAGTTTGTTGGTCACAGGATTAAGTAAACAATTTTGGAAAATATATTCAGATAAATCATGCTTATTGTATCAAATCAGGGACACATCATATCAGATAATCACAACAATGGGCAATGCCAATTTTGATAATTTGTTTACAGTATTCATTAATAGTTTTATGAATGTCCACATTGTCCTTTGAATTTAAAAAATAATCTCTGGCAGAGCATTTGACCCTGAATGAGAATCATGTTTTCCAGAATGTTATTCAATAGTTTCCTCATATATTGATGCTTTCTTTCTAAATCATTACATTTGTATTTGTAAAATTCACTTTTCACTATTCATTCTATAGTTTTGGTTTCTATATTTATTAATCCTTTTTCTTTGTCTTCATATTTTTCTTTTGATTTTTCCTGTAGTCCTTTCTTTTGTTTTCCTTCTTTTATTTGTTTAAAGAGAGGTTATTCATAAGAACTCATATATCCTTAATTTTTCTTTTATATACTTTTACTGTATATTTTCAATATTCATGTTGATGACAAAGTTCTTAAATTTGGATGCTGGTAATTTTTTCAAACTTCCATATCTTTTGAATATAATCGGTCTGGGTCTTTTTTATATCCTTGTCTTTTGGCATAAGTTATTTAAAACTCAATGTATATGTGATATAAGTAATGTCTCCAAGGTATTGGGAATTAGTCTTTTAAAATGAAGTCTAGGGGCTAGGTGTGCTATTTGGTACTAAGATATCCATATTTCTAATGTTCATAATTTAAATCCAACAGTTGGGTTTTCCCCTCATATATGTCTATTCTGTTTTTATTTCCCATTGATGGGAAAATTAAAAACCTCTTCTTGTAAAATTTAAAGAAATGCAAGTCAAAGAAGAGGAAAAAAATCTTAAGATAATCATAGGATATCTGTTTCAATGTCTGAAATTCATCTTTTAATCATGGTCAATTTACATAGTACAATAAAATAACACACATTCAAAGTGAACACTTTAGCTATAAGAATCACTAAAGGGATCAAAAAATATGTAAAACTACTGCCCCTACCTCCATTATTACATATTTCTTAACCTTGGATTGAGCACTATTATAAGTAAATACATTAATGTTCATAACAATCTAAGTATATTTAGAGAATTTTAAAAATGATTTTGGGAACTAGCTATGCCAGTTTGGTTTCTTCGATAGTATCTATTTTCTTGCAATATTAAAAGAGGGGTATACTTTTAAAAGACAGCTATATATGAAAAGAAATGCCTTTATTATATCCTCAGAGAAATAATTAAAAGTGGCCACCATACAATGAATAACAGATATGTGAAAGACAATCTCTTCCACTTTAACAATATTTTTGTTACATGTCATCAAGTTGATTCTGAACCATAACGACATAGTAAGGTATTATTTTTACTACTAATTCTCACAAGAATATGCTCACCTTGAAAACAATGTAAGGCCCATCAACAGATGACTACATAAATACCTCTGGTATACAGAAATGGCGCCCTTGTGTAGGGCAAGTGCTGGACTGCTAACAGGAATGTCAAGTTTAAATCCACAAGTCACTCTGTGGGAAAAAGATTGATAGACTCCAAAACCTATCTAGGGGTGTTATGGGAAGACCTGAATGTACCATAGACTGCAGAAAGAACAACCAGAAGCAGAGCCAGCATGCTACAAGCTAAGGTGGTAAGACTTCGTCTCAAAAACTTTGGAAATGTTATCAGGGCATGGTGCTTGCTACAATAGCCGAAGCAGTGAAAAAGAGGAAGATCCTCAACAAATTGCACTGATACAGTGCATTCCGACATAACAATTGTGAGGCTGGCGCAGGACCTGACAGCGTTTCTTCCTGCTGTTCCTAGGGTCGCTTTAAGTCGGAACTGACCAGATGGCATCTAACAACAACATGTGCTTAAGGATGGAACACTGTCTGAGCATAACAAAACAGAGCCCTGTTACAACTACAGTGCTTATAGAAAGACAAAGGAACTGTGGGGAAGAGAAAAAAGAAAATCTATCTGTAAGATAGGAAAAATAGCCTGTGTAAATCTAGAGAAAGTAATCACAGTTATGTTAAAACAAATTTCAAAATCTTGGGCTCTCAGATTCATTGGGGTAATTTTCTCCTTCAAAGCAGCTTGCTAGAGAAGAGATATAAAATAGCCAATATGCTATGTGTTTGTTTAAGTCATTAGTAAAATGCAATGCATACAGTAGACTGATACATCAACCATCATCTTTATGCCCAGAAAAATATGATACATTCCATTGTTTCTGTTAAACACATGCAAATGAGTTCCTTCTACTGAGGTTTATCTTTTCTTTGTCCCACAAAGAAGAGAACAGTCAACTAGGTGAAGTGCTGAGAACAATAGCTCCAATCCTAAATTTTCAATCCTACTCCCGTGCATAATGTCCTCAAGTCCCAGAAATCAGATAAACTCCTAAAAATCTGGTAACGTGTACATTTTAATCGAGCTAAATTATTTGAACACTTTTGGTAATCACATTAATCGCTCAATAACTGCTAATTCTCTTTAACACATATATTCAAGTAACTCCAAATAAAAATTTTAAGAGGATAAGGCAGGCAAAGCTTAAATATGATGGAGTGCATGTAATATGGCTTTAAAAACACAAAACTCGAAGATGTTCCTATAACCAGAGAGCAGTCACTAAAAGAAGTG
Source organism: Tenrec ecaudatus (assembly GCF_050624435.1). NCBI lineage: Eukaryota > Metazoa > Chordata > Mammalia > Afrosoricida > Tenrecidae > Tenrec > Tenrec ecaudatus. The sequence continues at coordinate 140,366,311 of NC_134548.1, forward strand.
CTATGCATCCATAGAATGTGCAAAATGAACTTAATAAATGCAATCGCATAAATAGATAAGCATCTTAGTTTATGCATAGAATTGAAAAAATGGTGCTAATATAGTATCGTATTGTATGGTACAAAATAAATATTAGCTATTGTCATAATTGTGCCACATTTCCAAGCAATTATCCTGTCATTAGGATATACTCTATCCTATGGGGTCACTGTACATCAGAACTAACTTCAAAGCAACGGGTTTTGTTTCTTTAAATCCTGTTCGTAGAAAATAAAAGAAGTGAATCAAGGATTGGTGTAGGAATGCTCCAGCAGGCAGTATACTTTTATGATGCCCACTGATCATAATGCATTTTCTTATCAATAGACTCGATACAGAATAGAAACAAATTCAGAATGCTAAAATAAAAACAACTATTACCGAGCATGTGATATAATGCTAGACACTGTGCTCGTAACCAGGGACACTGATTTATTTACTAAGCTGTATTTGATGGCACTTGGAAGATGTAGACATATGAACTAATCGTTAAAATTGAGAAGGTTTATGGATAAAAGATGCATCAGATTTGCCTTTTAAAGGTACGCATTCTGGTGTTTTCAACATAGAAAATAACTAGGAGGGCAATAAAATAAGCAGAGGCAACAATAAGCCTGCTGTGGTTATTATTCTGGTGAAAAATAATATATGTCTGAACAAAGCCAGTAGCAACAGAGATAAAGGGAGACACTGGGGGTCTGAAATATAAAATCAGCAGGTGACTTATTAGGGAAAGGGAAGACTTGGGAGTTGGAAGGATATGATTACAATATTTAAATATTTGGAAATCTAGCATGTGAAACATGCATTAGAATAATTTTATTTCCTGAAGGTGCATGATCAATTTAAAGACGGTAGGTTATTGGGCAGGAGATTTAGAGAATAGACTAGATAAAGAAACTTAGCCATAACTGCCATGAATCTATTTATACAACTGCTATGATAGTAATCCTCCTCTGTTATTACTTCTCTCTCATGGTATGCGCCAACCAAAAGTATTGTAAATATCTGTCAAATATATTTATGCGGAATAATAAAGACACTTTTCTCCAGCTTTGTCTCCCCCAAAGATATACCAAACACTAGAGGTTATTTGCCAGCATATGGTGGGAGGTCAGATGCTTAGAGACATCCTCCCTGAAGGTAGTCAGTTGCCAGACTACTGTTTGGTCCCACCACAGGTGGGGCCCACTCCCTGCTGTTAAGGACAATGGGCTACTTCCCTCTAAAGGCTTGCTGCCATAGGTTTGGTCCCTGTAGGTGGGGTTTTCACCCTAGTGATAATGGTTTCTATGGAGATCCTGAGAACAGGTCAACCTGCTCAGTGAAGTCCAAAGTTAGACTGCCATCCTGAATGTAGGATCCTCCCTTCTTGTCACCTGTGTCCCCAATCCCTCCCCTTCCTATTGTGTGTATATCCCTAAATTGTCCTCCGCTCATTGCTGTATAACCTATAGTGCAACCCCTTCCTGGAGACTTATGTCTTTACTTGTAATTAGGGGGCTTGCACGCCCCCCAGAGATATATAAGCCTTAATATATTTTAAGGTAGTTAGTAATAGTGATAAAGAGTGCTCTGGACTCTTCCTGTCCTGTCCTCCCTCTCCCTTGTCTCCCTCTCACCCTGTTCCCTTTCCCCTGTCCTCCTTCCCCTCCCCCTCTCTCCTTACCTCCATTAGCTTTCTCCACATGGACCACCAAGTGAGGCTGAGGTGAGCATGCTACTATGAAATGTGTCTGACTCCATTATTTCAATCTCTCTTCTCTCTCTCTCATGCTCTCTATGACTTTACTATAATCTTTATATATATCTTAACCATATAATTGCCCCTATCAAACCCACCATTCTTGTTGGGGAACTGGCCTTTCCCCCACATATTTCCTTAAATTAATGTATAATCCTAACATAAACATAGAGCAAATGTTCTAACATCTGACATTAGACTCTTAGTCTGCTGTTATGAATTCATGATATCATTTTGTAAACTTACTACTAAAAAAATTATTTTAAAATGATTATCTTTAAAAGAAAATCTCTAATAGAATGCCTGATCTTGGAGAAGAAAAAGTAACATGTTATTTTGAAATAATGTTATTCACATTTCAAACTGGGCATCTATGATTTCCTATGTCTTCTATTTCCTTTTCTAATTTTGCTTAGATAACCATTGTCTATGTCCCTCTTTCTTGTCTCTGACTTCAAAGCCCTTTATATAACTGGATTATAATGAATGAGTTTCCTGTGGCGTGATAAATATTTATTCACAAAAGTTATATTGGCTGTGGCCCTTTGTATTATTTTAGGAAAACATATTAAACGACTATAAATGAAACAAAATTAAAACGAAGTCAAAGAAATTAAAGAGCGATAATAACTAGTATTTTGGAACTTTTTGTGGTACCGCACCTACAAAGAATGCATTCGTCTCTTGGGAAAAACAGCAAGAGAAGGTAATGTTAGAAGGTAGGGTATCATCTGTCACCCCATGACAACTAGTTTAGAAATTACATTACTATATAGTAGTTTGTAGCTTTCTATTTTCTTAGAGGGAATATATCTATTATCTGTTCTTATTCTGGATATATTTATATCTCCTTAACATCATCACGAGTAGTATTATAGGCCAAAGCATTTCCCCTTGTGGTGTTATAGTAATGGATGTTTATATCATATGTGATTTTTAGTTTCAAGAATGACAAATGTACCTTTTATCTGCATAAACCCTGTTGGCAGAAGCTTCCATTATTTCCAAAGATCAATCAGAATCAATGTGTACATGATCCACTCTTTAACTGCCTATGGCCTCTTTTCACCCACAAATCAAAAAATTATCTTGGTTATCTAACTTGAATGCATCTATTCTACAGAAAAGATGGGAAGCAAGCAATGTTTCTAAGACTGAAATGGAGTTCCAATTGAAATACTTATATATTCTCAAAAATCTAATGTAGACAACCTGTGTCTGTCATACTTTTTTTTCCTCGAATCAAATGTCAATCTTATTTCAATTACTGGTTAAGTTTATTTAAAGTCTCATAGTATGCTGAATACACACACAAATTCACTGCCAGCAAATCTATGCTGACTCATAGTGACCTCATAGTACTTGGAAAACAGATTAGAGCTGCCTCCTGTGAGTTCCCAAGACTGTAATCTATGGTAGTAGAACGGCCTGTCTTTCTCCAGTAGAACAGTTGGTGGTTTCAAACTCTTGACTTTGCAGTTGGTGGCCCAGCTTATGAGAACTGTGCCATCAGACTTCCTTTTGAAAGAAAATGAGGACTTTTGAAATTCAAACACAAGAACCTGAATTCTGCCAACCTGAAAGAGCCTGAAAGCAGATTCTTTTGCAGTCTTCAGAAGAGCCCAATACAGTCTACATTTTAGCTCAACCACAAGAAATTCTAATCAGAGACTCCAGGCAAGCCCACATGGACATCTGAATAAGAAAGTGTATAATAATATGTGAATATTATTTATACTGCTCATTTGTAATAATTTGCTACAAAGATTTGAAAATAAATATGCCTTGAATACACACAACTCTTCCTATAATCCAACGTGTATGAGCACTTCTCACCATACATACTAAATTAATAGGAAGAATAGATAAAGAAATCATGGAATACTATGTGTCCCTAAAGAACAGCGATGAAACACTGCATGGCATGGAAGGACCTAGAAACCATTATCCTGAGCGAAGTTAGTCAATCACAAAAGGACAAATATTGCAAGTCCACTATGAATAAGGAGAAAAACCAATTAAACAAATCTTAGAGGTAGAAAGTCTGCCTACTGGCCATGTACCATACATCACTCCCCTTATGTGTACTTCATAAGATTCACCTCAAAAAATGAAACCTCGCATTCGAGGGTTACTCCTTCAAGAATGGGGAAAAGGGAGAAGACCATCGAATGATGCTGTACAACATTGAGACGAGTCAGAGACAAATCAACAGTATCTTAAATTCTATGCCATTGTATAAATTATTGAAGAGGGGTGATTGACGATGTTTTTCTTTTTGTTTGTGCTATTTTTTGTTTTGTTTGTTTGGATTTTTTTTTTGCTGTTGCTGTTTTTGTTATTCCAGGTAGACTAGAGAAACAAATAGATTGACACTCATATATGCATAAGAGAGAAATTTATAGCAAAGAGCAATAGTATACTAAGAAACATCCCATCCCAGTCCAGATGAAGACTATAAATCCAATATTAGCCCATATGTCTGCTACTAGTCCATAAATCCCTCTTTAAACTCATGCAGTTATGCAATGATGCCAAATACGGGAGGATTACAGGCCAGCATCTCTGTGCCTCCATGTGGCTCCTTCAGCTCCAGGGCTCTGGCTCCATCAGCGTGTCTCCATGAGGCTTGTCAACAGAAATTTATGTGTCAACAGGAATTTATTTATGAGATATGTTTATTGTGTTTAGAAATCAAAATAATTTAAATTATTTTAAACACAATATTTAAAAATGAAATTATATCAATTATAATACATGCATAGATCATGCACCTATGACATATCATCACTTACTTTTCAAAATTTGCTACTTGTTTTTCTTCTATTATAGTAAACTCTACCTGTTTTCCCTTAGCTTTTGCTTGGAACTTCTGTGACTCCTTCCTGATACATTAATGTCTCTCAGAGATAAGTGATTTATCCTAACTAAATAAAGTCCTGTAGGGAAGACAGACTGAAATAAATGTGGCATAAGTGTTGATAAGTGTCTCATGACATTTGCTGTAGATACTTTTCTGTTAAAGCAATGAGGTAGGTGATTTTTAAACCTCCCCTACAGGAATAAAATTCCTGTAGCAAACAAAAAGCATGTCTTTCACCATGTTCTCTTCATCAATCAGTTCTTCTCTGAGTGCATTGTAACTGCTTAGGAAACCTATATTACATTGGCTTAGGAATGATTTCCATAAGAGAACATAGTCAATCTGTATGAAATATAAGATTTCAATTGTACCATCATTTCAAAAACTGAAAAGTATAATGCAAATGCAAGTGTAATCATAAAAACCATTCATCAAATCTATTGTAAGAAATGAGTCAAACTAATTTGTTAGTTACTCAACTGGTTTGATTAATACAGATATCCCCCTCACACAAATATATAATGACCTGTAAATTACTTTGAGATCTCAGTAAAATCGTCATATTAGGGAGAAAAGGAAGGAAGGGAATAGTAATCCCATCACGTGAAATAACATTACAGAGAGTCATCACTTTTAGTTATTTGTACTTCAAAGTGACTAATGATACTTTTAGTATTGTGAGCATTTAGCAACGGAACCAAAATATATCCTCACAATTTGACAGAGAAGCAATATAGCCTCTGAAAGCTCAAAAAAATATGGCCAGTTGTCCTTCTGCAGTTTTCCTTATGTAATCAATAGTCTCAAGAGGTGGACAAACATAAACTTATGTCACTGTGATTTGCCAGCTTGATAAGGGAATATGCCTCCCATATTTTCTAGGACACCAGGTATATATACACACTGTTTATCAGTACACCAATGTGGATCTGAATTGGAAGTACTAATGTTATGGACTAAATTCATTCTGTAATGGAGACTAAAAGTTGTGCTAGGGGAAATGTCCTCAAAAATATATACACATTTCAAAATCAATTATTTTTGAAAAATTATAGTACACAATTTGCTGTGGGTTGTTCCACTTCCCTTAATGGACTCTCACAATCATTGATCTAGAAATAGTTTGATCTATTTTAGCCCCTCAAAGTTGTTTCGACTGAAAGTAAAATTTTAAAAATGAAAAGGAAAGTAATATTACAATCAATTTTCAGAATATTGGCTCCTTCAAGCAATTCCAGCTCATAGAATCAGTTATCTAAATATTAAGAGCTGTGCATGTGGTTTCCAGAACAGTGGTGTCGCTAGGGGTAGTGTCATCTCAGTGTGGCAACTTATGGTGCCAACCCTACCCCATGGACCTACTCCAACACCAAAGCATACACAATTCTTGCTATTTTTGCTAGGTGCCAGTGAGTTGGTTACAACCTGTAGTGATTCGATGCACAACAGAAGCACACTGCCTGGTCCTGCACTAGCCTCTCAATTGTTTCTATGCCTGAGCCCATTATTGCAGCCACTGTGTCAATCCATCTCTTTGAGAGCCTTCCTCTTTTTTGCTGCCCTTCTACTTTACCAAGCAAGATGTCCTTCTCCAGGGACACATCTCAGAATTCTTAGTGATGTTTATTTTAAATATTAATCTCAATAATAGAATAATATGTAAACAATATAGTTATAAATGTTATATGTGATCAAAATGATCATATTGCTCAAATGTAACATGAATAATAAATACAAAATATTTTTATTTTGAATTTTAACATTATTAGTAACTGAGTAGAAGACTTAAAACATTTTCACCTTATTTCCCTTCAATTACTGCTTAATTCTAAAAAAATTATACAGATATATTCACAAATAATTATTACCAAAATACAGTCACTAAAATACAAGAAAATTGACAGATTAAGAAACTACGACAACACTGACTGCAAGGGAAAAACAGTGTATGCTTATAGACAAATCATATGATTTGAAGTGTAATTGGGTAATAATGACAGCTCTAGCCAGAGCAAATCATTTTTGTTAGGTGCTGTCATGTTGGTACTGATTCTTAGGGACCCTGTGTACACATTTGTACCTACAAGGAAACCCAACTTATACTTAAGTCATCCTCACAATTATTATATGTTTGGGCCCATTATGCCCATTCAGCTCATACAGGACCTTTCCTTCCTTCAGTGCCCTTCCACTTAATCAAACATGGTGTATTTTACCAGGGACTAGTCTCTCCTGATAGCATGCCCCGAGTACTGCTATCTTCATTTCTAGGGAGCATTCTGTTGGCTCTTTTTTCAGTCCATGGTACTTTCAATCTTCTTTGCCAGCACCATAATTCAAATGTATCTATTTTTCTGCAGTTTCCCTTATTTAGGGTCCAACTGTGACATGCACAGGAGCTTACTGAAAATAGTCTGTCTTGGGTGAGGCAGACAGTTGTCCTCAAGGTGACAGCTTTGATCTCGAATGAGTTCCCAAGCAAAAGCTTTGTCAAACATGATAGGTTGATTAATTGAATACTCTTCCAATGAGTATTGATCCACGCAAGATGATATTTTTGAAAACTTCATTTATCATGATGTTATCTATTGACTGCCAAAAACCTGACTCACTACTATCTATTCAATCCTAACTCATAGCAACCCACCCTCCCTTGGGTTTCTGAGATTGTATTTATTTATGGGAGGAGAAAGCCCAGTCTTTCTCCCAAAGAGCTGCTGGTGGTTTCAAACTGCCATCATGAGATCCCAGCCCCATGCATAACCACTATAACACCAGGACTCGATCTATTGGCCTAGTTGTGAGTATTTCAGTTTTCTTTACATTTAGTTGTGTTCGATACTGAAGGATGTAGTCTTTGATCTTCATCAGCAAATGCATCGAGTACACCTCATTTTCAGTAAGCAAGGTTATGTCAATTACATATCAAAGATTATTAATAACCTTTCATCCAATCCTAATGCTCTTCTTCATATAGTCCAGCTTGTCAATTTATTTAGCCAACAAATAAGTACAGGGATTTTAAAAATAAAAACAATAATTATGTTGAAACAATGAACAAAATATTTATAGAATTTATAATCATCTGTAGAATATATAATCACAATAGTTATAGAATCTCTCATCATATAGAGAGTCAATTTTGTGTCACTACCTCTGACAGTGTTACCCATTGTGGTCCATGCTGCCTCCACTTCTTTGGTGACAATCCTATTCTTAAATTCTTAAATGCAAGGAAAACCTATTGTTGGTAGGTGATATGATATAATATTCTCCTTCTAAGAAACTGATCCATAGTATATTGAAAGTGACTGTACTAAAATATTATCATATATTTACTTAATAATCAAAAATCTTCAAACCAGCCTATTGCCAATTTTGAAAACAAATCAATATTGCGCTCCTTATACCATGTGAAAAGAGATTTGCAGAAATCAGACAGCCATATTATTGATTGAATTTATGGATCTTAAAATTCTATTCTATCTGTCTCCTTCAACAACAGTTTTCTTCAACAGACATTTTTTGTGCAAAAAAAATAAATTATGATAAACCCACATCGAACCCAGAATATTTTCATTATAATCTATGATTATGAGATAATGAGGTAGCATCTAAAAAATGGAGCATTATATTTTTGATGTGGGACTGAGCAAACATGTTTGCCTCCTCTTCCTCTACACACTGACAATAAATGAGCCATCATGAATTTTTTTGAAGATTAAGGGAAGTTATAAAAGCCATCTGACAGAAAAAAACAAGATAAAGAAAGGCGTTATTCTGAATACAAAAGAGAGAACTTCAGAGAAAAAATTGTATGCTCCGAATTGGTTGGCATGACAAGAACAGTTGTAAAAAATAGAACCATTCAATTAGAACATAATTACAAGTCTGCAGTCAATAAATTCCCAGATACCAATATTTTCAATATACTCAGATCCATGTTAATATACATTACAGCACCAAGAAAAAGCCAAAGAACCCAAACCACTGTCATGAAGTACATATCAAACAAAACTTGTAGAACAGAGTATACTGGTGCCTGGCTACCAAAAGATATAGTGTCTGGGGTCTTAATGGCTGGAAGGTAAACAAACAGCCATCTAACTCAGAAGCAACAAAGCCCATATGGAAGAAGCACACCTGCCTCTGTGATCATCAAAGGGATCAGGTATCAAGCATCAAAGAACAAAAAAAAAAATCACATCATTGTGAATGAGGGGAAGTGCGGATTGGGGACCCAAAGCCCATCGGTAGGCAACTAGACATCCCCTTACAGTAGGGTCACAGAGAGGAGATGAGCCAGTCAGGGTGCAGTGTAGCAATGATGAAACATACAAATTCCTCCAGTTCTTAAATGCCTTCCATCTCCTCCAACCCCCTATGATAATCCCAATTCTACCTTATAAATTTGGCTAGACCAAAGGATGTACACTGGTACAGATAGGAACTGGAAAAACAGGGAATCTAGGACAGATGATCCCTACAGGACCAATGCTGAGAGTGGTGATACCAGGAGGGTGGAGGGAAAATGGGATAGAAAGGTTCAACAGATTACAAAGATCTACATATAACCTCCTCCCAGGGGGATGGACAACAGAAACGTGGGTGAAGGGAGATGCCAGACAGTGTAAGATATGACAAAATAATAATAATTTATAAATTATCAAGGGTTCATGTGGAAGAGGGGAGCTGGAGGGGGAGGGTAAAAATGAGGAGCTGATACCAAGGGCTGAAGTGGAAAGCAAATGTTTTGAGAATGATGAGGGCAACAAATGTACAAATGTGCTTGACACACAATGGATAGATGTATGGACTGTGATGAGACTTGTTGGAGCCCCCAATAAAATGATTTTTTTAAAAAAAGATTTCAAAAGCAGTGTATTTTGCATGTGGCCCCTTCTTTCTCCATTTAGTATCTAGTTAGTTTGAACTGCTGACCTTTTGGTTAGCAACAAAGCGCCTTCACCACTACACTACCAAGAATCCTTAAGCCAAATAACACCTGTCTAAAATGTATGCAAAAACTCGAGGATGATTAGTAATACTATTTTTAAAATACTACAAAAATTATATGTGTTTTGACTAATACTCCTCGCCCCTCATCTTGGTATTTGGGACCATCCTAGCTTAGATGTTGACTCCCTTACCTTAACCTTTCTGTAGATAATCCAGGCCCAGGAAAATATAGTTCCTAAATCAGACTTCCAAAATGGAAATGAAACCTAACTCAGGAAATGATCTACATGGAAAGTGTTACCTAGAAAACTCAGACCAACTGTCTATTCCCAAAAGTTAAAAAAAACCCTAAGGTGTGAAGAAAATCAAAATCATGAAAGCAAAGGACCAAAGAAAACAAACACAAGTATTGGCCCCAGGGAAAATGAAAACAACCACAATTCAGTAAAGGAAAACATCAAACAAAAATGAAATCAGAGTCTATCCATTTATACTTTCAGACTGAAATGTTAAGCAATTTCATTCATTAAATAATTCAAAAGAGAAAACGTTACTGTACACACAAAAAAAGAAATAATTCCAGATTAAATGGGAGAATTGACTGGAGAGGGGCAGGAGATAATTCTTGGCCATGATGGACATGTACTATATGTCAGTTGTGCTGATGGTTATACACTTGCATAAATTTGTAAAAATGTATTAACTTGTAAACCTAAAACACATGGAATTTTGTATGTAAAGTTCATATCTTAAGAAAGCTGATTTTAAAATAAATCAATACAAATGGCTATGTCTAGGAGGTGGAAATGGGGAAAGGGCATAGGATGGTTGCAATTTATTAAAAGTTTTGTGAATTATTTGATGTTTTAATCACATCACTATAATACTTCGATAAAAAAATTAAAGTAACAAAAACAGAAGGCAAAGGGTAAAGTCTATATGAATGCAATGGAAACATCTTTTAAATACCATTAGAAGAGAATGTTATTCTTTTACACTTTTGTTTAGTCAAACTATTTTTTGTTTTCATATATTTTAGTAATAGCAAAAGTCTTAATTCATCTTATTATTTGTTAAAATAGTTTTTAAATACACTTCACGTATAATACAATTTAGTTGTTCAAGCGTATTAAATAGATTTGTACAAAAACTTAAAAAATAAAAAGATTTGTACAACCATCACCACAATCATTTTTAGAATAATTTCTTCTTTCTTCGAGTTATTTTTGTTAGCTCTCCATTTTCCGTGCTGTTCCCTGAAATTTTCCTAGGAAATTATCAATTCAGTTACCTTCATGATAGATCTCTCTGTCATGGATTTCAAACAGAGAAAAAAAATTAAAAAAAACACAAACAGGAAGCAAAAAAAATAAAAACCAACAACAGTAACTAGACAAAACAAAGAAAAATCTCAGTACAAAAGAAAGTAGAAAATATTACAAACTTAAACAGCTTTAATATGGGTCAAAAGGGAAATCAAATGATAAGGTATTGCATTTTAGCCTAAGTACAGCTGTCATAATCAATTTTACAATGATCTCTGTCTGATAGCAAAGCAACTCAGATTCCAGGATTATGTTCAGTGAGGATAGAGCAGAAGCTTAATCCATGTGGGAACTCTGCAAATGGATTTTGGGCTTATACTACCTTTCAGAGCCTTCTGCCATCCAGGTTTCACAATTTAAACTCTGATACCATTCCCTCAATTGAATTTGGATTATATTATTTACAATCCTTTGATCACACAGGCTGGTGTGCCTTGTCCATGTGGATTTAGGCGAAGCCTCTCCTGGAGGGTTCCTTGTGTGAAGACAAGCCTTAAAGAGGCCAGATGCCAATTATTTCTGGTTGCCTGGCACCACCTGGTTTCTTCTTCACACCCTTTATGAGGATCAGAATGGAGCAGGACAATGCCATAAGAATTCATTGTTCTAAGTTTGGGTTAGTATTAATACAAGTCCAAAAACTATTCCTATACCTATGGTTTATATATGCCTCTGGTTTACTTTAGAGTCATAATTATCATTTTAAGCTAGAGAACATTATATTCATCATTTCCCTACTGAAAAAAAGTTAGTTCTATTAACAGTGTCATTAATTTAGCTGATGATATTGAATTTAAAACACTGCTGAGAAAAGGAAAGTATACAAGTATAGGCTGGCTTCATACAGCAATACATGAATTGTTGAGTTGTACCAATGAACCTTTTAAGTGACTGGGCATTATTTACACAAATAATGTGGGTTAGTGATAGAACAAAACTTTTATAATACTCATGTACAAAAGATGAATTGAGACTAATATGTGTCATAATAAGTCAAGGAGGACATTTAGATAGTAAGTATATGGTAGTGCCACAATTCATGGAACATTTTCAAAGCAAGAGATCTGCAATGAATCCAAAGACCACCCATTCCATAACCTTGGGATAATTGTCATTGCCTTCTTCTCAAATGAGGGTGTTTCAGCCTTACTTTCAAGGGAATATGTCAGTTCCTTAAATATGTTAGGTGAGTTTTAGGCATAGCCCAATTCATTTGGTTTGGTTTCCACATCAAATTCTTTGGGTGTGGGTTATGATGGATGTTATGAGACTGAAAAAGACAAAGCCTAAATTCCCAGTGGCCTATAGCACAGGGCCTAGGTCACCAAGTGCTAGATAGAAACTACCGTATATACTCGTGTATAAGCCAAGTTTTTCAGCACAAAAACTGTACTGGAAAACTGGGGTTTGGTTTATACATGGGTCAGTGGTACCCGAACGAGGTGTGACATCTCGGGAGTGATTGCCATTCTTCCACTGTTCATTCAAAGCCCCGCTGACACTGCAGGTCTTTGAATGTTTGTTTACTCACATCTAACCAATCAGAGCCATCCTATGACGTGGGTGACTCCAATTCACAGAAGCACCTGTAGTGATTCACTTACACTGGCAGCTGAAATGGTAAGGATGTGTCTGTGGCTGCACTCTGTCTCTCCCCTCTGGTCTCTGTGTTAATTCACATCCTGCATTTCCCACCCTAGGCTTATACTCGAGTCAATCAGTTTTTCTGGTTTCCCAGGTAATAATTAGGTACCTTGGTTTATACTCAGGTCGGCTTATATTCGAGTATATACGGTAGGTCAAAAGTATCCAATTAGGAACACAATACTGAGCATATTCTTGGTTCCATATAAGCATTGTGATTTTTTTTCCCATGGGAGGTTGCTCCACCTGGTTTATCTATCAACAGAAATGTAATTGCCTTCTCTGAGACATATGTTTTTCTCTTCTTCCATCTTGACATTAATTCCCATTAAGTTTGTCTTGTCACTCTTGAATTTGTGTCTGTTGGTTTGGGGTGACTTTAGCACCATGTTGTACATCTGGTAGCAACTGAATAGTCTTCTTCTTCACCCCACCATCTTGAAAAACTGAACCCAGATCTGTATCTAAAGGGGGTGATATGTGGTTAATGTGCACTAGGCAAGCTTTCTACCTCTTTCCTTGGGATACTGGTTTAGAAGATTATATGACTTGAGAGTAGATGCCTGTCTTCATCGCCACATTTAGCCTTATACTAGTGGATTCATAGAATGTATTTATTTTTGTGATTGACTAACTTCACTGACCATAATGGTTTCCAGATCCACCCTTGTCACGAGGTTTTCCATCATTATTTTTCAGAAATGCATAGTATTCCACTGTGTATGTATACCAGAATCTTAATTCATCTTAGTAAAGTAAATTACTGAAAATAAAGAGTAAATAGCTAAAGCAGCAACAAAATTATATGTGTCACTGTATTAGAATTATAAAAAGAAGGATTTTAGTATGCTATAATGATTAATTTGATCAAACGATGCTATACTTTTGGTTGATCTTCATTGTCTCACAACAAAACTGATCACTCGACATTGCACATAATAACAATATAAAACCCAGGACAGTGAAACTAGGATGAAGAAGGTGTCATATAAATATAAATATATCTGAGGATTCCACTATAGTGTTATTATTTGCTTTTCACCATAAAGAGAAGAATTGTGTTTAATGATATCTATTTCACTAACTTATAACCTTCTCTCTCTCTCACTGACATCTAGTCCATGCCAATTCATAGGGAACCTATAGCAAAACCTAGAACTGCCCCTGTGGGTTCCAAGAATATAACTCTTTATGGGAGTAGAAAACTCCATTTGTCACTCTCTAAGAAAAATATACGGCATAGAATAAGAATGAAATAATAATATTTTGAAGTGAATGAATCCATGAGGAAATATAGCACAATGTGCTGCTACTGCTCTTGTTGTTAGGTATCAGTGAGTCAGTTCTGACCATAAGAACTTCATGCACAGTGGAATAAAATACGGCCTCCTCCTGCTTAACCCTCACAATTGTTCCCATACTCGAGCCCATTTTGCAGCCACGGTGTCCATCCATTTCTTTAAGGGCCTACCGCTTTTTGCTCTAGTACAATAGGTTCACCCAGTAAATATAGGTTTTGCTAGTGGAATATATACACCTAATAAATATAGTTTTTAGTATGTGCAAAATACTGTATTGGGGCCTAGTTAAAGTTAGATAAAAGTTCTGGGTTCTATACAAAGGGAAATCACATTTTTAGAAATATATCAAATATATATATATTCAACAAATGATTTAATTTAATACTGTGTAACAAATGTTACATAGTGGCATTTGGATATTTGAGAATAATTCACTAATTTTATGAATTCTGTGGGAATTGTTGAGGCCTTCATAAAGTTGCTATATTTAAGTTGGAAAGATGAAGGAGTTAAGGCTGTGATTGTAATTTGAAGGCATTACATTCGGAGAAGCCCGCCAATGCATAGGCTAGATAGTGTGAAATAGCATGGTGACTGTTAGGAAAAACAGTTGTGCACATAGAGAAGAGCAATAGGAACCAGGAACTGGAAAAACAGGATGGTAAAATTTATGACCAGTAAACAAAACAATATACTGGTAAACCAAAGTAGAGTTTTATGCATGGAGACGCTGTTCTGATAATACTATGCAAGAAGGAGCAGAGAAAGCCCCAGTATCAAGCCAGATAAATCAGTCAGTAGATGATCACAGATGTCAAAGCTGCAAAAGCACACTAGTACAAAGTGAGTGCCATTAAGTATTTCCAATATTTTTAAAGGGAACATTTTACCTGACAAGAGGCAAACTTTTAAAATAATGGTGATCTTGTATTCATCGGGCAGAACTAATTTCCCTTCAAAGATGCGTACCTAATTTTTTTAAGTCCATATATAAAACAACATGTAATGACATTTTAGGGTCATTGTTTGAAGTTAAATCTTTGGTTATTACATAAGATAAAAGGATTACTCAAGTCTGAACAATATTTCAAATTATATTTAAAATTATACAGCACTTTCAAAGTTGTGCCTTCATTGACAAATACAATCAAAATACCTTCGAATCAGAGGAAAACTTTGGAATTCCCTATGATAAAGCACTTGAATCTCCCACAAGCTTTGTTGCTGCACATATCACAAGGAACTTTGTTTATTACTTTAGAAAAAACAGGGAGAATAGTAACAATTATTTACCTTCCACTCTTTGGAATCAGATTCATATCCTTAAGCAAAGTGACAGAGTGACAGGAGATGGAGTAGCTTTCAAATGGAGAATATAATTGGGGTGAAAAACAGATTATAAAAATACCTAACTTTTGTTAATTCATGTCTTAAAACATAATTTCAAATCATCTTGCACACTCAGTCCACACTATTTTTATCTTCTTGAAGCAATAAACATGTCCATTCAACTCCATACCTCAGCACCTTTCTGCTCAGTGGGATATAAATAAATAAATCTGTTGGGTGCTCCAAGAAATGTGATAATGATTAATGGATAACAATAAAAAGATTCTTTGTTAGAATTTTATAGAAGGTCTTCCTGCTTTGCACCATCCTTCTACTTTACAAAGGAAGATGTTCTTTTCCAGGGACTAGTCTCCTGGATAACATGTTCAAAGTACTCGAGACAAAGAAGTTTTACCATTCTCACTTCTAAGGAGCATTTCCTTTTTCTGATGCTTCAACTTTTTATTATTTTTTTCTTTCAACCATTCTATAGGGATCTAATCCAGACACCATACCATACCAGAGTTCAATCATATCTAGCATTGTTGTACAATCACTACCAAAATCCGTTTCAAAATGTTTTCTTCCTTCTTGTATTCCTTGTTATCAGTTCTCCATTATACCCCACCTCCCCTACCAGACACCCTGGAACCCCTAAAATATGCACTACTCCATTGTTCTATTCCCTTGATCCATATACCGGCTCCCCATGAGCACAACGAAGAATTCTGGAATTCCCATTCTTCTCAAGACTACCCATAGCTGTTTTATGATCCACATGGCTTTTGCATGAAACACAAACATCTTTCTAGTATTCTTTGCTTTCAGTCAAAATTCATCTGACATCATCTCCCTGTCCTTTTATGAATTGGGCTTGCATTTCTGCAGTTCCCTGACAAAACACTGTAATTGTTGTTGAGCAATCCAACAAAAATTTACTTGAAATTGATTTTGATGGTATTCTTTGATAATATGAGCCTTCTGTTGGGTCACCTTTCTTTGTAATGGATCTAGATATGGTGTTATTCTAAAGGAGCTAGTTTACTATTTCACTGGTTTAGCGGATACTTCTTAATTATATAAATATATTTTAAAATAATAGTTCACATTTTGGCGGGATTAAAGTTACAGTGATGAATAAGACACAGCCACTGTCTTTGATGATCTGACAGGGGACTGACACACACAAATCACAGAACAAGACCCACTGATTATATGGATAGTGAAAGAGAAAGTGGGGTGCAAGTAATCAAAGAGTACAATTCAATAGACAAGTAACTCATTCCCCCCCCCCTTCCTCCCAGGTACAGAGATGGCGGGAGTGGCAGAGGGAAAGAAGAAAGGGTAAAAGCACTCAGAAGAAAAAATGCTCTTCATCCTGAGGAACCAAGTTACTGAACTCAAGTAGGCTTGACTTGCCTGAGAACTTCCCAACTGGTGGGCACTCCATATTACCTGGTCCCCAGACTGCCCCCCACCCAGGTCATATGCTCTGGGCTCAGAGGGCCCCCTTAACCACATCCTGTGGACCTCCTATCCCAGCAGAAACTTTGACTGACTGAGCACCCTGGCTCCCTCATAGCCTCATCTCCTAAGCAGTACCCAATTGAGACCACCCCCAGCTGTCTAGAGCAACAGCTTGCCCTTGCAGAAGGTCGTTCCTTGCCCTCTCCCCATTAGGCCATCCAGAGAGAAAACCTTTCATCTGGAAAGGTACTTGGGATTCCCTGGTCTCATTCAGAGATTACCATCTCCTGAATAACATGAGCTCTACTTCCTCTGACCCATGCCTCTGGAGAGCTCTGTTTCAGTGAGGCCTCATGGGGTTCTGAGACTGGAACTGTTTATGGGAGTAGAAAACCCAGTCACAGGCCAATGCATAACCACTACACCACCAGGGCTCCACATAATTAGAAGTTCTGGTGGCAGAATGAGTTATGTGTTATGTGTTAGGCTGTGAATCCGAATGTTTGCAGTGCGAAACCACAAGGCATTCTTCTGGAGTACGCTGGAGCTTTCTACTGGAAGGCACGGGATCAGGTCAGTTCTATCCTCTCCTCTTGTGTCACAATGAGTCAACATCGACTTGATGGCAGTGAGATTTTTTTTCTTATTGTTTTGTAATCAGTAATATCCTTTTGTTTGCTCTTTAAAAGGAATTACCTTTTATATAATCCTTAAATGAGCAGTACCTCATATCACAGCCAGCACATCATTTACACTATCCCAGGTCATTCAGAGCAATGGGCTGCCCATTGAGACTTATTGTGGCTTACCCCATCCCACTAAAGGTACTTGGCTCTGCTACCTTCTCCCCAACACTGCTCAGGGATCACTTTCTCTTGGAAAAACATTTGTCCCACACCCTCCTTATCTACTCAGGCCCAAATCAGTGAAGCCACTCAATCTCCCCAAAGAAAGAACCTCTGAGATATCACCTCTCACAGTCCCACCCAAACTTCTTGAGTCCAGGCTAGTTTCCACCAAAGCCCATTCTCACCAATTCAAGCACCCAGATGGATGGAGCCATCTGTTCCTAGGCACTGGTTGCAACTACTCAATTGACCTTTGCTGAGTATATTCCTGACCTCATCAGGGAGGTTTAGAACCCCACGTCCTTTTTTATCTTTCTTGTTTTCCCCTTCTTTAAAACAAAATTCTATATTTTTATAATTCTCTTTTAATTGATACTACCACTTTTCCGTTCTTTTTACTTTTAAAGAACCTACAGTCTTTATATTTTTAAATTAGCAATACCCTCATTTCCCAGCCAGCAACTCATTTAAACCATCCCAGGCTGGGGGTTGGTGATAGGGCATTACTTCTAATAACATTCATTCACAGAGGCAGAACTATACCTACTATATTAATACATGTCATAGTAAAGCATGGAGGCCTGCCCTTTATTTTTACAGCTTAAAAACTCTTCCAAAAGGGAGAGGCTTAACCCTTCACTGAGTCAGGTTCCTGTGATTGGAGGAGAGGTAGAAGATCAATCCGTTCCTACTATATGACATTATTTGGGGTTGGTCATGACTCTCAGAAAAGGCAACTACGCTTCTGTTGGTAGTAAACAGTGTAGGGCAGCCTGCCTAGGGAGATGGGGGTAGGGGTTGCGGGTGGGGAATGCTCCACATTAATTATATAGATATTAAGCCCAGCATCATGTTCCTAATTGGGCACTTTGGGCCTGGGTTTTATTTAGGCCTTGAAGACCCAGGCCATATACTATAAACAAACAGGACTCAGATTCTATTCTTTCAAAGTATGCAACATCCTTCATAGACCACATCAGAAAGATCCTATTTGGAATTCCCACTAAGCTAACTGAACTTGACTTTAAATATGCCTGTAGCAGATGAAATTGACTAAAATCCTTCCTTGGGTTTAAGATTCAAATGCCCTAGTGTGAGCAGAAATGGACAACTACTACCCCCAGAATATGGATGTGAAAATTGAACTTTATTTAAGAATTCTACTTTTGAGGGTGCTCAATAAAAGGCAACTCAAGAATACCATAAATTTGCTATTTTTATAACTTCATTTTGTGAACGTGAAATGTGAATGCTCATTTGTGAATGAGCATTGCTGTAAGTTTTGCCCTAACCGTAACTTTCATTATTTTGTAAATAGTGTGCATTCACTTAAATTGGTAATCTATAGAAATCAACAATACATGTATTTTGGTATAAATAATGGGCCTATACATATATACTTTCTTTTCTCTTGACAGTGTTTTAAATTCTATACCATTGGTTAAGTTAATGGAACTATCAATAGAACTACCATATACCTCAGATGAATAATTTATAATGTCCTTCAAAAAATAATAATGATGTTTAGAAAGTGAACTATGGATATAAAAACAGATATGTGAACTGATGATAGGCTTACCCTTAGTACTTGTTCTAATACAAGAAAAATAGTTTTATGATATGGTTCTGCTCAATACTTTTCCTCATGATGTGATCACTGAAGTTGTGGGTGCTATGGAAACTGATGAAGAAAGCTGATGCTGCCCTTCTGGGGTCTTAAAGGCTTGCAGTTAAACAAGCTGCAATCTAGCTTAAAAGCAACAAAGCCCACATGGAAGAAGCACACCAGCCTGTGTGATCATGAGGTATCAAAGGGTTCAGGTATCCGGCATCAAAGAACAAAAATCAAATCATAGTGAAAGAGGGGGTGGGCAGATTGGGAGCCCAAGACCCATCTGCCAGCAAATGAACATCACCTTACAGAAGGGTTGTGGTGAGGAGACAAGCCAGTCAGGGTGCAGTGTAGCAACGATAAAACATGCAACTTTTCTCTAGTTCCTAAATGCTTCCTCCCCCCCTGCCCCCCAAGTATTATGATCCCAATTCTACCTTACAAATCTGGCTAGACACTGGTCCAGACAGGAACTTGAAACACAAGGAATCCAGGAGAGATGATTCCTTCTGGACCAGTGCTGAGAGTGGTGATACTGGGAGGATGGAGGGAGAGTGGGATAGAAAGGGGGAACCGATCACAAGGATCTACATATAACCTCCCCCCTGGGGGATGGACAGCAGAAAAGTGCATGAAGGGAAACATCGGATAGTGTAAGATATAACAAAATCATAATAATTTATAAATTATCAAGTGTTCTCGGGGAAGGGTGGAGCCGGGAGGGAAGGGAAAATGAGGAGCTGACATCAAGGGCTCAAGTAGAAAGCAAATGTTTTGAGAATGATGATGGCAACAAATGTACAAATGTGCTTGACACATCGATGGGTGTATGGATTGTGATAAGAATTGTATGAGACCCCAATAAAATGATTTTTTAATTAATTTAAAAAAATCCAATTCTGGTGAAGGGAATGGTATTAGAGCTTAAATTCTGAACACCTGGTTTGCAAAAGTCTATGGGGAGCAGTGAATGCCCAAAACTCATTTACAAGGCCCCAATAAGGATTAAACCTCTAGTGAATCTCCTCAGGCTAGGCTCCAGGAATGTGAAGGGCCTTCTTGTGTGACAGAGTACAGTGTTGTATTTATGTTAAATTGTGACATCTTGTCATTTGATCTCCTTTTCGATCCATACCTTTTGATACTATACCTTAGCAACCTGTAATTGTGTTTTGATTTTACATCTTTTGATCACCAATTCATTCTTTGGGCAAAAAGCTATTTCTCATGTATGACTATTTACTTTTATGTTGGCAAAATGTAGCTGGCAGCCAGTGTCTCAGAACCATTGTAAACTCCACTGGAAGCAATTCCTGGCAGAGTGACTAGCTTCATATACATCTTACATCAACAAAAATGCATAGTAAGCAACTGTCTTTGAGATAGCACTTATGACAGCCTGCAGTAAAATAGGTCACTCTACTAACCTCGTGCCTATGAGGCTGATCAGCAAGAAGTAGAAGACTTACAGTAATTTTTAAGAATTAATAATTTCTTATATCACTTTTGTTGTCCTGGGTTCAATATAAAACAGCTTTAACAAAAATGAGTTTCACTGCTTTATTAGGAGATACTGTTTTGTTACATTACATCTGTCCCTGAAACCAGTGCTCTTCATGGCAGTTGAGGCAGATAACTCTATCGGAGAAATGTACTCCAGGTTCCAGGGCCCCAAATGATCTTTGTCTCCTGGGTGAGTGTCATTGCTGATTACAATATTGATAAGCTCAAGTTGAAGTTATTTTTTCAGACCTGCCTCACATATTAATTTTTCAGAATTAGATATCTAGGATAAAAAAAATCTACTACAATGAACATTGTCACCTTGCCGGCTTGATAAATTGTAGCTCCAACTGGCAGAGTCATTTGCCTTTCAGTAAGCACAAAATGACAAATCTTTGCTGAATACAAACTATAATGCTTGTCCCTTTCACAGCTGGTTTAGCTTGTAAATGCAGCATCAGGAGGGAAAAAAAGACTGCTGATAATTGAAGTTATGCACAAAACATGCCCTACAAGTAGCCCACCACCAATTTACAGGATATCATCTCAATTATTGAGAACTGCTCTCCATGAATAATCTAAGATAGTAGATGCTAGTTAAAATTTTCTATACTTCAATAAACTGGATATTTTCCACATATCCTCAACTAGTTTATATTTCAACAATCTGTAATTTGTGGTTTTCAAAAAAAATCCTTCTTTCATCTTTTATTACTTTTCACTGAGACCTTCAGTACTTACCAATATTTCTCTAAAGACAGAATTGTTTTTATATAATATCTCTCTAATAACAAGTTATATAAATAACTAACCTTTGGGTAGTATCAAATATAGAGCATTTTGAAAATAGTTGAAACAAATTGAATGTGTTATTGAATGATATACCAAATCAACCCCTAAGTCTTCTCTTTTCCCTTGTAAACTGCCTCGTATCATGATAGTTGAGCGGCAATTCTGTTGTATCTAAAAATCAATGCTAATGCTTCACTGTTCAAACAGATCTAAATTTATAGTCATGGTTTAATGCCATCAACTAGAAAAGAAGAAAGCTTTTTGTAAGAGTTAAAGTTAATCTTTTCCATCAATTTCTTCAAAATTCTAGGTAAAGCAAATATTTCAAGACCAAGAAACATTCAAGACAGGTATTTCTTGAATCATTGATTGATCTTTAACCCTTATCCTTTCTGACTTTAGTAATGCTGTTAGCCCAACTTAAAGACAAAAAAATTAGTGGTTCTCATTCAATTCCTTTGTACCTTTAGACATAACCATTTACAATCACTTATCCTTATCCAGGCTTTGGAGTTGTTTCCCATCCGCAAATATAAGCCTTCTATTTTTCAAGATCTTCTAATCTTGACTACAATAAAGAAGAGGAAAAGTGAAGGGTTAATAATTAGGAAAATAGGATCACGTTTCTCTCTCAATGATCTGCTCAAAGTTTTTTTTTCCCTTTCATCCTTAAGGAAGATGAAAATGTATTTCTCAGAAAAATCTTGTGATAGTTAAGGTTTTATCACCATGGTTGGGCCAGTTTTCGCAGTGATCCGGTAGTTATGATTAATAATCCTCTGTGGTTGATCGAACACAATGTAACCACACCTAATGAGGTAAGGCTATGAGAGAATACAGCACTCTTTTTAAAAAACAACCTTAAAACATATTTTTATTGTCTATTTTTCAAATCCGACTAATAGATGTTGAGGCAGTCTGTTAAGTCTTTGCTTTACAGAATTTTTAAAAATCATTTTATTGGAGGTTCATACAACTTAAAAATAATTTTATTAGGAGTTCATACAGTTCACTACGATCCATACATCCATCCATAGTGTCAAGCACATTTGTACGTTTGTTGCCATCATCATTCTCAAAACATTTGCTTTCTACTTGAGCCCTTGGCATCAGCTCCTCATTTTCCCCCCTCCCTCTCAACTCCCCTCTCCCTCAAGAACCCTTGATAATTTGAAAATTATTATGATTTTGTCATATCTTACACTGTCCGATGTTTCCCTTCACCCACTTTTCTGTTGTCTATCCCCCAGGAGGGAGGTTATATGTAGATCCTTGTAATCGGTTCCCCTTTCTACCCAACCTTCCCTCCACCATCCAGTTATCGCCACTCTCAGCATTGGACCTGAAGGGATCATCTGTCCTGGATTCCCTGTGTTTCCAGTTCCTATCTGTACCAGTGTGCATGCTCTGGTCTAGCCAGATTTGTAAATTAGGAATTCAGCACTCTTACTCTGTTCACAATCCTGATGCAATTAATTACCTACGGGGTGATTTCTGATTCTAATATAAGTAGACATTGTGGGAAAAGCTTGTTTGCTTTTTGCTGGGTCTGGATTTTGCATCTGGCTCATTACCTTTCAGTTCTTTGGGCTTGAGTCAACTGGCTGCCTTATCACCTGCCCATTCTGAGCCTATTAAGTTACCTGCCATCTGACATGCTGACCTTTGATTCACTTCTGCAGCCACAAACCTGTTGCCCCACTGCCAGCATTTGGACCACAGACTTGCAACTTGCCAGGACTTGTCCGTTTCTATAATTGTGTAAGCCATTTTGTTGACATAAGTCTCCCCCCTCTGTCTCTCTCTCTCTATATATATTTTTTTCTAAGTTAATTTCAATATAAGACTTCAGATCTTACTAAGTTTAAAATGGTTAAATTTATAAGAACTTAATTAATACTAATACTATTTTTTGAAGTGATAAATCCATATGCATTTGGTGAATATTGACTTATATATGTTCAAACCCAAACAAACAAAACTCACGGCTGATTAATCAATGCTGACTCACAGAGACTTGCTGTAGGGTTCCTAGATTGTAACTGTTTAGAGGAGTGGAAAGCCTAGCCTTTCTTCTGCGTAACTGCTGGTGGTTTCAGATTGCCAACTATGCAGATCACAGCAGTGCAATAATCATGTTTTTTTAACAATCTGAGACAAGCATATGACACAATCTTGCTTGCAAAAGTAAAGAGGACTTGAATCATTTTCTAGTGAAGATCAAGTTTTGCAACTTTTAGTTTCAATTACGACTCGATGTTCAGAAAACCAAAAGTCTTATAACTGGACTAATATGTAACAAAATGATACACTGATAAAAGATGGGAGTTTTCAAGGCTTTCTTCTGGCCTGGATTCACAATCCATGCTGATGGAAAGAACAAACAGTCAAGAGATCAAATGGCACTGCACAAGAACTCTTTAAAGTGTTGAAGAGCAGGGGAGTCACATTGAAGCTTGAGGTGGGCCTGACCTAAGCCATGGTATTTAAACGACCTCACATGCATGTGAAAGTAAGGCATTGAATAAGGGAGATCAAGGGGAACAATCTATGCATTTAAACTCTGGTGTTTGCAAAAATCACCATGTTCTGTCAACAGAAATAACAGAAGTGCAGCCAGAAGGCTTCTTAGAAGTTAATCACACATACTTTGGACATAGTATTAAGAGGAATCTGTTGCTGGAATAGGGCTTCATGCCTAGTAAAGTAGAGTGGCAATGGACGATTGGAAGACCTTCGGTCAGATAGATTAGTAGTGGCTGCACCAATGATGTCAAACAAAGTAATTGTGAGGATGGCTTAGGACTGGGAAATCTTTTGATTTCTTGTACATAGGTTCACCCTGGGTCAGAAACAGCTCAAAGGCACCTAACAACAAAATATGCTTCCCATCCTGCTGTACATTTACTTCCTCAAAACTCTCCCCAAATTTCATAAGCCTGGTAAAACCTCTGATCTGCTTATTGTTCATAGAGTCTACTTTGTATTTCTGGAATTTTATACAAATGGAATAACCTGTTATATACATTTATATATATGTATATATTATTTTATTTATCTAACTTATTTCTTTTCTACTTTTCACTCAACATAATTATTTTAAGATTTAACTGTCAAATCATGTGTATCAAGAGTTTATTCATGACAGAGTAGAAATCTAAAGCATCACTTTATCACATTGATTTGTTCATTCACCTAGGCATTTAATATCAAGATTTCAGCCTTCAGCATGGATTATAACTCATTGTAAAGAAGACCAAAATCATCACAACTGGACCAATAGGTAACATCTTAACAAAATATTGAGTGTTTTGTTTTGTTTGGATCCACAATCAATTCTCCAAGAAGCAGCAATCAAGAGATGAAAAGGCACATTGCATTCTGTTGCACAAGACTTCTTTGAAGTATTGAAAAGCAAGGATGTTACTTTGAGAACTAAAGTGGGCCAGACCTAAGCCACTGTTCTCAACTGCCTCATATGCATGTGAAAGTTGGGCATTGAATAAGGAAGACTGAAGAAAAACCTATGCATTTGAATGGATGTGCTAGAGAAGAATATTGAAAGTACCATGGGCTGCTAGTAGGGGAAAATGATCTGCCTTGATAGAAGGATGACCAAAGCACTCCTTAGAAGCAAGACTGGTGAGATTTCATCCTAAATATTTTGGACATATCATTAGGAGAGACCATGTTTGGAAATGTAGAGGGGTAGCAATAAAAGAGAAAGGCTCTAGAAGAGGCAGAGTGAAAAAGTGCCTGCAACGATAGGTTCAAGTAAAGGAAAAAGTATGAAGTTGGTGAACGACTGGGCAGTGTTCTGTTCTCTGTGGGTTGGAACCATTTTGATGGCACCTCAAAGAACAGCAGCATATAATCCCTGAGTTTGATACTCTAGATAACTCAACCTAATGTTATCCATAATTGGTTATGATAGGTAAAGTTGAATGCCTTTGCACTATCAATAAAATTCAAGTAAACATTTTGTGGTATTCTCTCCTTTCAGTTAAGATCCAGCTAACATCACCAATTGTATTCCTGATTCCATGGCCTCTTCTGACCCCAGATTGACTTTCTAGGAATTTTCTGCCAATATATTGATGTATCCGTTTTCTAAATTATCCTCAGCAAAAGTTTACTTGCTTGTGATATTAACGAATATTGCTTTTAAAATCCTCATTCTGTTAGATCACTTTTCTTTGCACAAATATGAAAATGTTCCACACACCTGGCCAAATAACTCTTTAAAATTTCTTGGCAATAAGTGAGCATGTCCAATACTGCTTATGTTTGTGGAACCATGTCCATTGGCATTCCATCAAGCGTTCAAACCTTATTTTTCATCAATGCCTTCAGTATAGCTTAGAGTTCTTTGTGTGGTGAATGCTCAGCCTAGGACTAGTTATTCCACACAACTGCCAGAACACCATTATCTATGCTGCACCCAGTGCTCTGTTTATATGAGAACTGATGGGAAGGGTCATTACTTCTAGCTTTGTATGAGTGTTGAACACTGTTTCCTTTAATCCTTTTGACTCGTATGTAACATTGTCTCAGTCATTTCCTCATAAGCAGGCATTCATGAATACTTAGCTAAATATTCAGCTAATGTTTCTCTCCTCTTATAGTTTGCCATGAAAATTCTAGCTCATTTCCTGTCCTCAAAGTAACAAGCCGATCCATTTTTCAGCTCAGGAGATTCAGCAAGCTTTTTCTGTATGTCCCCTTTCCAAATATCGGATTAGAAATTCTTTCTACTTTACTGAGGCAAATATATAGTTTCTTTTGTACAAATTTCCAATATCTTAAAAATTGCTCTTATATTTATGGTGTCTGTTTGTACTTGTGTTAGCAGATATGTTAAATTTCATGCCTGTTCACTATGATGGTCAGTCAAGTGTCAACTGACAGTCTTTCAAAAACCTCCCTTCTTTTTATCACTCATCAAAAAACATATTTTTGTTATTATTTTATCCACAACATAAAGTAACTGAAGGAACATTATTCTGGTAGGCATTCATTCAACCATACCTTGATTCAGGTATATTTAATCTGTTATAGTAAGTTGAATTTTTGTAGATAAGAAGATTCCGTTGTGCATGCTTTACTAATTTAATTGACATATAAATATTCACAGTGCTCTAAGTATCTACTGTAAATAATAAATATAGAGTACCTAGAAAATGGATATATTTTATTTATAAGGATTCTAACAGTTGACTTTTTTCCCCTAAAGACAAAATTGTAACATATAATTAATATTAGGTATTAGATTTTTGAGAAAAAAAATTGTTCTTGCTTCTTTCCATTTCCATTGGTTTGTACCAGTCTTAGCTTTCTTTAGACTTCCTTATCTAATTTTTGTGAAACAAAGTTCCTTTAGAAGCATATTTCCATGTAGCATTATAACAGTTATTTATTGATATAAAATAAATTATCCTAAAATTCAGAGGCTTAAAAAAGCACAGAATTATTATTGCATGCTTTTTGAGATCAAGAATCCAGGCAAAGTTTAGCTTTATCTTCTGCTCCAGAGTCTCTTGCTAAGCTGAAATCAAGATATTAATTGGGGTTATAATCTTATCTGAAGACTATTCTATGGAAGGCCCCTCTTCCAAACTCATTCATGTACTCATTGATTCTGTTACTCAGTGGTTTTTGCACTCATAGCCCCAGTTCCTTGTTGATATTAGCTGGAAACTGCTGTCTGTTTCTTTCTAAGTAGTCCTCTCCAACATGACATCTTGGTCTGACTGATTTAGTAAGATTCCTTTAGCAAGATGTAAATCACAATTTGCATAATTTAATCTAGTACTCTAAAATTAATTCCTTTAATCTGCAAATAAAATAAATTCAATCTGCTAACATCCTCTCAACATTGCCATATAATATTAATTAGAAGTAAATTATCAAAAATCAAACAAATTCATTTCTATCTAGTTGACTCTAACTCATAGCAAATCTTTAGGACAGAGTAGAACTACCCCTGTGGATATCTGAGATGGTAACTCTAGTAGTAGAAAATCTTGGTGTCAGCTCTCATTTTTCCCCTCCCTCCCTCCCTTACTCCATCCCTCACGAACCCCTGATAATTTATAAATTTTTAAAATTTTTTTTCATTTCTTACAGTGACCAATGTCTCCCTTCACCTACTTTTCTGTTGTATGTCCCCAAGGGAAGGGGTTATATGTAGATCATTGTGATTGGTTCCCCCTTTCTCCTCCACATTCCCCTTACCCTCCTGGCGTCCCTACTCTTATTATTGGTCCTGGGGGATTCATCTCTCCTGTGTTTCCAGTTCACATAGTCAATAAAATACAAGTAAACTTTTTTTCTGATCTGTATTGGATTTAGCCTTCAACATCAGCAATGATAACCCTTATTCTATATCCTTTCCTGAATCCAACATCAATTGTCAGCAGTCCTCTGTTGATGTAATACTACAACTGTTTCCACATTATCTTTAGCAATAGTTAATTTTGTTGTGATAGGAATTGTATTGTTACATAATTCCCATAATCTATTGGTTTACCTTTCTTTGGAATAGGCAAAATTAAGGATCACTTCCTGTCTTCTAGACAGGTATTTTTTTCATATTTATTTCACTTTTGTCTCATTTTATGAAACATTTCAATTGGTATTCCTTCAATTCCTGGACCCTCCCCAACAATAGACTCAGCACACTTTGACTTCTTCCTTCAATACCATCAATTCTTGATTATATGCTACTTTTTCAAATGGTTGGATACCAACCAATTCTGGTAGTGACTCTATGGATGCTGTCTATTTTCTTTTGTTTCTTTCTGCATTGATCCATATTTTGTATATTGAATCCTCCACTATGAAAACTATAACTTGAAATTTGTTTAATTTATTTCAGCTTGAGAAATATTGAGCATATTCTTCCCTTTAGTTCCTAATTCTAGGGCTTTACATATTTGATGATCGTGTTTTCCTTTGTCTTACTATACTGCCCTTAAAAATTATGTCCAGTACATCATTTCTTCCATTCAATCTATATTCTAAAGCAAGTTTCAGAGTCTCTTCTGATATCCATTCTGATCTTATCTTCTTCCTTGTCTTTCTAAAGACTCTTCATTGCCTTTCAATATGAAGGAGTACCCCTCCAAAAAGCGGATTTTTTTCAAAGCTATGTATTTATTTGTGTTTTTATTAAACAACGTTAGCCCCTGCAATATCCTCTCCATTACACTTAATACATTTGTCAAATCTGTGATTCCATTCTTGGAAACATTTTACAAACTCATCTGTTTGGATGGCTGACAGTATATCCCTCGTTTTTGTTTATTTTCTTCACCTCTTCTAGATCATCAATTCACTATCCTTTCATTTCTCTCCCGGTTGAGTAATGTGCGTGGGGGCAAGAGAGGCATGCTGGATGCTGGCCTTTTTTTGTGCCTAAAACTGGCACACTGAGATGACTGCATGAGCAGGTACATTGTCATGGTGACAAAAACAGTGCCCCAGTCTGTGACAAATCAGACATTTCTTGTAGCACTCCGTTGCGCAATGTTTGGAGAACCTCTAATATTGTAGTTCTCAACCTGTGGGTGTGACTCCTTTGGGGGTTGTACAACCCTGTTACAAGCGTCGCCTGATTCATAACAGTAGCAAAATTACACTTATGATGTAGCAACAAAAATAATTTTATGGTTGGAGGGTCACAACAACATGAGGAACTGTATTAAAGGGCCATGGCATTAGGAAAATTGAGAACCACTTTTCTAATAGAAAGTTTGATTAACAGTCTGACCTGATGGAACAAACTCCATATGTACTATGAGTTGACATTTGTCCATTTGGGATGTTGATGGATGTCCAGAATGAAATTTGTCATCAGTGAACATTGCACTTATTTTGAAATGAGAAAACCACTTGTACACTTGAGTTTTTCCCATTGTGTTGTCTGTTATTTCACCAATGCCTACTGTATGGCTATCAATGCATTTTATTTTGTAGAACTTTCAATTTTCCTATATTAATATTTATATTCATATATTGAACCTAATTTTTAATGTATTTGCAGCTGCTTCCTATGTTGAGTTATACCATATAAGTAAATTAATGTCTGCCAATTATTCATCTATTTGTGTTCTCAAAGTATTCTCTACTTTGAAGATGCAGCTATTCCCCAGTTCCATTTTGAGTGTTTACCAACCTGAGGGTCTCATATTCTGACATTATATAAAAGAATGTTCCACTGGTATTCATAAAGTTTTCATGGGTTAATCATTCCTAAGTAAATCTTTAGGTCTTTCTTTCCAGTCTGGTTTGTTCTGGAATCTATGCTGAAATCTATTCTCCCTGAGCAATCCTGCTGGTAATTTAAATACAGGTTAGATAGCTTACAGCATCACATCTACAAGCAAGCCATTATTGGGACAAATTGACACACAAGTGGTGTTTCCTGATGTATATAGCTGATTTATACTAGCCATTAATATGAACTTTGTAGTCCAAGTTTCATGCAGAAAATACCTATTACATTTCTCAACTTTAGTATGCTAAAGTATTGGTTTCCAGTCTCCCAGCACCTTCAAAACAGACAAGTAAAGTCAAAAAAGCAATGGTGACATACTGTCACATTCTGTTTCACACCTGTCTACATTCTCTATAATGTTGGCAGCTTAGAAATTCAGTTAATTCTGTTTTGAAATATATATTGCTGGTTTTATTGAGATGGATATTAATACTACAGTTTCAACATTTCTAAGAACAGAAGCCCCTATTATATAATGTGTAAGTCTTTTAATTTTTGTATAATTTGGTAGGTAAATTTTACAGAAATATTAACTGTATAAATAATTCAGAGTTTAGTCGATTATATGCATCCACAAAACCACTCTCCCAATCAAAATATGAATTATTTTCACCTTCTGAACATTTTGTAAGTATTCCTTCCCACTTTTCCAATCACTCCTTTCTGACAATTATTCTCCTTCATATAGTTAAATTGTGCCTGTTGTAATATGTTAATACAATGTTACAAGATTTTTCATTTTTTGTGACCTAATCATTTTTCTCAGCGAAAAGTTTTAGGGATTCATCTATTTTGTTTTGTATATTATTAGTTTGTTCTTTTTCTTGGTGGGTAAAATCTGTATTCCACCCTCATAGATGAGGCAGTCAAGAATCAAATGTCATATAGCATTGGAATAATATAATGCATATGACCTCTTTAAAGTGTTGAAGAATAAGGATGTCACTTAGTCACGAGGAGTACTAAGGTACACTTGTTTCAAGCCATAGTATTTTCCATTGCCTAAAATTCATGTGAAAGATGGACAATAAATTAGGAAGGTCAGAGAAATATTGGTGCATTTGAATTATGGTCCTGGCAAAGATTGAAAAGCCATAAACTTTCAAAAGAGAAAACAAATCTCTCTTGGAAGAAGAGGAACCAGAATATTCCTTAGAAATAAGGATGGCAAGACCATGGCTTACATAGTTTGGGTGTGTTACCAGGAGAGACCAGTCCCTGGAAAAGGACATCACCCTTGGTAATGTATAAAGGCAGTGAAAAGGAAGAAGACTCTGAATGATATGGATTGATTTGGCTACAACAATGGACTCAAACATAACAATAAATGTAAAGATTGCATTGGACCATATCATGTTTCCCTCTGATGTACAGAGAGTCCCAAAGGATTGAAACTGACTCAGGGTATCTACCAACATTATATATATGTATAAAATTTAGAATATACCATTATTATTTTTAAAATAATTTTATTGGGGCTCATAAAATTCTCTTATTGATGAACTCTTTTGGATGCTTTAAATTTGTGAGAATTATGAATAAAGTTTCTAGGAACATTCATTTACATACTTTATGGACATACATTTCATTTTCTTCTGTTCAATAACAGTTGACAAAATCTGTCTTGCAGTGTTACTATTTTTTCCACTTACTTGCTCCAAATTCTTCCTACTTTTGGTCCTAGAACTCTCATTAATTTTCTCCATTCTAGAAAGATTCTTAAGGAAGGGAATAAATAAAATGTGCTTTGTTAAAGAAACTTATTCTGTTGAGGACTGTAGACCAATGCCTCATTAGAACTTTGGAAATTGGTTTAGAATGTATACTTTCACAGTCAACCCTCCCATGGAATGAAAGAGCTGGGTTGTTTATGGAAAATATCCCAATCATTGATTGAGGACTGCTCCTTTAGAGTGATAAGTCTGTGGTATTATTTGCATACGCAATAAATAGGGAGAAAGATCTCTTAGGAAAAAGGTTGCTGGTACTGGCTTTAGGAATTTGGGCCAGCAAATAGAGAAATAATATGTGCTGAGGTGATATAAGAATTGTCCTGAAATCATATACTCAATAAAGTAAAATGACAAATAAGTATGATTGGGACACACATGTAAATATGAAAATTATAAGCATATTTATATCTAAATCTTTTAGAGAGATTTTGTATAATCATATGAGTGCCAAGGACAAATTCTTCAAAAAATAAATATTTCATAATATCTTGAAAAATAACACCGATAAGGGTCAGGAAAGTAAGATCTTTCCGTTACAACCAGTCCCAAAAGAATGAGTTCTATACAGAAGTATAACAGGAATAAAAGTTTCTTTGGCTTTCAACAAAGTGGTGGCCAAAAAATACATGATAAACATTCACAAATACATCCATGGATTTGGCTTCAAGAATCACACCCTCCTGAATTCAAGGCAATTGGGAAATCTGTCATGAAGCAAGTGGGAATGCCATCAGTATAGACAAAGCTGTCTGGGTCAAAGGAATAAGAAATATACTAAACCACTCAATCACTGCTGTCCAAAAACTATACTGAATGAAGATTCCCAAAATAATCTCTGTCTGTTGATTACTGGTGTACCTGTGAACACTTTTAAAAATGTGCACAATGGATCTAAAAACTAGCAGTTGGTTATGAAATAAACTATAAAATTGAAAAAGGTTAGAGGAAAATAAGAGACAAACATGGAGAGTTTCATGTAATGCAAGTCAAAGAAATTAAGAGATATTTTCCCTAGTATCATCAAGAATTTAAAATTCTATCATAAAAGTATATGTGTTAGACTGGGTTCTCTAGAGAAGAAAAACCAGTAACTTTTATATGTGCATATCCATAGAAAGAAATTTATACTAAGGAATTGCTCACATAGTGGTAGAATTGGAGAACTTGAGTTCAGTTCAAGTTCATGTGTCAGATGTCTGTCAAAGACTTCTCTTGACTCCTGCAGATAAAAGCAGCAGAGAAACAGGAAGAAGAGAGATGAAGCAGAAAGACCACAGGATGATGGATGCTGAGCTGAATCAATGCCTGGTAGGCAAAATAAACTCAAGGCAGCAGTCCTTTAATGGCTTCTGGGATCAACAGGTGATGTAACAGGAAGTCAACGGACCAGACGCATAATGCAAATTCAGCAGTAGAAATGAGCTAGTTCTGCATGCTGTCTGTCTTTATTAAGAGTAGACCACACCCCGAATGAAAGTTCCTTCAATTGTATCAAGACTGTGAGCAGATTAACTGTTTTGCTTGCTTTACAAAAGAGTCTGTCTTGGACTTGACTAAATTATGGTAGATTATATCATGAGAGAATCTGGCACATCCAAGTTGACATAAAATCTAACAAACACAGAACACAAGAACTGAAACAGTTCCATAAGATTTATTTACACAGAGAATATTCCTGATCTTAAAGCAGAGTTAGGGAACATCCACCCCTTGGGTCACATAAGGCCTTCAAAGTCATCAATACCTGCTAACATCACACACTTCATGAGAGAAAACCAGTTCCAGCTAGCACATTAGGAATGTGTTATAATTTTCTATCAGTATGGCTTGATATTGATGTTATGAGTCTCCAAAAGGTCCCTAACAGAAAAAAGATTAGTCAACCCTGTCTTACAGAGTTGTGGCCTGTAAAAACATATTCCTGTAATTTTTAGAAGGCTTTGTAAAAAACAATTAATTTCATAAGAGACAAAACAAAAATGCATGTATTTTCCCATGTTTACTACATCAGAGTTCACAGTAACATGAAACTAGAAGCAATGCAAATACCCAATATTATGATAATGCATAAAGAAAATATGTTACATACACACAATGGAATACTATACAGCCTTAAAAATGAGCGATGAAAGCGTAAAACACCACACGACATAGAAAGACGTGGAAACTATTATGATGTATGAAGTTAATCAATCACAAAAGGATAAATAACTGTCTGAGAAACATCAATTAAATAAAACTTATAGGCCAATTCCTGAACAAAGAGAAAGAAACTGAGCCTACTGACCATGCCATCATCAGCACTGCCACTCCATCCTCCCTATGTGCACTTAAAGGAACCACATGAAAAACTATCTCATCTCAGCTAGGATCAATCCTTCAAAAACGGAGAAAACGAGAAGACTATTCACTTGATACCATGCAACATTGAATTAAATCTGCAAAATAATCAATGGAAAATGCAGGAATGGGAGTGGAACCTCAATGGAAAATAAAGTTAAGACAAGGGGAGGGGAGCATCCACATTTGAGAGGGACATTTTTATTTCTGTGTATGAGTACATGGGGAGGAACAAGTTCATATCAGAAATGGATGCTAAATAATAATTACATAGACCCCAATGAAAGAATAACAGGGCTCTAGACTCCTAGACAGAAATTTTTAATTAGTTCCTACCTAACCCCCAGTGAACCATGGTATGCACTAAGCACTATGATGACATTAGACACTGGTCTTACAGGGAACATGCATTTCCCATAGGCCACTCATGTTATATTATGATACTGTACTGTAGTCTGAGCATTGCATTGAATAACTTTTCTTTGTATTAGGTACAAATGTAGACCTCCTCCAGTCAGTTGGCGGAGTAACTGTCTCCCAAACTTCTTTCTAGAGAAGCCTATGTGCATCCAGTGTTTTATCAGCTTCTTGAAACATTTCAATTGGTATTCCATAAATCCCGGGAATTAATGTTGTTTGGCTAATGATTTCAGCGCAGCTTGAACTTCTTCCTTCAGTACCATTGGTTCTTGCTCATATGTTATCTCCTGAGATAGTGGAATGTCCAATATCTCTTTTTGGTACAGTGCCTCTGTGTATTCTTTCCAGCCTCCTCTGAAATTCCTGAATTATTCAATATTTCCCCCATAGAATTCTTCAATATGGCAACTCAAGGATTCACTTTTTGTCTTGAGATTTTTCAGTTTAACACATGCTGAGCTTGCTCTACCCTTTTTGGTTCCTAATTCTGGTTCTTTTCACATTTCATTAGAATATTTGACTGTTTCTCCTCAAATTGCCCTTTGTAATGTTCTTTTCAGTCTTTTGACTTCATCATTTCTTACATTTGCTTTAGCTACTGTTTCAGTAAGAGCTGTTTTCAGAGTCTCTACTGACATCCACTTTGATCTTTTCTTAATATCCGGTCTATTTCATGACCTTTCTTACCCGTCATTTTGATGCCTTATGGCAGTATTCAATTATGATACTGTTGATATCCTCCCACAGCTCATTAGGTCTTCTGTCCTTAGTATTCAAGGCATCATATCTGCTCATGAGATGTTCTCCAAATTCAAGGTTATATTGTTGCTCTCATGGATTTGTTTTAATATTCTTCAGCTTTAACCTGAACATATATGTGAACAATTGATGGTCTGTTCCACTGTGAATCCCTGGCCTGGTTTTAGCTACTGAGATTGAGATTCTCCATCTTCTCTTTCCACAGATGAAGCAACTGGATTTCTCTTTATTCCATCTGGAGAAGTGCATACCTACAGTCACCTTTGGGTCAGTGGGGAAAAAAAAGTGTTTGCTATGATTAAATCATCAATCTTGAAAAATTTTATCATGGGATCTCCAGCTTTGCTTCTATTACCAAGTCCATATTTTCCAAATACTCTCTCTTCCTCTTTGTTTCCAACTTTTGCCTTTCTATGTCCCATAATTATCAACACATCTTGATTGCATGTTAAATCAATTTATGACTGACGCCCTTGCTAGAATTCTGAAATCTCTTCCTAACTAGCTTTTTTGGTTGGTGCATAAATTTGTATGATACTTGTATTGAATGGATTTACTTGAACATGGATAATTAGAATCCAACCACAAGCAGTATTATACTTCAGGATTGACTTTTAAATGTCCTTTTAAAGCACACATGTAAAGCGATTCCTTTTCAAAACTTTTGGCCACTGGGGAAGGGCTGTAGACTGGAAAATATTGCCTGGCATTAGCCAAGAAGGGTATTGCCTTCAAGAAACCAAAAGGAAATTACTGAGAGCCTAGGGAGAGAATGCACATTTCCACCAAAACTTAATAATGGCCACATTAACTAGGAGAGATTTTAGTGAGACATCCAAAATAAAAATAATGGCGACAGGCAAGAAAGAGTAGGATGCACCACTAAATGGAGGTGTCCATGGTACACCTTTTCCTGCCACAGATACCATCATCCGTCCAGAGTGAACACAGGGACATGGGGTGGCAGAAGTGGCGGGTCACCTTGGGAAACTTCTCAAATGGCATTGATTAAATATTCACCCTCTAAAATACAGCACTTTGGCCTCTCTGGTATTCCGTCTCCACCTGAAATTTGCTATGGGAGAAGTGTTATGCGATGTCTGAGCCCCTCCAGGGCTCGCATTGGCTAGGACCTTTCTTGCCGAATGACCAAACAAAGCTGACCTGCTTGGATCCTCATTACTTGAGATGGTGTGTTTAAATAGATAGGGAGACTTCAGAGCAGTTCACTTTGGGTTCCAGGATAGATGAAGTGACAGAGAAGGTCGATGTGTTGGAAGGCACAAGAGCCTGCAGTAGCTAAGGACCAAACAGACACAATAGAAAATCAAACCACTGCAAGCACCCATGGGAGTCTACGAAGCACTCTCATCCAACTGGATTATGGGCAAGGACCCCCTCAGATGGCTTAATCCACGCTCTTCTTCTGCACCTGCCACTCCCTTCCCTCCCTGAGTTTCCAACCCTGTCTTTGTCTGACACATACTCCCTCCTCAGCCTACACCCCATCTCATGATAATACCCTTGCTATCCAGTCCTCACTTCCTCTCAAATTCATGGTCTCTTTGTTTCGCTTCCAGGTTGAGAGGATGTTGCAAAAGGTAAAATATGTTCTTGAGCATATTTCACCCACCCTACCAGAGCAAAGAAGTTCAGCAGTAGTAAGAATCTGTTACTACAAGAAGAATTAGAAAGAAGTTGAATTTCCATCACAAGAGAAAGAAGAGGTCACAGAGAACCCCGATCCTTCAAGTGACACCTCTTGCTTGCAAAGTAGTAAAAACCTTGAAGTACCTGATGTGGCCTAAGAGGAGAGTCTGAAGAAGCCCTGAATGAAATAGACACCAGATCATACACTATGAGAGCACAGTGATGATTGGCTGATGATTCAAATAAGTTCCAGAAGTTGGGAGAAGGAGATGTGAGTGTCTGTGAGTTATTTGAAAGTGGACAGGAGGGAAGGAAGAGAAGACCACGATATGTTACGAGGAAGATAGGTCTTCCCAGGGTGGTGAGCAAGATGGTGGGTGAAGATTAAGTATTAAAGATAAATGTCATCAATGACCTACAGGCAAGAAGTCCAAAGTGTGTGATGGTGGCAGTGGCCAGTCATCATTATGGAAGTGTGCATGTGTGTGCTTGAGAGGAACTCGGTTATTTAGAGTAGAAGTGCCATTCCCTAACAAAGACAACAAGGTTATTGTCATTCTCCAATCCTGATGCCACATTCTTCTTCATATAATTCAGCTTCTTGATGATTTCAAAAGCATATAGACTGAATAAATATGGTGAGAGGACATAATAATGACACCTAATGTTCCTCATGATAAATCATGCCATAGTTCCTGTTCTGTATTTTTATAATTGCTTCCTGATTCACTCACAGGTTCCACAGGTGCACAAATAAGTGTCCTGGAATTCCAATTCTTCTCAACACTATCCATATTTGGTTATGATACACATAATCAAATGCCTTGGCATAGTCAATAAAACACATCTTTCAGTTATTCTCTGTTTTCAAAGGTATTTTTGACATCAGCAAAGATATGCCTTGTTCCAAGTTCCCTTCTGACACCTTTTTGAACCTCTGATAGCTCACTGTTAATTTACTGCTGCAAAAATTGTTGGTTTTGACTGGATATGTTTTGGAGGACACACTAATGAGAATATGAGGAGGTACCAAAAAGAAACAGGAATTGCACTGGGTGGAGCAGAGCTTTTGCAGTACATGTTTTTCCCACTAGGTGAGCATAAAAACTCACTCGGAGTGCACACAATGGCGTCACCTGGGAAGGTTCTCACTGGTCACAGTGAATTTTTCTTGAAAGCAGTTTTGTTTGAACCTCGTTTTTGTGTGTGTGTGTGTGTGTGTGGTGGCCCAATTTGAGAGAATGGTGTGTGGCTGTGAAATTTTGTTTCCTTCTGGGGAAAAATGCTGCAGAGACTGTGGTGATTTACAAGGACAGGGGTATAGAAAAAACTCAAGTGTACAGGGGATTTTCTCATTTCAAAATAGGTAAAATGTCCATTGATTACAAACCTCGTTCTGGACTTCCCTAATGGACAAAATGTTGACTCAGTGCATTCAGACTTCATTCCACCAGGTGAGACTATAAATCAAGCTTTCGCTTTAGAGGTTCTGAAAAGATTGCGTAACAGTGTGCTACAAAAAAAGGCCTGATTTGTGGCAGATGGGGGACTAGTTTTGCCACCACGACAATGCACCTGCTCATACAGCCATCTCAGTTGCACCCATTTTGACAAAAAAAGAGCAGCATACCTTTCTTGCCCCCAAGCATCTTATTCACCTGCCTTCGTTCCATGTGGCTTTTCTTTTGTATCCACACATGAAGAGTGATATGAAAGGACAGCAATTTGATGATGTAGAAGAGGTGAAGAAAAAAAAAGAGGTTGATGCTGTCAGCCATCCAAACAGATGAGTTTGAAATATGTTTTCAAGAATGGAATTGCAGGTTTGACAAATGCATTAAGTGTAATGAGATTACATTGATTGTGATATGGTTGTTTTATTATAGATAGATAGATAGATAGATAGATAGATAGATAGATAGATAGATAGATAGATAACATGGCTCTGGAGAAAAAATCTGTTCGGGGGGGCAGTGCCCTCTCATAAGATAATGTACAACTAAAATGAGCATATTACTAATGGAACTTTTCTTCAGCTATCCACTGACTGCTCAGATATTTAGACTTATTTTTTTAAGGAAAAACCACCCACACATGCATGAACCTAAATGCAAGTACCAATGTATATCAATTACAAGTTGAATAGAAAAGGAAACTTAATGTCTGCCAGCGTTATCTTTTCATTTGCTCTCTAATTTGGCATTTATTTATAATTTGATAACTGTAATTGTATAAGTAAATGCAAATTATTTTAAAGTTAGCAATTAAAGGAGAAATCATTGATTTAAAAGCATATATTCTATAAACAAGCATGATATCATACTGTCAGAATCAAAGAAATTGTCACAGTCAAAGCAACAGAATCTGTGGCTAGTGAAGCAATTCTCCCAATCTGGGACTACCTCTCAATCTGTATGTGAAAACTTTGGTATTTAAAGTTGGCACAGATTATCATGATTTCCTTCCTGCTTGGATATTTCACTGTACAATCTAAGGAAGAGTAGACACTTAACAGTTCTAATTTCCATTGCTTAATCTGGTTATTATTGAAGTCAACAAACTTCTGCTACCTAAGCAGCAGCCAAGTCATGGAATCTTGCCACCATTAAAACAAAGCAATACAGAACAAAAAACAGACTCTGGTAAGAACTACAAATATGATTATATCCTATATAGACACAGAATTGCTATATAGAACAGAACACCATGAGATGCATCTTAAAAAGAAATTATTAAGAATCTTCTATAGAGAACTGAAGGGTGACCTAGTATATATTCTTAGAAATAAATAATACAATTTCAAGTTCTTCCTTTGAGATCTTGCAATTTATTTAACTAAAATATAAAGAATATCATTGAGATATAATAAGCAATATGGTCTCTTTGATGATTTTCCAGGAAGTAAGATATGTGTATGGTGATTAAAATATACAGAAATAAGGAGGGTCACCTTGTTCTTAAGTCTTCCATCTACTTTATCTTTAATCAGTATCATAGAGGTCACAATGGGATTTCTTGGTAAATAAAAAAGAAAATAGTTCTCAGTCACTTAAGGACAAAAATAGTTTTACATATTTGGATGATTTTTATTAATTATTCGCTTTGCTAAATATTTTCCCACCATATTTTAAACATATTAAGATTCTAGATAATTTTGAATATAAAAAGAAATAGCATGAGTGTAGTTCCTTAGACTATATTTATCACTGCATTAATATTTTTACATTATACTGAGAATATAGTCACTAAGAAAATGGCACATGAAGGCACCATGCACTGTGATTTTTCCAAACCAAATAGCCCTAATAATATTTTTCTTCCGATGTTTAATATGGAGTTAGGTATGCAGCATCAGCTGATTCAATATCAGGCACATGAAGGCACCATGCACTGTGATTTTCCAAACCAAATAGCCCTAATAATATTTTTCTTCTGATGTTTAATATGGAGTTAGGTATGCAGCATCAGCTGATTCAATATCAGTCTACCTCACAATATTAGAGTATCCCAGAGATGGTGGTATTTATTTAATATGAGTTAAGTAGCATCAGAGTACTCTGAGATGTTTTAAAACCATAGCTACCTGAAATAGCCAGAAAAAATATCCCTCTACCTTTCTCGTCAAGAAAATGACCCATCTGCACTAGAGAAATCATTTCTGCAGATGACACTCTCAAGTAGTGAACAATCTAACATCTGACACCAGTAGATAGCATAAGAATAGAAATATATATAATATAATATATATTGCATAGTATATATGCAAGATATAATAATTTGCATATTACAACTCTGTAGAATAAACTGTTTTACCTGAAGACCAGGTTAGAGGGAAAATTAAATTTCAATTATTTGTTTGATAATTATATAATTATTCACTCTACAATGAAATATCTGTTCCCATAAAGATTTACACTTTGGAAACCCAATATGAAGTTCCTCTGACTTGAAATCAACTTGATGGCAGTGAGTTTATTGTTCAATTATTTGTTAGGTACTCTGGAAACATAATGGTTGTGCTGTACAAGGACAGCAGTTCGAAGCAACCAGGGGCTCCTTGGGGGAAAGAGGAGATTTTTTACTCCCATAAATATTGATAGTCTTGGAAACCCACAATGGCAGTTCTATGCTGTCTTACAGGATTGCTATAAGCCAAATTTGACTCTATGACAGTGAATTGAATTGAGATGATATATATAGAAAATTTTTAAAAAGAGGAGGCAAAGAATGCAGGCTACAAATGAGCTTGCCATTCAAAAGACAATCTATTGTGATATATATGAGGAGGTATCCCCCCAAAGGGAATTAGTTTTTTCTTTACAAAGCTATGTATTTTAATTATCCACTACACTTAATAAACTTTTCAAATCTGTGATTCCATTTTGGAAACATTTTTCAACCTCATCTGTTTGGGTGACTGACAGCACTTCCTTCATTTTGTCCTTCATACCTTTTACATTGTCAAAACTGTCCTTTCATATTCCTCTGCATTCAAAGAAACAAAAAGAAGTCATACGAGGTCAGGTGAGTAAAGTGTGTGACGCAAGAGAGGCATGCTGTTTTTTGCTGCATGAGCAGGAGCCAAAGCAGGCCTTTTTCAGAGCCTCTAAATGAAAGCTTGATTAACACTCTGACCTGGTGGAACAAACTCCAAATGCACCACGAGTCAACATTTTCATCTGTTCAGCAAGTGGCTGGAGATCCAGAATGAGGTTTGTCATCAATGGGCATTTCACCTTTATTTAAATGAGAAAAACACTTGTACATTTGAGCTTTTCCCATAGCACTGTCCTTGTAAGCTGTGTTCAACATCACAACTGTTTCTGTAGCATTTTTCCTGAGCCACACTCTGCTCTCTTAAATTGGCCATTACAGAAATCTATGTTCGAGTGAAAGCGCTTTTATGAAAAAAGTCACTGTTGCCAAAAAGAAACTTCCCAGGAAATGCCACTGGGTGCACTAACTGAGGGTGAGATGTTGGTGCTTGCCTGGTGGGAAAAAATGAATTTGCAAAAACTCCAGCATTTTAAAAATTTGTCTTTCTTTCACTTTCTTTCTTTCTTTCTTTCTTTCTTTCTTTCTTTCTTTCTTTCTTTCTTTCTTTCTTTCTTTCTTTTTCTTTCTTTCAATACCACCACATATATGTGGTTGAATAAAGCAGGAGCAAATGTCTCACCATGTTTAAAATTACTATCAATTTGACATATATATTCAGGGTGAACATCCATCTGACCCAAGTGCATGGAAGTAAGAAGGAAATCATTTATTTAAAGGGCACTGATGAGTTTGTAAGGGTTGGAGCTATCAGAAGAAAGCAGGAATATTTTTGTTGGAGATAATGTTCAGGGTGCAAGGCTGTAACATGAAGGATTGTTCACATGTCAATGAAGATGCCTTTATCTTTCAGCAAGAGTAAAGCATTGAACAAATTATGTACTATTGGGTAGAATTAAATTGGCTTTCATTTAATGCAGATTATAGACAATAAAGTGATATGAAATCAGAGACTGTGACAGAGTAATATTTTATAATATATATTGAAACCCAGATAAAAGGAAAGAGCAGTAGAACTGGTTAGAAGGTATTGCTAGAAGAGATGAGAAAATGTAGAAACGTACTTAGAATTGTTGACATTTAGTATTAAAATGCATAACTTTTCATTTATTGCATATTCTAGAAAAACAAAAGTAAATTTAAAGAGTGAGGAATAGAGAACAGTCTGATTCACTAATATATTATCTTTCTAATGATGTTATGACAAATGACTAGTATTACTGTTTTATTATTTTATACATAAGGCTATCATGAATCAGAGCTGTTGGACTCCAGAGCAACTAACAAGATAACACTAACTAACTAACTAAATATATGTTTTTTTCCCATTTCATTTAAGGTGATTGGAATTTTTGTACGATTCATTCTGCCTTTCATTTTCCAGGTTAGACATCATTACTCCATGACCATCTGCATTCTTGATTAGGTGCCTCTCTTAGATATATTGCTATAGTATTTATACACAGTACTGTATTTATTTATAACTCCCACACTATGTTGTCAAAATCTTGATTACATAAAAATCATGTCTTTATCTACCTCTTCAAAAGAGCACAATATATGCTATGTAAACATAAATCAATGCATGTATTTTTAATCTAAAGAGAATGTTTCCCCTGCCATCCAGTTAGTGCTGCCTCACAATGATTACATGCGCAACAATAACAGCAGCAGATAAGAACACTATCAAGTCCTGTGTCAACATCACAATCATCGTTATGTTTGAGCCCATTGCGGCAGCCAATATATCAATCTATCTCATGGAGGAGCTTCCGCTCTTTCTCTGACATGCTACTTTACCAAACATAATTTCCCTTTCCAAGGAATGGTCCCACCTGATAACATGTACCAATTACACAAGATGATGTCTCACCATCCTCACTTCTAAGGAACATTTTGGTTGTCCTTCTAAAACTTAGTTTTCTTCACTCTTCTAGTGGTCTAAATGGTACATTCATAATTATTTGCCAACACCATAATTCCAGGGCATCAGTTCTTCACCAGTAATCATTTTTCATTATCGATCTTTCACATGCATATGAGTCCATTGAAATAATATGGTAATCTGAGTCTTCAAAGTGATAGCTTTGCTTGGTAACACTTTGTCGAGATGTTTTACTGGGGATTTTCTTCCCATGCTACTCCCATGGGCATTGGTTACGAATTCAAGGAAAACAAAATTCTTAAGAACTGTGCTTTCTCCACCTCTCAGAATGTTGCTTATTCGTCTAGCAGTGAGAATACTTACTTTATTCATCTTGAGCTCTGATTTATATTGAAGACTGTAGTCTCAGATATTCATAAATAAGTTATTCAAGTTCTCTTATATTTTGCAAGCATGGCTGAGTCACTTTCTTATAGGAGGGTGTTGATGAGTGCTCCTCTAATCCTGATACTGTGTTTTTCTTCATATAGTTCAGCTTCTCAAATTATTTGCTCAGCATACAGACTGAATAAATATGGTGAAAGGATGTGTTGAAAAATGAACTAAGCCATAAATAGTATCATTACAATTCATTATCAGCAAAATGGAGTATAATAGATAGTTAGAAAATCAAAGCTTTCATTTTCATAAAGTATAATCTAATAAAATTCCTCCATAAAATCCACTTTTGTCATTAATAGTTCAATTAAGTGTCTATAGAAAAGAAATTCTGAAGAAAACCCAAATGAATTTATGTAGCTATTTCCCAGAATGTCTTATTGGTTGACTATTAATTACTAGTTTGCTAGAGATTTAAGTCAGGTCCTTAATTTATTTTGAATTTAATTTCCAAGAGTTGTTAATAATGGCAGAATTCAAATGGTTGTCCACTGACACCCCCCTTCCATTATGATAGATGATCAGGTCAAGGTATCCAAAGACATGTGTAACTATAGTGAAGTCAACTCCTGGAGCTGCACAGAGCTTCTAAGCATCAGGTATTAATTAGGAAAATATGTCTATGTGGACTTAATAATAACTACATAGTCAACTTCAACAAAAAGTAATTGAAATACTTGACAATTTCCCCAATTCACAAATTGCTTTTAAAATCTACATGTAGAACTTTCCTAATATATCTTTCTTAAATTTTGAAAAGAGATTCTTATTAATGATTAGCCCAGTTTAGTCATGTGCTAATTAAATTGTCTGCCTGAAATTCACAAGTATTTATTTATGTGATTTATCTGGATGAAGGGTATCGTGAGAAGAGGATCCAATTTTATGCTTAAAAGAATGTATGACACCAAAGTATCTAGATAAGAGTGAAAAATTCCATAAGTCGCCCATGATGTCTTTCAATCTGACAAAAATATTTGTCCCTATGAATTTTCATCTCTCAATAAGATGATATCATTAAATTGATAAATATGTACTTCCATTCTGAATAATTTAACATATAATTTTCTCAGAATTTTGTATAGAATCAGACTATAAGAGCAGGAAGAAATTTTAAAAGTTCCAAGAATACTCCTTCCCCTTTCTCCTCACCCATGACTCTTCTCATTCTTATATGTTACACTTCTACTGTGATTGTTCCT
This sequence comes from Tenrec ecaudatus, assembly GCF_050624435.1. NCBI lineage: Eukaryota > Metazoa > Chordata > Mammalia > Afrosoricida > Tenrecidae > Tenrec > Tenrec ecaudatus. The sequence continues at coordinate 140,410,996 of NC_134548.1, forward strand.
ACTATACATCTATACACTCCTATAGTATACTCTTGCTGTTTATCAATTTACTAGGGCATCTCTAAATATGTATATATATATATATATATATATATATATATATATATATATATATAATTTTATTGGTGGTTCTTACAGCTCTTATCACAATCCATACATATATCCAGTGACAAAAACATCTGCAAATATGTTGGCATCACATTTTTCAAAACATATTCTTTCTACTTGAGCTGTTGGTATCAGCTCCCCATTTTTTCCTCCCTCCCCCACCCCTGTACCCCATGTCCCCTTGATAATTTATAAATTATTCTTTTTTTCACATGTTTTACGCCAACTGCTGTCTCCTTTCACTCACTTTTCTATCTTTCCCCCTGGGCAGGGGGCCATATGTTGATTACATTCTCCTTCCTTTATTCTCCTATTATCACTGCTCCCCTTATTGGTCCTGGCAGATTTATCTGTTCTAGATTTCCTGTGCTCTTATCTTTACCAGTGTACATGTTCTGGTCTAGCCATATTTGTAAGATAGACTTGGGGTCATAATAGTGGTGGTGGTGGAGAAGCATTAAAGAACTAGAAGAAGGTTGTGTGTTTCTTCGGTGCTATACTGTACCCTGACTGGCTTATCTCTTCCTTGTGGTCTTTCTGACAGGGGCTGTCTACCTGACTACTGATGGGCTTTGGGTGTCCACTCTGCCCTCCCCCTCATTCCCATTGATATGATTTTTATTTTGTTTTGGGGTTTTGATGCCCAATACCTAATTTCATTAACACCTCATGATCACACAGGCTGGTTTACTTTTTCCATGTGGGCTTTGTTGCTTCTCAGATAGATGGCTAATTGTCTTCAAGCTTTGAAGACCCCAGATGCTATATCTTTTGATAGCCAGGTACTATCAGCTTTCTTCACCACATTTGCTTATGCACACATTTTATCTTCAGCGATTGTGTCAGTAAAGGTGAACATCACAGAATGCCTTATTAATAGAAACAAATTGTTCTTGGACTGAGGAAGTACTAATGGAGGCCCAATGTCCATCTGCTGCCATAATATTTCATAAATGAATATATGTTTATAGCTCTATTCCCCTATCCTTATATATAAATGTATTTACATATATACATGCCTGTATTTAGACCGCTATAAATATCCTTTACCTCCCCCTTCTGTCCTCTATTTCATTTTCCTTTCCTCCTGTCCCACTATCATGTTCGGCTTTCATTCAGGTTTTGGTAATTCCTCTCAACTACATTGCCCTTGATAGAGCCCCCAGCCCACCCCACCCCACCCCAAGCATCCTATGTCCTCCTAGCCATCCATTTTAGATCACTTATTCTTCCCTTGACCCTGGTTTTTTTGGCACCCACTCCTTTTCCCCAATCTACCCCTCTACCATGTCCCCTCAGAACAATCAGTTCCAATGTTCTTTCCTCCAGATTGTTCATCCTGCCTATCTTGTCTATCTTGATATACGCGAAAGCAAAACAAAGTAAAACATAACCAAAAAAGGAAGACAAAAAGTAAATCAACAACATGTAATACAACAAACCAAACCAAAAAAAAAAAAAAACCAACAGCAAAAACTGAAAAGCCCCATGTCCCCAGTGCTGACTCCCTAGCTGCTAGCACTATGTGTCAGTGAAAGACATTGTAGTGCCTTGTGGTGGAGCCGGCCCTGTGATCCTCTCTGCATGGGCTGCTCTGAGCCAGAATATTGTCCTCGGGGCTTGGTGGGCCAGGGGTGTGTTCCACTCTCTCTCCTTCCCTCTTTGTCTGCTTCTGATCAGTACTGAGGTACAGCTTCAGTGCTGTCCTCTGAAGTGCCTTCTTCTGGGGTGGGGAAAGGGGGTGCCCACATAGTTGAGATTGGGGGCCAGCCCCACAGACCTCGCTATTGGTTCCCTGCTTAATGCCTCTATGTTGCATTCACATATTGGCATGCCAGTTTGAAGTCTGGCCTCTCTCTCTCCTGTGGAAGCATAAACAACACCCTACCCTTGGGTGAGTTAATGCCCCATTCCCCTGCTACTCTTGCCATTTTTTGTTTGTTTCCCTCTTCTTTAGTTGGCTGCCATATGCATCCCTGGGTTGGGTTTGGCACCTGCCATAATACCCGGACCTCACCCGCCAGAAATATATGTATATAGTAGATTTTCCCATATGTCCCTTAATTTTTTTTGCTTACTTCAATGGATTCATGTTGCCTTTATTCTTTTCTGCTTGGCTTACTTCACGTAGCATAATTTCCTCCAGTTCTTTTTATGTGGTGGTGTGTTTCATATGTTCATCACTGCTTTTTAGGGATGCATAATCATCCATTGTATGTATGTACCCCAATTTTTAACCCATTCATCCATTGATGGAAATTTGGGTTGTTTCCAAATCCTTGCAATTGTGAACTTCGCAGCGATGAACAATGGAACATGGATGTCTGACCGTGGTTTTTTTCTCATCTCTTATGTATATCTGCCCAGTAGGGGGATTACTGGGTTGTGCGGTAGCTCAATTTCCATCTGTTTTAGATATCGCCAAATCAATTTCCATAATGGCTGTACACACCTACAGGTCCACAAGCAGTGTACGAAAGTTCCTGTCTCTCCACAGCCCCTCCAACACTAGTCATATTCTCATTTTTTTAATTGGGCTATCTTTGAGGGTGTTAGGTGCTATCTTATAGTTATTTTAATGTGCATCTAATGAAATTTTTAAAGCATCATTTATATTTTTGTTAATTTTTAAGAACTTACTAAGTAACCAGTATTTGATATTGCCTAATTGTTATGTGATTGCTTCATTAATTACCATCCCAACTAGGCCATGAATGAGACCTACTGAAGGTGTAATTTTGTCTTCATTATAACCCTTGAATTAAGTATTGAATTAGGTCTTTAAAAGAAACAAAGATTACACAATGAAAAAAGTAGAAAAACTGGACTTAAAATATTTAGGCAGAATTTTTCTCTCACATAAAAGAAAATAGAAGGTAGAAAGTCAAAGAAAAATACAGTGGCTTCACAATATCACCATTGCCCACCCACCACCACTGTTCTCACATTCCAGCATTGGAGTCTGTTCCTTATCATACACTTTCAAGATGGTTGTCACTATCAGTTCTCAAAATCAAAAATAAAATAAATAAAAGTAAATTTAAAAAAAAGATTTCAATTAAGGTTATCCTTTTGGAACAATTTCTATTCACGCTTCATTAGCTAGGATTGTATCATATAGCCCAATCCTAGATAAAGCAATTGTAATGCTTAGTGTTGTCCTCCACAATTTTATAATTCTATTAGAACTGTAGGAGAATGATTATTACATATGTAAGCAGAAATCAGTAATTTACAGTCCAACACTATGTTGCTTAAAATAGGAGCTATTAAAATATCTGTTGTATTAATAAAAATAATGGATAAATATATACATAGGTATTCAGTAATTTCCTAATTTTTTAAGGTTGAAATAAAGACCATTCCACTTCTCATTCCCTTTTACTGTATCCTTTAGAGCAGCCATTCTCAACCTGTGGGTCACAACCCCTTTTGGGGTTGAACAACCCTTTCACAGGGGTCACCCGAATCACAACTGTAGTAAAATTACAGTTATGAAGTAGCAATGAAAATAATTTTATGGCAGGGGGTCTCCACACCATGAGGAACAATATTAAAGGGTCACGGTTTATGAAGGTTGAGAACCACTGCTCTAGCGCCCATCTGCATAGCCCACATAATATAATGGGTGACATTCAAGAAGGAAATAATGAATCAAGTCCTATTAAACATTGATTACTTTTATACAGTAGTTTTGAATGTGTGGATAATGGAAAAGTCAATCTGTGAACTTGAACAACAATGACACTTTCGGATAGTAGTTGGACTGTTTATTTTCAAAGTTGGAGATTCAAACCCACTAGGTGTTTTGCAAGAGAAAGATGATGTTGTCTGCTCCTGTAAAGACTAACAACATCAGAAATACTATATTGGCCTCTATGCGTTGAAATTAAAACAATAGTGGTGATTGTGGGAATGTATTTTAAATGCCAATTCTTAGACTTCATACTAGACTTATGGAATCCAAACCCCAGAAGGTAGGACAGTGGGTGAACTAATAAACCTTTCAGGGAATTCTGATGCAAATGCTCAATAAAGTTTGAGAGCTTGCCTTTTCATTTAAAGGGTTTTCTTTTGATGGTGTTTTCTTTTTGTTTTCAAAACTCAAAGAACATGATTTTAGTCTCATGAAAATGCCACAACTGCTGCTCACAAGTGGTATAAATTGAAGAGTGCAGCAGTATTTGGGGAACCGTTATAAAGATGAAAACGTGTCTTTCAGAATTGTAGAGTCCTATATGAGGGATCTATCAAGAAATAATAGCCTCACATTTTTATATTTTTGTTTAATGAAAGTTTCTGAGATTTTTATATCACTAATTTATTTTACTCTCCTCTATGTCAATTGTTAAAGGGATCTCAGTGGAATTGTCGGGTTATCATTGGACTGCTAACAGCAAGAAGAGTTTGTGAGAAAATGTAACATACAGGCAACCCACATATATTTATGAAATCCAAGCACATCGTGCTCCACTAACAGGCAACAACAACTGCATTAACGAGATAAGGAGAAATCAATTGAAGCAAATGCATTTTTAGTTGAAAACTGAATAGCAAACACCACCTACATTTTTACTATAATATAAATGTTCTACAAATTTAGTAATATTATTTTCTTGTTACTCTGCTTTCCTTTTCCCTTTAGCAGTTAGCACGTGTATAGTGTATATTCTTCTTTTCTCTGCTACAAATTGCAAGTTATACAAATGCAGAGGACAGGTTTCTTCTACATTACTCTAGTCTACACATCTCAAAAGTGCCTTACTCATCATTTGCACTCTCTATATGTTTGCTGCTGTGTAAAAAAAGAGAAATAAGTCATTTTAAAATGATAAGACATACTCTCTAAAGATTCTTTTAATTTTCTCTGGTATATTTTTATATTTTGAACATCCCAAAGTAATACTGGTAATAAAACACAATCTCCATTTACTGACAAAGTGAAAAGCTACTCTCTATAAAATGAAAGTACAATGAAAAACAAATTGCCTTCTTTGTGATCAAAAAGCTCACAATTAAATGCAATTTTAAGCTTTAGGTGAATTAAATAATAACAAAAATATGAGATCACTGACCCATCTATTTTTATTTCCAGAGAAAAATATAAGTTTTGAAGGCAGTTTTAGGTTTTAATAAAGAAATTTTGAATAAGTAAAACTTTCAGAAGCAGACTAACAGAAGGAATTTCCAAATTTACTACTTAATATTTCTGCTTTGATAAAAGCTCAAATTGCAAATATCTTTACATAGAAGGCAATTTTCCCAAATTAAATTTGCCTAAGTGTCTTATACCTTCTATGCACTATGTTATATGCTATAATATAATCTATGTTTATCTTTAAATTAGGCTTTATTTGAAACCCAGAGAAAAAATAGTGCATTTGCATCTTTCTATAGATATATGACATTTCCATGTAGGTATTTAAAATTTTAAATAAATATTTAACATTCCATTTATTTTTAATGGTTACATTTTGACAAACTGTAAATGATCTTTCATTAAAGAAACACGAAAAGCATCTCCTGCTTGTCTTGATTTAATAATCTGTAAGTGGCAGTCCTGGTGGCAACATGGGCCACTTAGTGACACCAAGTTTGGTTTTTGTTGGCTTACATGGCAAACTATCATGATAGGAAAAATCAGAACACTGACAAAAATACATGGAGTAAATATTTTTTAGATGTGGAAAATAGGCACTGCTGGAATATGATCCATGAAAATATTCAAACTAATGAGCTAAGATTATCATCTAACATTTATGCCTCCAAAGATTTGAATAATTTGATTCTAAGAGAAACTCTAAGCAAAGAGTAAGGGAATGGAAATTGAAGTACAATGAGACTGTGATAGCTGAAATATGTGAGCTCAATTAACAGATAGAAAGTTCATAGGCAGAGAAAATATTCCCAAATCTGACTAGCCTAAATTGATTCTTAAAAAAAAAAGAAGAAGTGAAAAATACTTGAGGGTAGAGATGACAGAGAAAAGAATCTGTGAACTTGAGAAGAATCAATAGGATTTACTCCCTTTGAATAACAGAGTGATAATATGCTGTGAAAAAATGAAGAAACTTAGGCACCTTTGGAACAATAATATTACCCTAGATGTACAGGATGAGAAGATAACGGATTGGGGGCTAAAAACGTATTTGAAGAAATCATGAAAACTTGGAAAATTTGGAAGTGAGAAACCTACAGACTTTAAACTTTTCAAAACCCAAATTAGACAAAACAAAGCCATTCATGGCGAGATACACTTCTTAAAATGAAAGACAAAGCAAAGATACCCTTGAAAACCAATAGAGTGAAGGATGTTTTATCTCAATTGGAGTAACCAAAAGAATGGCAGAGGAGTTGTTATCTGTAACCATCGTGGGCAATAGGAGGTGACACAGCATTTTAAAAGTGCTGTGAGTAAAGAACTGCCAACAGTTCAGTATATACCCAGGGAACTGACCCTTCACTAATGAAGAGAAAGGAAAACTAAGAACATTTGCTGCCAACAGGACTACCCTAAAATAGCTAAAGGACACTTCCTAAAAATAAAGAAAATGTTAATAAAAGGTTTGGAACATTATAATGGAAAAAGCAATAAAAAGGGTTTAAAAAGAGACAAATATAATATAATAAGCATTCTTTCCTAATGAGATTGTTAAGCCACATTTTATAATTGCAGGGTGTTTGTATATATCTTACCTGATATACAGACAACAGAAGATAATTCTGCTTTATAACTGAGGAGAGCAGAGGCACTTCAATAAAAGTATTGTTTCAGTACTTCACTCAAATTAGGAAACCATTAATTTCCACAGTCTATGATAAGACTTAAGTATTGAAAAGCAAGGATCTCATTTTGAGACCTAAAGTGCTCCTTACCCAAGACATAGTATTTTCAATTGCATCATATGCATGTGAAAGTTGGACATTGAATTAAGAAGTTAATGGAAAAACATCTATGCATTTAAATTGTGGTCCTGGAGAAGAGTACTGAAAGTACCATGGACTGCTACAGGACAAACAGATCTGTCTTGGAAGAAGCACTGCTAGAGTACTCCTTGGAGGTAAAATTGGCAAGACTTTGTCTTACATGTTTTGGACATTTTTTCAGGAGAGACCAGTCACTGGAGGAGGTCATCATGCTTGGAAAAGTGGAGGGACAGCGACAAAGAGAAAGTCCCTCAAAGAGATGGATTGATATAGTGGCTGCAACAGAGAGAACAGGATGAGGATGAAGATGCTCAGCATTCAAATTGAATAAGAATAATGAGAGGATAGAACCCTGATTCACATTTTTCCTGATTTTAATCCATGCAGTATTCCCTTGTTCCTTTTCCCCATGTAATTATTTTAATTGTGGCAGAAAAATATACACAACAAAACATTCTCCAATTCAACAACCTTTACATGTAAAATTCAGAGCCATTGATTACACTCTTCGTGTTGTCCAAACATTATGGATATCATTTTCCAAATTATTCCATCACCATTAACATAAACTCAATGACCCCCCAAGCAAAAACTCTTCCTCCCTCACCCATGGAAACCACTGGTCAAGTTTAGTTTTGGGGTACTTTTTAGTAGTTTTCTTGAAATTATATTCACATAACACACTTCCATAGTTAATTAACTTAGAAAAATAACTTTTAAAGCAGTGTTTCTCACCCTGTGGGTCACAACCCCTTTGAGGGTCAGATGACCCTTTCACAGAGATTGGCCAATTCATAACAGTAGCAAAATGACAGTTAGGAAGTAGCAACCAAAATAATTTTATGCTTGGGGGGATCACCACAACATGAGGAATTGCATGAAAGAGTTGCGGCATTAGGAAGTTTGAGAACCACAGTTTTAAAAAGTTGTATATATGAATACATCATCACAATCAGTCATAAGGCTCCCTCCCCCTTCCCACATTCATTGTTTGCTCCCCAATTCCCCTCCATCTTCTCCCACCCCTGTCACTGATAAACCATTGTTTCGGTTATTGTCTCTTCGCAACATTTCCCTCTGTGCTTCTTCATAAACTGGGAAACCTAACAAAAACAATAAACAAAAATAAAATGGAACAGAAAAAGGTTATAAAATAAAGAGTAAGAAAAGAAAATATCACCAAAAATATTTTTTAAAGCCAGAGAAGAAATTTCTGTCAGGGGAAAAGTGATAAATATTTGAGGCTCGTGCAGATTCAGGTTGAGTCAAGAGGGAGGTACACTGACCAAATATCATACTATATCAGGGTTCAATCAACCATACTCAAATTTAAATAATCTCTGTCTGAGAATAAAGCTGTTCAACTCCCACATGTTGGACGTTTCTAAAATCTTACATGCCTCTATTATCCCTTTTATCAAGCAGCATTCTTCAGCTTAGCACATTCCCCAAAGTCTCAAGGATTCACATTTTGCTGCACTGTCTCACAGGACTCATGAGCCTTTAGGGAAATGGCTGGAATGTGCCCTAGATTCAAAGTTCAGAACTCTGTCTGAAGGATGCTCCACATTCACAGCAAATCAGCACTATTGCCTAACAAAGCTATACAAACTCAGGTAAGGCAATAGACTTCTTGCTCAAGTGCCCCAAACCAGAGGTCCAGCAGACATAACCCAGGTGCAGGATTCAGAGCAGGAGAAATGAAAGCAGGCCTTCCTTGCTTAGGCATGCAGAAAAGCAGAATAAGCCTCATGTGAAGATAGACCAGCAATCATCTAGGGTGGTAACTGGTATCTGACTTGTGTTCACACCAATAACTCAGAACTAGTCTTCTGACCACACTCTGTTGGGAAGGCTCAATTAATGAGACAGCTAGAAGTTTGCCCATGAAGGGAACAATTTAAAACCTTCAGTTAATTCTTGCTTTAACACAGCATCTATCTACACCAAAAATAGAAAACTATACATTCTTTGGTCCTATCTAAGGAATATTCTTTAAGACAAACTTCAAAAGCAATACCAAGGGAAAAGAACAGGACTTTAAGCCTATAATGGATTCAAACTAGAAAAATCAGTAGTAGAGAAAAAACTCTCAAATGTAGAAATTAAGCACCATACTTATATGTGATTCATAGATCAAAGATGAAGTTTCCAAGGAAGTTGAAAAATGTAGACATTAATGAAAATGAAAATACAAAATTTATGGAAGGAAACTAAAGCCTCACTGAGAGAATTTTACAGCACTAAATACGATAAAAAAGAGAAATGATCTCAACTCAAGATTCCTAAATTCCTATCACAAGAAACCAAACTGCAAGAACAAAAAAAATCCCCAAAAAGGGAAATAATAAAAACAGAAGTAGAAATCACTCAATGAAAACTTTAAACTTGATAAATAATGAAACAAAAAGCTGGTTATCAAAATAGATCATTAAAATTGTCACACACTAAGAAAACTGGCAAAAATAAAAAGAAGTAAGACATAAATCACATAAACCATGAATAAAATGAAAGACGTTACTGCAGATTCTAATAAATATCTCACCAGCTCACAAAGAAACCTCAGGCTAAAGAATCCTACCAAATATTTAAATAAGAATAAACACCAAATCTACACACTTTATTCCAAAATGTAAAAAATGGAGGAAGTACTTTCCAACAATTTATTACGTCAGAAATATCTTGATGCCAAAACAAGCAATGTTACTTTAATAATAAAAGTACAGACAGATATTTAACATAAAATTAGATGCAAAAATTCTAAGCAAAATATTAACAAATAAAACTAGTTCATGTACAAAAGTAAGTACTCAATGAATTGGGATACATGCCAGTTATGTTACTATACTAGAAGATAAATCCACTTCAGTCACTATATTAATAAGCTAAATCCAGAGGTGTATCCATGGAAAATAATGCTTATGACGAGGACTTAAATTGCAGTTTGGTTCAAACATCTCACCACCATCTTAAATATCAGCTCAAAATTCCAAGTCTAGTATGTCAATCTTTTACTTCCAATATTATCGCTCCACGTGAAATTTACAACTGCAACTGGTTTACTTGCACTGATGATAATTGGTCCATATTCTGCTAAAAAAAAAAACCTTTTTTCTTTTTCCACTTTCTTCTTTCTCCAGCACTTGTCTGTTTGTTATGCCATAGTTGTATATATGTTGCTGTGGTGCTGGAAGACATGTCACTGATATTTCAAATACCAGCAGGGTCATCCAGGTAAACACATTTCAATGGAGCCTCGAGACTAAAAACATACAAAGAAAGAGAGACGTGTGAAATATGAATCTAAGAAAAAAATTGAAAGTGGTCAAATATGAAATGGAATACATAAGGATCAGTATCGTAGACATTAGTGAGTTGAAATGAACAGGTATTGGCCAGTTTGAATTAAAACTATCATATTATTTATTATGCCAGGAGATACTCAATGTCAGCAGCTACAACCAGGTCAAAAGGGCTAACTATAGAACAGACCATCAATTGCTCATATGTAAGTTCAGGTTGAAATTTATCCTACATACTTTGGACATGTTATTAGCAGAGACCATTCCCTGTAGAAAGACATCATGCTTTCTAAATTGGGGGGTCTTTCCAAAAGCAGAAGGCTCTAAATGGGATAAAATGACACAGTGGCTGCAAGAACCTTTTTGTTATAGAAATAATTGTGAAGATGGCACAGGATCAGGCAGTGTTTCCTTCTGTTGTGCTTACAGTCACTATGGGTCAGAACTGACTTAATGGCACCTATCAATGACAATCACTCCAGACTGAGACTGAAGAAAATTAAAATAACTCCACTAGAGTCAAAATTTGACCTTGAGTTTATCCCACCTGAATTTTGAGAATATCTCAAGAACAGATTTGTGGCACTGAATGATAATGACAGACGACCTTATGAGCTGTGGGAGGACAACAAGAAAATTGTACACAAGTAAAGCACAAGTACTTTAAAAAGTGAGGAAATAAAGAAAAATCAAAGTGAAGGTTAGAAGAGACTCTGAAACTTCCTCTTAATCATAGAGTAACTTAAGGCAAATGAAATACACAGTTAAATCAAGGATCAAATACAAATTTCAAAGGTCAGCTTGAAAACTGGATGCTTCCTCCCCCCAACTACCATGATCCGAATTCTACCTTGCAGGGCTGGATAGGACAGAGGCTGTACACTGGTACATATGAGGGTTGGAGGTACAGGGAATCCAGGGTGGATGATACCTTCAGGACCAAGGGCGTGAGGGACGATGCTGGGAGAGTGGAGGGCGAGTGGGTTGGAAAGGGGGAACTGATTACAAGGAGCCACATGTGACCTCTTCCCTGGGAGAGGGACAGCAGAGAAGGGGGGAAGGGAGACCCCGAATAGGGCAAGATATGACAAAATAACGAGGTATAAATTACCAAGGGCAAATGAGGGAGGGGGGAAAGGGGAGGGAGGGGGGGAAAAAAAAGAGGACCTGATGCAAGGGGCTTAAGTGGAGAGCAAATGCCTTGAGAATGATTGGGGCAGGGAATGTATGGATGTGCTTTATACAATTTATGTATGTATATGTATGGATTGTGGTAAGAGTTGTTGGAGTCCCTAATAAAATGTAAAAGAAGAAAAGAGAAAAAAATGATAAGGGCAAAGACTATACAGATGTGCTTTATACAGTTGATGTATGTATATGTATGAACTGTGAAAAGAATTGTATCAGCCCCAATAAATTGTTAAAAAAAATAAATAGAAAAAAAAAAAGAAAAGACAGAGTACAATATTGTAATGAAATGGCAAAGACTAAAGTTAGAAAACCAAACAGGAAGAACATGGTCAGCATATCTTAAAGTTAAAGAATGAAAAAAAAAAATCAAGCCTGAAGCTGCAGTATTGAAAGGTCCTCTGGACAAAATGTTGAGTGAATCCGAAAGCATGAAAAGAAAGTAGAAATAGTATCCATAGTCACTTACCAAAAAGAACGACTCGGCATTCCACCATTTCAGGAGATAGCATAGCAACAAGCTGCACTAAAAGCATTGGCCAAAAAAGATTCCAGGAAGGATATCTTGGAATGTGTACAGAAGTTAATGAAGCTCTGGAGGCACTTATTCATCTATGCTAGGAAATTTGGAAAAGAGCGACTTTGCTAACTCACTGTAAGTGGTCCATAGTTGTATACATTCTCAAGAAAGGTGACCCAAAAGAATGTGAAAATTATGGAAGAGTGTAATTGGTATTACATGTAAGTAAAATTTTGCTGAAGATCTTACAACAGTAGTTGTTAGGGATATATTGACACGGAGTTGCCAGAGGCTCAGGCTAAGTTGAAAAGAGGATGTTGACTATCATGATCCCTATACTACTTTGGAAATCTGGCTAGACCAGAGGATGTACATTGGTACAGATAGCAACTGGAAACACAGGGAATCCAGGACAGATGACTCCTCCAGAACCAGTGATGAGAGCGACGATGCCTGGAGTGTGGAGAGAATGTGGGGTAGAAAGGGGGAATTGGTTACAGGAATCTACAAATAGTCTCATCCCTGGGGGAGTGACAGCAGAGAATAAGGCGGGGTGAGACCTCAGACAGTGTAATATATGACTAAATGATAATATATGAATGATGAAGTGTTCATGAGGTGGAGGGAGTGGGGTGCAATGAGCAGCAGATATTAAGGGCTCAAGTAGAAGGCAAATGTTTTGGGAATGATGATGGCAACAAATGTATATATGTTCTTGACACAATGGATGTATGTATGGATTGTGATGAGAATTGTACAAGTCCCCAATAAAATGATTTTTTAAAAAGAGGATGTTGAACAAAGGATATCATTGCTGATGTCAGATGGATCTGGGCTGAAAACTGACAATACTGGAAAGATGTTTACTTGTGTTTTATTGACTATATCAAGACGTTTGGCTGTGTGGAGCCTAATAAACTATGGAAAGCCTTGAAAAGAATATGAATTCTAGAACACTTCATGCTCATGCAGAACATGGACACGGATCAAGAGGCAAATGTGAGGACAGAACGAGGGAATACAGTACACATGGAAGAAGCAGACCAATATCTGCAATCCAAGAATTATGAATTTATATAATCCAAATCCAAAGAAGGAATTAGCATCAGAGCTTAAATTGTGAGAATCTGGTGTGGATTGGAATAGCCTGGTGCCCTGGTGGAATCTTTCATGATTTTCAGTTCTGTTTCACATTTCACATTTTCTCCCAACTGCTAATGAGATTTCATTCATAACTATTTGTAGTGGTACCTTGGCAGAATCTAATTCTTCTTGTCCTAGAGTTTTAGAGGCTGATGTTTTCACTCCTTTTGAGTTTCACCACTCTCCTTTACTCTGGCAACCGAAACAAAACAATCATTGGGTCTAAGATGTAACTTCTCTTTCTTCAAGGATAGCAGGTGATGTTTTATGAAATTTTCAGTGGAAGACTGTGTTAGACAGGGTTCCCTAGAGAAACAAAACCAGGATACTTATGATTTTATTGATAGATAGGTAGGTAGATAGAGTGATAGATACAGCACAAAGGAATATAACAGTTAATTAGTACACAGAGCAGTACAGAGGGCTCAGGTCAACTCACACCTGTGAAACAGCTAATATACTGGCAGTCCTTCAATTGACAAGGGCTGCTGGGTCCAAAGTCAAGGAATCAGACAGCTGAGTCTTCTGTAGGCAATACAGGTAGTCCGGCCAAAGGTACCAAACAGCAGGGTGAGTTACCAACAGTCAGCCAGGTGACAGGATCCAATAGCCCCTGGTTCAAGCACTGTATACACCAGCAGTGTGAGGTGAAGCAGCTCTCAAATGAACCTCAAGCTATAGCGGCAGGGTCCACGGGCTGGGTGTCCCACAGGTAGTGTAGCTAGCAAGTTGTGGCAGAGAACTAGCTAAGGCAGTCCTACACTGTTCTGATAGCCAGAGAGCAAGAGACAGAAAGGTGAGGCCCACCAAGTCTTTCATATCTTTGCCCTTCAATCAAACAGTGACCTTATTAATCCCACATGTTTTCATTGGCCAAATTGGCATAATAAACCTACCTATCACAGAAACCATACCTCATATACCCTACAACCTTGGTATTACCACTTCAAGCTTCTTTTTTTCCCCAAAATTAAAAGAACACTTAGAACAAACACAATTTGAGTTTTTTTAAGTCTCCAAAACTAACTTTCTGATGCATTATTAATCAAAGAATGCAAAATTCTTTGGGGAAAGGTTAGAGAGATGGAAATACTGACACAGAAGTATAAAAATCTACATGGGAGGTAGCTAAAACAATAGCTCCACATTTTGATATATTTTGTTTAATAAAAGTTTCGATAATTTTGCAACAGTACTCTTTTTACTTACCCTAAGGTGTACATGCGTGTGAACTCAATTGTATGAATGTATACATTATGTATAATATGAATCTAGTGATAGTCCCAGATGAAAATAGCTATGAAGAAACTTTTCTGAAGAAAATCTATAAAACAAAGCAATAAGAATGTTTACATTACCTCTTATTTGAACCCAAGCTGCTCAATGAGATTGACACTTCACTGGAGTACTGGACTCTCTCTTCCTTCAGCTCTCAGTTGAAGGAATTTATTCCTAAAAGAGGGAATGACTTTTCATCCTGTCCTCTACTGCGTGGTGAAGCAACTAAGTTCCAAGTGAACTGAGAAGTAGGGTTTCCTTCTTCTACCCAAATCCACTGATGGAATGGAACTTTACCTTGGGTGTGATGTCCTGAGACTAAAGTTCCCTGATATCCCTTCCCTCCAGGTCCTGAAGTGTTGTTTTTGTTTGTTTGTTTGTTTGTTTGTTTGTTTGTTTTGCCAGGATAGGCAATCTAATAAGACCTAACCCTATTTCTCCTTTTCGAGAATGCTCAGCTCCTAGAACAAGGGAATAGTTGATAGGGAATTTGCCATTGTCTACACAGTCAGTTCTTGAGTCCTATTACATGCATTTTAAATTAAAGAAAAGTAGAGCATAACAAAGATGTCCCTAATATCTTCCCAAATGAAATTTTTTCATCTAAAACAGACCTTGGATAAGTTTTAACACAATAATATGCTCAAACGTAGTAGAGGTTAAGATGAAAGTCAGTTTTTATGCGATTCATGATTTCAATGAAGATGCAGCCTGGAATTCAGGGTAGTACCTAAGATAAACTGAGTAATAATACATCTTGGAAGACTTCTAATTACATTAAAACAAAAAAGCAGTCACTGTAAAATGAATCCTTCAAACGAATGAAATTTGATTGGATTCATCTACATAAGAATTCATGCTTGCAAGTGCATTGTTGAAAACAATAAAGTAATAGATCTGAAAACAGTAGAATTTAAGAAGTGAGCATGATCTGAGAAAGAGCTCTGTTAGTATCATTGTAGTTCACAGGGTAACTATAGTAATAAATAGAGCTGTGATTATATGAAGAGCAACACCAGTGGGTTAACACTGATAGGGTGGAAGTAGAGTACACATCACTGTAACTCAGTCAACCACTAAATAAGCAAATGATAATTAAAAGGTCTTGAATGGAGTTAATAAGCAGAGTTTCCATAGTATAATATTTAAAATCCCCAGGTTCTAACAAAAAAATAACCTGGTATGCAAAGAAACAGAAAGTACAACCAATCCACTATAAAACAAGCTGGCAACATAAACTACCTGTAAGAGTAACCCAATGTTCGATTACAAGATGCCCTCATGGTGCTGTTAGGTAAGCATTGAACTGTTCCACAGTACAAAGTTGAGGCTATCTGCTTCTGTAAAGATTTACAGCCTCAGAAACACTATATAGGGCCTGTAGGATTTGGAATCAACCTAATGGCAGTGAACCTGCTTTACTATAGATATGCTAACATAACTAAAGTAAAAAATGACTACAAAAGTAAAGGAAGACATGGTGATAATCTAGTGCCAATTTAAGAATGTTAATAACGGTATGTAAATTGTGAAAATATACTAAGTGGACATTTTGGATTGAAAGTTTATAATAACAGAAACAAAAATCAGTAAAGTGACTTGACAGTATATCTGAACTGACATAAAAGGGAATTAGGATACTTGACAATAGATCAATAAAGATTATGCAAGCTAAAGCACTGAGAAAATAAAAGAATGGAAAAAAGTGAACAGACTCTCAGAGAAATATGGGACATCATTAAATGCATTGACCTTCAAATAATAGGAGTACTAACAGAAGAGGACAAAGAGAAAACAGAAGAAGAAACATTCACATAAATCATGACTAAAATATCTCACAATTTATTGAAAAAACATTACCTACATATTCAGAAACTCAAGACACTCCAAAGAGGATATATGCAAAGACATAAACAAACATATCAAAGAAAAATTGCTTAAAGTTAAAAGTAAGGAGGAAGTCTGGAAAATAGCAAGAAAATTAACATCAATTACAATGAGCCTCCAATAAAATTAATGAGGGGCTTCTTGGCATACACAATAGAGTCAATACGGCACTAATATAATACACACAAAATGTATAAAAAACAGCAACACACTGTCAACCAAGAATCCTATATCCACCAAAGCTATCAACTAAAATGAGAGAAAATAAAGATTTTTCAAATAAAGAGAAAACTTGTTGCCCAAAATCTTGTCTTACAAATGAAAGTTCTTCAGTATGAACTCCATATGACACTAGACCATAAATTGAATGTTATAAACCAGCAAAGAAATAAAAAACAAGTAAAGCTAATTATGCAATTATAAAAGCACATTTCCCTGTTGTATATTCACTGATTTAAAAAGAACTTATCTTGTATACATTAAATATTATGTATAGAATATATTATTAGGTCTATATGCCAACTTTCATTGATTTGATTCTGACTAACAATTCTGGCCCATAAGATTTCAAATGTTTTCTAGAACATAGTCTCTCATCTTTCTCCAGAAGACCATTGGTGGCTTCAAATCACTGACCCATCAGTTAGCAGTTGTCACTTTAACCAGAGTGCCAACACTTTTAGCATTTCTTGCTGTGTTTATAATATATAGAAATTAGAAAGTAAATGTATATGTAATATATATCAAATATTCACACAAAGTGGTGGATAGTAAAACTATAGTGATTTAAGGAAATTTTGATAGATGATACAGAAATAATCATAAAAAATATATTTTCATCCCTTAACAGGGTATGGCAGTTAAATTGTCTATTGTCAAATTGAGGGAAGGATGGAGTCTAGCCTGTAAATCAGATCATACCCAATGTGTCCTTGGTATGGACATGCCTTTTCCTGAGGATTCAGGAAACTCTTGCCTTCCTCCCTGGATGTGGGCCACACACTCTCCCTGTGAGACATTCTTGTTGACAAGCCACATGGAGCTATGCTGATGGAGCCAGAGCCCTAGAGCTTGAGGAGCTATGTGAAGACCTATGCTAGTGCTGAAATGCTTCCACCACCATTGGATTCACAAAACTTTCTACCTACTGGCCTGCGATCTTCCATTGCAGGTATTGTGTGAGTCTGAGGAGGAGTGTATGGACTGGTGTCAGACACATGGGCTAACATCAGACTTATGGACTTGATATGGACTGGGTTGGCATGTTTTCTTACTGTATAATTAATCTTTAATATAAACCTCTTATACACATATGAGTGTCTATGAATTTGTTTCTGTAGTCAACCCAGACTAACACAGAGAGTAATGCATAGCTCCATTTAGAACATCATGATTGCCACATATGACATTATCATCAAGCATTATAAATTAAGAACCAAATATGTATTTCCTAGAAATTAGAAGCATTATTATGTTACCAACCTTTTTATGAAAAAATTAGACAAAACATATATACACTTAATATCACAGCATCAAAATGCTTAAAGCAAAAATGAACAGAAGTAAGAAATATAATTCAACAATAAGGGTTGAATTAGCATGTGAAACTTCCATGAAAAAACCATATACCAGGTCATAAACAAACATGTACAAAAGTTAAGAAGGACAAAATAACACAAAGTAGGTTCGTTAATAATAGAATGGAATTAGAAATAAAAAACACTCTGAAATAATGTGCGAAATGAGAAATCAGAAAAATTTTCGAGAAATAAATATGCTACTATAGTAGCCGTGGTTCTGCACTGCCATTGTATGAGATGCTATCATTAAGAGAAAGTGGGTAAAAGTATACTGCCTACAACTCCATGTGAATCTGCAATTATCTGAAACTACAATTTTGAGTGAAAAAATAAGATTGGATTAAAGATAAGATAGAAAAAGAAATTCAAAATAATCTGAGGAAAAGATTCCATTTGTTTTAGAATTTTTTAATAACTTGGCAGTTTATATCTAGTCTGTATAATTTTTTAAAAATATGTTCAGACAATTACCGTAAATTGGAACATAATATATCTAATAGATGTTATAATTTCCATGAATAGGAAGTTGAACAAATATTTATAATGAACTCATAGTGTCTATACATTCTTCCACTTCAAACAAAACTTTGGATCTAAAAATATGTAAGTGAAAAAACATGAGATAAAAGAAAAATACCTGTAATCAAAATCTATGATGAAAATATAATGTCATATATATATATACACACACACCACAGTGAATGAAGGGGGAAGTGCAGAGTGGAGACCCGACGCCCAAATGTCGACCACTGGAGATCCCCTCATAGAGGGGTTTATGAGAAGAGATGGGTCAGTCAGGGTGCGATGTAGTACCGATGAAGAACACAGCTTTCCTCCAGATCCTGGATGCTTCCTTCCCCCAACTACCATGATCCGAATTCTACCTTGCATGACTGGATAGGGCAGAGATTGTGCACTGGTGCATATGGGAGCTGAAGGCACAGGGAATCCAGGGTGGACAATACCTTCAGGACCAGGGGTGTGAGGGGCGATGCTAGGAGAGTGGAGGGTGAGTGGGTTGGAAAGGGGGAACTGATTACAAGGATCCACATGTGACCTCCTCCCTGGGAGATGGACGGCAGAGAAGGCGGGGAGGGAGACTCCGGATAGGGCAAGATATGACAAAATAACAATCTATAAATTATCAAGGGCTCATGAAGGAGGGGGGAGCAGGGAGGGAGGGGGAAAAATGAGTACCTGATTGATGCAGAGGGCTTAAGTGGAAAGCAAATGCTTTGAGAGTGATTAGGGCAAAGAATGTATGGATGTGCTTTATACAATTGATGTATGTATATGTGTGGATTGTGATAAGAGTTGTATAAGCCCCTAATAAAATGTTTTTTAAAAAAGAAATAAAAAAATTAGGATTAAAAGAAGAAAATATAATGTCCTGAATTAGTTAACATGAAAGTTAAACAGTGAATTCATTTAACAGTTTGCTTTTGTAATGTTTTTTGTTGTTGTTTGAAGTATTATTCACTTATGATTCATTATGTCCAGCTCAGATTTGTCCATAATAAATAAAGGATTTTTTTTCTTAAGGGAAGAGTTTCACATATCCTGTTAACAATTATCTTAGTCCTGTTGTGACTGCTTATAAATTTACTATCATTTTCATGGCTAATTTCCACCAGTCATTACAAATGATCTTGCAAATTCCTTGGGAAACTATCCTGTCATTAGTTTGAAAGTCTCCTGTTCCTTGCTGAGTGCAAAGTGACTCTTGCTGTGATTAAATGAGGAGCAAAAAGTCACTCACGGCAGGTCTAGTGGCGTTCAGTATCCTTTCATGCAGAGGAAATGGGACTGGTGGGCTTTCTGCTGAACATTATTTCTAGGACTCCTCAGAAAGAAAGCAGACTGTGTGAACTCTGCCCAGATGGGTTCTTACATCTTTGCAGACATTCAGGAAAGAGAATAATATCCTGTGCTTGACAAAGTTGAATAGCTTCAGATTATTAGCATCAGTCACATTTATAGCTATCTCAGTTTTGTCTTGTATGTATCTAAGGAGAGATGTTCCCTATATTAGTCGTGTTGTGAATTATAAAGCTGAATCAAAAATGAAAAAAATTAATACTCAGAGCTTCCTTCTATCTTTATATTCAAGCAGATAACAGACAAAAATAAATACAAAATATACATTAATATACACGCATGCATTATTGTTACATAACTGAAATCATTCCTATATATCTGGCATATTTTGGAAAACTTTTGTCATAAACATTTTCCAGTTCCATGAAAAAACACCTCTACATTGCCTTTGATAATTGCATAATGTTCTAACATCTGGTTGTACTGTAAGTATACCTAAGCAAGTCCACATTGTGAGGCATTTTGTTTACGTTTAATTTTTCATCAAGTGGCGTTCTGAGACCAACCCAGTGGGTTTCCCTCCATATTACCTGGTGGTGTAGTGGTTATGTGTTGGGCTGCAAGCCACAAGGTTACCAGTTCCAAGCTACCAGCTGCTTCATGGGAGAAAGAAAGGGCTTTCTACTTCTGCAGTGTTACATCTCAAAAAGTCACAGTGGCAGTTCTTTGATGCCTGATACTGATCCCTTTGACATATTGTGATCACACAGGCTGGTGTGCTTCTAGCAGGTGGGCTTTGTTGTTTCTGAGCTAGATGGCTGCTTGTTTACCTTAAAACCTTTAAGACCACAGGTGCTATATCTTTTCATAGCTTGGCACCATCAGCTTTCTTCACAACATTTGTTTATGCACACATTTGTCTTCAGTGATGATGTCAGGAAGGTGTGCAACATGGAATGCCAATTTAATAGAACAAAGTGTTCTTGCATTAAGGAAGTACTTGAGTAGAGGTGCAATGTTCCTCTGATGCCTTAATACTAAACCTATAAATATATGCATGTAGATCTATTTCCCCATAATCCTATATAAATATATTTCATATGCACATGCCTGTATTTAGACCTCTATAAATGCCCTTTGCCTCCCAGTTCTTCCCTCTATTTCCTTTTATTTTCCTCTTGTCCCATTATCATGCTCAGCCTTCATTTGGGTTTCAGTAATTTCCCTTGGTTACCTTGCCCTTGATCAATCCCTACCACGCCTCTCACACCCTTATTGCCACTAATTTTGGATCACTTGTTGCTCCCTTGTCCCTGGGTTGGTCAACACCACCTCCTTTTCCCCACTTCCCCCTCTTCCATGTCCCCTCAGAACCATTGGTCCCTTTGTTTCTTCTCCAGACTGTTCATCTAGCCTATATTATCTAGATAGACATGCAGAGATAATAATATGCACCGAAAAACAAGGCATAGCAAGACAAAGTGACAAAAGAGAACACAACAATGACAACAACAAAAAAGCAATGACCAAAAATATAAATAAGAAAAACCTGTAAATAGTTCAAGGTCTGTTTGTTGACCTCTAGGAGTGTCTTCCAGTCCAGTCTGATGGGGTGCCACGCTCTGGTCCCAAAGTCTATCCTTTGCACTCCCTCGGGTGCTCCCTTCTCTGTTTCCCCCAGGTGCTCTGCTGCACGGCATTAGTGTTTTGCCTCTGCGTGGTGGGGTCACATCAGGCCAATCCTGACACTGAATCTCCAGTGTTGTCCCTCGTAGGGCCATGGGTCAGCTAGGGATGTCGTGTCTCATAGTGGGACCAGGCATATGGTCCATTCTGTGTGTTGGCTGTTCTGAGCGGGGATATCTTCCTCCAGACTTGGTGTGCAAGGATTTGTTCCACTTTCGCTTTCTCCCTCTTCATTTGCTCCCCTGTGCTCTTATCAGACATGTCCATCTCGCCAAGTTGCAGTTTTAGTGCAGTCCTCTGGAGGGAGGTGTGGTTGTCTACATAGCTGAGATTGGGGCCGGACACTCAGATACCCCCCCCCCACTGGCTCTTCTCTCCATGCCCGCATGCTGCATTCACATCCAAGAACACCAGGCTTAAGTCTATTCCCTTTTTCCCTGTGAGATATAAACAATACCCTGCCCTTGGGTGGGTTAGTGCCCTGTTCCTCTGCTACAAATTTCTATCCTCTTTTTCTCCCTCCCGCGTGAACCTTCTTTTTAGTTGACTACCATATGTACCCCTAAATTTGGTCTGGCCCCTGCCAATATACCTGGACCTCACCCCAAGAATGTTTGTATACAGTAGCTTTTTCCCTATTCCCCCTTTGCATTTTAAAAATGAATTATTTAGGGCAAAGAATGTACGGATGTGCTTTATACAATTGATGTATGTATATGTGTGGATTGTGATAAGAGTTGTATGAGCCCCTAATAAAATGTTTAAAAAATAAATAAAGAAAGAACTAGAAAAAATGAATTTTTTTTCATTGAAGACAACATGTGCAAGAAGAGGGCACAATAAAAAATAATGGAGAGTAGATTTAACATATTATACAATTCCATGAAATAGGATTCCTCTCTGTATATCTCTCCCTTTTCTCAAATTACAGTGCACTGCTACAAGTGGTTAGATATGTCATCATTAAAGGTAACAAAGAAGTATTAAAAGGAGAAAATGGGGAAAATAGGTCTATTGTTTGAGAAAACGTTAAGAATAAATATAAAGCTATATTCCAGTTTATAACATATTTTCTCACACAATGAATAGTTGAAAAATATTGTGTAGTCTTGGGTGCATTTAAAAACACATAATCAGGTAAAATATTTAAACAATTGATTTTGTATAAAATTTTATATAATATATGATCATTTTTTTTATAAAATAAAGTTTAAAACTTTAAAAATCAAATATACTTAACATATTAATAAAGAGATCACACATTAAAGCATACTATTTTCAAGAAGAGTATGGTAAATTAATCAATAATGTTATAATCTCTAGGAAACAATTCTATTTGGTTCTTCTTTTTTAATCTTTGATGATAGTGTCATAAGAGGTAACCATGCAGTTCTGAAAGGAGTTACGCATTAAGGGGTGGTATTTGGAGATACAGGTTTGTATTGCTGAACCATGATTTGGGTGGTAGATTGAAATATTTATTTCATAGTATATGAAGACATGGGGAGTTAAGCTTAGCCAAACCTAACTGAATTCAACACAGACTGGGCCAGAAAGGTGAGTCTAGTGTGTCCAGCAACGCACAGTTCAACAGGACTTCAGGCAACGTTATCCCTAAAGTAAAATATGTAATAAATAAATATATTTTGCTTTAAGCTACCAAGATTTTGCTGTTATTTGTTATACCACATAACAGTGAAACCTTACCAATATAGTTTTGTAACATTACTTGAAAGATTTTTGTTTTAAAATAGATGCTGCTAGACTGAAGTTTGTGGAGTCAATTCAGGCAAATTGGTTCGCTGTTTGATATAATCAATTTCTACCTTATTGATCATCAGAATGGAAGAAAATCCATATCCCATGTGCTCATAAACAGTTTAGTTCGACCCCACATAGAAAACTACTGGGGGAGAGGGAGCCCGCGCATGGCCATGCTTTTTGGGTGTCTCTAAATGGTGCCATGTAGAGCTGTGCTGCAGGTCATGGAGGAGTCTCCCTGGCCTGTGATCTTTCTTATTGTCCACACTGTGAGGACAGCTTTGATCTGGGATTTCCTTCTTATCACTTTCAAAGGTGTCTTGTGTAAAATTCAGCAGGTGGAGTATGGGGGAGTTGTGAAACAACCTTGGGCTTCTCTGACCCCTCCTGGGAAAACTCTGGATTTACCTTCTCTGATTATGTCATAGACTGGATTTCCCAGGATCCAGGGAAGGTGCTCTAGTGGATGGCATTAGTTAGTAAACCATGTGGGAATACACAGTATTACTCTCCATCTGTTCAAGAAAGATTCCCAATTGGTGTCCTTTTCCAAGGACTGGTCCCTTCTGGAAATTTGCCTACAATACTTCATATGGACTCTCACTATTTTCATTTTTCTTTCTTTAAAAGTATACTTTTATTGGGAGCTTTTACATCTCATCACAATCCATACATTCATTCAGTGTGTCAAGCACATTTGCACATATGCTGCCATCATCATTTTCAAAGCATTCTTTTCCCACTTGAGTCCCTGATTTCAGCTCCCCATTTCTTCCCTCATTCTCCCCCACCCACACTCCCTCACAAACCCTTGATATGTTATAGATTATTATTTTCAAATCTCCTGTCATCCTCCATCGCCCTTCACCCACATTTCCATTGTTCATCACCCAGGGAGGGGGTTTAGGTTGTTCTTTTGATGGCCCCTTTCTCCCCCAACCCTCCCCTAGTCCTCCTGGTATGTCTACTCACAGTGTTGACCCACAGGGGTTTATTTATCCTAGATTCCCTGTTTTGGGCTCTTATCTGTAGCAGTATGCATGTTCTGGTCTAATCCGATTTGTAAGGTAGAATTAAGGTAATGATAGTGGGGGGAATGAAACACAAAAGAACTAAAGAAAAGTTGTGTGTTTCATAGGTGTTATCCTGCACCTTGACTGACTCTTCTCTTCCCTGTGACCCCTACATGAGGGCATGTCCAGTGGTCTACACAGGGGCTTTGGGTTTCTACCCCATGCTCCCGTTCATTCACGCTGGTATAATTATTTTTATTCTGGGTACTTGATGCCTGATAATTGATCCTATCAACACCTAGTCATGACACAGGCTGGTGTGCTTCTTCCACGTGGGCTTCACTGCTTCTGAGCTACATGGCCTCTTGCTTATCTTTAAGCCTTTAAGACCCCAGTCACTATATCTTTTGATAGCCGGGCACCATCAGCTTTCTTCACCACATTTGTTTATGCACCTATTTTGTCTTCAGTGATCATTTAGAGAAGATGAGTATCACAGAATGCTGGATTGTTAGAACACTGTTCTTGTGTTGAGGGAGTACTTGAGTCAAAGAGCAATGTCCATCTGCAACCTCAATTCTTAACATATAGATATGAGTACATAGATCTAGTCCCCTCTCATTATATATACATATATATGTATATATGTATATATTTACATATGTGCATGCCTGTATTTAGATCTCTATAAATGTCCTTTGCCTCCTGGTTCTTTCCTCTATTTCCTTTTACTTTCCTATTTTCCCACCATCTTGTTCAGCCTTCATTGGGATTTAGTAATTCCTTGCTGCTACATTGCCCTTGATTTAGCCCCACTAGGCATCCTACATCCTTCTGTCCATTGATTTTAGTTCACTGGTTGTTCCCTTGTCCCTGGATTGGTTTCCATGCCCCCACTTGCTTTCTGCAACCTCCCCTGCTCCCATATCCCTCCAGAATCATTGGTCCTGTTCTTTTCATCTTCAAATTATTTATCCTGCCTATTTTATCTAGATAGACATGCAGATACATTAGTAAGGTCAAAAACCAGGAAAAGCCAAATAAAACAACAAAGAAAGTCAAGACTAACAAACATCAACACAAAGAAAGTCACTGAGAAAAATGGAAAAACCTATAAATAGTCCAAGGTCTGTTTGTTTGCCTTTATGAGTCTTTTCCAGTGGAGTCTGATGGGGTGCATCACTCTCTCCGAAGTCCATCTTTGGTATTCCCCGGGAACCTCATCACTTTGCTCCCCTTGCTGCTCTGATGCATGCCCTTCATGGTTCTTCCCAGCATAATGGAGTCAGATTGTGCACAGTTCCTTCACTGTCTCCAGTGTTGTTCCCCGCAGTGCTATGGTTTAGTGAGGGACATCATGTCTCATGGTGGGGCCGGCCCCAATGTCCTCTCTGTGCGTTGTCTGCTCCAGGAAGAACTATCATCCATGGTGCTTGGTGGGCCAGGATATCCTCCCCTCCATCTCCATCCCTTTTCGTTTCTCCCATGTGCTCTAATCTGACACGCCCCTCTACCCAAGCTATAGCCCCAATGCAGTCTTCTGAAGTGCATTCTTCTGAGGTGAGAGGCGGTGTCCACATAGTTGGGATTGAGGTCAACCCTGCAGACCTCTCTATTTGTTCCCTGCTACATGCCAGTATGTTGCATTGACCTTTTGGCACGTTGGGATGAAGCTTGGTCTCTCCATCTCCTGTGGAGAGATAAATAATCCCCTACACTTGGGTGGGTTAGTGACCTGCTACCCCCCTACCCATGTCTTTTTTGTTTCTCTGTCTTTGCCCATCTCATTTAAATGGCTGCCATATGTATTCCTGGATTGCCTTTGTTTGGCCCCTACCATAGTTGTTGGACCTCACCCCAGAGATGTATGTACATAGTAGCTTTTATCCGTTCCCCTCCTTTTTTTTTTAACTTACATCAGTGGACTCATGTTGTACCTGTCCTTCTGTGCTTGGCTTACTACACTTAGGATGATTAACTCCAGTTATTCCCATTCAGCAATGTGCTTCATGCGCTCATTACTGCTTTTTAGGGATGCGTAGTACTCCATTGTATGTATATACAGTTTTTTGATCCATTTGTCCTTTGATGTGAATTTGGGTTGTTTTCAACTCCTTGAAATTATGAACTGTGCTGCGGTGAACATTGGAACCATGGTTTCTCTATTGCCTATTCTGGGTATATGCTCAGTAGGGGAATTGCGGGGTCATATGGTAGCTCAATTTCAATTTGTTTTAGATATTGCATGCAAAAATGATTTCTATAATGGCTGTACACACCAGGGGGAAGAGAGTTCCTAATTCCCCACAGCCCCTCCAACACTTGTTACTTTCTGATTTTTCGAATTGGACTATCTTTGAGGGTGTGAGGAGGTATCTCATAGTTGTTTTAATTTGTATTTCTCTTATGTTTAACATGGATAAATGATCAGAAACACTTTCTCATATTCTTATTGGTCATTCGGATTTCTGCCCCTGTGAAACTTCTTTTCAGGTCATTTGCCCACCTCCTTAATGGGCAGTTAGGTTTTTCTTTTTTCTTATTACAAGCTAGCAGAGTACTGTAGATTTTAGTATTAAGGCCTTTGATGTGTCATTGCTAAAGATGTTTCTCCAGTCTGTGGGCTCTCTTATAACTCTCTTGGTGAATTCTTTCTATGTACACATGTGTTTAATCGCACTTGTAAATTTGTGACTCCTCTGTATTTGTTTCCATCCCTATTTCTGATACTCTGTTTTCCCTGTGCAAAGGTTCTCTGATTTGCCCCCATTTCCTTATTAATGGCTCTAATAGTTTGAGGTTTAACCTCAAGGTCTGTGATCCACCTTAAGTTTATTCTTGTGCATGGAGTGAGGTAAGGGTCTTGTTTCATTTTTCTGCAGGTAGATATCCATTTTTTTTTCAGCACCATTTATTGAAGAGCACATCCACTTCCAATTTGATATTTTGGGGCCTTATAAAAATTAGTTGTCTTTATGCTGATGTTTTATTTTTGGGTTTTCAGCTCTTTTCCATTGGTCTGAATATCTGCCATTATACCAATATCACATTGCTTTGACCACTCTGGTTTTATAATGTGTGCTAAAGTCAGGTAGAACATGCCCTCCCACTATGTCCTTCTTCTGCAGGAGTTCTCTGCTAATTCTGGGATTTTTCCCGCTCCATATGAAGTTGGCAATCAGTTTTTCCAATTCTTTGGAGAAGGTTGTTGACATTCGTATTGGGATAGCATGAAACTTATATAGTGCCTTGGGCAGAACTGACATGTTTGCTATATTTTGTCTTCCAATCCACGTGCATGAGACATTCTTCCATTTGTTGAGGTCACTCTTGCTTTCTTGTAATAGTGTTCTGAAGTTTTCCTCATACAAATCTTGTTTTTTTAGTTAGGTGCATCCCTAGATATTTCAATTTGTGCTTGGCTATTGTAAAGGGTACTGACTTTTTAATTCTAAATTCTGTAATCGTGTCTGATATGTACAGCAGTCCAATAGACTTCTGTTTGTTGATCGTGCGACTCTGCCATACTCCTCTATCAATTCCAACACTTCACTTGTGGACTTTTGGTGATTTTTGATAGATAAATTCATTATCATCAGCAAATAATGATAATTTCACCTCTTCCTTCCCCAGACAAATATACTGATGACTTTTTTTTGTTTTATGTTGTTAGCTAGGACCTCCAATACGATGTTAAATAGGAATGGGGACAAGTGTCATCATTGTCTAGTCTCCTTTTTCAGTGAGATAGTTTTTGTCTTTAATCCATTGATTACCATGTTAGCGGTTGATTTTTCATATATAGTTTGTATAATATTGAGGAGTTTTCCTCCCAATCCTTTCTTCTTGAGTGTCTTAAACAGGAATTGGTGTTGGATGTTGGCAAATGCTTTTTCCACATATATCAATATTATCATGTGGTTCTTATAATTTTTCATGTCAATGTAACGAATAATGCTAATAATCTTTTGTATGTTGAACCATCCCTGTATCTCTGGTATGAATCCCTTTTGGCCATGGTGATTTTTAAAAAATATGCTTTTGTATTCTATTGGCCAGTATTTTCTTATGGATTTTTGCATCGATGTACATTAGGGATATTTGGTCTATAGTTCTCAATTCTTGTGGGATCCTTGCCCACTTTATATATGAGAGTTATAATAGCTTCATATAAAGAGTTTGAGAGTTTTTTGTCTTTTTCTATGCTCTGTAAGAGTTTGTAGAGGATTAGTGTCAGTTCTTCCCTGAATGCTTGGTAGAATTCTCCTGTGAAGTCATCTGGCCTGGGGATTATTTTGTTGGTAATCCCTTGATAACCTTGTCTATTTCTTCTATTGCTATGAGTCTGTTGTGGTTCTTGACGTCCTTCTGGGATAGTCAAGAGAGGGATTGTTTTTCCAAGTATTTGTCCATGTCTTCCAAGTTGTTGAATTCATTCGTACAGGCCATCATAATACTCTTTAATTACCCTTTTGATGTCATTAGGGTCATTGTAATGTCCCCTATTTAACTCCTCATCCTTGCTATTGATATTTGTTTTTTTCTTTCTTTAGCTACATTTACAAGTTGTCTATCAATTATGATAATCCTTTCAAAGGACCTATTTTTAGGTGCATTAATTTTTTATAGTTTTCTTGTTTTCACTCTCCTGTATCTCAGCTCTCATTTTTTATTATTTCTTTCCTTTTGCTATTAGTAGGATTGTTCTGTTGACTCTTTTCTAATTGGTGTAAGTTTTGTGCCAGCATATCAACCTTAAGTCTCTCTTCCTTTTTCATGTATTACTATCAGCCTTCCTCTAATAAATGACTTTGCTGTGTCCCAAAGGTTTTGGTACATTGTATTTGTTTTCTCATTGGTTTCTAGAAACTTCATGATTTCATCTATCTGGGCCAATAACCATTCCTTTTGAAATAGAGTTATTTATCCTCCAATTGTTTGACCTTGTTTTCATCATTCTTTTTTTTTTTATTTCAAGTCTTTTGTCATAGTGGTATAAGAGAGATGGCTGTATAATCTCTATGTGCTTGAATGTACTCATATTCCACTTGTGTTCAAGTAGGTAGTCTACAAATATATGTCATGTAGGCTTGCAAAGATTGTGAAAATTTTTGGATTTTGGAGGAAAACTCTGAAAATATCTATCAGGTCAAGGCCTCCAATTATCGTATTTAGATCTGTAGCCTCTTTGTTATGTGACCTTCCCTGTGATCTGATCTGTCTTTTTGTAGAGTGTTTTATTAATTTCACCTACTATAATTGTTGAGCCTGTGATTTCTTTTTTCATTTTTGGAGCGTTTGATTTACAAATTTCATGGGTCTGTTATTGGGTATGTACTAATTTATGATGCTCACTGATTCTTGCTCTACTGTTCCCTTGGGCATTATATAGTGCCCCTCCTTGTATCTTTTGATGGCCTATATCTTGAGATCAATTTTGTCAGAGATTAAGATTGCTACCCCTGCTTTTTTTAATTCCCATTTTCTTGGTATATTTTTCTCCAGCCTTTAATTCTCAACATGCTTTTGTCTGCAAGCTTGAGATATGTCTTGTGTAGGCAGCAGATGACTGGGTTATGTTTTCTAAGCCAGGCTGTTAGCTTCTGCCTTTTAATACCTGAGTTTGGTCTATTGATATTCAGTAGAATTACATCCATCTGTGGACTCTATTTTGTCATCTTGTATCTTTTTATTGGTGTTTTCTTACTTACCTTTCTTATCAGTTTTTGTTGTGTGTGCGATTCATTCTTGCTATCTTTCCACTATTGAGCTAATGCTATCTTGGGGGCTGTTTTCTCTTTGTTGCCCTCAGAGTAGAGTTGTTCTATGTGACTGTCTCTTATTTGTGCTCTGTGTGTGTTGATCTTGTGCCCATACTGGGTTGTCAATGATCCTTTGTAGGACTGGGTTTCTTTCTACACATTCTTTGAGTTTTTCCTTTCTGGGAAGACTCTTACTTTTCCATCTAGCTAAATAGATAATTTGGCCAGGTATAGTATTCTTGGGGTTGTGTTGTTTTCCTTCAAATTTTGAAATATGTTACTCCACTCTTTCCTCTTCTTCAACATGTCCGCTGATAGGTCTGAACATTTGGGTATCTTTATAAGTGACGATTTTTTTTCCCTTAGATGCTCTTATGATTTTCTCCTTTTCCTCATTGTTGGATAATTTAACTATTATGTGTCTTGGTGACTTTTTGTGATTCATTCTGGCTGGTGTTCGTTAGGCCTCCTGAAAGTTTGCCTGATTTGCATTTATTAAACTGGGGAGGTTTCCCTCTAAGTATTCCCTCCCTATTTTCACTGTTGACTTCATTATTGGGTCTTGTTACAGTATTCCAATTATTCTAATACTCTTCCTCTTCATAGCATCAGACCTTGCTCTTAGGTTTTCTTGAGCTTCTCTGGTTGTCTTGTTTGACTGCTTTTCCCATTTTTGGAAGTCTGCCTGATTATCCACTAGGTCATTGGTGTGATTCTTGGCCTCCTCAAGTATGTTGGCAAAGTCCTTTAGTTTTTTACTGCATTTTGTTATTTTATCCCTTAGGTCATTTATTTCCCTTTTGTGGGTTTCCTTTATATCCTCTATCTTTTCATCCCTTTTCTGTATTGCTTCCTTCATCTCCTATATGACTCCAAGCAGCATTCTGAAGATATCTTTCTGTGTCTGATTTTGCCATGCATGTCGTTAGGTTCATGATTTCTTCTGGCATTGTCTTCTGTTTCTCCTGCTTCTTCGTTGAGGCTGTTGGTGCTGGATTTAGAGGAACCCAGCACCATCTTCCAGAGTCAAAGAGTACAGGGCTCTCTCTTGGGAAACTCGTATGATTCTTCTTCGAACCACCTGCAGATAGCTGCATTGGGGGGTGGGCCAGGTAACCACTGTATCTTACTGTGGTTTCACTGTTAGCCTAGCCAACCAGTATTCTTTTATTTGGAATGTGAGTTGGATAGTCCTTTCACAGATGCTGGTTATGAGGTTTTGGGCTGATGAGGATGGTGTTTCACTAGCTAATCTTCCAAGAAGACATAGTGGTATCACATGGGGCTTGAAGTGCCTCAGATGGTGTGTGGTGTTTCTCTCAGCAACTGGATTGCCACGGAGGGCTGGTGGGTGTACCCTCCTTCGTTTAGAGTACTGTGGTTGGCAGGCAGAATTATCTTCGTCATAGAGATCACTGTGGAGTTTTTGGGGGCGGTTAATGCGGCAGTGTGGAGCACTACAAACACCGGGTAGAAGTTCCCCCAGCAATTTGTTTGGCCTTGGATTATAGGTGGGAGTTACCCCAATGATTTGAAGGGGACATCCCCCAGTCACTTGGGCTGTATTGGAGGGCAGGCATGATTTCCCCAGATGCATGTAAAGTCAACAAGTGCGGGTGGGAGATACCCCATCTGGGCCATCAGAATTGCTCTAAGCAGAGGGGTGCGGCCTGGAAGCCATTGGTGGCTTGAAAAGGAAAGAGAGGGAGAAGATAAGAAACAGAGAGAAAGAAAGATACAAAGGAAAGAGCAAAAATTATAAAAAGATAAAAATACACACATAGATGTAAAACGCAAAAACAAAACAGAATCAGTCAAAAAGAAGAAAACAATGAGAAAGGAAAACTGAATCTCTTGAGACTGTGGTCGGAAAGAGAAAAGAGATAGCAGACATGCTAAAAAGAAGAAAAAGTGAAAAAGGAAGAAATGAAAGAAAAATAAATAAACAAAGCGATAAGAGAGCCTTGTCTTCTGCCGTGTACAGCACTGCCAAAGAGGACAGGTGGAGCGCTCCCAGCTGGGTGAAAAGAAGTTGCGCTATGCAGAGGGCAGAGGGCTGTATTTCAGCAGTGGCCTGTGGAAGGAACAAGAGGAACAGAAAAGAAAAAAGAGGGTGAGAAGAAAAAAGAAAAAGAAAGAAGGGGAAATAACAAAACTCTGATCGCTAAGCCTGACACTGATGTGAAAGAGAAAATAAAAAGAGAAGAAAAAAATAAAGAGTACAGATATAGCTGATCACTGATCTCCTGAACGTGGGGCCGGAGGGGTTTTAACCCTGCCACAAGTTGGCAGGTTGTTGTGCCCTTTTATTGCAGGGTCCCACCAGTGCTGGACGGAATTTTCTAAGTTGGCAAAATCACCTTAGAGACCAGACAGAGGTTTTTTCAGCACCATGGAGCGCTGTAGAGGGCTGTCACAACTGTCTTGTGTGGTGTACAGCACTCCCATAAAAGGCAGGATAGAATTCTCCTGGCTGTTTGGGTAAGTTGACCAGATTTTAATATTGGTAAAGTGGGACACAAGCGGGACACCATTGATAAAACTCATATCCTGGCGAAATAGCCACATGGCAGCTGAAAACCGTATACCCTTGCTTGTCGTGCATTCTTTCCAAAAATCAGGACTTTTTAAAAACTCCATGGGACATGGGAAAAATTGTTGAAATCAGTCCTGCCAAAAGCAGGGTGGATGTTCACCCTATGTTTGGGAGTAGTTGCCATAGGTAGAGGATAGTATCCTGCAAACCAACAGTGGCGTGTGAAAGTAAAGAGAGAGAAAGAGGAGGAAAAAGAAAGAACAAGAGAAATAAAACAAAACTGGGTTCACTGAGAATGACTGTGGTGGTAAAGATGGAAGGGAGAGAGAATACAGAGAGAAGAAAAAGATTCGAAACTAAGGAGATACCTGAGTCCTGATTGCCTGACTGTGTGACTGGAGGAGTTCCAACTCTGCCTCATGATAGCATGGTCGTGTTCCTGCTTATTGGAGGGTTCCACAGATTCTGAGTAGAATTGTTAGGTAGTCTAGCTAAGGGATAGAACATCCATTACGCATTCCCAGAGGGCCGAGCTACGGGGAACAAAGAGTGGCACACTGCACATGCTCAGAGGTTCAGGTTTCCTGCCAGGTACACGTGGGTGGGTGCAGCACCTGGATTGGCCCACCAAAGCCAGGTGAACTCAATTCAGACAATGTGATCAACCAGGGGTTGCTCACCATGCCTCCCTGAGGAGCCCCGAGTCGACCACATTACTTTGTGAACAGTTTGCAGGCAGGCTGCGTGTTCAGGAGGAGCCCTGTGGGTGCCTGTGGAAACCTGAAACTTCTTCTAACTCTCATAAAACTCACATGGATCACAAAACAGGCTTTGGTATGAGTTATTTCTCTCATAGGTCCAAGGACCAAGATATATCTCTCCCCTGAGAGATCTAACGTAAGTGGTTCCGTGACTCGGATATCTAAGGTAAGCAGGCTCCAGGAGTGGGCCTTCCCATCCTGGTCTCATGGGTTTCAGTCACCTTCTGGAATCTTTTCACCTCACCACTCTCAGGAGACGGCGCATAGCTTTAAAAGAAGCCAGACTGTACTCCAGCAACACCATGGAGGCGGATGTCTCCCCGAACCAACTCATGGCGACACTCTTAATGTATTACCGCAGATCCAACCTTTTGTGTCCATCTTTTCGCCTAGTCTTACTGGTGTTTGGGACTTTGCATCTTCCTCCCAGTGCCTGCCTTCCTGGGAGCTTGCCTGCCTTCCCAGTCTGTGTTTTTGGGAGGGGGCTGGGATGTTGCCTACAGGGTGGGAGGATTGTGATTCCCAAAGTCTTTTCATGTCTCAGTGGTCTACTTTGTGCGCTGGCCAGCTGGAGGGCTGGATGTGCCTGCGTATACCCTGATGGTTTCTATAGGATTCTGGCTCTAGTGGCTAGGCCTATGCTGGCTTTAGGCTAGACCGCAAGCTGTGGCCGCCATTTTCTTGAACATGTGAGTCTCTGCTACCTGGTAGCATGGCGCCACCACGTGTCTGCCATTTTGCTTTCAGGGCAACAGAGCCTGTGACCCTTCCAAGATGGCGCCAACTGCTCAAACTCATAGAAAAACAGTGCTTAGTTAGCTGGTTGCTTAGAGCCCGGGAGTTAGCCCTAGTCCTGGGAGCCAAATGTTTCCCTTTCCCCCTCCATTCCCTTTCCCTTTCTCCAGGTTTTTCAAGCAAGTTGCTTTAGTGTTCTATCAGTGTGGGTTTGTTCCTTGCTACCAGCTGGTTTTCAGTTGCCCAGGCCTAGGCCAAAGGTGTTTGGAAGCCGAGCCTGAGTAACTATTAACTTTCGCCTTTAAGTGATGCTGCCTACGGCACTTTTGGGGACAGCTCTTAATACAGCTCCGCCACTACAATGTTCCAGCCAGAAATTCCAATTTCCCTAAAGGTTCCCCAAGCTGCTGATTAAATGTCCCTTCCCTTTAGAGATTTGAGAGTTTTCTCCTGCCAGCAGGCGTCTTTGAAGGCATGGGGCCACACCAAGCAATGGCCCTCCTAGTTTGTACTCTAGAAAATGGTCAGACCAAATGTTGGTTGAAGCAACTGGTCTTTGACCCCTTCCCTCAGGCGGAGGCACCTGCCTAAGATCTTAGATTCATGGCACTCCAGAGGTGCGTGCTGAAGCTACAGTTATTGACCTTGAGGCATCAAAGTAAATAACTGTTTTGTGTTTTCTACATGGGACTTACCAGGTCTATACCCAGGAATTGCCCTCTTGGATGTATCCTGTCAAATTGGGATATATTTGATCCGGAGAGGCTGGACAAACTGAAGCTGATTACACTTTGCAGCTCTATTCGGCCAAAGTATCTTTTAGAGAAAGGAGAATTATGGCCAGCCGATGGTACACTACCTCTTCCAACCTTGAACCAGCTAGAACAGTTTTTTGGAACAATGGGTAGGTCGGTGGAAATCCTGTATGTTAGAGCATATTTCCTTTTGAGGAACAGCAAAGATCTTCATTCCCAGTGCACCCTGGATCCTCTAAGGGATCCTAGACTTAGGGGCAACTATTACTCCAACCCGGAAACAGCCCTGAATATTCTACCTGTAGTAGAGGCAGCAGGGGAATTTGGCCCCCAGTCAACTTACAAGCCTTTTACTCTAATTTAACTCTAACAAATTAAAAACGACTTGGGCAGTTACTCTAACAAACCCGGAGTTGGTCCAAGAAGCAGTAAAGATCAACATAGGAGGAACTTTAGAGGTCCTAACTAATCATAGGATCTCCGAAATGCTACAAGCTAAAGGCTATAATGGCTTTCTGATAATTGCCTATTGAAGTACCAGGGTCTTCTTATAGAAAGCCCTGATGTCACTATGCAGACTCGTAGCACACTCAATCCAGCCACATTTCTCCCTGATCCAGGGGAAGACACTATACCCCTTCATTCCTGCTTTGAGCTGCTTTCTACTCACAACTTGCCATGACCAGATCTCAAAGACCAACCACTGCTGGTTGCAGACGGTGTGTGGTTCTCAGAGGGAAGCAGCTTTGTGATTGAGGGGAGTGCACAAGGCAGGTTATGCCATTGTCTCCCTCAACCAAGTCATTGAAGCTAATCCCCTGCCCCTGGGAACTTCAACCCAGCTGGCTGAACTCATAGCCTTAACCCGGGGCCTTGAATCAGCAGGGGGAGAAACTAACTCCATTTACTGACTCCAATATGGGTTTCTGGTTCTTCAAGCCCACTCTTCTATCTGGCAGAAAAGAGGATATCTCACCACTCAGGGAAGCCCCATGAAGTATGGGAGCCAAATCAAGGCACTCTTGTAAGCTGTCCAAAAACCAGCGGAAGTGGCAGTGGTGCACTGCCGGGGGCACCAGAAAGGGCACTCAGAAGTCGCTGTGGGCAACTGAGCCACTGATAAGGCCACGAGACAGGCAGCCTTGGGCACCAGCCCCTCAGACTCCGTAAATGCCCTAGTTCCCCCAAACCAGTTCTCTCTTCCAGTTTACTCGCTAGAAGAAGTGGAACAAGTGAAGATGCAGGAATTCTGCCCTCGACCTGGTGGATGGTGGGAGACAGACAACAAGCTCCTCTTGCCACAAAGGTTCCAGTGGAAAATCGTGAAAGCCTTCCACAACGCCATTCATCTTAGATATAAACCCTCTTGACCTTGCTCACTCAGCAGTTCTGTGGGGCCAACTTAACTTCAACCATCAGGTCAGTAACTTCCCACTGTCTCACCTGTCAGACCATCAGTCCCCAGGGGGCGCTCAGAAGCCACCTTGCTCAACCTGCCCAGGGCAAGTGAGCCTACCCTGGGGAAGACTGGCAGACAGATTTTACCCAGGTTCCCGCTGTCCAGGGATTTAAGTATCTTCCGGTGTTTATAGACACCTTAACTGGATAGATTGAAGCGTTTCCCACCCACACTGAGAAGACTCATGAAGTGGTTAAAAAACGACTTCAGGAAATAATTCCTCGATTTGGGCTTCCCAAATCGCTGTAGAGTGATAACGGTCCTGATTTCATCTCCCAAATCACTCAGGCACTCTCCCAACACTTGGGAATAACTTATCATCTCTGCTGTGCCAGGAAACCCCAGTCTTCGGGGCAGAGAGAGAATTAATCAACACCTGAAGTTAACCCTCAGAGAGCTGACACTAGAAACTCAGATGAGCTGGAAAGATGTACCACCTTAGCCCTGCTATGTTTTAGGATTGCCCCACGTCAACCTACATGTTTGAGCCCTTATGAAGTCTTATACGGGAGGCCTTTTCTCATAACAGAGGCAGCTATAGACTCTGAGGTAGCCTTTTTACCACAATATGCCACCCAAGTAGCCCAATGTCAGGGGGCATTCCATCAGTTTGGGCTCACGCAGACCCAAGGGGAGGAAAAGTTATCACCCTTGTGCCAGCCAAGGAGATCTAGTTCTTATAAAAACTTGGAAGGACAGGTCCCCTAATTCCCAGCTTCAGCCAGTCTGGAAGGGACCTTTTCTGTAATTCTCTCTACGCCCACTGCTGTCATAGTTCCAGGGCAGGGTGCTTCGGTCCACCATACACAGGGAAACCCTGGAAACCATCACCATCTGATCCCTCTGAGGCAGAGGCTGCAGACGAATCCTCCTGTGAGCCACTGGAAGGTCTTAGGATGATATTTCATTGCCACCCCAGGACAAATGAGGGCTACACTGACGATTCTACCTCAGACCACTCACAGCCTTTAGGCCAGTGAATGTCTTTCCCCTGTTCCTGTGTTTACAGTGACCAAACACTCATACCTGTTAGTCCTGAGATTTTTATTGATTTCCTGGGACACTGACCTAACTTTAAGGGCACTGCCACCTTACAATCTTACCCTTGTCTCACTTAAACTGTTCACGTGCTTGTCCATTTGTTTGTTTTTCCAGAAGTTCTCAGGTTGCCAAGGCCTCTGAACCAAGTGTGCCACCTTCAGAACCACCGTCTTCTGGACCACCTCGACCTTATCCATCCTGGGCCCTGAATGGACAACCCCTTCCAACAGAGTAGGAAGGGAATGGACCCCAAACCTGCTTTGTCCTTTTTGTCAGCAGGAAGTAACTAGAGATGTAGTTGCCCAGTACCCCAAAGATTTGGGTCCATATTTCTTCAGGGGGGAATGTTAGGTAGTCTAGTGAAGGATTGGGACATCCATTATGCCTGCCCAGAGGGCAGAGCTATGGGAACAAAGGAGTGGCACACTGCACATGCTCAGAGGTTCAGTTTTCCCGGCAGGTATGCATGAGTGGGTGCTGCACCTGGATTGGCCCACCTAGGCCAGGTGAATTCAATTCAACCAATGGGGTCGACCAGGGGTCATACACCATGCCTCCCCGTGGAATAATTGAAAAGGCAGGAGCCCCGAGTCGATCACGTGACTTTGCGAGAAGTTTGCAGGCAGGCTTTCCGTTCAGGAGGAGCCCTGTAGGTGCCTGTGTAAACCTGAAACTTCTAACTCTCATAAAACTCACTTGGATCATAAACCAGGCTTTGGCATGAATTCTTACTCTCGTGGAGCCAAGGACCGAGGTATATCTCTAACAGAATTACCATTGAAGGCATGATCACAGCGGAGGCCAGGCAGTGGTTCTCGCAGCAGTGTTGAGTGCTGGAGATCACTGGTATAGCTACCTTATGCCATATGCTGCACTGCAGCACCGGGACGGGGTGTCCCTCAGCCACAGGTAGGGCCCCAGGACAGGCAGGGGATCCCCCAGCTACACGGAGGATAGACAGGAACTCCCTAGCTATATGTAGGACCACTGATGGCACATAGTAGCTACCCCCTTGGGCTTGCGGAGTTGCCCTCGCTTGTGCCAAGATGTACCAATAGCTCAGGGTTTTGTTCTCACCACATCCACTCAGCCAGCTGGGATTGAATTAAATTAAACTGGCCCCCTGGCTATGAGTTCTGGGTTTTTGCTCAGTCAGTGAGATATTCTAAAAGTGTTTCTTGTTCTAGAGGTTCTTTATTATATTGAGTGCCTCTGGGCTCTGTAGGCAACTTCTGGCATTGCTTAGCACTGGCTCCCTTATTATGCTAATGTACGTTAAAGGACTTGTTCTGCCAGTTTGTCTTGGAGTTACACAATGAGCCTGGGATTTGCAGTTTTTACCGAGAAAATATTTTTTTCTCTTTTGGTTTATGGGCTGTCCTGATTTCCCTGCAGTCATGCTGACCCCAGAGGAGGAGATCGAGTTTATCAGAGAGGTTGTTTTCTTCTCGGTCAACTGGAACTGAATTTGCCCCCAGGCTATGGCTACCCTCTTATGCTCTGCCACACTGAGATATGACTCAGGTAAATTTCCTGACATCTTTTCAATTGCTTCAAATCTGTGGCTACCGCAGACTCTGACTGCTAGGTTATGATAGCAAGGTAGTGAACAGCGCAGGGAGCTCTGGTGTGCCGTCTTGTGAGGAGCTTTCAGAGTCTGGGATTATGACCCCTTTTGGACGCCAGCCTGGGGAAATCACTACTTGCTGCCAGACTAGGGTGCTGGCAGAGGCTTGGTCCAGAATCCACAAGCCCAGCACAATAATCCTAGAGGTTTTGAGTGCATTCTCAGTTCACTTTGTGATTGAAAAATTTAAAAAGCGGGGGGTTGGGACAGACCCTAGTAACCTGATCTTAATTATAGGACTCCGTCTCCCCAGTCTCCTTTTAATTTTCTGGTCTGGCAGCAGGAGCTCCAGGTGGGTAAATCTAACTGGACAACATCTTCTTCCTTCTCCCCATTTTCATTTCTTAGGAGCTTATTTGTTCATTCTTCTGGCCATCAATCATAGTTAATATTAATCCCCAACACCCTAATTCAAAGGCATTAAATCTATTTCAATCTTCTTTATTATTTGTATAGTTCCCCATGCATATGAGATATTCCATGCAGTACTATTGCTTGGCTCACCATAGTTTTGAAGCAGAAAAATATGGACATTGATGTCAGAATGCTCATTGAAATTGAGAGTGGCAAGACTTTTTATATATTTTAGATATGTTGTCAGGGGAACAAGTCCCTAGAGAAGGAAATCATGCTTGTTGAAGGAGATATTCAGTAAAAAAGAGGAAGATCCTCAAAGACCTTGATTGGCACAGTAGTTAAAACAATGACTTCAAACATGAGCCCAATGATGAGGATAGTTTGGAACTGGGCAATGTTTCGATTTGTTGCAAATATGGTCACTATGTATGGGAACTGATCAAGAGCACCTCATATCATCTAAAATGGTGGGAGATGAAAACAATTGATTTGTAAAATAAATCAAATACTCTAATATAATATACTACGGAAAATTATTGTTTATTCAGAGATGCTAAAATTATCTCATATTTTAAATTCTAAAAACCAAAATCATGTATATAAATTAAACACTATATAGTTATCAAATATCTAGGAAATATATAATAAATAATTAGTAAAGTTTATATACAAGTAAAAGGAGAAAAATGATAGAGAATTAATGAGTGGATTAATCACATGTAGTCATGGCAGCATTTTGGACTTTCATTGTTGCCAATGAACTTACTTAGAAATAAATTTCATAGGAGGAAGAAGAAACACAATACCCACTAATAAAGCTTTTATTTGTCCTTAACGCTGTGTTTTACATTCGGGTATATTCCATAAATGCATAAGGCATACTCCTCCTTATAAGACACAGAGCTAACTTAATTTCTAAAGAATACTTTGTTATAGTAAGAGAGATGGTAACCATCAAAAATATGTTACATAAAATTTATTAAGGTGATCTACCAAAGAATAAGTTTATCAAAGTGTTTATCATAACAATGTAGGACTTCAATTTTCTGGGAAAATATATTAAAATTAAAACTATACAAGACAATCTCCCTTTCATTGTGCCAGATGGAATGCATGCTGCATGGAATGCCAAGACACCTTTGGAAATACACTTGGCATTAAGAGTCACAAACATGCAGGACATAAGCACACTACTCTAATAATGAAAAGGTCAGCATTTGGAAAGGTTACTAACAGTGGTTCAATGGAAGCGTGGCAGCTGACTGTGCCTGGAATCACAATGCTAATCTTTATCAGTGTGTAGTATCCAGGATTTCTAAAGTTAGAGATGAATGCACTCCCAGCAAGCAGTAAACACATATTGGGTTATCTGAAGCCCACCAGTGGCATACAACAATATCCTTTATTCATTTAAAAAATCTGTTTCATACTGCTCCCCATTGTTGACTTTCCATTTATTTATATTTTAAGAAACCAAATCTAACAGAAATTGCATACAGCACCAATTGTTACAGATAATTCTGCTTAAATGCACAACCCAGAGATGGAGAGATTTGCAACACTTATTATTGATGCTGCCCAGCATATTCCTGAACTGCTGCTTCTAAAACATATTTAGATATGTATTCACATTTAAGAAGCCTGCTATATATCTGACAGATAATTGGGGGGGGGGACTGCACAATATATAAAATCACAAATCTCCCCTATATTCCAGGTAAATTTTTTCCATTAATTTATTCACTTAAGAAATATTTATTGAAAAATTATTGTGTGTTAGCCATTATCCTAGGTATGTGGCATGCAATGGTGAGAAAAAAATACAATGGTGGGAAAAAAATAAATTTTGTGAACTATTCTTCGTGCTCTAGTTGGAAGAAACATACAGTAAACATGTAAACTAATGAGTTAGCTATGATTTTATAAATTTTATGATCATTATATAAGAGAGTGTGGGTTTGGGAAGTGTATTAGGCAGGGTTCTCTAGAGAAGCAAAAGCAGGGCACCTATGATTATAAGTACATGAAAGGATACGTTTATATAATGAAAGGAATGTAACAGCAAATTAGCCCACATACCAGTACAGTCCAACTCACTTTTGTGGAACAGTTTACTACATAGACAGTAGGAAGAATGAAGTGGTGAAGTATAGCAGAGGCCACTAGTGCAGCATAGCAAAGCAGGTCACAGTAAAGCCTCAAGACGTAGTAATGCAAAGTGGCTGGTAGAAGGTGTGGAGGCTAGAGTGGTGGCAAGATGAGCAGAGTTGGCCGGCAGGCAGCAGACACCACAATGGCGGTGAAGAGCATGGTTTAATGATGCAGTCTACCATGGTCCATGGGTTGGCTCAGCCCTGGGTAGCACAGCACACATGCTGAGGCAGGGCAGCTAGCTCAGGAAGCATGCTGGTCCAACTATCAGGACCAGCAAGGAGAAAGAGAGAGGGACTAGCTTACAGAAAGTCATTTATCTCCAAAGGAGATAATCAAACTGCGACCTGATTGACAGGCTAAACTCCCCCAATATCTTCTTAAGGGTACCATGTTGGCACAAAAAACCTATCACCGGAAGTAAGACATCCATGAAGGCTCTAAAAGAAGTGTTCTAAAAGGAGAAAAAGAATCTATTCCCTGGGTTCATACAAAGCCAGTATACTGAAGACAACTTGAAGGCACAGCAGGAAAATGAGAAGTCTATTGCTAAGTCAAAAAGATAGATTGTCCAATTTAAGGACTGCTATTTACCTTAACAGTGAATCATGCCCCAAAGACTCAGATCTTTTAACTGTTCTAATTTTGTAAACATTAATGTGACAATTGAACACTGTTGTTTGTTGTTTTTGAATACAGAAAATATATTAACATTCTTGGCTGTAAGAATGCATAAAATTTTGCGTAATATATTATTCCTATTCTCAGAGAACTAAAATGTGAATAGACTATATGGGAGTTAAATATATAACAGAATGTTATATGTGGGGGAGGTTGTGTGTGTGCATGTGTGTGTGTATGTGTGGTGTCAATGTATATTTGGACCTTGTCAGATGGAATACATATGGATTAAATTGAAACTAACTACATGTGTCAGAAGAGACATTAAAGAAGCTCAAATATCAGTCAAAAAAGGGAAAACTATAGAATAAACGATATATTTCTCATGCACATGTTCAGGTGAAAGCTGAAGAAAGCTGAAACAAGTCCAGGAGAGTTAAAATACAGCCTCGAATATATCCCACCTCACTTTAGGGACCATTTCATTAAACACTAATAATCAAAGGCCAGGTTCAAATGTATCAATTTTTTTAGTGTTTCTTATGCAATATCCAACTTCCAATTGCAGATGAGACAATTGAAAATACCATGGCTTGGGTCAGGTGCACTTTAGTGCTCAAAGTAACATCGTTGCTTTACAAAATATTAAAGAAGTCTTGTGCAACAAGTTTACCGAATGAAATGTATCATTTTATCAATTGATTGCTGCTTCCATGAGCATTGATTGTGAATCCAAGGAAGATTAATTCCTTGCCAACTTCAATGTTTTCATTGTTTACTCATTGATCCAGTTATGGGGATTTTTATTTACTTTACAGTGAGTTGTAACCCATACTGAAGACTGCAATCATTGTACTTCTTCAGCAAGTCTGTCAAGTCTTCTTCACTCAGAGCAAGTAAGGTTGTGTCATCTGCAGATTCCAGCCTTCCTCCAATCCTGATGCTGCATACTTCTTCATATAATCCAGCGTCTCTGATTATTAGCTCAGCATACAGATTGAATAACATGTTGAGAAGATACAACACTGATTAACACTTTGCCTGATTTTCAATCATGCAGTATTCTCTTGTTTTGTTTCCACAACTGGTTCTTGATCAATATGAAGGTCAGCCATGAGCACAATGAAATGTTCTGGAAGGCCTTCTCCTCTCAAGGCTATCCATAGTGTGTTAAGGCCCACACCGTAGAATTCCTTTACATATTTGATTAAACAAAAGTAAAGTTCTTTCTGGTATTCTCTGCTGTTGGTCAAGATCCTTCAGACC
Source organism: Tenrec ecaudatus (assembly GCF_050624435.1). Taxonomy (NCBI): domain Eukaryota; kingdom Metazoa; phylum Chordata; class Mammalia; order Afrosoricida; family Tenrecidae; genus Tenrec; species Tenrec ecaudatus. The sequence continues at coordinate 140,454,278 of NC_134548.1, forward strand.
TAAGCAAGAATATTCCTTGTTTGATTGTTCTCATTTGAATCTGTCTTGATCCTCTGTTAACTCCTTGTCAATGGACAACTACAACTATTATTGGATGCTCTACAGCAAAATTTTATTTGCGTGTGGGGTCAATGGTACTCTTCTATAATTTGCACATTCAGTTGAGTTCACCTTTCTTTGGAATGGGTATACATATGGATTTTTTCCTGTCATTTGGGAAAGTAGCTGTCTTCTAAATTGCTTGGCATTGAAAGTAGCAGTCTGTAAATCAATGTATTACTTTGGGTGAAGCTGCTTCAAAAGACCTCCTTAAAGGGTTAAAAAGCAAAGATGTCTCCTTAATGACTAAGGTTCACTCAACTCAAGTGGACTGCTTCTCTTACATATAAATACTGAATAAAGAAGACTACAGAAGGATTGATACATCTTAAACATGATGTTGAAGTACACACACTGGTGGAAAAATAACTAGAACGCTTTTTAGAAATGAGAACATCAAGACTTCATCTCTGCTTTGGGCATGTTATCAGAGAATAGCAGTTCTTGGAGAAGGATATCATGAGTGAAGTAGGATGTTATCCAAAGAAGAAGAAAATCTTCCATGAGATTGGCTGATAGTTGTTGCAACAAGGGGCTCATGAGTGGCAACTATTTTGAAAATAGTGCAGGATCAGGTATTTTTACTTATGTTTTAAGTAGGGTTGCTAGGAATCAAAACCAACTATAGGGCACTTTATAAGAACAATACAGTTCATATAAAAGTTGCTGACTGACATAACAGTAATATTATCCAGGTAGTTAGATTATGGGACTTTCCAACATCAATTCTTTAATTAAGATCCTGGACAATAGAGAGAGCTTCTAAGTAAGGGAATTAGGTAATTTGTAATTAATGCGTACAATCGTATGCAAAATCTTACAGAAATATCAGAAAATCTTGAAATAAAAAAGCTTTGAAATCATGGAGCATCAGGAAAAAAAGAAAGGAATTTGAGAGAAATAATAGGGAAGCTCTAGCAGCTTAACACAGCCAACACCTTCAAAGAACTTTTTCCTCATTTAGATTTTTCATAAATAAACATTTATTTAGTTAGTCTTATTTCTTTCTTCCCCATCTGGTTATCACACCTCACTGTGGAGTCCCCAATGCCCAGTAGCCCCTTCAGAACCCGCACCTTTTTCCATGGGTCAAATTTGTGAGCAGGTAACAAGAGACAAAGGTCAGAATCCTCACCACAACTGCAGTTTCTTTTTTTTCTCTATTACTTCCTCCTCCTGTGCAGTCCTGTACCCTGTGAATAAGTGTGTTTACATGGAGAAGGTTGACACACACACCAACACTGCTCAGATGTGGGCATTTTTACTCTAACCATGATTTAGTTACTTTTTTTTAAATCTTCTTTCGAACTTCTTCCATTTGCACATCCTGCGGTCACAGGCTGATCCACCCAAGTTCACGTTGACATAGCAACAGATTTCTACATCCACATCAAGGACAATTCCCTCCCATTATTCCCATTCTTCTCTGCCTCTTTGAAAAATTTCCTTCCTTTCTTTTTCTTTCTTCCTTTTCATCTTTCCCTTCTCTTTTTCTCTTTCCTTATCTTTTTTCTTTTTCTCATTTCTTCTTTAATATATTTCTTTAGATCGGTAAATAGAGAGATAGAGATAGATAGATAGATAGATAGATAGATAGATAGATAGATAGATAGATAGATAGATAGATAGATTTTCCTTCTGGCCTGATAGTTTACTTACACGTTTCCCTTACCCCACCAAATCACTCTTTCTGCCCTCTCATTTTTTTCATGAAATATAGATTGACAATACCTCTAGATTCATGCAACCCCTCTTAAAACACATTTTCCCATATTTTTCCAAACTTCTTGATCCATTCAGATGATGCCTTATTATTTTTAGTTTTCTGTCCATTCTCCTACTCTCCACAATCTCAAACTTATTGATCACTCTCTATTTTTCTCCCTTTCACCCCTATATGTTCTCCAGGACCTATTATTCCTTTCCCATGCCATTCTTCAAAGCCAGCTACTCCTAACTGTCCACTCAAAACAGCCTGCAACATGATTCCATAGAGACAGTGGTCAGTACAGTCAGAAAAAAATCATGAAAACCAACACAAACAATGCAAAATCACCCAAATCTATTTTGAAAATGAGGTACTGGAGTTATCAGAAATATAATTCAGAACAATGGCATTTAAGTACCTTCAATGGCAATGGAGAATGCTCATGATAACAATAGAAGGAATTGAGAAACCATGAACCCTCCAAAGAAAGCAATAAGAAGATAAACAATAAAATAACAGAATTAGGCAAAATAATTTTTAATTCATTAAGGCTTATTTTTGTCCCCTAACACATTGTCCATTAGAGATTATTTACTATGTGCATTGAAGAGGAGTGTATATATGCTCTTGTCTGTTGGAGCACTTAATAAATGAAATAAAGCATTGCAATCCTACAACACATTTTCTCAGACCACAAATCAACAACAGAAATAGAGAAGCACGTGGAAGCTGAACAACACACTACCTGAACATAACTAGTAATAGATAAAACTAAGACACGTCTTTGAATAAATGATAAATATAACACAACATACCAAGTCCTTTGGGACACATCCAAAGCAATTATCAAAGGAAATTCAGAGCAATTAACACATACAAGGAAAACTAGGAGAAATCTGAAATTTACACCTTAACTCAACATCTCTAACAACTGGAATAAGAGCATCAAGATAAAGCATCAACCAATAGTAGCCACACAAATAAAAGCATAAAGATTACAACAGAAATAAATGAATTGAAAAACACTTAAACACTGATAAATATCAACAAAACAAGAAGTTGGCTCTTTGAAAAGTTTAACAAAATCCACAAATCATTGCCAAGTTTAACAAAGGAAAAGAGAAATGAATGCCGATGTCTAGATTTAGAGATGTACAGTGGCATCACAACAGAGTCAAGGAAAATAAAAATAATCACACACTACTACAAAATACTATTTGTGTGATAGTCTAGAACAGTGGTTCTCAACCTTCCTAACGCCGCGACTATTTAATACAGTTCCTCATGTTGTGGTGACCCCTCAACCATAAAATTATTTTTATTGCTACTTCATAACTGTAATTCTGCTACTGTTATAAACTGGGAGACCCCTGTGAAAGGGTCATTCGACGCCCAAAGGGCTTTCGACCCACAGATTGAGAACCACTGGTCTAGAAGAAATGGACAAATATGTTGAAATACACTATATACACAAATTAAGGAAGACAGATGAAAACCTAAACTGACCCATAAGAAAAAAAAATATGAATATAGCAGACCATCAAGAAGCTCCCACCAGTAAAAGCCCAGGACTATATAACTTCACAGAGAATTCTACCAAGTATTCAGAGAAGAGTTGTCACCAATTCTCACAGGCTTTCCAAAATTTAGAAAGGGACAGAAAACTCCTGAACTCATTTTATGAAGCTAACAAAACCTTGATAACAAAATCAGGCAACTATTCCCAAAGGACAGAAAATTATGAACTAATATCTCTCATGAGCATAAACACAAATATTTTCAACAAAATACTGGCCAATAGAATCCAACAACATAAATCAAAAGAAAAATTGTTCAAGGTAAACAAGTTTGGTTCAGCATTAGAAAAATAATCAATGTTGTACACAGCATAAATAAGACAAAGAATAAAAATGCTTGAAGATATCAATCAGTGCAGGAAGATATTTTTGCCATTACTCAGCACAGATTATTGATGAAAATAATCAACAAAATAGGAATAGAAGGAGCATACCTCAACCCAATAAATGCAAAATATGAAAAGCCAATGGCCCAAATCACCCTGAATGAGGCAAAACTACTGACAACCCCCTAATAAGGAAACCAAATAACGATGCCCCCCTTCATTGCTTGAATTCAATATTATACCGTAAATTTTGGGCAGAATCAACACACACAAACAACCACACACACACACAAATCACAGGAATACAATTGGGCAAAGAAGAAAGAAAATTCTCACTCTACTGAGACAATATTGTTTTATACTCACCACATATTGGTCAGTTTGTCTTCCAGTGGTGGCTTGTGTGTTGCTATGATCCTGGAAGATATAACACTGGCATTTCATAGGCCAGCAGGGTTATTCAATGTGAACAAGTTTCATCAGAGCTTCCACACTCAGAACAGACTACGAGAAAAGAATATTCAGAAGAATTAACCACTGAAAACTCATGGATAGCAGTAGAACATTGTCAGCTTCTGCAAGTCTCAAGAATAGCAGTAAAGCACTGTGAGTGACAGAGCCAGAAGATGAGACATTAAGGGGTGAAAGGCACTCAGGATATCACCAAGGACGAACTCCCTTCCCAAAGTAGAGTTGGCCATAATGATGCAGATGGAGTAAACACTTAAGAAGTAAAGGTTGCTGGAATTTCACTCGCTGATGGGGCACAAATCAAAATGCGGCATCTAAATAATTGGAATTTGGAATGTATGATGTATGAATCTATGAAACTGGAAGTTGTCAAAAATGAAATATGAAGATTAATATCCAAGAGATTAATAAGCTGAAATGGATTGGTATTGACTGTTCTGGACAAGATAATTATATACTTTACTATGTCAAGAATAATAGAATCAAGAGAAATTGTTTCATATTTATCATCAAAAAGAATTTTAAGTACAGTGATGTTTGTGAAATGACAATATAGGGAAACTGAATCCATACAACTATTATTCAAACTATTATTCAATCACCAAAGCTAATGATGAAGACGTTGACTAATTTTACAAAACTGTCTGGCTGAAATGGATCAAACATGCAGTTAACATATATAGATAATAAATTGGAAATTGGAAGTGATCCATATTTTTACTCATTCCAAAGAAGGTGACTCAACAGAATTCTCTAACTGTAGAACAATATCATTAATATGATATGCAAGTAACATTGCCACAGATTATGTATTAATGGTTGCAGGAATACATTGATAAGCAGCTGCCAGAAGTTTAGGCCACGTTCTAAAGAAGTCATGGAACATGGATAACCATTGTTGATATCAGTAGAATTTGGCTAAAATCAGAGAATATCAGAAAGTTGTTTCCTTGCTGTTATGGACTATACAATCGACTGTGCAGTCCTAACATACTACGAATAATAATAAGAAAACTGGGAGTTCCAGAGCTATTCGTGTGCTCATGAAGAACTTGAACATGGATCAAGAGGCAGTTGCATAAACATAAAAAAAACTGACTTCTGCCTGGTTTAAAATAAGGAAATATGAGAGTCAGGTTTGGATTATCTCAGCATACTATTTCATTTGTAGGCTGAGTCAATCATCATGGAAGCTAGATTATATGAAGAAGAATGTGATATCAGAATTGTATGACACAACCTTACTTGCTGAAAGTGAGGAAAAATTAAAACACTTGCTGATGAAGATAAAGGATTCAAATCTTTGATGTGAATTACGACTCAATGTAAAGAAACCAAAATCCTCACAATTGAACCAATAGGTAGCATCTTAAATGGAAAGAAGATTTAAGTTGTCAAGGGCTTCATCTTACTTGAATCCACAATCAATGTTCATAGACGCATTAATCAAGAGAGCAAAAGATGTGTTGCATTAGGCAAATCTGCTACACAAGACCTCTCTAAGGTATAGGAAGCAGTGATTTTACTAGGGTGTGCCTGCTCCAAATCATGGTAGGTTTTTTTTACCACCTTATCTGCTTGTGAAAGTTGAACACAGAATAAAGACGACTGATGAAGAATTGCTGCATTTGAATTGTGGGCCTGGTGAATAATATTGACAGTGCTGCCAGAAGAGCCAACCAATCTGTCTTTGAAAAAGTACAGCCCGCATACACCTTAGAGCAGTGGTTCTCAACCTGTGGGTGGCGACCCCTTTGGGGGTCAAATGACCCTTTCATAGGGGTCCCCAGATTCATCACAGTACCAAAATGACAGTGATGAAGTAGCAATGAAAATAATTGTTTGGTTGGGGGGTCACCACAACATGAGGAACTGTATTAAAGGATCATGGCATTAGGAAGGTTGAGAACCACTCCCTTAGAGGAAAGATACCTAGACTTTCTCTTATATGCTTTGGATATGTAATTAGGAGAGACTGGTCCCTGGAAAAGGACATTATGCTTTGTAAGTTAGAGGGCCTGCAGAAAAGAGAAAGGCCCTGGTCCATATGGATTGACACAGTGGCTTTAGCAAAGAGCTCAAACACTTGTGAGGATGGTGCAGAACCAGGCGGAGTCTTCTTTTTTGGTACATAGGGCAGCTATGGGCCGTAACTGCCTCTGGCACCTAACAACTACAACATGCATATGTGTATGTTTATTTCAAAATTGTTTATACATCTAGATGTCTCCTATACTGTCTTTCATACGTTTTCTTCTTTTTTTCTCCCTCTGAGTAGTTTTATGTCTTCAGATTATATTCCTTGGTAAAAATACTTTATAATCTCTTATTTTAAAAATTCCATTACTTCATTTTTCTATATTCTAGGAGTTATTTTGGTCTTTTAAAAGTTTATTTCAGAGTTTGTGAAAGTTACTGGCAAACCTATGTAATTTCAGTAACCTTCGTAATACCAATAAGTATTTATTAAATAACCAAATTTTACATTCTGTTTTTAATAACCTACAGAACAACCTATTCTGACTGTATATCTGATATTCCATTTTATTCTTTTTGTAATTCTCAGTCATGGTAGATTGTTTCCTTAAATCATTTTTACTTTTGATTTTGCATTTTAATTAGAAAATTTGAGGCAATTTGTTTGTGTAATTTCTGCAAGGAATGTGGTCTACATGCTCTCAGTTTAATGCTTGGGCACTTGAGAATGTTTTAATCTAAACATTTAATTCAAGGTCATTTTCTCTGGCCACACAAATTATATGAATTGAAACCTCAAGTTCATTTGAGGATTGTGGTTACATGAGGTTTTGCTTCTTTCCTGTCTCTGCACTCAGGGATAAGTAACTTCCCCATCCTCCTCTATTAATTTTTTTGTCTTTCTCTTTCATGCTCCCTCAGACTTGTAGCTTTTTCATAGCCCAGCTTTATCCAGAACTCCTTGATCAAGCATAGATCCTAGAGTTTTTCTCCTGATCCCCACATATGTAAATGCTATTAAAATTTAGTTTATAATTCTTAAGAGACGGAGGAAATTCCAGAGAAAATTCTACCTTCAATTCTAATTGAACTCCCTGTTTGCATGTTTTCTCATTAGTTCTGGCTTCTGAGTGTTCCACTTTCATGCCCAATAATTTATTCATGCATTTATAAACATATTTTTACATATCATCTAGCTTAATTAGGTGTTCTGACCCAAAGGGTTTTTCCTGTTATGTTCCAAATGATATTCTCTGAAATTGAGCTTTGATACATTTTGTAATTTATTTCACAGATCTTTACATTTTTATCATGATGATGTAGTTATAGTCACAGTCAAATTATGAAACCCGTAAAGATAATCTCTATGGCTCCACTCTGGTCAATGCACACACATCATTTTGCTTCAATCTCTCCTTCACTCTGTAAGTCCCAGTTAAATAGTGGTTCTTTGAATTCTTCCAGCATACTTTTCATGCTAGCCTAAGAACTTTCACATATGCCATTTCCTATTGCTAGAATATCATTACTTGTCTAGCTGCTTATTGTATGTTTAAAAAAAACAGCCTCTAAAACATTACAGACTAAAGCATCAATAAGTTATTATGTTAAATGATTCCTGTTTTATTTCTGGACTCAGATAATTCTATTCTGTGCAGTGTTGACTGACATCACTCAGGTGCTTTAATTAAGTTGGGAGCTTGATGATTGCTGTGCGATCCAAGATTGCTTCACTCACATGACTATTATGTCTATTATCCTTATGTAGCCTCTCCATGAAAGTAGCTTCATTTGTTTAGAAATCGATGTAATTCTGCAAGTTCTCCTTGTCCTAGATTTTGCACTTAGCCCTATTATTTTTCATTAATGCAACAAGTTACTAAAAACTAACTGGCTTACAAAATGCAAAATCATTATCTTTCATTTCTACAGCCAAAATCTCAACAACAAAACTTTCATTTGGGCTTAATTAAAGATGTTGTCAGTGCTACATTTCCTTCTAAACAACATCTGGAATCTGTTCCTTTGCATTTTTAAGTGCCCAGAGACTAGGCACATTATTTATCTTGTGGCACTCTTCCTCTCTCTTCAAACTGTAAAATTGCATCTTGTTCATTTTTCTCCCATACTAACATTTCCCTTATCTTCCCTTCTTTCTCCTTCAACTTTTAAGGATTCAAATGAGGCTTTATGTCAACCAGGTGTATCTCCCTATTTTATAGTAAATTTCTAATTTTTGTTGTTAGGTGCCATCAGGTTGCTTCCACCTTATAATGATTCTAAGTACAACAGAATGAAACACTGGAAGTTCCTGAAAACTCCTCGTAACTTTTATGGTTGAGTCTACTGTTGCCGACACTGCTTCAACCTGTCTTGTCACATCTTTATCACTGTCATTCTATTTTACCAAGCATGACATCCTTTTCCAGGAACTGCTTTCTCCTGAAACTGAGTCCTAGTATGTGAGATGGAGCCTCACCATCCTTGCTTAGCACTCTTAATTCCATCCCATCTATATCTGCGATTTCCCTTTATCACATATCCTAATATATTCACAATTAGAATGCTAGACATAGCCATATTTGAAGGTAGAGAAGGATTATTATGTGTACCCCAGTTGCCAAAGTTATTTCTGCCTCTTTTCCTTTCTTTTTATAGTCACCAATGAGCCAAGATTCACGTATGGAAGACATCTTGTTAGTAGAAGTGGAAAGATCACTTTGCAAGTGGGTGAGTGAGAGATGATGGATACTTGATGGACTGTTATGTTTACCAGAGCCCTGATACCATAGTGGTTATGGAATGGGCTGCTAACCATAGAGTGAGCAGTTCAAAACCACCAGCTACTCTCCTACTCTCTGGGAGAAGAGTCTTTCTATTCCTATAAAGATTACATTTTTGGAAACCCAGAGGGACAAACTTTTAGGGATGCTATGAGTTGGAATCAACTTCATGGCAGTGAGTTGGAGAGTATGTGTCACAGTCACATATCTCCTCCAAAAGTGGAATACTAGATTTCGTTGGGAATTGATCTTAGAAACTACTAAAAGATTTCTTAGAAATCTCAAAATACACTTGTGTAAAGGGAAGGATACATTTCAGTGAAAAGATAATTCATGCAGTATGTTTAAACCTTTGGAGGAATTTCATTTAAATCCTGTAATTTTTACGTTGTTTATGATTAAAAAGTTAAGAGACAACATAATTTAATAAAGTGAAATATCAATGGAATTATGTGGGAAGCTGAGTTAGAAAGTGAACCATCTAAGCTATCTATGGTCACAGGAGGCTAATTTTTGTTTTACATAAATATAATAGCTCAATAAGCTTAGTGTAAGAGAGTTTAATGAGTTGATATTTTAAGATGAAAATAAGATTTATTTTTCTAGAGCCAAGACTGAAGTTTGTGTGCCAATGTGTAACTTAGGAAAGCTATTCCAGTCTATTTATTTTCATATATTCTGAATGAGCTATTCTTATGCTTTGATCTACTATATCTATCTCCTATGAGTGCTGGTTATTATGAATCTGGCATCAAAAATGCATTCTTTGTTTCTTCCATTCAAAATAGTTTTTTTTTCAAAGAGGAAAGATGAAGAGAAATTAGAAATGAAAGTGGTCTTTGAAGACAGGTGCTTCTGAAGTTCTTATAAAATTACAACTTGCTCTAATAAGTTATTAAACTTCAAACTAGTATATTAAAATATTTCAACTATATTTGCTTTAAATAAGGGATATTTTTATGTACATAGTAATGGAATATGCCTAGCATGGCAGCTCAAATTTAATACAGGAATACCTTGTAGATATTGTGCAATAAAGTGAGTCATATAAAATGTTTGGTTACCTAAGGCATATAAAATGTATGCTTCCACCACGTTGTATCTATTAAGTGTGCAAACACATCATGTAAAAGTTTTAATTATTGTAATAATTACCAAAACATGACACAGAGATGTGAAGTAAGCATATGCTGCCTGAAAACTGGTACCTATTGACCTGCCCCATGCCAAGTTGTCCAAAAATATGAATTTGTAACAAACAGCATCAGCAAAGAAGCATGCCTGTAAATCACTTATACTCATTTTTTACTTTAATTCCTAATGAAATGTAACCAATTATAAATTGTAAGTAGACAATTTGAAAATGCATCAGTTTCATATATTAAAAATCCTGATTGGAGCTTTACAAATTATATAAAGGACCTTGTATATGTATAGAAAAGGCCCTCCAAAAGTTCGTGGAAAATCTAATTACTATATAATAGAATTTTCTGTGAAATGCTTAAGCTACCTCATGTGTGTGTGGTATATGTCTGTGTGTATATTCATAACCTTTATGTTAACATATTAGCAATTTTATGTAACCATTTTGTCACTAGGGTTCTCAAAGAAATTAAATTCTGACTTTTACAGCATTTGTTTGAAAACATATGTGAAACCGCATTTTAGAATTCTTAATTATCAGCTTGGAACTGCACCTCGATTTGAGCAAGATTCTGCATACATGAATATTGAGCTTTGTCTCATTTGGGAATTCTGAAGGGTTCAATAAATTTAGAATAATGCTTGATGCAATTGATTCTACATGTGTGGCCTCTGAATTTCCCGAGAATAGTTGAAATAAACTAATCAGAAACTTAATATAATCTTTATTCTCATCTGTGTGTGTTTCACTTTTTCCCATCGATTTTTAGCTCGCCTTAAATGTTGTTAATGGAAATAAAACTTTTCTGTTTGACCCTTTTTATGGCAAAGAAAATATATTCACCCAATCTAGTACTTAAAGAGTTCTTGTGAGAAATATTCATAATAGAGAAAGAAATTTACAGAAATTCAAAAATATTGGACATTTGTAGCATTAAGCTTCTAGCATACTTTCTAGATTTGAGCTAGCGTGTGAAGCTAAATGAGTGCTACTTTACAATATATAGCAACAAGAATTAGGGAGCTTCACTCTGATTTTCCATTCTTAAAATTTCTTAATGATATGTTGCATATCTTTCCTTTAATTTCTGACTACCAATTAGTCAATTCTGATACTTCAACATTTGTTCCCTCCCACTTCTCTGAATGCTACTGATCCCTCATCTTTCTTCATTTTCATGTTTCCTAACAACCATTTAGTTGAAATTTTCACCATTAACTATAAGTTTTCTTCTAGTTTCTGAAATAGACTATATAATTCTCCCAACACCATGGGGTAGAACAAAGTGTAAGGCCATGTCATAACAACAAATTGTTCTTAGATTAGAGTTAAGATTAACTGGGAACTCAAAATCCCTTTATATATCTATGGTCTTTCTATGTCCTGGTTCACTTTAAAGATGCCAATTTTAATTTTAAAGGTCATTATAAATTTCCCACATATTGTATTTGTATTGATATTATCAGTAATTTAGCCAAAAGTAGAGAATTTAAAAGTCTGTTAAAAAAAAAAGCAAGTATACATGTATAGGACTGTTTTTAGACCCAAATATATGTTTCGCCTGTTTGTATAGACTACCAACTTTTGTGACAGGACACGATTTAAAAAAGTAATAAGGGTTGGAGATAAGGAAAAGCTTATAATAATGTTCATTCATGAAGGTAGAACTGAAGCAAACATGTCATTAAAGGGACATGATTGAGGTAGCAATCATAAAATTCTACTTAGCTATTTGAAATATGGAATGTTATACGTATTAACTTCCAACTAATAATAATAAAATAAAGCAATAATACATTATTTAAAAGAAAAAAGGAGTATAGTAATAGCACATATATTATAGTCTTAAGTTTCCATTTATTGGATATTCTCAGTGGTTGAATTTTGAACCAAAATCAATGACTTCCTCATCTATAGCCTTGGTGTTGTAGCTGTCTGCCTATTTTCACACTAGGGCATTTCAGCTTTAGGTCTATAGGTGTGTTTCAGGTTGTTGTTGTTTTTTTAATCTATTGCTAGTGTGTTTAGACAAGTCCATTTAGCTTAGTGGGAATTCCAAATAGGATCCTTCCCGTGTGGCTCATTAACAGTGTTGTGTACCTCAAAAGTACACAATCCTGGTTATTTATAGGACAAAACACGGGGCACAAAAGGGCTTAATAAAAACTAAGGCACAAGTGCCCATTTAAGACTTGATATAGACCATATTCTCCCATTGGTGGTCTATATACATAATGTTGATCATTTTCCCACTGGCAGACTGATGGTGGCTTTCTTAAGTAACTGATATTAGAATAAAGTCCATTGTCATTAAATTTCTTCTGACTCGTGGTGACGTGTTACAGAGTAGAGCTGCTCTGTATGGTTTTCATGACTATAATCTTTACAGAAACAATGAATAACGCCTTACTTCTGAGGCACCACTAAGTGAGTTAACACTGCCAATCTTTAGGTTAGTAGCTGTTAGAAAACTGATTACACCGCCCGTGCCCCTCCCAAACATATTAATATACAGCTGCTATTTTAAAAAGAGCAGCCAGACAAGTCAAGAGGATGTGCTTAGGTATGTCTCTGGGTATTATTTAGCAAAGTACATTATAGAAAAATTTGATACTTAAATATATATTTTAAAGATATGGGAAGGATATAGAAAAGGATATGTAATCTGGGTTTGAAGACAGAGTTAATAAGAAAATGGGAGATATAAAATGGAATTGTTTATTTCTACAGAAAACATAAAGAAGCATATCGGAGCAATTACTTGGTTAACAAAAAATATGGATGACAAAGATTGCAAAGGTTAATATTCTTCTTTGTAAAATAAAGTAATATATGGGCATGATGCATTAAATATACAAAAAGGATATGATAAGATAATTAAAAATTCATGTGCCTTGTCAACATGTGAAAAAGTTCGAGATCAGTAATAAATTCAGACATCAGAATACCATTTTCACTATCAGCCTGATCTACATTTAATAACGATAATATTAATTTTGGACTATTAATAAGAGTTACTTTCTTACACTACTAGGAGACTTACAAATGGGCATAAATTTTCATCAGAATATTTTATCAATGCATATATATTTTTAACATGAAATAACTTCAAATATTTGACTGTTTTCCTTTCAGGAATATATGCTAATACTCTCAGAGAAGTATAAAGATGTAAAAATTTCACTTTCTAGATGTTCATCACAGAGTTGTTTATGAGCATGATAAACTGGAACCAATCTATATATCAAACAATAGGTAGTCATGTGAATAAATTGTCAAATATTTATCGAGCATATTTATTATGTAGCTAAAAAGAAACCCCAGGTGTTCCAAGGATGATATTTATTATATGATATGGATTAAGCCTGATTAAAAATTTTATACAAATATAATTTTAAAAATACAATAAGAATTTAAGTATATATGCTACAAATGTAAATACTCTTCCTTTTTTTGCGTATGAAAGTGGGAAAAGTTCTTTCTATATTTTTCCTATACCTTTCTAAATGACCTGCATTAAGTGTACATTCGAAAAACCCATAGTTGTGTAGTTGATATTTACTCAGTGACTATGTAACAAAGTAGAACTGCTCATTAGGTTTTCAAGGCAGAAAATTGCCACATCCCACTCCTCACCAAGACACTGACTTTGTGATTAGCAGTCAATTGGTTAACGCCTGAGGCATCAAGATGTTTAATAAAAAAAATCAGTAAAATTGCTTTAAAGCAATAGATGTTTGAAGTAATAACCAATAATATAGTCCTGGAAATAATTTTGGAAGAATTTTCAATCATATGTAAATGTAGTTTCACATAATCAGCAGTGAAGCTATCAAACATGTACAATCTGGATGAATTTTTATAAAAACACATAGAAAATTGATTTTACATAAATAGAAAGTAGTAACAAATTATATCTGGGTTAAGGGATTACGTAAGATTTTTCTTTTGTTTTCCACTCTATCATTGCTAACTATTTCACAATAAAGGGGTAATTTTTATTGCAAGAAATATAAGTGTGAAGAAAATATAAGAATACATTATACTGTAAGTTCTAATGCCACATAAAAAGGATACAACAGGCCATGAACTATAGAAAATCAGGACTTCAAGCACTGTCCTTTTGAGGTACACAACATAGACCACATGAGAAAGATTTGAATTAGAACTCTCACCAAGTTAACTGGACTTTACCTGAAACAGACCATTAGCATATTAAAGAAATTGAAATACTCCCACATGCCCCACTGTAAAAAAAAGCATATGAGTATCATCCCTAGACTACTGATGTGGAACTTATTGGATTTTGGTTCAAAATTCGTGCTGTGAGGGTGCCCAATAAGTGGCAACTCGAGTCTACTAAATATGTGCTATTTTCATATCATCTTTGTATTATTATGACATGTATAGACCGGTTCTGTCTCTGTGAATGAGCATTAATAAAATTTTTACCCTTTTCCCAACCATTTGTTAGTGTAAACAATGCCCAGGTCCATAAATTGGTAATCGGTACTAATCAAAAACCCATGTATTTTGGTCTAAAAAACAGTCCTATACATGTGTACATTTTTCCAACCGTCTTTTTTATTTTCTTCCATTTTTATTTTATAGCATGGCTAGATTAAAGGCAACATCAATAGAATTACCACATGCCCATAGAAATAATTTGCAATGTCCTTCAACAAAACAATAATGATGTATTTAAAGTGAACCAATGACATATAAACCGCAGACATATGTATGGATTTTGAGCTCCCAAATTAATCTTAACCCTGGTCTAAGAACAATTCATTCTTATGACATGGGATTTCTCACTGTCCCCATGAAGTGATCACTGAAGATACTAGTGCTATAGCAAAGCGTGGTCAAGAAAGCAGCTGTTGCCTGGCTATCAGGGAAAAAAAAAAACACAATAAAAACAGCATATGCAGTCTGAAAGGTTTGCCTTAAAACAGCAGCCACCTTACTGAGGTGTCAGTTAAGTTTACATGGGACAAGCATACCAGAATTTGTGATTCAAGAATTGTAAACAATAAAATTCAAATCCAAATGATGAAACGGTATTAGAGCTTAAATTCTGAACATCCTATTTGTAGATGGCTGTGGATGACATTGAAATCCCCAAATCTATTTGCAGGTACACCATTCAGATTAAGCTTCTGGTGAATCTGATGGATTGGTGCCATTGTAGTTAGATCTAAATGCAACACCTTCACATTGATCTCTCGACCTAATAATGTATGATGGTTTCCGTTTTTAATGTTTTCTATTGAGTTTTTTATTTGTTTCATTGTGTCATTGCTGCTGGGCTTTTTTATTCTGTCTTGATTTTCTGTATATTTAACCCAGATTAGGTGAATTTATAAATACAACAACTGGTTCTATAGATTGAAATAGACATGGTTGGCGAGGTGGGCAGGCAATGGGGAGAAGCTAACAATGAATACCAGGAAGAGGAAATGTTCTGAAAGTGATTGTGGTGACGGTTAAACAACTCTTATGGATGTAATTGAACTATTTAAATGTGAATTTTATGAAATTGATGAATTAGATGAAATTGTTAAACATCAGCAGGTTAAGTTTAAATATAACAATAAACTCTGCATCAGGTTTTAACATTAATTTTAAGAAAAAATTGGAAAACACAGGGTTTTTTTGTTCTTTGTTCCTCTATTTCTTTCAACCTAATCCAACTTAATATTCCAATGAGTTAACTTTTTCCAAAGAAAATCTGGAGCAATTTCAATGGTCACTAGAGAATACATGTTAGTTAGCTCTCTTAGGGACGGGGGGGGTTGTCTCTCCCATATCTGCAAGTACCCCCAAAGCAGAGATTGGAAAGAAATCAGGCAACCATTGAACACCTCTGAATACCCCAAACTGAGCATGCACAGACACAAGCCCCCTAGTCTCCTATGTACATCACACAGGTGGACTTAATTCAGTCAATGCGGTCAACCAATATCATAAACCACGCCGCCTCAGCCAGAGGTTTGAAATATCTACCCTGCTCTTGGTCAGTGGCAGGTGGAGGGTGAGGGTCTCCCTCCTCTGTGCCAGGGCATATGCACCCACTCCAGGACTACTCTGGGCCCACAGCCTCTTGGCTCTCTAGGGTTCTTAGACTGATGGCCTCCCGGAATACCCCACCCACCTCCACATGTGGGTGCTCTTTTCCACACAGTTGTTTCGTGCCCAGTTGTGAACCACCACACAGCTTCCACACAGCTTGGCATACTTTCCAGGAATAGTTTGTACTCTTGAAGACAGTTAAACCTGAAACTTGTCCTATCCTTCATAAAAATTCACTTGGATTACAAAACATTCTTTGGGGTGAATTCTTTCAGCATGCGAAGCAAATACACAGGGTATAACCCAATCAAGGACCCCAACACATGCTTATTTCTATGATACAAACTGCAATTAAACTCAAGATAATCACAATGCATAGGGTTGGGTTATGGTGTGCTGTTGAGTCAATTCCAACTCAAGGCAATGCTCTACAATTGAGTGGAACTGCGTCTAGACTTACCAACCTGTGCTCTTTACAGGCGATCACAAGGAGTTTTCCTCCTATGAAACTACTGGTGGTTCAACATGTCAAATTTCAGTTAGCAGGTTAGTACTTAATCATTACAAAACCAGAGGTATTTTCATAGGGGTGGAAATGGTAAAACAAACAAACAAACAAAACAAAACAAAATAAGAAGAACACGAACTTTTTTTTAATCTTTTTATTGGGGTTCATAAGGCTCTTATCACAATCTGTACATACATCAATTGAGCAAAGCACCCTTATACATTCGTTGCACTCGTCACTCTCATAATTCACCTTCCAATTGGGTTCCTGGAATCAGCTCGGTTTCCATTTTTCCCCCCATCCCCCTCCCTCCCCGATTCCACCCCTGGTCCCTTGATAGTTTATAAATAATTATTATATCTTATCTTACACTCCCCGGCATCTCCCCTCACCTGCCTCCCCCTTGCCAATCTCCCAGAGAGGAGGTTACACATAGATCTCCGAGATCGGTTCTCCCTTTCTACACCCCCTTCCCTCCTGGTGTCGCCACTCCCACCGCTGGTGTTGAGGGGTTCGTCTGTCCTAGATTCCCTGTGTCTCCAGATCCCCACTGCACCGCTGTACATCCTCTGGTATAACCAGGTCCGCAAGGCAAGGTAGGATTGGGGTCATGATGATTGGGAGGGGAGGAAGCGTTCAGGAACTAGAGGAAGGTTTTGAGTTTCATTGTTGCTACACTGAACCCTGAGTGGCCCATCTCCTCCTCACTACCCCTCTGGAAGGGGTGTCCAGCTGTCTACAGGTGGGCTGAATGCGAACTTTTAAAAAGAGAGAGCAAGTTACACAACTGTTAAGCATCCATTCATAGAGATGACATCAGAGCAATACTGAATTGGAATGATCGTTTTATTATAGACATGCTCATAATGTGTAGTAAACATCAAACTTTTCTCACTTTATATTTTGCCTCCCTCCTTTGTTTCTGTGCATTTATAACCTACTTCCTACATAAAAGTTTGATTTATATATAAACACAGAATCTTGACAGGAGTGCAAGGGAAGGATGTTAACTCAAAGCTGGCTGATGGCCATCTAACATAAGTGTGGTACATTTTTCATCCAATATAAACTAGGACATTTTACTCCTTCATTACATATTTTTGTTTGTTTGCACATAATTATTTCGTGTTAACAAAAATAATTCAGGATTCTTTTGGGTCCTTACTAAGATGCCCAAAATAGTAACTTTTGGCAAAACTGTAGAAGGATATCACAAACAAAATTTTTCCAGTGATACAATCAAGATACAGAATATATTGTCCTTTTATACCCTACCACAGCTCTCCTTGATTCTTGGAAAGCAGTTATATTTATAAACTAATCCTATAATTTCATCATCTCAATAATAGCATATGAAGGGAATCATATACCATAAAACTTTTGGGATTGGCTTTTTCATGCAATAGATTCCTCTGAAAATTAACCCATATTGTTAGAGATATCAAGAGTATATTCACTTTTTTAGCTGATTGGTGGCCTGGATCTACCTCAATATTTTATAACCATGAACACTGATTAATGAGCATCTGTGATGATCTAACTAATTTTACTACATCTTATTTATCCTAGATGCAACTGCTCTCACTACTTTCATTCCCACCTCTAATTCATATTAATTTCTTTTTTCTGAACCTTGAAATAACCATTCACCTATGTATTTTCTTACCACACATCCACCACCTCTAAATTTCATTCTCCATGCAGCAGTTTATGTGATTTATATGAAATATAAGTGAAAACAGAAATGATTCAACAACAACATTCAAAAATATAGCACACCTTAATGTATTCTAACTTTATATGGCACAGATTACAAACTTCATATCTTGTATTATAATCCCTTGTATAGATTGTCTCCTAATTATATTGAAGACATGATCGTGGACCACTCTCCCCACTATTCATTTCAGCCACCAGCCTCCTTGAGTTCCCTCCAGTACAGACATACCTTGGAGATATTTGGGGTTTGGTTTCATAAAACCATAGCAAATTGAGAACATAAATAAATCAAATAACATGAATGAAAACTTTGACTTTCTAGTAAATATGAGTTAAGCTTACACTTTACTGTAGTCTATTAAGTGTGAAAGAGCATTATAAAAATGAAATAATGTGAATATTATGAGAATAGGACAGAAATAGGAAGTGAACACATATGCTTGAAAAAATGGTGCCTAAGCTATATTTAATTAATATGGTCTTTCTAGTCATGATTTCTTATACTGTATATTATAATTCTGACTCTATACACTTGTGGCAATAGTTACATTTTGGAGGGCATTTTATATTATACTAATGAGCAGAATTAGGGTGGGATTAAGACTTGATCTTAGTAGAGGGTATGGACCCAGCCACACCCTTTGTGTCCTTGAAGAGATCTTTGAATCTACCTCAATTTTTTTCTATTCATTCTTCTTTTTTTAAATCATTTTATTGGGGGCTCCTACAACTTGTATCACAATCCGTACATTCATCCATTGTGTCAAGCACATTTGTTGCCATCATCAATTTCAAAACATTTTCTTTCTACTTGATCCCTTGTATCAGCTCCCTCCCCCACACTCCTCTCTCAAGAACCCTTGATCATTTATAAATCATTATTATTTTTTTCATGTCTTACACTGATTGATGTCTCCCTTCACCCACTTTTCTGTTGTCCATCCCCCTGGGAGGGGGTTATAGATAGATCATTGTGATCAGTTCCCCCTTTCTCCCTCCACCTTCCCCTTCCCCTCCTGGTATCTTTACTGTCAACAGCGGTTCTGAGGGGTTTCTCTCTCCTGGATTCTCTGTGTTTCCAGCTCTTATCTGTACCCATGTACATACTGTGGTCTAGCCAGATTTATAAGGTAGAATATGGGTCATGATAGTAGCAGGGCATTAAAGGACAAGAGGAAAGTTTCATATTTTAATGGTGCTATATTGCACCCTGAGTGGCCAGTTTCTTCATTGTGATCCTTCTGTAAGGGGGTGACCAATTGTCTACAGATGGGCTTTGGGTCTCCACTCCACACTCCCCCACATTCACATTGATCTGATTTTTTGTTCTGGGTCTTTGATGCCTGGTACCTGATCCCATCGACAACTCATGGTCACACAGGCTGGTGTGCTTCTTCCACATGGACTTTGTTTCTTCTCAGCTAGATGGCCACTTGTTTATCTTCAAGCCTTTAAGACCATAGGTGCTATATCTTTTGATAGCTGGGCACCACCAGTTTTCTTCACCACAATTGCTTATGCACCCATTTTGACTTTGTCCTTCATTCTTTTTAATTTTTATTAGATGGGATATATTTATTGGTAGCACTGTACATTTCTAACACATCACCTCACTTGACAGAGCTTTGCTAAATGCTAGAGCCATATTGTGACTTTTGAACATTTTTGTCTTCTGGTTCTGGTCCCTGCATTTTTCTAGTTTCTACCTGACTTTTAGGTTTGAATCTGAACACCATCCACCACCTCGTGTGTGATAGTTAATTGTTTTGTGCCAGTATGGCTCCCATTGGAACAAGTGGAAGGAGTTTAGCCTGTATATGGGGTTGCAGCTTGATTGGAGGGCAACTGAGATAAATGACTCTCTGAGGCTGGCACCTTCCTCTTTATCCCTGATGATGAAACCAGCACACTGCTGCCTGAGCTAGCTGCTCCACACTACCTGTAGACCGAACTAACCTGTGTACTTTGGTAGATCATGTCACAGTGCCCTACATCACTACACCTTAAGACTCCATTGTGACCTGCTTCGCTATGCTGCATTGCTTCTGGCCTCTGCTCTGCCTCCACATCGCATCTTCCTGCTGTTGCTGCCTCACCTTGTCATGTCTGCTGCCTTCTGGCTGACTCTGCTCATCTTGCCTAAGAGCAGACTCCAAACCTCCCTCCAGTCACTTTGCTGTCTGTTTTCTTGACCTTGGACCAGCAGCCTGGCATGAGTTGGAAGGACTATATATATAATAACTGCCCCCCAAAAGTGAGTTGGGCTGAGTCATCTGTACTGCTGTGCAGAATAATTAGCTGTTTTATTCCTTCGCACAATATAAACACACACGAATATCCACAAGTGTCCAGGGTTTGTTTTTTCTAGACAGTCCTGCCTAACACTGCACGAGATATTTCCTCAAGGTTAAAAGTTTTGTGAGTGTCTGTGGGATATTTCAGCAAGTCTCAGAACCCAGGGAAAAGAGGAAATATCCTCAAGGGAGAAACTGGAGTCAAAAAGAGGGAGACAGCATCTTGGAAGAATTGGACCTTTGGGGCATCATTCATCTCAAACTCCTTGGGACTTCTTTGTTATTAAATCTTGTAAAATAATGTGATGTCACAGTTGATGTCAGATTGATGGCCCCAACTCATTGGAAAATTCAGGTTTCAGAAAAGAGGGACAAATGGAAAAAATAGAACCACTTGGTTTCTTGGTGTGAAAAAGAACTCCCATGGATTAAAGCAGCTGTTATGTTTCGATCCATTACTCAAGGATACAGGATTGGTGGATGTAGAGCTAACTGATGAGTTATTGACTAATTGGATGCATATAGAAATATAGAGTGATAAAGAAAGAGCAAGATATATAATTTCTTGGTTTTTGTTATCAATTGTGGCAGCAATGACAGGGTAAAAATGTTTGGGTAAAGCGCAGAACTGAATCATCCAGAACCAGTTCAACTGAATGAAAAAGGGAAAAATGTGTTAGATTAACAACAAATACCCTTACAACTATTGGTAAACAAGAAGGTAGTCCAGGAAGGGAACAGGGAACACCAAGAATCTATTAATGCCAGGAGGTTTAGTGTAAAGGAGTTGTATTGTTAGCTTCCTAAAGGAGCATTAAGCATTACTGAAATGGACTGTACATGTGACTAATTTAGGAGCAGTGTCTTTGGTTTTTAATGCTATTGAATGGAAGAGAATATTTGGATTGATGCAAAACCAATGGTAATCCTGGATTCATTCACAGAGAAGACTAATCCAGAGAGGACAGTCAGAATGACGGACTGCATAAAAATTGTACTGAGATTTTTTTTACCCTAAGAAGGTAAACTCCTCCTCCCCATTATAAAATACTCACTGAAACACGTCAGAGAAGAAGCTAATGTATTGTGTATGGAAGCAATGCTAGCAGGGATTTATGGTTATCAGGATATTCATCCAATTGGCATTCCCCCTTACACGGATCGTGATAGATATGATAACCAAGGAAGTCCCTTTGTACATGGGCACCTTATGTAACTTTACTACTGAGAAACAAAGCAATGATGCAAGAATCATAGATTTCTTGGCACTGTTTCTATGCATGCATTCTACAGATGCAGGAAGCAAAAAGGTTGTGATACTTAGGTTTATTGTTCCAACCTGGTCAATTGGAATATGTGGGATTAATCAGGACCTAGTTGACTGGAGGGCAAAGAGATAAATGGCTCTTCAAGGTATACCCCCCCCCACCCCTGCCTTCCCCTCCACCTTCTCATTTGCTTTGTGGCAATGGGACTAATGTGCTGCTGCTTTAGCTAGTTGTCTGCCTCAACCTGTGTGCTTTACCGCCTGTGGGCCCAGTTAACCCATGGATCACGGATTGTGTTGCTAGAGCTTGAGATACTTCACCACATTGCTGGTACGTATATCACTTGAGCTTGAGGCTGGTGCATTGCGTTAATTCAATATCACACCCGGGAGCTACTGGAAAGAGAATTTTAGATGACTACTAAGAAATGGGATGAATATGGGAACATAGATGGACATAATATAAGGGTTCTAATACGATGCTACGGGAGATTGGGTGGCCAATGTAACTTCTGCTGGCCCTCAAGTGGTAAAAGGGTCTTTTAAAAAGTCCATTCTATTCACCCAGCCAATAACTATTTAGTGATGTGAATTCCGACCACAGACCACGTGAAGTAGAAGCTGTTGAGGAAGATAAGGATTGATGAGGGTCCAGGCCCCAGCATATGCAGACATCTGGGTAGAGCGGTGAAGTTCATAACTTGGGCACGAGTCACTCGTAACATTCCTCAGGCAGCCAAGGACAAGTTACTGTCACTACCTACCTCCAAGACTGCGCAGGAGATCCCAGGATTTGGATGGTCTTTTCGGAGTTTTGGAGAAGTTATATTCCAAACCTGGGAATCTTGGTAGTTCATTCTCATCCATATAAATTACTCAGAGAAAGCTCAGGCTACATCTCAGTTACTGGAAGCAATGACACTCTCCTTGCCTGTAGGCCTTTACGATCCACATTCACTCATGATTGCCACACACACTTATGCAGAGTTGATGCTAAAATCCTGAGAACACTGCCTTACTACAACCATAAAGATTCTCCACTAGGAAGTTTTCAGAAGGTGCAACATGATACACATATTTTGAAAGGTAATTACTTGTTTTCTGCTGGGAATTGATTGAGACCGTCTAAATGAGAGTAGAACATAAAATAAACATGAGAAATCCATAATGTCTTGGGTGATGTTAGAGAAACACTTAATTAGGGAAGGTGGTACCCCAAATAGTGCCATAAAATGGTACAGATTCATACAGGAACAAGCTACTGGGGCAATGTAGGATGACACCCACTATATCCATGACCAGATAGCTTCCTTCCCCAGAGGTTCGATCCCAGAACCACCCGAGAAGCTGTTAGAACTTATTGTCGAAGGAACGGTGCCCCATGGACAATTTTCTGCTAATCAACATAAGATTACTTGGTTTAAACGTGGCAGTTCCAGGGAACATGGACAGCATCTGCTGTGAAAAGCTGCTTCAGAAAACCAGTGTTTGAAAAGACTTTAATAAAAATAGGCAAGAACATAGCCGCTCAATGAGCTGAGCCTCATACTGTTTTCCGAGGCATGATGGAAGAATTGGACAACTGTGCAAACCAATACGCTTGGATTTTTTACTAACTCATGGGCCGTGGACAATGGCCTGTCTATATTGTCAGGCAAAGTGGCAATAGAAAACTGGACTATTACAGAAACACCGATGTGGGCCAAGGATCTTTAAAAGCACTAGGGAATTGTAAAGGGTTGGCCGTGGTGATATCCATCAGAAGAACACTTCCTGTGCTTGGAAACAACAAATGGACTTATTGGTATGCTCCCTTGAGATCACCATTTGGGTTATTGTGATGAGTGGACATTGGGGTGCTGCAGCAAGGCAGAGATGAATTGAACTTAGACACATCTCTCTTACACCTTCTGAGGTGTTTGATGCCAGTAAGGACGGCTCTGTCTGCTAGCAAGAAAGACAGACAGGGTAGTTGGCTATGGGACAGAATCCCTCCCTCGGGGGAAGCCCCTGCACATAACTAGATAATTCATTATATAAAGCAAATGATACCACTGGCATCAGGTGGCTACAAAGGAATCTTCACAGGAATAGACAATTACTCTGGATTGGGTATTGCATATCTAGAAAGACATGCCGATGCTAAAAACACGATCAAAGGGTTAGAATAAAAGATACTGTACTCATTTGGTCCAGCAAGATAAATCTCCTCAGACCAAAGGGCACACTCTACAAGCCACAGGGTGCAGCAGTGGTCCAAGAAACATTTGAGAATTCCAGTGTGCTATCCGTGGCACCACATAGCCCAGCTGGGCCAAGAAACATTTTAAATGAACAATCTCAGAATAATAGTTTGATATTGAATTGGAACCGACAGTTGGGACATTGGTCATACAAAATGGGTTGAGATAAAGGCATTAGGGGTTGTCTTCTACACCTTCATGAGGATGTAGCCACTTGTAACAGGAGGATAAAGGGCAGCTCACCACTGGACAGATTCCAAGTTTCTCAGGTGGGTCTGGGGAAGAGGGGATGGGGTAAGATGATGGGCTCACTCACCAGAAATTGCTGCTTTTTTTCTGCAGGATGCTTCAGTTGTAGGATCAGGGGTGTAGCTTCAGGCTCCCAAAGCAGGGGTGATCTCTCAGCATGAGACTGAGCAAGTTTTCAAGAACTCCCAGAGGCCTTATGGGATGCACAGGGTTAGAATCCCTTGCACTTTCTCCTCTTCTGGCAAAACAGGGATTGTCTCTGACTAGGGTCATATCACCTAGTGGTCAGGAGAGTCTGCTCTCTGGTATGTTACTGACATGACTGGGAGTGAGAGAGTAGCACCCTCTGCACTGGTGTTACAACTAGCAATCTGGATTGGCACACAGCTGAACCTGTTGGCCTTTCCCAGGTGGATATGTTTGAATAAAAGAAAAGGACAATCAGAAGGAAGATGAAATAAATAGCCTTAAGTTAATGGAATGAGCAATGAATGTGCACCTGGAAAAACCAGGCTCAGAGCAAAAGAAAAAAAATATTCTTTCAGTTCAAGTATGAATGGGCAAATGTTGAGTCAGGGGATGGTCTCAGTAACAGTCAATATGGCCATTTTAACTACGATTTCTTACATGATATATTATAATTATGGATTCTATATGCCTGAGGATATAGTTCTATTTTGAATGGTGTTCTGTAGAGAAAGAATTTGGGTGAGATTATGACCTGCTCTTAATAGAAGGTGTAAACCAAGACACATTCTTTGTTTCCTTGGGGACATCTTTGAGTCTACCTTAGGAGAGGGTATAACTTAAGATGAAATTCTTTGTTTTCCTTGGATGGGATATTTATATTAGTTTCAGTGTATAATTATCACACACATTACCTTGCTTGGGAATTCATTACTCTTATTTCTTGACAGCGTTTTGCTAGAAGTGAGTAAGTAGGACAAAGGTATGTTGCAGCTTTGGGAAATTGGGGACTTCTAGTTCTGGACCTGTATTTGGCAAGCCTCTACCTGATGTTCAGATTTGAATCTGAGCACAGCGCCCACCGCCACATGAGACATAGCCTCCACGTTCCTGTGGCACGTTGCTGAAAATCATAGAACCGGAGTATGAGGTACTATCCTCAAGGAAGGGGCTGGTGGTGAAATGTGACAGAATAACATCGTGGAAGAGTTGAACTTTTGAGACATCTTTATTCTCTAACTCCTTCATACTATTGTGGCCTTTGAGATGGGTCTAACTCAGTGCTACACTCTGTACAACAGAAAGCAACACTGCATCATCCTCGCAATTGTTCCTGTGCTTGAGGCCAATGTTGCAGCCACCGTGTCACTCCATTTTGTCGAGGGCCTTCCTCTTTTTGAAGCTCATCTACTTAACAAAGCACGCTGTTCTGCTCCATGGATAGGTCTCTCCTGAAAACAAGACAAAATCTTGCCATCCTTGCCTCTAAAGAGCAGTCTGGTTGTACTTCGTCCAAGACAGATTTATTGGTTCTTTTGGCAATCCATGGCTCTTTCGATGATCTTTGCCAGCAACATATTTCAAATGCATGGATTCTTCTTTGGTCTTCCTTATTCAAGGTGCAACTTATACATGAATATGAGGTGATTAGAAAGAAATCTCAAAATAACATCATTACTTCTTAACACTGTGTGTGTGTGTGTGTGTGTGTGAGTGTGTGTGAGTGTGTGTGGGGTAGGGGGCATATGCCTCTTCGGTTTTTTGTGTAGTTTATTTGAAATTTTCCGTTCGGTTCTTTGACTTTGTCATTTCTTCCATTTGCCATAGCTGCTTGACAATGAATAGCAAGCTACAGCGTGTCTTCTGACATCTACTTTGATCTCTCCTTTCTTTCATGTCTTTTTAATGACCTTTTGCTTTCTTCATTAATGATGTTCTTGATGTCATACCACAGTTAATCAAGTCTTCTGTCATTTGTATTCCTTGGGACTAGTCTAATATTAATTAATTACACTCAAAGAAACTGTTATCACAGTACTAATAACTTATTCCTCAGCAGGTTGCCACCAACCTTCAATTTACAGGAAATGCATATCTGCAAAGCGCAGTGAAAAAAGCATGCCTGTTTGTAAATCTATAAAACTTTTAAAATAATGTTTTCCTTCTCAGGAGATAATTTCTTAGTCACACTCTTTCTAACATAAAACCAATCGCTCTGCCTTTCCGTTGTGTCCACGCATAGCAACCCTATGTGACAGTCTGGAACTGCCCCTGTCAATGTCAGACTGCAGCTCATATGGGCTTAGAATCCTGGCCTTTCTCTTATATAGTCTTTCCAATTATGTGCTTTCTGTAGGCATTCAGTTTCTTTACTCTGCTTCATTTTCTTCATCATTATCCCCCGTATATAAATATCTTTATTTTCCATTGGTTTTCAAGTTTTCCCGTAAAACCAGTGTGACTTCCTTTCAATTCATTAAACTTCCTTCTCCTAGAATATACATCCATAATGAGACACACTTCTGTCCTAAATTCAAATAATCATTGACATCCCTTCCTGAGCAATAATTTCATTTTTCCTCTGTTCCATTTTTATTATTTATTCATTTCATTTTAGGTACATGGCTCCATTGACAATCTCAAATTCTTTTGTTGAAATCAGAAAATCTGATTTTCCTCAATGACCTTTTTAAGACCTGTAAAAGATCAAATGAGATGAATTAGCCCTCTGGCATAATCAAGCTATTCTAAAGGTCAATGGGAACCTTCCCTGTCAGCAGCTTTCTAATGTGGATCCCTTTGGTCTTCCCTTGGATGAGCTCTAGCCTTGCTTTTAAAACAAACCAGACTCATTTTGAATGAAGAGGCACTTTGGAATTGGCAGCCATTTTAACTCACTGATCACATTGTGCCATGGATTGTTTCCAGGGGTGGCATCTGCATCCAAATGCCATTTCCTGCAGCAGCAGTCAATGGACTGTGACATTAGCCACAGGCCAACCACCCCCAGCTTTGCTCCTGTAATGGCTTTTAGCAAAAGTCTCGGAATAGTTTCTGCTGTGCTTTTGGCTTCTGTCAGGACACAATGTAAAGGAAGGCAGGAAGGTCATCTTTTACAAACAGTTAAATCATTTTAAATCTATCAGTTAATAATTTCCCACACCAAGCAACGCGGAGGTGTCCATATTTTGCATAACATAGTTTCCAAAGGTTGAATAGGGGTGCATGGAAAATATATATTTTCAAAAAATGAACAAAAATGTTTATATTTTTTATTTATTCTAACACACATCTAAAGAATCACCTAGCTCTCAGTTGTCCTTCTGCTAACATTTTATTCCCCTATGTATTGGCTTATTATTTTCTTGAATTGACTACTGTCCACGCAAACAGTTGCTAATATCCATATTAGCATTAAACAAATTTTCAAAACATAGCAATTGGATTTTAGAGGAAAAAAATAGTGAAGACCATATATCAAAATTTCACACAAGAGGATTTTCTTACTGCCTAAAATGAAAAAGTGAACAATCTGAATAAATTAAGCACCCACTACTATGGAAGTTATTAAAAACATATTTCACATGTATTTTGATGTGTGTATATATAAAAACAAATGCCCATTGTCGTGTTAGTACTCTATCAGTCTGTAAATCATGTGTAGAATACATGCATTATTCTGTTTTAAAGGAAGACTTATATGATTTAAATGCAGATAAAAATATTTTAAGATGAATGCACTTTAAAGCACCCTGGTGGTGCTGATGGGTAAAGATGCAATGGCTGACTGCAAAGTCTAGTCCCCAGTCCCCAGTGCCTCGTTCAGAGAAAGACAAGGCTGTATGCTCCTGTAAAGTTCTACAATCTTCGAAAGCCTGCATTGGGTTTGTTTAATACTAAGCTAGACACCGGAGAGTCGTCCTCATTTTAAAAATGTTAATACTTTGTTCTAATTGTGTTGTTGAGAATGAAGACAAGTAAGCACACAGCAATGCAACAATTAAGTGATATTGATTATATTATTTGCATTGTACAACCATTCTCTCTTATTTTTTGAATTGTTCCTCCCCATTGACATAAACTCACTGCCCTTTATGTTTTCTATTTAATCATTTGAGTTGCTTTTTTCAGTCTGATCCCATATAGACAGTTCTTTAAAAAAGTAAAATGCTCAAGGCAGACATTAATTAAGCTAAACCAGTGGGAGGGTTTTGGCAGTAAAAGGGAGACAATGTCAAAGAGTTCAGGAAAAAAAGGAATGTTTGGAAACTATTGTAGCAATTGTACAATACTGCTTGACGTGATTGAACTATGGAATGACATGATGCATGTATTAAATATCAATTAATAATAAATTTAAAAAGAAGACCAGGAAATATTTTAAATTTAAGGTTTAAAGAATATCATGCAAATTTTTAAAGGAGTCACGCAATTTAATGGAATTATTTTGAGAAAAATTCAACAGAAAAATGTAGTTTTAGTGAATAATGCAACTTTTGCATTTAAATAATCTCCAACTTTCATTCTGTGACAAAATTAAACATTGTTTCAAAAGCTGTATCAAAAGTTATATGATTTACCAGAAGGAGAATAAGGAAATAGAATAAAAAGCTATACCTTTCATTGTGGAAACAGCAAGGAGAAAGAAGCAAAGCAGAATAGTTTTTGCACTTTGCTGATACCAAAGAGTTTCTATTTATTTTTCTCCACACACTTCAGTATCCATTGTTATTTTTGTAAAAATAGACTCGGCAAATTCTAAGAAAAGCCACTAATACAATGTTGTTATCCCATGGAAAACACTTTGTGGAGCTTGGTATGGTGAAATTATAAATATGAGTATTGAATCTTTTTAAGAAGTAATGCAAGAAATTGATATTAATTGCCATGTTTCATTCATAGTGCAAGGTACTTTAATACGTGCTATTTAATCTTTAATGCTTTAAAAAGATATATCCTTTCAAAGGGTGCTCTGGTTTTTGCATTGGGCTTCTAGCCACAAGTTCGTGGTACAAGCACATCAGCATCTCTGAGGGCCAGGGACTAGGTGTTCTGCTTGCATTACAGATTTACAACCTGGAAACACACATAGGGCTTTCATGAGTTGGAATTGACTCAATGGCAGTGTTTTATTTTGCTTTGTTTTGGCTTTTCTTTCAGGGGTGAGCAAATTAAGACTTAGAGAGGTAGAGTAATTTCTGAAACCGTGGAACTTGAAATAAAATTTATATTATTCAAAGCTTTGGTTTGGTTTTGTTCCTTACTTTTCCCCCTTTCTTTCATTTTTTAAACCAAGCCACATTTCCTTTCATACCATGATGACTATTTTTAGGCCTCAGTTCACCATGTAATTGAGGATATTGCAGGGCGTAATGTTTTCATTGATATTGATATTGGTTCTAGATTTATGCTACTTTGAGATATCCCTTAGCAAGTAGCAATGCATTGCTTCTCATTGCTCATGAATTCGCACTGGTTGAGGTCGTTAGAAGTAGCATTCAGGGCAGTTGTTATAGCACAATGCTGCTTTGCCGGTTCGAGACTCAGTGGTAGCTATTTCCTATAACAGGTAGAGGCATCTTCACATTGGTTCTGACTCATAGCAGCCCCTATGGCAATTTTGTTTAGGCTCTTCCTCTTTTTCACTGAACCTCTGTGATAATGACCCCGAGGGTTACCGTTACCAAGCTTGCGCCCTTCTCCAGGGACTAGTCTTTGCTCACAAATGTGTAGCCAGCATTGATTATAAGGAGCATCCTTGCAATATACTTTCTATAAAATGGCATCGTTCATCTAAGCTATGCAATATACTTTGCTAACATCATAATGCATGTGCATAGTTGTTGTCCAGCTTTTTAATATATGGAGATTATTAAAAGTACAATGATTGGGGTCAGACACACCTTAGTCCTCAAAGTGACACTTTTGTTTTAACACTTTAAAATACCCTTTTGCAGCAAATTTGGTCAATGCAATATGTAATGTAATTAGATTGTTTTTACTACTTCTTCTATGGGCCTTGATGTTGAGCCAAAGTAACATGAGATCCTTGACCAGTTCAGCCTTTCCTCTGTTTATTATCATGTTTTCTCTTGTTCCTGTTGTAAGGATTTTTATTTTCTTTTTGTTGAAGTAAAATATATACTTATATTTAAGTAATAATTTAAGCCTCTGATATCACATTTCTGAAAAAAAAGCATGCAATAATAGTACATACTTCATAGAATTGCATGGAGGTTTGGGCGAGGCAATATATCTAAAATATTTATGAGACTCCCATCTGGTACATAGTGAACACTACATAAAGGCTAGTAATTTTCAGTGTTATAGCTAATGTAAAAGGAATTTCTTGAACAGTAGATACATGTTAAAAAAATTAAGTGACTGTGTTTTGATCTGAGATTCTCAGAACAGTTGGGGAAGCGTTGTCTTACTAAGACCAAAATTACACACTGAGCTCATTATTATTATTTAAGTTAATTCATGAAATAATAAAAAAGCCTTTAATTGTATTCACTGTTTTATTACAGTTTATCAAGCAGTGGCTGGCACATATGTAGATTTAGAAGAACTTTGTGAAAAGTTTTGTTTTTAAATGCAAATTTATGATTTAGTTCCGTGTGTGCCTGGCTATCAAAGAGGAGGTAACTTTAAAGATTATTTGAACAACTTTCAAAAGACTTGTATTCTAAAATTTTCTTTACTATGCTTTTTATGTGCTTTATGTACTTTAAAGCTTAACTGTTAAAAATTTCATCAGTCCCTTGCTGTAACACAGAGATCTAAATCTAAAACTCATTGAACATTTAAATTGCTTAATAAAAACCAAAACGCAAAAATCCAAGCTCACTGGCAACAAGTCAATTCTGACTCATAGTGCCCCTATAAGACATGATAGTATTGTTCCGGTGGGTCTCTGAAACTGTAACTTTTTTTAAATCATTTTTTGGGGGCCTCATACAACTCTTATCACAATCCATACATCCATCCATTGTGTCAAGCACATTTGTACATTTGTTGCCATCATCATTCTCAAAACATTTGCTTTCCACTTGAACCTTGGTATCAGATCCCTATTTTTTCCCCTCCCTCCCCACATTCCCCTCCCTCGTGAACCCTTGATAATTTATAAATTATTATTATTTTGTCATATCTTACACTCCCTGGCATCTCCCTTCCCCCACTTTTCTGTTGTCTGTCCCCCAGGGAGGAGGTTGTGCGTAGATCCTTGGAATCAGTTCCCCCCTTAAAGTCCCACCTTTTTCCCTCTTTTCCCTCCAGGTCCCTGGTAATTTCAAACTGCTGACCTTGCATTCATCAGCCAACATTTTACCACTACACCACCAGGGCAGCTAAGTATAAATTGCATTATAAGTACCTGTTGCCTTCCCAGAACCAAATAAAAATATGTATTCCTAAGTATGCACATTCTGTTAGGTCATCTTTCTTTGGAAAGGGCACAAATATGGGTCTCTTCCAGTCAGTTGGCTAGATAGCTGTCTTCCAAATTTCCTGCCATAGATGAGTGATTGCTTCCAGTGCTTATTTAGCTTTCTGAAACATTTCAATTGATATTCTGTCAATTCCGAAAGCTTAGTTTTTGGCTAATGCCTTCGATAAAGTTTGAACTTCTTCTTTCAGCATCATTGCTTTTTGCTCATATGCTACCGCCTGAAATGGTGGACTCTTGACTGTTTCTTTCTGGTACAGAGGTTGTGTATTCTTTGGACCTTCTCTTGAAGCTTCCTCAATCATTTAGTATTTTATCTATAGAATCTTCCAATAAGTATGCTGGTGACCCAACAGAATGCTCAAAGAATAGCATTGATATTGCACTCGAGTAAAATATTGCTTAAATCTACAAATGTTCTTGACACAATGGATGTATGTATGGATTGTGATAAGAGTTGTATGAGCCCCCAATGAAATGATTTAAAAAATATTATCCAACAACAATTGCAGCAGCATATTAGCAGGGAACTGTCAGAAATTCAGGCTGGATTCAGAAGAGGATTTGGAACAAAGAATCGCATTAATCAAGTCAGATGAACCTTGGCTAAAAGCAGAGTGTGTCAGAAAGATGTTTTCTTGTGTTTTTTATTTTTCAAAGGCATTAGACGTTGTGGACCATAATAAACTGTAGATAACCTTAATAATTATAAAAATTTCAGAACACTTCCTCATGCTTACTGAGAACTTGTACATGGATCAGGATGCAGTTATGCAAACAGGACAAGGGAATATTGCCTGGCTTAAAATGAGGAAAGATGTGCTTCAGGGTTGTTCGCTCTCACCGTATTTATACAATCTGTATGCCGAAAAAATCATCAGAGAAGCTGGATTATATAAATAAAAGTACAGTATCAGGTTTGAAGAAAGTCTTATTGACACCCTCAGGCATGCAGATGACACAATCTTACTTAAATGAGGAGGTCTTAAGCACTTGCTGATGACGATCAAGGGCTGTAGCCTTCAGTATGGATTACAGCTCAATGTGAGGTCTACCAAATTCCTTAGAACTGGACCAATAAGTAAGATCATGATAAATGGAGAAATTATTGAAGTTATGAAGTATTTTGTCTTACTTGGATCCTTAATTAATGCTCATGGAAGCAGCAGCCAAGAGATCAAAAGATGTACTGCATTAGGTAAATCTCCTGCACAAGACTTTTTTAGAATATTTAAGAACAAGGATGTTACTTTAAGGAGCACGGCGTGCCTGAGCCAACCATGGCATTCTCCGTTGCCTCACAAGCACGTGAAAGCTGGGCAGTGAAGAAAGAAGACCACAGAGCATAGGTGCATTTGAATTGGGGTGTTGTAGAAGAATATTGAAAGTACCATGGACTGCCAAAACAGACGATCCACTCTGTACTAAAAGAAGTAAGGGCGGAGTGCTCCTGAGAGGCAAAGATGAAAGATTTGGTCTTACATTCTTCGACATGCTGTTAGGAGAGACCAGTGCCTGGAGAAGGGTATCATATTTCGTAAAGTGGGGGGGGAGGCAAAAAAAGAGGAAAACACTGGAGTGACTGTGACAATGGTATCAGGCATAAAAGAAGATAGATCTGGAGGAAGACAAGGGAATATTTTTTGGTGGAAAGGGGGGGAAAACCAACTGCCTAGTGTGGAGGGGGGATGACAAACATTACTTTAAGGACTAATATGCAACTAATGAGACACATTGCCATGAGTTTCCATACACACCCTGGACACCCAGGCCAATTGTTATAGAAAAATGGAACACTGAATCCCAGACCTCGCAGATGAACAACACACTCCAAAGGCCACAGCAGAGGGATCCAATGTGGAAACTCCACTCGGTGAACTGGACTCTACATCAGGCACACATGTAACCTGAGAACTTAACATTGAAAATGCATGGTGTTTGAAGAAGCGGAAGACAGCAATAAAAAGAGAATTGAATTGTCTTTAGGAAGACAAACATTAACTTAGTACAACAATGATCTAATTGCTGTATTAAGATATATATTATTCCAGCAGACCTGTGATTGACATTGTCAGTGAATATTATTGTAAACTTTGCCTTACAACCAACTCCCATTGTTTGTGTAAATAGCATCCAGTCACATAAGGATTTATTCTGTCCAAGTGACTAATTCAGGTATTGTGATGATTAGTTAGCCTACACTGTTAAATATCCCTTTCTCAACAGTATTTTAAAAATTAGTACCAGGAGCAAATCAACAAGAAATCTTTATGCTCTAGGGACATGATCCACAAGTCTCTCTACCATAAATTAATAAGGAAGTCCCTAAGGCAGTGGTTCTCAACCTTCCAAATGCTGCGGCACTATCATACAGTTCCTCATGTTGTGGTGACCCCCCAAACCATAAAATTAGTTTCATTGTTATTTCATAACTGTACTTTTGCTACTGTTATGAATCGGGTGACCTCTGTGAAAGGGTTATTCGACCTGCAAAGGGGTCACGACGCACAGGTTGAGAACCACTGCCCTAAGTGGTGTCAACAAACATTATATATATTTTTTCCAGGGATGGATATTGGGATCTCACTAAATCTTAGCTCCAATTTAAAAAAACTCATTCTTACATCATGGCCCTGCTCAATATGCACCTACTTGAAGGAAACACAGAAGACATTGAGGGTCACAGCAAAGTGTGGTTAAGAAATTAGTTGGTGCCCAGATGTCACACAGAATAGTCTTGAAGACTTGTTTCTAAACAAGGTTCCATCTAAGTGAGATGTTTGCTCGATGCTTCTTTAAGTTTCCATTAAATTTTCAATGGGTGTTTGTTTTACTTCTTAGAAAAATATTCTACTTTCTATTTTTATAGTCAATTGGGTCTAGTTATAATTTAGAACAACATTTCACCATAGCAAAAGTCCTAAGAAAATTACCATATTAAATTACATTTTCTCCACAATTAAATTTTTTCAAATCATTTTATTAGGACCTCATACAATTATTATCACAATCCATCCATCCATCCATTCTGTTAAGCTCATTTGTACATTTGTTGCCATCACCACTCTCAAAATATTTGCTTTCTACTTGAGCCCTTAAGATCAGGTCCTCATTTCCCCCCTTCCCTCCCTGCTCTCCTCTCCCTCATGAACCCTTGATAGTTTATAAATTATTATTATTTTGCCATGTCTTGCACTGTCCGACGTCTCCCTTCACCCACTTTTCTGTTGTTCATCCCACAGGAAGGAGGTTATATGTAGAACTTTATAATTGGTTCCCCCTTTCTACCCCACATTCCCTCCACCCTCCAGGTATCCCCACTCTCACCACAGGTCCCGAAAGAGTCATCTGTCCTGTATTGCCTGTGTTTCTATTTGCTATTTGTACCAATGTACATCCTCTGGTCTAACCACATTTGTAAGGCAGAATTGGGATCATGATAGTGGGGGAAGCACTTAAGAAATAGAGGAAAGTTGTATGTTTCATCACTGATATCCTGCACCCTGACTGGTTCATCTGCTCCCAACAACCCTTCAGTAAGGGGTGTCCAGTTGGCTACCAATGGACTTTGAGTCTCCACTCTTCACTCACCCACATTTTCAATGATATGTTTTTTTTTTGATTCTTGATATCTGATCCATTCGACAGCTTGTGGTCACACAGGCTGGTGTGTTTCTTCCATGTGGGCTTTGTTGCTTCTGAGCTAGA
Organism: Tenrec ecaudatus; assembly: GCF_050624435.1. Lineage (NCBI taxonomy): Eukaryota > Metazoa > Chordata > Mammalia > Afrosoricida > Tenrecidae > Tenrec > Tenrec ecaudatus. Next base: position 140,489,840 of record NC_134548.1, read on the forward strand.
TGGCCACTTGTTTATCTTCGAGCCTTTAAGATCCCAGATGCTATATCTTTTAATAGCTGGGCACCATCAGCTTTCTTCACCACATTTGCTTATGCACACGTTTGTCTTCAGTGATCCTATCAGGGAGGTGGCCACCCATTGATATTATTTTTATTTCTTTGATGTCTAATAACTCGTCCCTTCTACACCTCGTGGTCAGTCAAGCTGGTGTACTTCTTCCATGTGGGCTTTGATGTTTCTCAGCTAGATTGCTACTTGTTTATCTTCAAGCCTTTAAGACCCCAGACACTATATCTTTTGATAGCTGGGCACCATCAGCTTCCTTCACCACATTTCCTTACGAACACATTTTGCTTCAGCAATCATGATGGGAAGGTGTGCATCCTGGAATGCCAATTTAATAGAACAAAGTGTTCTTGCATTTGAGAAAGTGTTTGACTGGAGGCCCAATGTCCACCTGCTGCCTTAGTACTAAACCTATAAGTATATTCACATAGATTTGTTTCTCTACACTCATATAAATATATTTACATATGTACATTCCCATCTTTGGATCTATATACATGCCCTTTGCCACCTAGTTCTATCCTCTATTATTTTCAAAGCATTCTCTTCCCACTTGAGCACCTGATATCAGCTCCCCTTTTCTTTCTTCTCCCTCCCCAACTCTCCTTCCCACATGAACCCTTGATAAGTAATAGGTTATTATTTCCACATCTTACAACGACCTGCGTCACCCTTCACCCACTTTTCCATTATTCATCCCCATGGTAGGGGGTTATAGGTTGATCCTTCTGATAGATTACCCCTTATTCCCACCCTCCCCTAATCCTCCTGGTATCTCTACTCTCATTGTTGGCCCTGAAGGGTTTGTCTGTCCTGGATTCCCTGTGTTTCCGGTTCTTATCTGTAGCAGTGTGCATGCTCTGTTCTAATCTGATATGTAAGGTAGAATTGAGGTCATGATAATGGGGTGAAGGAAGTACCAATGAACTAGAAGAAAGTTATATGTTTCATCAGTGTTATATTGCACCCTGACTGGCTCATCTCTTTCCTGTGACCCCTCTGTGAGGGGATGTCCAATTGTCTACAGACGGGCATTGGGTCTCCACTCCACACACACACACCATTAACATTGGTTATGATTTTGTTCTGAGTCTTACGTGCCTGATACTTTGATCCCATTCACAACTCATGATCACACAAGTGTGCCTTTTCCATGTGGGCTGTTTTGCTTCTCATCTAGGTGGCTGTTTGTTTATTTTCAAGCCTTTAAGACCCAAGTATCTTTGCATAGCCTGGCACCACCAGCTTTCTTCCCACATTTCCTTATGCACTCATTTTGTCTTCCGTGATCGTGTCGGGAAGGTGAGCATCACAAAATGCCAGATTGTTAGAACAAATTTTTCTCGTATTAAGGGAGTATGTGAGTCGAGGTCCAATGTCCATCTGCAACCTTAATTCTTAACATATAGATATGAGTACATACTTCTAGTCCTCTATCATTACATGTGTATTTATATATGTGCATGCCTGTATTTAGGCCTCTGTAAATGTCCTTTGCCTCCTGGTTCTTTTCTCTATTTCGTTTTACTTCCCTCTTGTCCCACCATCACGTTCGACCTTCATTCGGGTTTAGTAATTCCTCTCTACTACATTGATTAAGCCCCACTAGGCATCCTACAACCTTCCTTCCATTGACTATAGTTCACTTTTTGTTCCCTTGTCCCTGGGTTGGTTACTGCCCTTCTTCCTTTCTCTTACTCCCCATTCTCTGGTATCCCTCAGGAAACATAGGTCCCGTTCTTTTTGTCTCTGAATTATTTATCCCGCCTATCTTATCTAGATAGACATGAATAAACATTCATAAGTGCAAAAACCTGGCAAAGCCAAATTAAAAAAAAACAAAGAAAGTCAAAGCCAACAAAACAATAACAACCACCCCCCACATCAAAATAACAATAACAAAAAGAAAGCCACTGATAAAAATGGAAAAGCCTATAAATAGTTCAAGGTGTTGGCCTTTACGAGTTTTTCCAGTCCAGTCTGATGGGGTACCACAGTCTCCCAAGTCTATTTTTGGTATTCCCTGGAGGCTTCCCCTGCTGCTATGCTGCATGCCTTCAGTGCCCTGCACCAGTGTTATGGGGCCAGACTGTGCACTACTCTCGTACTGTGTCTCCAGTGCTGTCCCCACAGTGCCAAGGTTCAGTGAGGGATGTCATGTCTCGTGGTGGGGCTGGCACTAAGGACCTCCCATGCATTGTCTTCTCTGAGAAGGAACATCATCTTTGGGGCCTGATGGGCCAGGATATCCTCTCCTCCGTCTCCATTCCTTATTGTTTCTCCCATGTGCTCTAATCTGAGGTACCCCTCTCCCCAACTATAGCCACATTGTTGTCCTCTGAAGTGCATTCTTTGGAGCAGGGGGCAGGGGGAGGGGGAGGAGGTTTTCAGATAGTTGGGGTTGGGACTGACCCCACCGACCTCTTCTTTGGTTTTCTGGTACATGAAAGTATATTGTATTCACGTCTCGGTACATCAGATTGAAGCCTGGACTCTTTCTCTCTCTCCTGTGGAGATATAAACAACACCCTCTCCTTGGGTTGGTTAGTGTCCTGCACCCCCGTCCACTCATGTCTTTCTTTTCCCCCACTTTATTTGCTCATCTCATTTACTTGGCTGCTGTATGTATTCCTGGATTGGGTTTGGTCTCTCCCACAGTTGCTGGACCTCACCACAGGGTTGTATGTATATATATAAGCTTTTCCCTTATGCCCAGTTTTTTTTAATTTGGGGAGTGGGGGGCTTACCTCTGTGGAATCACGTTGTACTTGTCTTTTTGTGCTTGACTTACTTCACTTAGCATGATTTCCTTAAGTACTTCCCATGTGGCAATGTGCTTCATGCGTTCATTGCTGTATTTTAGGGACACATAGTACTCCATTGTATGTATGTATCAAAGCTTTTTAAAAATCATTTTATTGGGTGCTCATACAACTCTTTTCACAATCCATACATACATCCATTGTGTCAAGAACATTTGTATATTTGTTGTCATGATCATTCTCAAAATATTTGCTTTCTCCTTGAACCCTTGGTATCAGCTCCTCATATTTTGTCCTCCCTCATGAACTCTTGATAATTTATAAATAATTATTATTTTGTCATGTCTTACACTGTCTGTGGTCTCCCTTCACCCATTTTTCTGTTGTCAATCCCCCAGGGAGGAACTTATATTTAGATCCTTGCAATCAGTTCCCCCTTTCCACTCCACCCTCCCTCCACCATCCCGATATGGCCACTCTCACCACTGGTCCCGAAGGGATCATCCACCCTGGATTCCCTGTGTTTCCAGTTCCTATCTGTACCAGTGTACATCCGCTGGTCTAGGCAGATTTGTAAGGTAGAATTGAGATCATGATAGTGGGGAGGAGGGAGTCGAGGAAGCATTTAGGAGCTAGAGGAAGATTGTATGTTTCATCATTGCTACACTGAAACCTGACTGGCTGGTCCCTTCCCACCGACCCTTCTGTAAGGGGATGTCCAGTTGCCTACAGATGGGTCTTGGGTCCCCAATTGGTACTACCCCTCATTCACAATGATTTGGGGTTTTTTTGTTCTTTAATGCCTGATATGTGATCCCCTTGACACCCCATGATCACACAGGCTGTTGTGCTTTTCCATGTGGGCTTTGTTGCTTCTGAGCTAGATGGATTCTTGCTTACTATCAAGCTTTTAAGACCCCAGACACTATAGCTTTTGATAGCCAGACACTATCAGCTCTCTTCACCACATTTCCTTATGCACCCATTTATCTTTGGCAATTGTATTGGGAAGGTGCACACACCAGGATATGATTTTTTGTTCTTTGATGCTTGCTAACTGATCACGTTGACAACTCCTGATAATACAGACTGGTGTGCTTCTTCCATGTGGACTTTGTTTCTTCTGAGTCAGATGGACACTTGTTTGCTTTCAAGTATTTAAGACCCTAGACATTATATCTTTTGATAGATGGGCACGATTAGCTTTCTTCACTACATTTGCTTAGATACCCGCATTGTCTTCAGTGATCATGTAGGGAAAGTGAGCATCATAAAATGCCAGTTTAATAGAACAAAGTGTTCTTGCATTGAGGGAGTACTCGAGAGGAGGCCCAATGTCCATTTGCTATCTTAATACAAAACCTATAAACATATGCACATATATCTATTTCCAAATTCTCATATATAAATATTTTTACATATGCGCGTACCTTTATTTTGACCTCTATAAATGCCCTTTGCCTCCTAGTTCTTTCTTCTATTTCTTTTACTTTCTTCTTGTCTCACTATCATGCTCAGCCTTCATTTGAGTTTCAGTAATTCCTTTGGTTACATTACCCTTTATCATGCCCTACCAGGTCTCCTACACCTTCCTCACCACGGATTTGGGTCACTCGTTCCCTTGTTCCTGGGTTTATTAACATCATTTCATTTCCCCCCACCTCCCTCTCTCCCATGTCACCCAGAACCGTCAGTCCCATTGTTTTCTACTGCAGATTGTTCATCCAGGCTATCTTATTTAGACAGACCTGCGGAGATAATAACATGCACAAAAACAAGGCAGAGCAAAAGAAAGCAACAAAAGAAAACAAAACAACAGCAAAAAGCCAATGACAGAAAAAGAAAAACAACAACAATAAAAAAGAAAAGCTTGTGGTAAGTTCAAGGACTGTTTGTTGGCCTTTAGGAATGTTTTCTGGTCGAGTCTGATGGGGTGCCATGCCCTGGCCCTAAAGTCTAATTTTGGTATTCCCGAGACTTCGTTACTCTGTCCCCCTTGCTGTTCTGTTGCACGCCCTTAGTGTTTTGCGTCAGTGTGGTAAGCTCTGATCGGGCACAATCCTCACACTGTGTCTCCAGTGTTGTCCTCTGTAGTGCTATGGGTCAGTGAGGGATGTTTTGTCTCATAGTGGGGCCAGTCTGTGGATTGCCTGCTTTGAGTGGATATATCATCCTTAAGGCTTGATGGGCCAGGATCTGCTCCACTCTCTGTTCCTCCCCCTTCATTTGCCCCGGTAAGCTCTGATCAGGCATGTCCATCTCTCTGAGTTTCAGTTTCAGTCCTGTCTTCTGAAATAAATTCTTCTGGGGGAAAGGGCAGGAGTCCACATAGTTGGGATTGGGGCCAGCCCCTTAGAACTCTCCACCTGGTTCCCTACTCATGCTGGTATGTTACATTCACATCTTGGAGCACCGGGTTAAAATCTGATCCCTCTTTCCCTGTGGAGATATAAACAATACTCTCCCCTTAGGTGGGTTAGCGCCCTGTGCCCTCACTACCCCTTTTTTCCTTTTCCCCCTCCTTTTTACTTCGCTAACATGTGTATCCCTTGATTAAGTGTGACCCCTGCCATACTTCCTGGTCCTCACCCCAGGAATGTTTGTATACAGTAGTTTTTTTTTTCCGTATTCCCCTTTTGCATTTAAAAAAAAAAAAAAACTAACCTCAGTGGACTCACGCTGTACTTGTCCTTAAGGGTTTGGCTTACTCCGCTAAGCATAGTTTCCTCCAGTACTTCCCATGCAGTGATATGCTTCATCCGTTCATTATTGCTTTTCAGCTATGTGTAGCACTTCATTGTATGTATGTACTACAGTTTTTTAATCCACTCCCCAGTTGAACGAAATTTGGGTTGTTTCCAACTCCTTGCAATTGTGAACTGTGCCGCAATGAACATTGGATAACAGATGTCTGGCTGTGGTTTGTTTCTTGCCTCTTCTGGGTATATGCCCAGGAGGGGGATTGCTGGGTTGTATGGTAGCTCGATTTCCATCTGTTTTAGATATCACCAGACCGATTTCCATAGTGGCTGTACATACCTACAGGTCCACTAGCAGTGGATGAGAGTTCCTATCTCACCACAATCCCTCCAACACTTGCTTTCTGATTTTTTGTGTTGGGCTATTTTTGAGGGTTAGATGGCATCTAATTGTTTTAATTTTCATTTCTCTTCTGGCTAAAGATTGCGAACACTTTCTCATATGTTTATTGGCCATTCAGTTTGCCCACCTCCTTAGTGGGCAACTAGCTTTTTTCTTATTGTAAGCTTGTAAAGAATTGTAGAGTTTAGTAATAAGGCCTTTGTCTGATGTGTCATTGCTAAAAATGTTTTCCCAGTCTGTGGGCTCCCTATTACTCTCGGAATTCTTTCGATGTATACAGTTGATTTATCTTCAGTATGTCCCACTTCTCAATCCGTTACTCCTCTGTATTTGTACTCTTCCCTCTTTCTGCTAGCCCGTGTATTCCCTGTGAAAAATGTTCTCAGGTTTGTCCCAATTCCCTCATAAATGGCCCTAATAATTTGGGGTTTTACCCTAAGGTCTGTGATCCACCTTAATTTTATTCTTGTGCATGAGATAAGGGTCTTGCCTCATTTTTCTGCAAGTAGATATCATTTTTTTCTAGCACCATTTATTAAACAGGGTACCTGCTTACCATGTGATATATTTTGGACCTTTATCAAAGATCTGTTGCCTGTATGCTAATGGTTTTTTTTTTAATTTCTGGGTCCTCAGCTCTTTTCCATTGGTCTGAATATCTGTCATTATACTTTTACCATACTTTTGACTACTGTGGCCGCATAATACATGCTAACGCCAGGTAGAGCAAGTCTTCCCACCTTGTCCTTCTTATTGAAGAGTTCTCTGCTAATTCTAGGCTTCTTCCCCATCCATATGAAGTTGGCAATCAGATTTTGCAATTCTTTGAAGAAGGAGGGTGGTATTCATATCCGGAGAGCATTGAACTTATATTGTACCTAGGGCAGAACTGACATCTTTACGATATTGAGTCTGCCAATCCATGAACATGGGATGTTATTCCATTTGTTGAGGTCACTCTTAGTTTCTTGTAGTAGTGTTTTATAATTTTCCTCATAAAATCATTTGTTTTTTTAGTCAGATATATCCCTGGATATTCCAATTTGTGTCTGGCAATTGTAAAGGGCTTTTTAATCGTCTCTTCTGTGATCTTGTCTGATGTATATAGCAGACCGTTAGATTTCTGTTTGTTGATCTTGTATCCTGCCGCTCTGTCATATTACTCTATTGCTTCCAATACTCCACTTTTGGAGTTTAGGGGATTTTTGATGTATAGAATAATATCATCTGCGAATAAAAATTATTTCACCTCTTCCTTCCCCATATGAATGCCTTTGATGTCGTTTCTTTGTCTTATATTGTTAGGTAGGACCTCCAGTAGAGTGTTAAATAAGAGTAGGAACCAGGAGCATCCTTGTCTGGTCCCCTTTTTCAGTGGAATTGTTTTCTTCTTTGCTCCATTGATTACCACATTGGCTGTTGGTGTTTCAAATATTGCTTGTATAATATTGAGGAACTTTCCTTCCATTTCTATCTTCTCGGGTGTCTTAAACAGGAGTGGGTGTTGGATGTTGTCACAATGCTTTTTATGCATCTATTAATATTATCATGTGGTTCTTATTATTTTTCATGTCAATGTGATGATTAATGCTAATGTTGTTTTGTATGGTGAATCATTCCTGCATCCCTGGTATGAATCCCACTTGGTCATCATGAATTATTTGTTTTATATACTTTTGTATTCTATTGTCCAGTATTTTTAAGGATTTTTGCATTGATGTTCATTAAGGATATTTGTCTGCAGTTCTCAATTCTTATGGGATCCTTGCTCGCTTTTGCTTCATCGAAAGAGTCCAGGAGTTTTCCGTCTTTTTCTATGTTCTGGACGAGTTTGTATAGGATTGGTGTCAGTTCTTCCCTGAATGCTTGGTAATATTCTCCTGTGAAGCCATCTGGTCCGGGAAAGTTTTTTTGTGGTAATCCATTGATAAGCTTGTCTATTTCTTCTATTGCTATGGGTCTGTTGAGGTTCTTGACTGTCCATCTGGGGTATTTTTGGAAGGGATTATTTTTCCAAGTATTTGTCCACGTCTTCCAAGTTGTTGAATTCAATGGAGTACAATCCTTCATAGTACTAATACTGTGTAATTACCCTTTTGATTTCATTAGGGTCCCTTGTAATGTCCCCTGTTTCATCCCTCATCCTAGCTATTGAAATTTATCCCTTCCTTTCTTTGGTTAGGTTTGTCAACAGTCTCTCAATTCTGTTCATCCTTTGAAAGAACCAACTTTTAGCTACATTAATTTTTTCCATAATTTTCTTGTTTTCACTCTCCTGTATCTCAGCTCTTATTTTTATTATTTCTTTCCTTTTGCTATTAGTAGGATTGAAAACACATTTTTTTAAACTGAAACAATGAGGCAACTCATTGTGCAATTTTTCATTTCTTAAATAAGCATTAGGACTTGATTATTACTCTTTTTAAATCATTTTCTTGGGGGATTGCACAACTCTTATCACAATGCATCCATCCATCCATTGTGTCAGGCACATTTGTCCATTTGATGCCAACATCATTCTCAAAACATTTTCTTTTTACTTGAGCCTTTGGTATCCGCTCCTCATTTCCCCTCCCTTCATCATCCCCCCTTCCTAATGAGCACTTGATAATTTCTGAATTATTACTATTTTGTCATGCCCTATACTGCCTGATGTCTCTCATCACCCACTTTTTTGTTGTCTCTCTCTCCCTGGGAAGAGCTTATATGTAGATAACTGTGATTGGTTTCCCTTTTCCCTCCACCATCCCCTTACCCTCCTAGTACAGCTACTCTCAATATTGGTCCTGAGGGATTTCTATGTCCTGGATTCCCTGTTTCCAGCTCTTATTTTTACCCATGTACATGCTCTGGTCCAGCTAGATTTGTAAGGTAGAATTGGGGTCACAATAGTGGGAGGGGGGGCATTATAGAACTAGAGGAAAGTTGTGCATTTCAATGATGCTATAGTGCACCCTGTCTGGCTCTTCTCCTCCAAGTGAGAAGGCCATGTCCAATTTCCTACAGATGGGCGTTGGGTCTCCACTCTACACTCTCCCTCATTCACAACGATATATTTTTTGTTCTTGGTCTTTGATGTATGATACCTGATTCTATCAACACCTCATGATCACACAGGCTGGTATGCTTCTTCCATATGAGTTTTGTTGCTTCTTAGCTAGATTGATGCTTGTTTATCTTATTTGTTTATGCACGCACTTTGTCTTCAGAAATCGTGTTGGGAAAGTGAGCATCATGGAATGCCAGGCAATTAAAACAAAGTGTTCATGAATTGAGGGAATACTTTAATAGAGGCTCAATGCCTGTCTGTTAACTTGATACTTTACATATAAATATATGTACATAGATATATTTCCCTATTGCCATATAGAACTATATTTACATATGTACAAGCCTGTATTTAGACCTCTATAAATGCCCTTTGCCTCCTTGCTCTTTCCTCTATCTCTTTTTACTTTCCTCTTGTCCTACTATCGTGTTCAGCCTTCATTTGGGTTTAAGAAATACCTCTCAGTTACATAGCCCTTGATCAAGCCCAACCAGGCCACTTCCATCCACCTCACCATTGATTTTAGATCACTATTGTTCCCTTGTCCCTGGGTTTGTTAATACCCAATTCCTTTCCCCCGCCTCCCTCTCTCCCATTTCCCCCTGGGACTTTTGGTCCTGTTGTATTATCCTCTAGATAGTTTATTCCACTTATTTATCTTGGTAGATATGCAGAGACAATAATAAACATAAAGCCAAGACAGAGGAAAACAAAGCAACAAAAGAGAACAAAACAGAAACAAAACAAAAATGGCAAAAAAGATAAGCCTATATATAGTTCAAGGTCTTTTTTTTCTTTTAGGAGTGTTTTCTGGTCAAGTCTGACGGGGTGCCATGCCCTGGCCTACAGTCTATTTTTGGTATTCCCCGGGTACTTCATCGCTCTGCTACCCTTGCTGTTCTGTTGCAAGCCCCCAGTGTTTCACCTGGGTGTGGAGGTGTCTGATCGGGCATAATTCCCACACTTTGTCCCCAGTGTTGTTCCCCATAGCACTATGGGTCAGTGAGGGATGTCATGTTTTGGTGGGGTTGGCTCAATAGTCCTCTGTGTTCATTGGCTGCTCTAAGCAGAAATAAGGACTTGATTGATCCTTAAGGAAAAATCTTTCCCTGAGAAGCCTTAGACTTATTATTAACTGAATCTTAATTCTGTGAGTCTATTTATAAAATATCTATAGATACGGATATGATTTTAAGACATTATCTCAGTGATAAAACTTAAAGAACTGTATGCCATACCTCTACTTTCTAATGTTCAGAGTATTTAAATGAAAGCATTAAATAAAGGTTCATAACATGCCTTCAGGGGAAGTGTGGAGAAGACTGTATGACAGTTTTATCTCAGGAATCATAAAGTAGGGGAAAGACCAAGATTCTTCTTAATGTAAGGGAGCTACATTTATTTCAAGACAAAACCAATGCCTTGCTAATAGATAAATAGATTTCTTCAACATAGATTTGGACTGTACTGTTTCTGATTAATAAAGATCTCTGCTGGTGCAGTGGGGAAGCATTCAGATACTTTTGAAAGTTGGTAGTTCAAACTGATCAACCAGTCAATTGGAGAAAGATGTTGCAGTCAACTTCCATAAAGATTTACAGCCTTGGAAATTCTAAGGAAGGAGTTCTCCTTGGTCCTATAGGTCCACTATGAAATAGAACCAACTCACTGCTGATGTATATTTCCAATCACAAATGTTTTAGTTTCAGAGAGGTACAAGCATGAAAGATTGTATAATAAAATAGCTAACAATATGAGAGGCCTCTATGTCCAGGATAGCTAAAATGAAATTAGCATTGAACCATCTTGGAAAGAAAGAATACGCATGCCAACCCATCTGAAAGTATTTGTGGTTCCTGAAAGTACTTTTCCAACTGCCAGTCTTGGTAAGGATCTAGAGGTGAAACCTCCTCACCCCTCCACCCCTAACCCCATGGAAAGGGACATGATTTTCCAAAGGGTAGAGAGAGTGCTTCTACCTTAAGTGCTTGGAGATGAAGCATATAGTATATCTGTCTCCTCCTAGGTTTAAAATTATGGAAAACCAAGATAATTTTGAAGGAGAAATCATTAACTTGTAGGAGCCTCTTAAGAAGATACTCATCAAGTTTCTATAACTCTTCTAAGAATTATCATTCAATTCTATTCCTTTAGGGATCTGCATATTTTAAAGAAGATAATAGAGTAAAACTGTCATCCTTCAAATAATAACAACAGTAATCATAACCATACAACTGAATTAAAGGCATTCTTTCTCTATATAAAAAGAACACAGACAATTTGGTTAAATATATTATGAAGATATTTGATTCATTATTCAAATATAAATCAATGCAAGGTGTATTGATGTTGTATATACTATTACGCCTGCTTAAAAAATTGTTTAATCCTGTCAATTACATTGGGGTGCTAGGCTGAATACTTTAGTGAAACAAATCCACAGAAACTTATGTATAAGAGAGACTTTTATATGAAGGTTAAGTGTACATCAAGACAACATCCCAACCTAGTGCTGCCCTAGCTCACAAGTCCAACATTAACCCATTAGCCCATATGTACAACACCATTCCACAAAGTCCTCCTCGATCTCACAAAAACAGATGCTATGATGCTGACTGCAGGAGGAAAGACGAGTGAGTGAATGGGTAAGCATCTCAACACTGGAATGGGTCTCCACACGGGTGCTCCAGCACCCAGGACTGCATCGGGGTAGGTCCATGTGGTTTCTCCTCAGGGATGTCTCACAGGAAGTGAGCCTTGGCAGCTAAAGCAGGGAACTGGCTAACACAGCTGCACCCTGGTCCAACCAACAGAAAGAAAGAGACCCAAGAACTAGAAAGGCAAGGCTCATAGAGCCATTTATCCCTCCGCCTTTCAATTAACCCCAAATGTGTTTATTGGCCAGGTTCGCACAATAAACTAACAATCTCACATGGGTACAAAAAGTTGATATTTTTGAAAATAAAAACCTTCATTCCATCTATTGATATTGGCCTCTTCTCATTTGTTTTTATACCACCCCTACAGAAAAAAGGAGTTGTCCATTATCATTAGTTCTACTTTAGACTTAAAAAAATATTCATAGTTTTCTATCAATTAAATGTATATGCACACTTTGGTAATACTTATTATTTGACTCAAAACTTTAACCTTCATAAGTTAATGGAGCAGAGAAGGGAAAACAGAAAAACACTATGCAGGTATGTGCAATGAATGATGATGTTGAACACTGGAAACACATTCATTCTTGTGTCCCACTTGTGATGGGAATGAGGATCATAAGTATTCCTCTTTCATTAATATACAATGAACTGAAGTCAAGAGGCATTCTGATTATAATACTTGGATCACATAAATATTTTAGATACTATTTTAGATACTATTTTTGTGTACTCCCATACCACCACAAATTTGAATCTTTTTAAATTTATTCAGTTTTATTGGCATATAACTTTCATATCACACAATTCAGTATTTCAATTATATTATGAGGTGTTGTACACCAATCACTACAGTAAATTTTAGAACCTTTTCTTCTTTCTTGTACTTATTGTTATTAGCTACCCATTTCTCCCCAAGCTCCCCTGTCATATCCCTAAGAAACTATTAATCCGGTTACTGTCTCTATAGATTTACCTTACCTGAATTTTATATACAAAAATCACATAAAAACAAACAACAAAAAATAAGTAAAATAGCTAACAAAACAAAACACCTTCAATCTGAAGGATAGCAAAAATTATTAAATCTCAAACAAATTTTAAGTTGTTCAAATGAAGTTAAATGATATTCTCTTACATTTTAACCTAACTATATCTGCCATATTGACTTTACAATGTTTTCTGTCTGATTAACGGGACTATTCAAATCCCTTGACAAAGGTTAGAGGGGAGTCACAGGGGGTTTTATCAATATGTGGATCCTCCGAATGGGTTTTGGACTTGCTCTGCCATTCATAGCGTTTTGCAAACCTGGTATTTACAAATTGAACTCTGATATAACTCCCTCCTTCAGATTTTCCTTAGATTCAATCCTTGGTTTGCCCAGGCTGTTGTGCTTCCTCCTTGTGGACTTAGTTGGTGCCTCACTTAGGTGGCTGCTTATTTTTAGACAAACCTTTAAGCCTACAGATGCTCTTCTTTTTGATAGCCAGGCACCATCTAATTTCTTCGCCACACTGTGCTGTAGCACTCATATCTTCAGTGATCTCTTCATGACACTATGTAGATGTATATTGATCTTTCCAATAAACTAAATATAATTGAAGGCAGGGGCTATACCTGTCTTTCTCAGCATTGTACCTTTATTGCATAATAGGGTACCTAAAATATAGAAATCATTTTATAAATCTCAATGTATTATAAAAGAAACAAATTAATATTAAAATGTCTTTATGCAGAATGAAATGTCCCATATGTATAACCAAATGATACATTTAAATAATTGGGAGATAGAGTTTTACTTTTTTAAATGCAGAAAGTATTCTTTTTCCCAGAAGAAATTAGGGATCATGTAAATGTTTCAGTGTGAACAAACATTCTAAGTTATAGTAGCATATATAGTTTTAATATTGTGATAACTGTGGCAACAATTATGGTCTGCTAAAAAATAATGAGCTACCAATTATACTTATGCTACAAGATATCTCATGAAAGAGACAAAAATTCCAGTAAATTATTGACAAAAATAATGAAGAGGATTGTTTAGTAAATGGATGAATTTTAAATAGGTGGAGACATTACTGAAAGTTATAAGCAGAACTCAGTAGCATAATTAAGACAATCTAATCATGATTGTTAATTATAACTCATAAGCTTGGATAAGGCCCCAACAAAAGAGGAAGAGAACTGAAAATGTAAGTTTTGTTTTGTTTTGTTCTGAGGGGTTCATTATACTGCTGAATACATTGACTTAATCTGAATTCACTCAATATAGACATCAAACAAAAGACATTTTCAAGATACCAACTATGATTAAGTATGTAAGTATAAAATGTTAAATTTTGTATTAAACAATTATGAAAATATGCAATTTCTCAGACATTCAATTAAAACTAAATTATCTTCTGCTATTCGATGACCCAGTTCATCATTAATATGTTTTCCATACTCTTGAATATCCATGAAGGAGGGAATGAGTTTCTAAGTGTTGAGTGAATGCCTGGGGATTAGAAAGCGTTATTAATAATGTATGGGACTATGAAAAATCAAAACCTATGCTTGTTAGTTATTTTCACTCATATTTTCCCCTGAATTTCCTATTTGCATAATTTTTTTCTAAATAGTAACTAAAGATAATATCAAGATTCAATATCTTATAAATTTGAGTGAGTTTACACATATCCTGTATATAAGTCAATAACATAAGCAAATAACCTAAACATATCTTTTATAATTTAGAGTGCTGAAGCAAGACTCTATAAATTGGACTGTTTCCCAGAATAGCTATGAGAATTTTCTGAGGTCTATTAGGAAATTTCCTGTCACAGAACACTATAAACGTATAATGACTATTATTTATATAACCATCTAGTCTACAATCTTAATGCAGCATTAGATCAAATCTAGTCTTTGAAGACTATTTGAAATGTCTCCCAGTAGATATCCTAAATAATTCAAATGGGATAATACCAAGCAATGTTTATAACTAAATAGCAAAAAACCAAACATTCACAAACCGTAACTCTTCTCTTATAATTAATTTTTAGTTTCTTGAATAATAGCACATAGCTAATTTTTGAATAATTCAGTATCAAGACTCCTTGCCATATTGTCCAAATCGACTGTGAATAAGAAATGTCTTCATACTCTTAGATGAAGAAAGAGTCCTAGTACACATCCAAGTGTGTGCCTAGTAGTCAGTAGGCAGGACGGGCCTCATTTAGCATGGATGCAAAACCCAAACAGAAATATCTATTTCCAAAGATATAAATTTTTGAAAGGATGATATGACTAATGGGAAACTATGTTGTCTTTCTGTAATGTATGTTTATTCTTATTGAGTGCCTGAAATGTTTGTCAAATCTTTGAACTTACTTCACACACTTGTGGATTCAGATGGGATAAACCTTATCACTGGAAGAACCATAGGAAATAACTTTAAGGGCAATGCCAAATAAATGAGTAAAAAATAAGTAAAGCATCAGTATGTTCTCAACTATTAGTTATGAGTGGATATGACCTCATAAATAGAGCAATAAGAAGGAGTATCAGCAAGAAACACATTAATTTTGTTCAATCTACTTAGTATTGTTCTTTAATACTAAAACAAGAAAAAGCATAAAATACAGAAAAATAAAAAATGTGTGTCCTATCTCTTAGTTATTTGGATCATAATTTTAGAGCTCTTGAGTAATGGACACTACTAAGAATAATTTATCATAAAGCAAAGATAGTTTTTTGAGTAATTTACTGATTTATTCAGACATTTAGCCTAGCAAGTAGGTTTAAGGAAGAAAAGGGTATCCCAAAGGAAGGTATCATACGTATTTTTTTTTTAGTTAAAGTTGCATCTTTATTTGAAAGTCTCATCTATCAACTTGCCACCAATCCAGGGAGCAGAACCTCTCACAGGCTTCACACGCTTTGGCTTAGGCTTGTCTCTGTGGGAGCCTTAGTAGTAGCCACTGCAGTCTTTTTAGATGCTGGCTTTGCCTTTTTGATTTCCTGGCAGTCCTGATAGCCTGTTCTCATTGGATTTTATACCTTCAAGTTTCTGATTCCCCTTAGCTATTATATCAGCAAGAGACCAGAAGTGATGGCACTCTCGAACTTGACAACCCAGCAGGTTCTTTTCTTTTAGATTTCTTCAGGGTGCCCCTTTTTGTACTTCCCTCTGTAGAGAACAGACCAGTTTATCTGCCATGGGTTCCTCTGGGAAAGGAATATTGATTTGCATTTAGAATATAGAGTAAAAATATATAACAAGGTTTTTTGGGGGGGAGGAGCCATATAGAGGAGCAGGGGATATAAGTCAATGATGTCAAGAAGGCCAAGATGGAATAGTATGTGGAAAAGTACGTTTGGAGACTGGATTATGGAAGCATTGTACAACCATGTTTGACAGGATTTAACTATGGAATAATATGACTTATGTATTGATTCCCAAGTTATAGCAACCCCCCCCCCAAAAAAAAACCCAAAACATAGATGTAGGAATGGATTTGGAGCTCACACTAAATCCTAGCTATAACAGTTAATTCGTACATCATGGCCCCACTTAATACCTTCACAAAATGATCACTGAAGATAAGGGTATTACAGCAAAGTTTGGTGAAAAAAGTAGATGCTGCCCAGCTACCAATAGGAACAGTGTCTTGGGTCTTAAGGGTTTGTACTCAGACAAGCAGCCATCTAAACGTTGTGTCAATGAAGTCCACAGAGAATAAGCACAGTAGCTTGTGTGATTCAAAGATGACAATTGCGAAAGTCAAATATAGTGAAAAGAAAAGTATCAGAGCTAAAATGATAAACTCCCAATTTGTAGAAGGCTATGGAGGACCGTGGAACCTAAAAACTCATTTGCAGAGTATCTAGTCAGACACTGGCAAATCCCTTCTAGCTAAAGGCAAGAGTCTTGAGCAGCTTTTACTATCAGGCAAAGATCACTGTAATCTTGATTATGCTGGATAGAACTTGATACTTGGTCAGTTGACCTCCCTGTAGACCAGACCTGAATTTTTAACAGAGACAAGTCTCTCTTACTCGTATTCCATGACAGAAATTTCCTCCCAGGCTTTTTGAAAGTTGACGTGGTTTTTCCCATTTTACACATTAGTTTTATTTTTGTATTTAAACTATTATAATTTTAGCCTTGATACCTTAGTGTCAGTTAGTTTTTAATTATTTTCTGTTTGATATTTCAGCTATGAAATACATGAGGAGTTGATACATAATGAGAATAACTGATACAAGGGATTACAGGGAAAGCAGGGGTGGACGACAGGGAGGGAAAGGACATCTTGGGAATAAATAATGAAAGCAGGAGGTGGGAGTGAGCACAAGAACTGATTGTGATTATACAACTCATTTTAAAGGCAATTTAACAATGGGGTGGTGACGCTCTAAGATTGATGTGGTGGTGACTGTGCAATGCAACTTGATATTATTGAATGATTGAATTGTATATGTAAATTATGTGCCAATAAAACTGTTGGTGAAGAGGTCATAGATAATTTGAGAATAATGAGTCACAGTAAAGAATATTCAAAGACCTCAGATGAGAAAACTACTGAGGTGAAGAATTGGGGTAGAGGGTCTATGTAAAGGTGAGCAATACAAACAAACAAATAAGCAGTATTTTGAAAAAGTAACTTCAGATTTTACCATGAAGACATACCTAGAGGGGTCGATAAGGGTCACTGAAATTTAGTAAGATGAGGTATAGGATAGAAATTTAGATATGAAAGGGAAAGATTCTTTCAGGAAACATGGCATATTAGAGAAAAGTAAAGCAGTGCCATATATGTTTAATTGCGTATCAAAAGCAAGAAGGATGAAAGATCCCTGAACAAAAGTAAGGTGGAAATTAAAATTCAGAAGAGAACAACTTCTAAAATTATATAGGGCTATGATTCCAATCTATGCCATGTAACAGAAAAATTCCACAGAAAAGTGGCACAGCAGTGATGTGGAGAATTATGAGTAATTTCAGCAATCTGACTAAAGGCACTGTGTCTTTTTTCCCCCCTTACTGACAATGTCATAGAAAAAGTACTTAAGGAAAGTACTAAATATGGACCTTATTCTGACAAAGAATTAAAATAAGTTGGTTATTTTGAAAAAGGAGAGTTTTGTATGAAGACAATGGACAAAAAGACAGGAAGGATAAAATCAATATAGTAAAAAATGCTCTCTTTGAAGTGGAAAAATAAATTCTCATTTGTGGATTGAGAATTAAAAGTCAAGGTGAGGAAAGATTGAAATTGTCTGAAATATGGTATCAGGTATCTAGTTATAAATGACACAAGTAAGACTAAAAAGTTGGTGTCTAAAAGATGGATAAAATACATATAGAACAGCAAAATGAAATCATTTCTTAAAATGATATGTTTAAAATTTGTACAGAAAGTTTCCCAATCAGTGAATCAGAGACAAACAATTAATAATACCAGAATTTTTACTAGTATACAGTATATATTTCTAGTATAATATAAGGGACTCTAAAATATTCTGGGGTGACGTTTCTTCTACATTTGCATTCAGAAGTGGCAAATAAAATAAGACAGAGATCTTTTGTCTAGAATGGATAATATCATTAAATTGATTGACAGAAATAATACAAATGTGTTCCAACTTAATTTAATAGACACCTTCTCTATTTAAAAAAACTAGTTAAAAGTTTAAATACATGTGAAACAAACACTGGCAAAAGAAACTAAACCCTAGGTATTTGGAATTGATTGTAAGAGATTATTTAATTGCTAAAGTCCAAGATTCCAGCTTACAAAATTAGGTCCCAGATGCTGTTGCTAAAGTATTGTTTACAATCTTTTAGGATCATGGTAATTGGATGAATTGACATAAAACTCTTCTGTCAAACTTCCTGACATTTAATACTGTTTCTATAACTGACACTATTTTCCAAAAACGTGGAAGAAGGTACATTCTACAATGAGTTAATGAGCTTGATGTTGCTGTTAATTACAAGAATGGTGTCAGGGTAAACACACAAAATAATGGCTGCCAAATATTTAGTAGAGTAAGGACTGGTGGTGTAGTGGTTACCCGCTGAACTGTAATCTGCACAGGGGGGAGTTCAAAACCACCAGCTGCACAGTGGGCAGTTCAGAAAGGCAAAATTTTCTATTCCTGTAAATGGTTACAGTCTTGGAAACCCACAAGTGGGGGGCTGGCGAGGGGCGGCGGGGTTGCTATGAGGTGGCATCAATTGAATGGCAGTTATAAGAGTGAAGGGTTGCCTTCTTCCTCACTATCATCGAGCTGATGTCCACTGATAGTGGCTCTATAGACAGAGACCCTATAAAGTTATAACTGCCTTTCTGAGTTTCCATGACTGTAACTCTTTAGAGGAGTAGAAAGCCCCATCTTCCTACAAAGGAGCAGGTCATGGTTTTGAATAGCTGACCTTGGTTATCAGCTCTGGTGACTACTATGCCAGCAGGAATCCTCCAGGACTTTGCCTTAGAAGCCACTTATGTCACAAAACAACTTCCAGTAACTAAAGAACATTGGCAAACCAGCAGGGAATGGGAAATGGATAGATTCAACTTTAAATGTAATCCCTCAAAAGGTAATACAGATTTTAAAGAGACATTTACCACTAAGTTCTAATGTGAAATTACATTAATATACCATGAATTTTGACATTAGCAACACATATTCTAATTGAAAAAAAATCTCAGATGTTGACCAAGTGTACAGGAACACTGCTCAAATTTTCAGAATTTAAGTAGTATATTGACTCGTAGTAATGAATTCACACACGGTAAGGAATAAACAAACAAACATACAAGAGGAGACATTAAAAAGTTTCTGGAAAAATTAAAGATAATAAAGTTTTGCAAGGACTTTTAGAAGTCACCTCTGACAAACACATTTAAAGAGGTAGCATATCATTAAAAACCAAAGGTGTTAAAGAAGTCCAAGATACATTGAAGGCATTAGCCAAAAACAAGGCCCCAATTGTAATATCTCAACAAGCTGATGAAGTACTAGGAGCACTCATTCATCTATGCCAATACAAAGAAAGAGGATCCAACACAATGTTCAAATTAGAGAACAATATCATTGATATCACATGCAAATAATACTTTGCTGAAGATCCCCCAACAGTGCAGCAGCAAATAGTAATTAATATACACAGTATGGAATGTGGTAGTTACATAATCTGGTGCCACTTTGAGGGAATTAGGAATGAAGGGTTGGAGAATGGCCTGTCAATCAAGATATAACCAATGAGGCCTCTCTGTGGGCATGGCCTTCTCCTGAGAATTCTGGGAACTCCTGTTAGTGCTCCGTGGAGGTGAAAGACACCTCTCTCTCTCTCCTCACTCCCTGGGAGATGCTCTACTGACAAGACATATGGCACTACGCTCTATTTGCTGGAGAAGTCACATGGACCTACTCTGATTCAACAAGACTTCTGGAGCTGGAGAAGCCATGTAGAGACCTCTGCCAGCCCTGAGATTCTTACAACACGACTGGATTCAAAAGACTTTCAACCCACTGGTCTGTGATCCTCCTATATTCGCCATAATTGCATGTATTTTGTGAGAATGAAGAGGACTTTATAGATTGGTATCAGACATATGGGATAATATCAGACTTATGGACTTGATCTGGACTGGCCTGGGATGTTTTCTCAATGTTAAATTTCTCTTGTATATAAATCTCTTTCTTATACACATATGTGTCACTATGAATTTGTTTCTCTAGTCTACCTGGACTAACACACGGAATAAACACATACAGAAGAGGAGGCTTTAAAAAGTTTCTGGAAAAGTGAAGTGAAAAGATAATGACGTTTTGAAAGGACTTTTAGAGTCATCTCTTACACACACACACACACACACACACACAGAGCCATAAATATAGATAGATTTTGTTGTTAGGTGTCATCCCTCATCTGGGCCCTATTTACAACTAGAGCAAACACTGCCTGGTCCAGTGCCAACTTCCCAATTGCTTCTATGTTAAACCCACTATTGCAGCCATTGCGTCAATCCATGCCATCCAGGATCTTTCTCTTTTGTGAAACCTCTCTCTACTGTACCAAGTATTATGTAAATTCCAGGGACTGGTATCTACTGAAAACATGGTGAAAGTACTTGAGATGAATCCACCATCCTGGCTTCTGAGGACCCTTCTGGTTGTGCTTCTAGCGAGACAGATTTGCTGGCTCTTTGGGCAGTTCAGAGTCCTTTCAGGATGCCTCACCAGCACCAAATTTCAAACGATTTGATTCTTCTTTGGTCTTCTTTATTTAATGTCCTTCTTTCAAATGCATATGAGGCAATTGAAAATGACAAATTATTGCAATCAAGGATTTCTTGATAATTTTTAGAGTGCATGGTACAAAATTTAAAAAATATATAATGGCTCCAAAATTACAAGTAGTTGAATGCATATAATCAAAGTATTTTAATTCAGAGATCAGTAACAACCATGTGGACTCTATCATACCAAATAATTTTGCTAATGATATGGATAAGGAGAGTAATGATTTGCTGATAAAATCTGAGGAAAACATAAATAGGAAGGAAGAATTGCAGCAGGATGAGAGTCAATATCTAAGGAGCATTTAGTCTAACAAGATAAAGTTTTAACAGCAATAACTATAAAGTTATGTATATTCTCCAAACTCGTTGTCATGGAGTCAATGCTCACATATACTGAGCTCCTGTGGGTTTCCTGAAACTGCAACGGCTTTTGAAAGTAGAAAGCCAAGTTTTTTCTACCACAGAGTTGCTAGTGGTTTCCATCTGCCGAACATGAGGATCGCAGCTCAACATGTAGCCACTGCACCACCACGGTTATGTATACGAACCCCCAAATTGTACAAATCAAAGGAGACATCGGCTGTTTGGTATTTGTGACTAAAATAATTCTGAAAACTTTTCTGTAACAGATTGAATATATAAGGAAATATGATGGATAATTACAAAAACTTTAATCAAGTTAAAAACAAGGTATTCTGTGTCACGCAGGATAACAGAACAAGACACATGGTTAAAATGTAAAGTTTAAGAGATGTTTGATTTGGTAAAAAGCAGAATTTTCTAATAGCCTAAACTATCAGATTATTACTTACTCCCAAGAGCTAAAGCCACCCCCTGCATTGGGTGATTGATACATTGACTAACACAAGGGGCTCAACAAGAGTCAATATTATTTCTATCACTAACAATACTTAGGTTTTTAGCAGAAAGATTTTCATGCAAGAGTAGCTGACGGCCCAGGAAGTATATGTAAGAAAACAGCACTATGCTATCCCTCTTTTCCTGACTCACGAGGAGTAAAACCTATGACTTAATCCATGGAAATGAGAAAGGGCCCAAAACAATTATTTATTCTATTTTTAAAGTTACTCTTAAAATTTAAAAAACAGTGACAAAAATGGCATTGAGAGGATATTCAATGTCTTCCTGTAATGACTCTCATGGAAAATGTCTCAATTTATTAGTAAAAGATGATTTTTTTCCTTAGATTGCAGCAATAAAAATGACTTTCGATGTTTATGTTTGTTTTTCTTTTTTTCATGTCTTAGAAAAATAACTAAATTCAGATTCTGAGGTTAGAAAAAGCTGTTTTTTTAAATTGAGTTAAAATATCATGTAACATTAAATTCACAATTTTTACATCTTTAAAATGCACAATGCTGTGGCTTTTAGTGCATTCACAATGTCACAGGGCTATCCCTATAAATTCCAGAACATTTTTATCATCTAGCAGAATGTCTAGCAAGCAGTCACTCCCTATTCTTTGCAAAATATGAGGGTTTCTGACTGAAAATTTCCTTATTTTCAATATCTAATTTTTAAGCGAATGCCAGAAAACATAATTAAGGTTTCTCCAGGTCTCATTCAAGTACTATTGACCTGTTCCTATTACACAACTGTGATGCGAGTAATATGAAAGTTAAGGACATTCCTTCTCAGTTTTTTTACTTAAAATTGTGTCCAGAGTAAGCAGAAAGCTGTTGCTGATGGTAATATATATATATATATATATATATATATATATATATATATATATATATATATATATATATAATTTCCTCTTTAGTCTATTATTTTTTGCCCCATAATCCTTTATATTTCAAGAAGGGAAATGTGGGGAAAACACTGGCAAAATGGATTGTTGCTCCATGTAATCCATCTTGGGCTCTTCAAAGATAAATTTTGCTTACTTTCCATTGACCAGTAAAATAGATCATAATTAAACTTTTTCAGCCTGGTGAGTTTGTCACCTCACATCTGTTATCTAAATCCACATGATTGTGTGTAGAGCCACTGAACACATTATTTTTATGAATTTCAGAAAAGGGGTCTTCAAAAATTATCATTCTCCTTATCTTCTTATTTTGGTGTCATTAACACAAACATGAAAATTATATACACTAGACATACTTATCCAAATATTAAAGATTGAATCTCATTGTAATTTTCATATCAGCCCCAACATTTTTGATTGGTATAATCTGTAAAATTGATAAAATACAAAAAAATTAAATCAGCATTGATGAACTTCCTGTGAGTATTTACACTTGTTAAATAAATAATGAACATACTTCCTCATAATATATGTTATTTTCACATTTGATATACTAAATTAAGATGAAATAACAAGGTAACAAAGAAATATTTGACCAAATATTTCAGTGTCTGGTCAGTTGTATACATGATAGGACTTGAAGAATTTCTTCCAGGTCTGAAAAGTTCTCTTACTGCTTTCGTCACTGCCAGCGAGTTGAACATGAATCCTGGTTACCATGTAGAATAGGGTCGAACTGCTCCTGTTGGTTTCTTAGACTGTAAATCTATGGGAATAGAAAGCCTCATCTTTCTCCCTTGGAGGAGCAAGTGGTTTCTAACTACTATCCTTTTTGTTAGTACACCAATGCATGACCACTATGCCATCATGGAGCCTTCTAATTGCCTTAGGTAGTCACATACTGGAACCAAGTCAATGCAAGTGCAGGTTAAAAGTACAAAAACTATGGAGACTTTACTATTATATATTTTGCATATAGCACCCTCATGTAAACACAGTGCATATATTATGAATGGATGATAAGCTCCAGTGAGTTGCAGTGTTTTCAAAGACATACATAACATTTTGCATTATTAGTATAAAAATAAAGTAGTTAAATTTCAAACAATGTATGTGTTTGCATTTATCAGATTAATAACAGAAAATCCCTCAGTGACCTAGGGATCCAAGATGTAGCAAGGACTAGGAGGAACTTTAAAGATATTCAATATTTCCCTAACAACTTAATGGCAAAAATACTAAATCTCTCAGATTTAATATTTTTCTTCACCTTTTAATTATCATACTCTTGTTCTCTGGCATCTGTGAGATTGTTTTTGTTTATGTGTATATGTATGTATGAGTAACATGGGCGGGGTCTCTTGGGAGAAATAGGAAGCTAAAAGTGATGAGTACAAGAATGATGAAAATGCTCTAAAACTGATTTTGGTGATAAATTTACAGCACTTCTTGATCTGAAGGGACTATAGAATTGTGTGCTCTGTGAATGATACGCCAATAAAGCTATTAACAAATTAGTGACACCTAGGTGCAACTTTGGGTGAGAGTTGATGAGCTTTGACCACCCTATCCTATAAAGTCTAAGGCACTATTTGGGAGTCTGAGAGTCAATGTGTAACTAGGATGCTGTTATTTCTTGTCATCAGTGGATGTTTTATGTTAAAATGACTTTGAATTGAACTTAATTAGATCACTGCTTTCAAAAGCAGTATTTTAAAGAAAATGATCATCACCTTAATCAAGTTCTAACAAAACATGTAATAATAAATGAATGCATTATTATGAATACTCCATTATCAACAGTCTATCATTGTGCTTTTAGATGTGACCAAATATTTAAATCCATATTCCTCAGTATAGCTATGTATACTGTATGTTACTGTATACAATTAGTTTAATTTCAACTATTAGAGATGCTTTAAGGAGGTTAACCTATTTGTTGTATGAATAAAAGTTAGAAGAGATACTGTGTGTATTTTATTAAAGAACGGTAAAGTAATTTATTTATTTTTGTTTTCACAAATATGGCAAAGGAACCACTTTGGAGGCACACAAATTTAAAGGCATTTAGCTTTTTCATATTTAAGAAATCAACAATGACAAAAATTAGTGGTTTGTTTATTAGTTCATTGTGGCAGATTCATATTTTAACAGATTAATTTTTAATAAAGTAGTAGTGTCATATATAAATGGTCTTTTGAACTGGATTGTCATGTGATCAATCATTCTCCCCTAGTAAAAGAACAAATGTCTTCAGATTTTGCAAACATCTATATATGTATTGCCTTGTCTTCTGTATATTAAAGCTCATTGACATCTAGCACATATATAATTAAAATATTTCATAGTTCATATTAGTCTGTTTTATTGCTGTTAAACTCATTCTAATATTTTTCATTTATTCATTTTAGAATATATGCCTTCATAGAAAGGAGCAATTGTTTGCTTAGATAAGACAGATTGATGGATGTCACACCAGAATTATATATAGGAGGAGGCTTCAAAAATTCATGGGAAATGGGAATTTAAAGATAATGTAATTTTTTCTATGAACTCTGGGAAACTTCATGTACTTACTTCTGGAAGAGAATTTTGTTCTTCCATTTAAAAATGAATTCTGGGAATTCTCATGTACATAGTCCAAAAGTGAACTTACATAGGGATAAACCCAAATAAACAAATAACTTCTGAATCCTTAGTTTTTGCTCATTTTTTCATCTTTCCCTATTGTGTTAGTCCGGGTAGAGTAGAGAAAAAAATCAATAGAAATTCATATATGTATAAGAGAGAGTTTTTTATAAAGGGTGATTGTACATTAAGAAAGCATCCCAACCCAGTCCAGTCCAAGCCTATAAGTCTGATATTAGCCCCTATGTCCGATACCAGTCTATAAAGTGCTCCATGCAATGAGCCGAATGAAGGATGATCACATGCCTGTGAGTAGAAAGTCTTTGGATCCAGTGGCATTGTAAGTATCTCAGCACTGAGAGGTGTCTCCACGAGGCTTCTCCAGTTCCCAAAGCTGCATCAGGGTAGGTCCATGTGGCTTCTCCTCTGGGATGTCTCACAGGGAGTCAGCCTTGTCAGATGAGTGTCTCACAGTGAGTGAAGAAGTGAGAGAGACGTGTCTCCTGCCTCCAAGGAAGAAAAGTACCGAATTCCCAGAATCCTTAGGGGAAGTCCATGCCCACACAGACACCTAATTGTCTATGACCCGATTGACAGAGTAAACTCCACCCCTTTACTCTAAATCCTCTTGATTCCCAAATGGACACCAGATTATGTAACCACCACACCTAACCCCTAGGTAGGGGGACTTGATTGTATTATATAGACCAATTGTTGCTGTTCAATGTCATCAAGACAATTCTGATGCATAATAATCCTATGAATAACAATGGTCCTGTGTCATTGTTATTATACCAATATTCTTAAATTGTGTGGAGACTGTCACATATAAAATGTTCTAATCTCTAGTACATCTCTGCCAACTAGCCATCAAGTCTTGACTGTACTGTTTCAAATTAGACAAATCATGACCTCATTTTCTATCCCTTTGAACCCTCTGGAGTCCTCAACCTACCAGAAAATTTGTCTGTGTTGAACTGAAATCAGATTCTATAGTACAGTTAAGTGCTTTGTTTAGTTCTATAATCAGAATCCCTAATATTCAATACAAACTTCTATTTACTAACTAAAAAAGATTTTAAGTCTCTATCAGGTCACATCCTCATCTACAAAGTGAGGCAAATAATAGCATTGCCTCATTATGTTGGGACCAATGAGTAATTCTTATAATACTTAATTTGCCAACTTGAATATGATAACCTTTCAATAAAATTTAGTTAAGTTTATTATTATTCACTTTTACCTGTTAACTCAGACTATACCTCTCAAATTATGGCAGAATTAACATAGTCCAGAATCAAGTAGGAAAATGTGAGAAAACAATGAAATAAAGACTGGCCTACAATGAGAGACACAGAAACGGGCACTATTTTACTCTCTTATGAATATGATCTTTATAAGTCAGGGTCGACTAGACAGCACTAACAACATCACAACCTAGAGTGTTCACAATGGAAGTAATCTAAATTTGCTACATGTTATCGAAAACATATTGATTACATGTTTCAAAAAACATAGATTACTTCTAATATGAACACTCTATGTTGTGATATATTAGGTGGTGTCCAGTCAGTTCTAACTCACAGAGGTCATATGCATAACAATAAAATGCTGCCAATTCCTGTGCCACTTATTGTATGCCAGTCTTTATTTTAAAAACTTTTACACCCATTTTGGTAGTTACATAGCTTGTTGTCAATTTGAGACTTAAGAGTGAAGGGGGGAGTTTAGCCTGTCAATCAGGTTGCAGCTTGATGACTTGATGTGGAGGCGATAAGGAAAAAAAAAAATAGTTTGCTGGAGGCGGGTCCCACATTCACTCCCTGTGAGATGTTTTCCTTGAGAAGACTCATGGAGCTACACTAGTGCCTTGAGCTGGAGGAGGCACGTAGAGACTCCTGCTAGCACTGAGGTGCTTACACTGCCACTGGATCCAGACTTTCCACTCACTGGACTGTCATCTTTTTGCATTTGGTGTCATTTAATGTGTTTTGTGAGCCTGAAGAGGGCTCTATAGATTGGCATTGGACATATGAGCTAATATACGACTTATGTACTTGATATGAAGTGGGCTGGGACGTTTTCTCAATATTTAATTGCTCTTGAATATAAAATTCTTTCTTATACATATATGGGTCTTCCTGGATTTGTTTTTCTAGTCAAACCTGTCTAACACATGATGGTACCATGAGTAGGGTACTAGAGAAATGAATCACAAAGATGGAGAGTGAAGGTTTATTTGAATTATACTTCATGGTAGCATTTCGTCTTTGGCTAGCTAGCTGCCAGATGTGTACATGCGGATTGTTTTGGATTGTTTTCTGGAATGAATATGGGAAGTTAATATTTTGTTTGGTTGTAGTCTTTGGTTATTCCTATGTGAAATGGCGAAAATGAAGGTGATTGTGTATATTTTGTGCTCAAGGACAAAATTGCCCCTTGAATTTCTGAGTGGGTTAATAAAATGGCTAACAGAAGGTCAAAATGGCTCACAGAAAGCCTGGTTCTTGCTTGATGCTGTCAGAGGTTTACCCAAAATTTTATATCAATAGAACAGTTTAGATAAGGATTAAGATAAGCGAAATAACCATTGAACTTAAATGTTTTAAGAATGAAGATTAGTATCTGATTCTAATTTGTTTATACTGATTTCTTCTGCTTATAATTGTTGATATAATGCTTGATAGAAATGATGGTGTAAAGACTGTGGGAGTGGAGCCTATGTGATCTTCACTTGCTGATGTGCCACACCTCAAGTTAAGAAGAAACAGCTGCAAAAATCAACTAATAATGTGAACTTTGAATGTATTTATTATGAATCTAGGAACCTGAAAAATGTAAAAGATGAAATTGAATGCATAAATATCAATATCCTAAGTGTTAGTGAGTTGAAATGGACTGATAGATATTGGTCATTTTGAATCAGAAAATTATACAGTTTACTATAGCAGCAGGAATGGCACTATCAAGAGGAATTGGTTTGCACTCATTATAAAAAAGTACATTTCACGATCTTTCTTGAAGTGCAATGCCATATAGGATGGGATTAAATATATACACTTTTAAAGAAATCCAATCAATAGAAACATTTTTCAAGTTTATGCACCAACCACTATAGTAAGAGACTAAGAAAATGAAAAATTCTACCAAAATCTTAAGTTAGAAATTGACCAAACATGCAATCAAGATGCATTGATAATTATCGGTGTTTGAAATGCAAATTTGGAAACAAAGAGGAAGGAACGATAGTTGGAAAGTGTGTTCTTGGAGATAGAAATTAAGATGGAGATCATAAGATAGATTTTTGTAAGACCAATGGCTTTGTTCAACAACACAATCTAATGGGGATTATGCACATGCACTTCTCCAGAAACAGTACATAGAAATCAAATTGAGTACTTCTGTGGAAAGAGAACCTGGAGAAGCTTAATAGCAGAGGCTAACATCAGGTCAGGGAGTGACTTTAAACAGACCATCAATTGCACATATATAAGTTCACATTGAAGCTAAAGAAAAATTTTGAAGTTCCACAAGAACCAAAAAAAGTAAAACCTTGAGTCTGACTTGAATTTCAAGAAACTCTCAAGAATGGATTTGCTTCATGGAACACTAATGACAGAAGACCTTTTGAGCTGTGGGAAGACATCAAGAACATCATTTAAAAAGAAGGCAAAATGTTAAAAAGACAGAAAAGAAAGAAATGACCAATGATGTCAGAAGTCACTCTGAAACTTGCGCTTAATTAAAGAATAGTTAGGCAAATGGAAGAAATGGTGAAATGAAAGAGCTGAACAGAAAACTTCAAAAGGCTACTGGAGAAGAGAAAGTTATATATTATAATGAAATGCGTACACATGTAGAGTTAGAAAGCCAAGGAAGGAAGAACATCATCAGCATATCTTATACTAAAAGAACTCAAGAAAAATATTCAAACCTCTAGTTGCAATATTGAAAGATTTTTATGGTCAAAATATTTACTGATAGAGGAAGCATTAAAAGAAGATGGAAAGAATACACAGTTACTGTACCATAAAGAGCTGCTCAAAGCACTAGCTTAAAAAAAGGAACCAGCAATTGATAGCATGCCAATGAAAATGGTTCAACAAGCTGATGAAGCACTCATTCATTTATGCTAATAAATTTAGCCAACTAACTGGAAAAAATACATATAAATGCATATTCAAAAGAAAGGTGACCCAATAGAATGCTAAAATCATCGAACAATAACATTGATACTGCAAACAAATAACATTTTTTTAAAATAATTTTTTTATTTTAACAATTTATTGGGGCTGATACAATTCTTTTCACAGTTCATACATATACATACATCAATTGTATAAAGCACATCGGTACAGTCTTTGCCCTAATCATTTTTTTCTCTTTTCTTCTTTTACATTTTATTAGGGACTCAAACAACTCTTACCACAATCCATACATATACATACATCAATTGTATAAAGCACATCCATACATTCCCTGCCCCAATCATTCTCAAGGCATTTGCTCTCCACTTAAGCCCCTTGCATCAGGTCCTCTTCCCCGCCCCCTCCCTCCCCATTCCCCCCTCCCTCATATGCCCTTGGTAATTTATACCTCGTTATTTTTTCATATCTTGCCCTATCTGGAGTCTCCCTTCCCCCCTTCTCTGCTGTCCCTCTCCCAGGGAAGAGGTCACATGTGGATCCTTGTAATCAGTTCCCCCTTTCCAACCCACTCACCCTCCACTCTCCCAGCATCGTCCCTCACACCTTTGGTCCTGAAGGTATCATCCACCCTGGATTCCCTGTACCTCCAACCCTCATATGTACCAGTGTACAGCCTATGTCCTATCCAGCCCTGCAAGGTAGAATTCGGATCATGGTAGTTGGGGGGAGGAAGCATCCAGGATCTGGGGGAAAGCTGTGTTCTTCATCGATACTACCTCACACCCTAATTAACCCATCTCCTCTCCTAAACCCCTCTATGAGGGGATCTCCATTGGCTGACACTTGGGCCTTGGGTCTCCACTCTGCACTTCCCCCTTCATTTAATATGATATATATATACATATATACATATACACATACATACACACACTTATATCTTTTTTTTTTTTTTGCATGATGCCTTATACCTGGTCCCTTGGGCACCTCGTGATCGCACTGGCCGGTGTGCTTCTTCCATGTGGGCTTATTTGCTTCTGAGCTAGATGGCCGCTTGTTCACCTTCAAGCCTTTAAGACCCCAGACACTATCTCTTTTGATAGCCGGGCACCATCAGCTTTCTTCACCACATTTGCTTATGCACCCATTTGTCTTCAGCGATCCTATCATGGAGGTGTGCAGTCAATGATATGATTTTTTGTTCTTTGATGCCTGGGCAAACAAATAACATTTATGAAGGTCATTTAACAGTGATTGCAGCAGTACACTAACAGGGAGCTGCCAGAGGTTCAAGCCATTTTCAGAAGATGACATGGGAGAATGGAGATCATTGTTGATGTCAGATGGATCTTGGCTGAAAGCACAGAATGCCAGAAGATATTTACTTGTGGTTATTGCTAAGACATTCAACTGTGTGGACCATAACATACTGTAGATAGCTTTGAAAAGAATGGGAGTTCCAGAACACTTCATTGTGCTCATGAGGAACTTATACATTGATCAAGAGGAAGTTGTGGGAATAGCACAAGAGAATGCTGTATGGTTTAAATTCAGGAACAGTATGTGTCATGGTTGTATACTCTCACAATATTTATTTATTCTGTATGCCCAACCAGTTGTCATAGAAGGTGGGTTATGTTAAGGGAACGTGGCAGCAGGACTGGAGGAAAGCTTATGAATATCCTGAGATATGGAAATGACATAGTCTCGCTGAAAGTAATGAAGACATGAAGTACTTGGTGATAAAGATAAAGGATTTAAGCCTTCACTATGTATGACAACTCAATTTTTAAAATTCCCAAATCCTCACAACTGGACCTATCAGTAACATAGTGGTGAATAGAGAAAAGTTTGAAGTTGTTAAGAATTTTGTTTTGCTTGGATCCACAATCAATGTTCTTGGAATCAGCAATCAAGAGATCAAAGATGCATTGCAGTGGGTAACTCTGCTTCATAAGATCTCTTTAGAGTACTGAAAGTCAAGAAATGTTATCTTGAGGGCTAAGGTGTACCTGACTTAAAGCATGGTATTTTCAATTACCTTATATGCAGGTGAAAGTTGAACATAATAAGGAGACTGAAGAAGAAGCCATGAGTTTGAATTGTGATGTTGGAGAAAAACTATTGAAAGGTACCATGGGCTGTCAGATAGGATAAACAAATCTGTCTTGGAAGAGTACTCCTTAGAAGCAAGGATGGAGAGACTTTGTCTTATGTACTTTGGAAATGTCAGGATAGACCAGTCCCTGCATGCCTGGTAAAGTAAAAGGGCAGTGACAAAGAGGAATGCCTTCTGTTTGATGGATTGATACAGTGGCTGCAACAATGGGTGCACACATAGGACAATTTTTTATTGGGTTACAGGACCAGGCCATGTTTTATTCTGTTGTGCATAGAGTCACTATTAGTTGGAATGGAATCAATGGCACTGAACAACATAAGAACACTATGTCCCAAAGAATGATGGCATTCTCCTTGTCCTAAGTATGTGAGACAAATTTTTACAATACTCATTTAAAAGGAGCATCTTGGTAGTACTTTTTAAATATAGTTTTTTTTTTCATTCTTTGACAGACCATGGTATGTTCAATATTCTTTGTCAACACTATCCTTCAAAGGCATCAACTCTTCTTTGGTAATCCTTTATTCATTGTCCAAGTTTCTCATAAATAAGAGGCAAATGAAATCACCTTGGCTTAAGTCAGGTGGTCATGGTCCTCAAAAGGGTCATCTTTATTTTTAAAACCGTACAATCTTTACAACAAATTTTTAAGTATGGTGAGAGAATACAACCTGACATTACTTTTTTAAAAATTTTAAACCATGCAGTATTAGCTATCTTTTCAAACAGCTACCTCTCGATCCATGTACAGGTTTCTCATGAGCACAATAAAATGTTCACAAATCCCCATTCTTCTAAATCATACCCAAGATTGTTGTGATCTGCACAGTCAGATGGTTTTGTGTAATGAATAAAATACAAATAGACATTTTATGTTATTCTTTTTTCATCCTTCTGACATCATTAATGATAACCTACTTCCTCATCCTCTTCTGAATACAGTCTGATTGTCACGCAATCCTTGTTGATGCACTACTACCACTATCAATTTGGAATGATCTTCAGCAAAGTTTTACTTGCATATTCTATTATTCCATAATTTTTTCATTCTGTTGGGCTGCTTTTCTTCAGAATGTATATAAAGATTAATCTTTTCCCATCTGTGGGCCAGATACATACATTCCAAATTTCTTCATATAGGTGAGTATTTCTAATGCTTAATCACCTTGATGTGTTGAAATATTTTTATTCAACATGAATGTGTTGAAAGATATTTAATCAATTTTATACTGAGAAAATACACAAGAAGCTTGTGTATACGAAGAGGAAAGTACCTTCAGGATTTATTTTTATTAACAATGTACAATATGCAGATGACACACAACCTTACTTGCTGAAAGTGAGGAGAATTTGAGGTACTAGCTGATGAAGATCAATGATTGCAGACTTTGAATATGGATTACAACTCAATGAAAAGAAAACCAGCATCCTAACAACGGGGTCAATAGTTAACATCATGATAAATGGAGAAGAGATTGAAGTTGTCAAGGATTTACTGTTGCTGGATCCGCTGTTGTCCATGGAAGCAGCAGTCAAGAGCTCAAAGGATAGGTGAATCTGGCACACGAGACCTCTTTAAAGTGTTGAAGAGAAAGGGTGCCACTTTATGGACTAAACCATAGTATTTTCAATAATCTCATATGCAGGTGAAAGTTAGACATTGAATAAGAAAGAAGAAGAATTGATGCATTTGAATTATGATGCTGGCAAGGAGTATATAAAGTACCTTGGGCTGCCAAAAGATAAAACAAACATGTCTTGGAAGGAGTATAGCCAGAATTCGCCTTAGAGGCAAAGATGGCAAGATATTGTCTCACATGCTTTGAACATGTTTTCAGCAAAATCTATCCCTGGAAAAGGACACCATGCTTAGTAAAGTGGAACCAAACCCAAACCAAACGCCCTGCCATGGTGTGTTGATTTCTACTTATGAAGACCCTATGGGCCAGAGGAGAACCCTCCGGTGGGTTTCTGAGACAGCAACATTTGAAGGAATGGGAAATCCATGTCTTTCTCTTCAGGAACATCTTTCTCTTGAGGTGGATTTGAGCTGCTGACCTTGTTCTTAGAAGCCCAATATATATGACATTAAGGCTTAACCCACTTAACCCATCATGCCATCAAGCTCTTGGCAGGAAGTGAAGAAGAGGAAGACCCTCAAGGAAGTGGATTGACAAAGCATCCACAAACTATCTTGTGGAAGACTGAGCTCACTGTAAGACCTCGGAGGCCTTCTGCACTATAGGTGAGGTTGTGAACTGTTCCACTTGATTTTGAATATGATATCTATATTTGAAAGATGCCAAGAAAAAATTGGTCAAAAAAACGAAGAGAAGAAAATGATTTGGTTTTATGCAGACAAAGTAAATATTTGTTCAATGAACACTTTTATTTCTTTATCAGATTGCCTTGGTGTTGTAGATTTGAAAATAATAAAGAAAGATAAATGCACTCATATATGGCAAACTTAATGTTAAAATTTAAACAGATATATGGACAAAGCAAACAATAAAGAAATTTGTTAAGTGGATGCTTGGCAATATATGTGTAAACAACTGTGATCATTCAGTTGAACAAGTCTCTTCTTTTTTTTATCTAGAAAAGTAACGGAAGATCTTAAAGTATGTTTTCTTATTTTACAATCTTGCTTCTCTGCAGGTACTCAGGATCAATCAGCAACCCCAAATGGTTACATCTATAACCCAAACACAAAATCTGATTAAAGTAAAACTAATTATTTCAATTTGACTGTTAATCAGGATCCATAAATTTACCAATGGTTTTTATTTTGTGTGGGTATTAATTCGGTCTCATTTAATTTTTTGTTATAGTATTTTTAATAAGGTGACTACCCAACTTCAGAAAAATAAAATCTCTATATAATGCATACTTATAAACCTATTCTGAGTAGAAACTGTGCTCAGAAATTATTCATTATTCTTAAATATTTACTAGTATTCACCTCATTAAATGAAATTGAGACCAAAATATCAATGTAGCAGTACTAATATACCTTAGAGAATTGGAAATGATTACATTTGAATGATGTATAACTCTTAGTTATGTATTACCACTTCAAACCATTGTAATATTTCTTCCACTGGAAATTGAGAAATATACCTATGCAAGCAACTCAAAATGTAACCTTAAACAGAGACTTGGAGGAAGAGCAAGTACTTGAAATCCATTGGTATATATGTAATTATTTTAATACACTAATAAATGAAATTACAGAATAAATTACTCCAATAGAATAAGGGCAGACTAAAAAGATATCCTTCTAAATTAAATATAAAATATAAGTGTGTATGAAACTGACTATATATGAGAGACGAACACTAAGAGCTAAACATCAAATTAATAACTTTTCAATGCATTTTAATATTAAAAAATGTAAAATATGAAGCATTATAAAGTGACTAAATTCAACACCACCTTCCAAAATCAAATCTAGCTAAGCAAAAATAGATAGAAAGAAAGAAAAGAAAAGAAAATTCATATGCTAGCAAATGTGTACATTGAGGAATAACAAAGATATTAATCTTAGGTAAAACAGAGAAAAAAACAAGTGCTACTAAAGAAACA
Source organism: Tenrec ecaudatus (assembly GCF_050624435.1). NCBI lineage: Eukaryota > Metazoa > Chordata > Mammalia > Afrosoricida > Tenrecidae > Tenrec > Tenrec ecaudatus. The sequence goes on from NC_134548.1 coordinate 140,525,032, forward strand.
CTGTAGCACTACACTGGAAAACTATGGATGAAATATGTGCAAGTAACAGTATATTTACTATGGCATATCTTTGAGGACTCTAAATCACATTCCCCTATTGTATAGGACAAAACATATGGCCACGTGTTTTACAAAAGTTATTGCAATAGAGTTTCTAAATAAATAGAACAGCTGTTTCCTTAATTGCAAAACAGCTAATTTTTATTAATTTGGCACATGGGTTCATAGATGGGCAGCAGCTGCAATTTTGCCAGCTGCATCCTAATTTTGCATACATATACCGCTACTCAAAAAGATGGAAGCTGAAACTGCCTTCTTTTATTACACTTGCCTCTTCTTTCCACACAATATCCTGAAGGTCATTGCAGGGATGTTTGCCAAAGGCTTTAGCATTCAGAGAAATGTGGCTGATAGGTGCCGGCGTTATAGAAATCAGTACCAATGTAATATAGAGTGAGAGAAATTCAGAAAAGAGTGTTTACCTAATGTAAATTGTGGCTTCATTCATTGCCTAGTTGTTGACACTTTGGTTTAATTGCTGAGATAATCCTCCCCCCACGCAAGTCCACCCCCACTATTATTGGGGAAGTAGCAAGAAGTGGGAAAATAATTAAAATATTTTATTGGTTGGTTCCTTCTTAAAAATGAAGATAACTTCACCTCCCCTACCCCGACTGGCCCCACCCTTTCATCCTCTTCATCTTCCTATTTATTTTCTGTCCTTCCCATGAGGGCAGTTAGGAGGGAGTGTTTCTCCTGGCTCAGAGGCTGCGCGTTAGTGTGATAACTGCTTGCTCCCTGCAGTCTGGTTGCCATGATGTGATGTGCATACTAAAGCAGAACGCATCAGGCAAGGCTTAGCTGAGACAGTTTTCCAGTCTCTACCTTTTCTATTCTAGAGCAACTTGCTTTGCAGGAAGTTGGATTACTTTGCAGGCACAAGAGAGAGTTGAGTGTTTCAATAACTGCATTTTGGGGGGAGAGGTACCGGAATGTATTTACATCAAATGAAAGCTTCTGTCCTTTTCCTTTCAACCCAGATGTTGATGTAACAGAAATGCAAGTACTTTCTTCTTATAAATGCCTCTCCTCGGTGGCAATATTTTTTTTTTGCATGCAAATGATCACTGACTTTTGCTTGCTTTTGCTGTATGATATATTTTGGGAAATCAATTTTTCAGTAACCAATTCTTATTCAAAGACTAATCAAGGAATAGTTCACAAACCATTATACATAGACAATAATGAAAATTGCAAAGGAAAAATATCCTTTGCTCCCTTGCTTGGAAAAATGTTGGTGAAAGTTTCATTATGGACAAAATGCCCAATATTGACATATAAATGTATAAGAAATGCATTTGTATTTGGAGATACAAATGTATTTCAACATCTATGTAGAACTTTTTAAAACAAATAACAATTCTAGCTTGGGAAAAGCTTAGTTTACATGCATATATCAAATCCAGAGAAATAGAAATAATTAATATTCCTCTTTAAATAAATTAGGACTTTTAGGGCAACAAATATTAGACTCCATATATTTTAGTAAGGACTAAAGTATAATTGGTATATCAAATTCAAAACAGAGGAGGAAAAAAGATTTACCCAATAAGAGTAAAATATCTTTAAAATAGAAGATGTATTTCTATAGGCTATACATAGATAGTAGATGATGCATGGGATTGTTTGCATTATGCTTCAAATACAACTATATTTAATTATTTAAATAGATTTATAGATTATCAGGTCACTTGTGATCATTCAAGGTTTGTTGCTTACAGCTCCATTCTGCTCTGGATAGTGCATCTAAAAGAATTTTCTGGCATCTCAAGTGGGAATGATGGTATCTCCCAGAAACCAATTAGTTTCATTAATGAAACTACCCAGAACACATATCAGCACATGAGAATCCCTTTAGAGTTTTAGCACTTCCTACATGATTTGTAAATACTTGGCATATGATACATTATCCATCACCAATATGCAATTTGATTCCATTAACTGGAAGCTTTTAGTATTCAAGTCTCATCATTACTCTTCTCTCAGACCCACACAGTTCAGAATAAATGACACACAGGTTAAGGACATGGAATGATCAATCTCCAGACGTTAAGCATATTATTTTCAATGTGTTCACAATTTTAGAACCTGGCCACAGAATAAACTACGTTGAAGCACTAAGTGTGGGTCTGAGAGACTTACATTAGTGACACCAAGTCACAGAATTAGTCTCAGCCTTACAACAACTCTAAACTCTTAATATTTCCAGAGCCTCAGTATAGTGTATTCCTCCAAAGTGACTTTTTTTAAACTAAAAATCTAAAAGTACCTCATAAGACAAAGCTATTTCCATTGCAATGGGTAGAACCTATTGTACTTATGCTGATGAAACTGTGTGATATAATCTTAAAAATGCTAAATTTCAATTTTACTTGAAAACAATCCAAAAGATTAAGTATTATTCCTCAGTATCCTGTCCTATAAGACCATAAATATAAGACCATATAAACCAGATCATGATTCATACACGCAACTGTTATAAGCAAGCTGTTCTAACCCATGACTCAATCCAATATTTACAAAATGCATCTTTCTTGGGCTACATCTACTTTTTGTTTTGTTTTGTTTGTTTTGATTAAGATTTCTTCGTCAATGATCAGAGCTAGTTTGCAATAAACAATCAGGAGGCAGCATAAAGTAGTCCTCAATTTCTGGATTTTAACCTATAGAAATGACATTAGATTGGATTCTAGAAAATGCTTGCCCTTGATTTATAGATTTTTTCAATACTAATTATAGAAAACACCTTGGTCAGTGGAACAGTACTTGCACACGCTGACAAAAAAGGTGAAAAATCTTCTTAATGACATGACATACACTAAGTACTTCCATGAAATCTGTTTCTCTTATTATAATTATTTTATTTTGAGTTTTCACAATGGGGAAGTCTCTAAACCTGGGTGATTCCAGGGAGATTTATTAAACTTATTTTACATGAATTTTATTTTTCAATACTTCAAATAGAAACATCTCTAAAAATATTGTTTTATGCCAAACTGTTGTCAGTAGTTCGTAAAAAGGCTAACACAAATTTTAAAAAGGAAAAAGAAACAGTCTGGTGCAGATATTCATGCAGCCTGTGATCCTTGCAATTCTATGAGAAACCTACATTTTGAGCGAAATAGAAGTAACATTTGGCAGCCAAACAAGCCACAAAAAAACATAGAAAACTGAGCCAAAATACATTTTATATTAATACTGAAAATGTCTTATGTGCATCGTGCAAACACTGTCCTTGAGCTTTACCTCAGAACCATAATTGAATTTAGCATGTCTGTAAAGTAGAATAACCACAAAATTAGAGGGCTATGGGCCCACCGATAAGAAGCTTGGTAACGCGTACAGCAAGTGTGAAGACATTCCATCCATATTGAAAAGTAATGACTTTAAAAGAGAATTGCGACTTCTGTAAATTTTATAGCAAATTTGCTAATTCAATGAAAACATTATAGCCAAAAAGCACGTGTGGACAAATTTTTTATTTCACAGCCTTCCACAGGCAAGTCAAAGTTATATTTTGAGAAGGCGTGGTGAAAATACATGTCAAGGATTTACTTTACTTAGTTAGGATTCACACCCCCTTTTTTTCAACCAGAACCCCTGCCTGCACGGGGAGCTACACATTGGGAGCTAACCACACTGTCAGAAGCTGGAATGCACCAGCGGCCCCGGAGAGAGATGATGCTTTCTACTCCAGTAAAGGTGGATCATCTCAGAAAAGCACGGGGGCAGTTGGACTTGGTCCTATAGGGTTACTGAGTCAGAATAAATTGATGGCCCCGAGTTTGATTTGCTTTATTTTACAAAAGACTTGCAACTGCCTTATCATAATACAAAATTGAATCACCAATCATAAAATTATACCTTGTTGTGTGCTGTCAAGTCAGTTGTGACTCACAATGACACTATATAGCAGAGTCAGACCGTTGGGTTCAAACCTTCCAGTCATCAAGCATGTATTTGGTCACTGTGTCACCAGAATGTGGGGAAAATTTAAGAAAGAAGGGAACATAAGCAAATGTGTAGGTTTACTTTATTTCCATTTGTCTTGCAAAAATAAACATTAATAGAAAGTTTTAACACATTACTAATTTATTTCCTAGTTATTACATTTACTGTCACCGAGTCACTTCTGATTCACAGCCACCTTAGTGAACGGAGTGGAACTGCTCTTTTGGCTTGCTGAGGCTATAAATCTACAGGGGGCTGGACACAAAGCATCATCTTTCTCCTATGGAGTGCTTGGTGGGCCTGGATTTCTGATTGGTACCATACCACTAGTGATTTCTAAAGACATGTAATTTTTGTCATAAGAGATTTGTTATTCTCATATGTATCTTTTTGAGTTATTGGAAAAAATATTTTCCATGAAAAAGTCTTTGGTCTTGCAAAATTTTATAATGCAATCTCCGGCTTTATTTCTATCAAAAATGTCATATTTTCCAAACACTATTTTTTTTCCTCTTTGTTTCCAAATTTGCACTGTAATAATATTTAGACATTGGCAGAATTCTTCAACTTCTCCATCATTAGCTTTTGTGGTTGGTGCACAAATCTGAATGATAGTTGTATTGATTAGGTTTTCTTGAATGCAGGTAGATAAAATCCAATCTCAGGCATCATAGTACTTCATACTATATCCTGATATGTCCTTTTTGAGGAAGAATTCAATGCCTTTCCTCTTCACTGTTTTATTACCAGGAGAATCTCAGACTTACTGCCACCCAGTCCTTACTGACTCATAGTGAAACCCGTAGCTTCTGAGACTATCACAGATTATGGGAATAAAAAGCCCAATCTTTGTCCTTCAGAGCACTGGTTGTTTCTAATTGCCAACAATGTGAATCTGGGCCCAACATATAACCACTGCAAGGGCTCCATTACCACGATAGGAACCATACAATTCTCTGATCCAAATGACCACCAACAGCCCTTTCATCTCACTAATGCCAAGATAGTTCATGTTTATGTGTTTTATTTTATTGTTTACAACTTGCAATTTTCCTAGATTCATACTTCATGCATTCCACATTACAATTATTAATCTATGTCTGCAGCTGGTTCTTCTCATTTTGAATCACACTCCATCAGCAAATGAAGGTCCCGATGGCTTTTCTCCCAAAGGCTTTGCTTCACCAGCTTCTTTATGTCAATCTCTCCTTTGAGAAGGCAGTTCTTCTTCAGTCCTTATTTGAGTGCCCTCAGACCTGAGGAGCTCATGATTTTACACTATCCTTGACAATATTTTGCTTCTATTCATACAGTTTTCAGTTTCTGTCAATGTTTGGGGAATATGCATATGAATTTCAGTGGCTAATTTATTAGAAGTGGACATCTTCCGTTTTAGTTGTCTGCTCTTAGCTTGGAAGCTGTGCTGAAACCTGTTCAATTAGATTATCTGGTATTCAAAATGGCATTAAATAGTTTCCTAAATCACGGCAACACACAAGTCATAACAATACAATAAATGGATATACATCTCCACAGTGAATACACAGAAATCAAAACGAGTACATCTATAGGAAAAGATTATGAATAACCTCAATATCAACAGTTAAAACCAGGTTATGGGATGACTGGAACAGGCTGTTAATTGTTCATATATAAGATCAGGTTGAAGCTAAAGAAAAATTAAAACAACTTTAAAAGACAAAATACATCCTTCTGTTCGATCCACCTGAACTTCAAGAACAGATTTGTTGCATTGAACACAAATGACAAAAGATCTGGTGAACTATGGAAGGACATCAAGAACATCATACATGAAGAAGACAAAGGATCTTTAAAAAAAACAGGGAAAAAAGAAAAGATCACCATGTATGTCAGAAGATAAACTTAAACTTACTCTTAATCATAAAGGAGCAAAGGCTCATGAAAGAAATAATGAAATCCAAGAACTGAATAGAAAGTTGCAGTAGGGCGCTCAAAAAGACACAGTAAAATATGTTGAGATGTGCAGACACCTACACTTAGACACCAAAAAGAAAGCGCATATTCAGCAGATCTTAGATGGAAAACTAAAAACAAACTTCCAACCTCCAGTTGAAATACTCAAAGATTCTATGAGCAAAATATTGAATGACGCAGGAAGCATCCATAAAAGATGGAACTAATAAACACAGTCATTATACTAAAAAGAACTAGTCGACATTCCACCATTTCTGGAGGTATCATATGACCAAGAACAAATGTTACTGAAGAAAGAAGTTCAAGTTACACTGAAAGCATTAGCCAAAAGCAAGGCTTCCATAAACAAACAAACACAAGGCTTCTGGATTTGATAAAATACCAATAGAAAAAAATGAATAAGCTGAAAAGCAGTGAAAGTATTAACTCAACTACACCAGCAAATTTCGAAGTCAGCTACTTGTCTAATTGACTGGCATAGAGCTATATTTGTAACCATTCCAAAGAACGTGAACCAACAGAATGTGCAAATCATTAATATCACATGTAAGTAAAATTTTGCTACAGATCATCCAACAACAGTGGCAGCAGTACAGTGAGAAGGTGCTGCCAGAGGTTCAGGCTAGATTCAGAAGAGGGCAACGAGCAAGGGATATCTTTACTAATGCCAGATGGATGGTGGCTGAAGGCAGGGAATACCATAACAATGTTTACTTATGCTTCATTGACCATACACATAACACAATATTGCTTGATGAAAACAAGCAGGACTTGAAGAGTTTGCTGACGAAGATTAAGGATTGCAGCCGTCAGTATGCATTACAACTCAATGCAAAAATGATCAACATCCTCAGAACTGGACCAATGGTTAACATTATGATAAATGGAGAACAGATTGAGTTATCATGGATTTCATTTTGCTTGGATCCACAATCAGTACTCATGTAAGCAGCAGTCAAGGGATTAAAAGACATTTCATGGGGTAAATCTGCTGTACAAGCAAGATCTCTTTAGATTGTTGAAAATCATGGAGGTTACTTTGAGGTCTAAGACGTACCTGACCCAAAACACGGTATTTCTAATTGACTCATCTGCATGTGAAATTTGGACATTGAATAAGAAAGAGTGAAGAATCCATGCATTTGAATTATGGCCCTGGCGAATACTCAAACTAACATGAACTGCCAAAAGGACAAATACATCTTTCTTGGTCAGAGTGCTCCTTAGAGATAAGAATGGTGAGACTCCATCCTACATACTCTGGGCATGTTTTCTGGAGAACAGTCACTGTTGAAGGATATCATGTTTGGTAAAATAGAAGGACAGTGAAAAAGAGGAAGGCCTTTTACAAGATGGGTTGACACAGTGACATCAATAATGGGCCCAAGCATAAGAACAATTGTGAGGATGACTTAGGACTGGGTGGTGTTTCCTCCCATTGTAAATAGGGTTGCTATGAGTCAGAACTAACATTTTTTTCATAAATAAATCAAGGAAACAGGGGAAAAAAGAAATATACCCACATATGTAGAGCTAAATGACTTATTGTAAAATCTGAAAGTCCTCATTGGCAAAGGATATTTGAAATAAACCTTGATGTATACTTCACACCATAAAAATTAAAAATAGAGCTAAATGCAAAAACCTAAGACTTTAAACTTCTATAAGAAAATATAGGAGAAAAAATCTGTGTCTTTATGGAAGCATGGATATCTTAGATAGAACACCCAAAATGCAATATATAAAAGGAAATAAATTGTTAATTTGATATCATCAAAGTTACAACTTTGCGTTTATTGAGTGACACTTTTATGAGAATGAAGAGACCGAGGGAAAATATTAATTGATCACATATCTGTCAAAATCCATATAAATACTCCAAATTCAGCAGTAAAGAAACAAACAATCCAATAAGAAAATTGAAAAAAAACACTTGAATAAAAATGACACCAGAGATGATATGTGAAAGAGAAATAAACACTGGGAAAATATAGATCACTATTATTCATCAAAAATATATACCTAAAATACAATTACATTCCACTGCACTTTACTAAATTGAATAAAGTAAAAAACCTGATGCTATATATAGTTGGTGAGGATAAGGAGGACGTGGAAATTTCATGGACAATTGGCTGAAGTATGAATTGTACAACCACTGTGGAGAACATTTTGACAGTTTCTTAAAATATTAAACATTCACGTACAGTATGATCCAACCATTCCATTCCTGGATAATCATCCAAGAGAAATGAAAGCACATATCCACACAAACTATTACACGCTAATATAATGGCAGAAAATTTGTAAAACCCATGGACCGCCAGAAGACCATCCAACTATGCATCAACATATGAATAGTAACCAGAAACCTAAACCAACTGTGGAGTTGGTTGCTACTTATAGACACCCTATACGAAAGCGTAGAGCTACTTCTTAGGTTTCTGAGGCAGTAAATCTTTGTTGAACCTGAATGCCTCATCTAATTCACCTGGAACAAATAGCTAGTGGGTTCCCAGTGCCATGTATCCTTACAATATTACAAAGCATGAAGTTTATTATTGTATAATTTAACATGGAAAATTTCTAAATAATCATGTTGATTGAAATAATCTAATAAAAACCTATACACTGTACATCTCCATTTATGCAATTGTTGTTTCTAGGTACCATTAAGTAGGTTATCACTATGTGCAACAGAGGTAAACACCACTCAGCCTACGCCATACTCACAATGGTTGTGAAAACTGTGCCCAGTGTCGCAGCCGCTGTATCAATCCATTTTGTAGAGGGTATTCCTCTTTTTCCCTACCCCTCTATTGTTCTAGCAGGATGTCCTTTCCCAGGAACTGCTACCTCCTGATAACATGCCCAAAGTACATGAAACAAACTCTCACCATCCTTGCTTCTAAGGAGTATTCTGGCTTTACTTCTTCAGGATATATTTGTTGGTTTGTACTTTCAATTTTTTCCCAGCACCACAATTCAAATGCAAAGATGCTGCTTTGGTCTCTCATACTAAATGCCCAACTTTCACATGCATATGAGGCCATTGAAAACACCCTGACTTGGGTCAGGCTCTCATTAGTCATCAAAGTAACCTCCCTCCTTTTCAACAATCTAAAGAGGTCTTATGCAGCAGATTTACTTAATGCAATACACCTTTTGTTCTCTTGAATGCTGCTTTCAGGAGCATTGAGTGTGGATCTAAGCAAGATGAAATCAATGACAACTTCAACCTTTTCTCCATTTACCATTATGTTGACTATTGATCCATTTGTGGTTTTGATTTACTTTATAATGAGTTGAAATCCATACTGAAAATTGTAATCCTTGACCCTCAACAGCATGTGTGTTAAGTTCCTTTCACTTTCTGTAAGCAATGTTGTGTCGTCTGCATACCATAGGTTGTTAATAAGCCTTCCTCCAATCCTGATGTCCATTCTTCCTGGTATAGTGTAGCTTCTCTGATGGTATGCTCAGCATACAGATTAAACAACTATGATGAGAGGATAATACCCTGACACACCTCTTTTCTGGTTTTAAACCACGGAGTATACCCTTATTCTGTGTACACCACTGACTCGATTCGTGTACAAGTTCAGAAATGAGCATAATGAACTGTTCTGAAATTATCATTCTGCTCAAGGCTATCCATTGTTCTCTATGATGTACAGTGTAGAATGCTTTTGCATAGTAAATAAAACCAAAAAAAGCATATTTCTGGTGTGCTCTGATTTCAGCCAAGATCCATCTGACATCAGCAATGATATGCCTTATTCCATATCCTAGTCTGAATCCAGCCTTAAACACTGGAGTCTCTCTGCCAATATACTTCTGGAACTGTTGTTGAATGATATTCAGCAAAATTCTACTTGCATATGATATTAATTTGGTTTTCTGTCACTTGAGCATTCTGTTGCGTCACCTTTCTTTGAAATGTGTACAAATGCAGAACTGTGCGGTATAGTGGATATGCATTGGTTTGCTAAATAAAATGTCAGCAGTTGGAAATCACCAGCTGCTTAGTGGAAGAAAGATGAGATTTACTACTTCTGTAATGAGTTATAGTCTTGGGTCAATTCACCGTATTCACTCACCACTTAATTCTTTCGGTGATGGAAGCTTCAGAACTAGCCTTCACTGGAAGAGCATAAGAGGTGAGGTTGGGACTCAACACGCATCTTATATTCTTGGAAAGGTGGTGATGGAGTGACACATACCAGAAGGACTCCACAGAATCCAGCCCCGGAGAGTTGCTTAGAGGGAACTTTAACACAGCTGGAACGCAGGAGGAGCATCATAAAGATAAGTTATCACAGAACCATGGGGTTTTGAGGGGCTTTAGGCTTTTGGCTTACCTCAGTGGTAGCCAGCTGGGGCTTGACCTTGGCCCTACCACTGTCTCTGCTGGAGCCGGGATCATTTGGAGCCCGTAGGGGGCTTGGTCTCAACACAGCCACAGTTTGCTCCAGACTGCTTCAGGGCAGGAACAGGACCCTTGCAACTCCAGGGTCAGGGATCAGGGTTCAGCTACATTGTTGCTTCTGTTTACATCTCTGCTTTCTGTTCCCACACCATTCTGGAGTTCTGTGCAGGGCCTTTTTTCCACACAGCCACCGCTTGCCACCACCGCCACTGGGTGGGGACTAAACCCTTGTAGCTCCAGCTATATAGTTGCCTTTGTTTCCCTCTCTTCCCTGTATTCCTGCAAAATCTAAAAGTCTTAATTTTTTATTTTTTTTTCCTCCTCTTTGTCTCTTTCCTGTTCTCTCACACTCCACTGCTGACCTCCAGACCACTTCCCTTAGCCTCTGGCATTTACCCCTACATCAAATCCAGCTAGGTGAGCTCTACCCTGTGTAGCTAGCCCACGGCTAGAGAAATCCCTGTTTTCCCTCCAGGGGATAATCTGCCCAACTTCTCACTGGAGAATTCCTTCCTGTGTACCTGAGGGCGTGAGGAAACTCAACCAACAGTCATCAACATTCCAAGCTGTTACAGGAACCTCTGCCCAAAATCTGCAACAGCAAAGCAGGCAACCCATCAGTCTTCTGGGGGTACTCCCCTGATAGGTAAGCCACAGAAGGATAATGTGGTAGGTTAATCCCATAGTAAAATTAGCTGTAGGAAGTTAGAAGAAGCATTCCTACAAGTATCCCGGAGAGAACCAGTGCACTTCGACTCCCTGGAAAATGGCAACCGGGCTCCTCTAAAACAATGCAACACAAACAACCATCAGCCCCAACAAACTCAACGAAAATAACAGGAGAAACAAATGGCAATGGCAGAGATATCCCGAACATAAAAACATACATAGAAGAAGCAGACATTGAATTGCCACAAAAAGAAATTTTCAGAATGCTGCCTGGAGTCATATAGGATAGGAGGGAAACAATGCAGAAAAAGGATGACATGATAGAGGAGATAAAGATAAAGGCCATACACCAAAGGGAAACACAGGAGTTTAGGGAGGACATACAAAAACCAGTAGCAGAAACACGGACCAAGAGAATAGACAGCAGGAATAAGAGAACCCCATCAGTAACTTGGAGGACAGTCAAGCAGACTTTAACAAACATGAACAAAAATCTAATAAGATCATCAGAGAAGCTGAAGAAAACCAAAGAGCTATGTCTGATGCCATGAAGCAGAACATTAGAATTAATGGCTTCCTAGAAGAAGACACAACAAAGACGTCATCTGCAACAATAGTGAAAGAATTCTTGGAGGAAAACTTCCCTAGCTTAATGAATGAAAACCAGGCAACTATTCAGGAGGCTGAAGGAACACCAATTAGACTGAATCCCAAGAAGTCACCAAGGCATATATTAGTTAAACTATCCAACTTTGAAGAAAAGGAGAAAATCATGATAGCAGCTAGAGAAAAACAAGTGATCACATATAAAGGTTCCCAAATAAGAATATGCTCAGACCTATCAGCAGATAATATGAAAAAGAGGAGAGAGTGGAGGAACATATTCCAAAAACTGAAGGAAAACAATGAAAAACCAAGAATACTCTACCCAGCCCAATTATTTATCGAGATAGACGGAGAAGTAAGAGTCTTCCCAGACAAGGAAAACCGCAAAGAATATGTTAGAAGGAAACCAGCCCTACAAAAGATCCTTGCTGACTCAGTATGGGCAGAAGAACAACACTCACCAAGCATAAATAAGAGGCTGAAACATAGAACAACCTCACCCAGAGGGCAACAAAGAGAAAACAAACCCCAAGGTAGCATTGGCTTAATGATGGAAAGAAGTCACGAATCACACACACACACACACACACACACACACACACACACACACACGCACAAGACACTAATGAGAATGGACAGTAGTAAAACTCCCAACACAAAAGTTATAAGATGGCATCTCTGAGTCCCCAAATGGTGATAATGACACTGAATATCAATGGCCTGAACTCAGGCATTAAATGACTGAGACTAGCAGACTGGCTTAGAAAACACAACACATTAATCTGCTGCCTACAGGGGACACATCTCAAGGCTACAGACAAAAATAGACTGAGAATCAAAGGCTGGAGAAATAACACCAAGGAAATAACAATGCAAAACAAGCAGGGGTTGCAATCCTAATCTCGGATAAAATTGACCTCAAAGTGCAAATCATAAAAAGAGATAAGGAGGGACACTATATAATGCTCAAGGAATCGTAGACAATGAACCACTAAGCACTGTAAACATATGTTCCCTGAAGGAGAGACCAGTTGAATACGCCAACCAAACATGGCAAAAGAATAAAAAAGGAATCACAGCCTCAACAATTATAGTAGGTAACTTCAACACACCTCTCTCTGAGAAAGATAAATCACAAGGAAAGAAACTCAACAAGGAGGCTAGAGATCTAGACACCACAATTAGAGTAGCTGACCTGATAGATATTTAGAGCTTTTCATCCAAATACAAAAAATTCATATTTGTATCAAGCCCACATGGCACATATTCGAAGATAGACCATATGTTGGGGCGAATCTATATAAATTTAAGCACATTGAAATCATACAGAACTCTCTCTCTGACCACTGTGCCATAAGGCTGGAAATAAACAAAAGGAAGACAGAGAAAACAAGAGCAAACAATTGAAGGATGAATACCTCTCTACTGAAAAAGGAGTGAGTACTGGTGCAGATCAGAGTTGAAATTAGGAAATTTCTAGAATCCAACGAGAATGAGCACATGAAGTACCAAAACTTATAGAACATAGCAAAGGCAGTCATCAGAGGAAGTTTCATAGCAATACATGCACACCTGAGAAAGGAGGAGAGACTCATGATTGATATGCTGGCACAAAATTTACAACAACTAGAGCACAGTCAGAAGGATCATCCTACTAATAGCAAAAAAAAAAAAAAAGAAATTATAAAAGTCAGGGCTGAGAATCAGGAGAGGGAAAATAAGAAAACTATGGAAAAAAGCAATACTGCTGAAAGTCGGTTCTTTGAAAGGATAAACAGAATCGATAGACCACTGGCAAACCTAGCCAAAGAAAGGAGGGAACAAATTTCAATAGCAAGAATAAGGGAAGTAAGAAGGGACATTAAAACAGACCCAAATGTAATCAAAAGGATAGCTACACATTGCTACAAAGGATTGTAGTCAAATGAACTCAACAATTTGGAAGACATGGACATATTCTTGGAAAAAACTATCCCCCCCTAGATTATCATCAGTGGTGGTCAAAAATTTCAAGAGACCCATAGAAATAGAAGAAATAGACAAAGTTATCAAAGGAATACCAACAAAAAATGCCCTGGAGCAAATGGCTTCACTGGAGAATTCTACCAAGTTTTTAGGGAAGAACTAACTCTAATCCTACACAAACTCTTCCAGAACATAGAAAAAGATGGAAGCTAGTATAACTCTGATACCAAAACTGGACAAGGATCCCACAAGAATCAAGAACTACTGAAAAATATTCCTAATTAACATTGATGCAAAAATCCTTAACAAAATACTAGGCAACGGAATACAAAAGTATATAAAACTAATAATTCACCATGACCAATTGGGGTTCATACTACGGATACAGGAATGGTTCAACATACGAAAGACCATTAGTATTATTTGTCACATTGACATTAAAAACTGTAAGAAGCACATGATAATATTGATAGATGCAGAAAAAGCATTTGACAACATCCCACACCAATTCCTGTTTAAGACACCTGAGAAGATAAGAATGGAAGGAAATATCCTCAATAGAATAAAAGCAATATATGAAAAAACAACAGCCAGCATGGTAGTCAATGGAGAAAAGACTGACACAATCTCACTGAAAAAGGGGACCAGACAAGGATGCCCCTTGTCCCCACTCTTATTTAATATCGTCCTGGAGGTTTGGGCCAACAGCATAAGGCAAAGAAGAGACATCAAAAGTATTCGACTAGGGAAGGAAGAGGTGAAACTATCGTTCTTTGCAGATGATATGATTTTATACATGGAAAATCCCAAAAGTTCCACAAGAGGAGGACTGGAAGCAATAGAGGAGTTTGGTAGAGTGGCAGGATACATGATCAACAAACAGAAGTCCATCAAACTGTAATACATATCGGATAAGACCACAGAAGAGGAGATAAAAAAAAGTGGTGCCCTTCACAATAGCAAAATACACATTGAAATATCTAGGGATATACCTGACTAAAAGAACAAAAGAACCATATGGGGAAAACTTCAGAAAACTATTACAAGTACCAAGAGTGCCCTCAACAAATAGAAGTATATCCCATGCTCATGGATTGGAAGACTCGATATAGTCAAGATGTCAATTCTACCAAAGGCAGAATTGGGACATGGAATAGGTGCAGGTGGAGGGAAAGGAAGTGGTATTAGCAAACCCAGGGACAAAGAAAAAAGAAGTGGTCCCAAATGGTGGTGAGGTGGGTGTGGGAGGCCTGGTAGGACATGATAAAGGGTAATTTAAGCAAGATGAATTGCTGAAACCCAGGTGGGGACTGAGCATGATAGTGGGACAGGAGGAAAGTCAAGGGTAATAGAGGGAAGAGCTGGGTCTAGATAAAGACATGTACATATGCAAATATATTTATATATGAGGATGGGGAAATTGATCTATGTGCCTATTATTTATACGTTTAGTATTAAGGCAGCAGAAGGACATTGGGTCTCCACTCAAGTACCCCTTCAATGCAAGAATACTTTCTTCTCTTAAATTGGCATACTATGATATGATACTCACCTTCCCGATACAACTGCTGAAGACAAAACAGGTGAATAAGCAAATGTGTTGAAGAAAGCTGATGGTGCCCGGCTATCAAAAGATATAGCATCTGGGGTCTTAAAAGCTTGAGGGTAAAGAAGCAGCCATCTAGCTCAGAAGCAAGAAAGCCCACATGGAAGAACACACCAGCATGTGTGATTTTGAGGTGCCAAAGGAATCAGTTATCAGGCATCAAAGAATAAAAAATCATATCATTGGGTGCACACTTCCATGAAAAGATCACTGAAGACAAATAGGTGCATAAGCAAATGTGGCAAAGAAAGCTGAGGGGTGCCAGGCTATCAAAAGGTATAGCGTCTGGTGTCTTAAAGGCTTGAAGGTAAACCAGCGGCCATCTAACTCAGAAACAACAAAGCCCACATGGAAGAAGCACACAAGCCTGTGTGATCACAAGGTGTTGAAGGGATCATGTATAAGGCATCAACAGAGCAACAACAAAAATCTTACAATAGTGAATGAGGTGGGGGGTGTGTGCAGAGTGGAGACCCAAAGCCTATTTGTCAGCCACTGGAGATCTCCTTGCAGAGGGTTCTATGGGAGGAGATGAGCCATTCAAGGTGTGATGTAACAATGATGAAAAATACAACTTTCTTTAGTTCCTAAATGCTCCCTCCCTCCGCCCTCCACTATCATGATCCAAATTCTACCTTGCAAGTCTGGCTGGACCATAGTTTGTACACTGGTACAGATAGGAACTGGAAACACAGGGAATCCAAGGCACATGATCCCTCCAGGACCAGTGGGGTGAGTGGCGATTCTGGTAGGGTAAAGGGAGAGTGGGTTGGAAAGTGGGAACTGATTACAAGGATCTACATGTGACCTCCTCACTGGGGGACGGACAGCAGAAAAGTAGGTGAAGGGAGACTTCGGACAGGGCAAGATATGACAAAATTTAATTTATAAATTATCAAGGGCCCATGAGGCAGGGGGCGGGGAGGGAGGGGAAAAAATGAGGACCTGATGCCGGAGACTTTAGTGGAGAGCAAAAGTTTTGAGAATGATGAGGGCAGTGAATGTACAGATGTGCTAGACACAATGGACGAATTGTGATAAGAGTTGTATGAGTCCCTAATAAAACGATTAACAAAAAAAGAAAGTGAATGTCTTGATAATGTTGATGGCAACATATGTACAAATATGCTTGATACAATTGATGCATGGATTGCTATATGAGTTGTAAGAGTCCCCAATAAATGATTTTTTATTAAAAAAGGAAAAAAATAGAATTATAGTCTCAGAACCTTACAGGGGTAAGTCTATTCTGACCTATAGGGTCACTATCAGTCGGCCTTGATGAAAGAGCAGTGATTTTGGTTTAGTGCTTTAAAAATATAACAAACCAAAAGTCAAGTTATATATAAAAGCATCTAGTTTCTGAAAGAAAAAAATTGGAATTGAATAATCAAATAATAAGTCTTTAATAATGGTTGTGCTGTATTGTTTGTGTCTGCAAAGGTGATATATTTTCAAACTCCCCTAACTTCTAAAGTTACTGTTATTCGAAGATGAAATGTGCTGCATAGTGACGTACTTGTACCTTATTGATTAGAAGTATGGCTTATGTCCTGATTAAGAAAAGAAAAATAGTGACACAGATTTACTTCATCTTCTTGTTTTAATTTCTCCACCTCACTGTACAAGGGGAAACAATTACTTATTTGGAGCTGTTAATTTGTTCACTAATTTTTGAAATCACAATTTATTTTGCAGTTTAAGGAAGCTTACATCTCTTTGAAGCGATCTGTTGGGCACAAATTGTTTCCAGATGTAATGCATTGCAACTTATTTTGGGAATGCTATTGTGAAATTATATATCTATATATGCTTATTGTGAAAAAGAATGATTAATGTAGAACTTTGTTCAAACTTTAAAATAATCACTCATAATTTCACCACTCCATATAGCCTGTTGTTTTAAGGTTTCCTTTTTTGTTATATTTTTCTCTAACTTTGAAAAATCAATTTGAGGCATGAATTATATACAATACATTTCATATGTTGTAAGTATATAGTTCAATAGGTTTTGCTAAATATATACCTTCATGACACCATCACCACAAGTTATAGAACATTATCATAAGTTCTAAACATGTGTCTTTCTCACCAATCCTCCACAGACTTTTCCAACTTACGTCACTAGCTTTTGTTTTCCTACTAAAAACAGATATCCTGCACTTATCCACTTATCTATTTCTAGGCTTATGGTGTTTCAAGTTTGAAGATTATAATGAGCAAAGCAATACAGATTGTTAAAAATTTGAATGTTTGTTTGGAGCCCTGGTGGCCAGTGGTTATGTCTTGGGCTGTGATCTGCAAGATCGGCCGTTCAAACCCACTACCACTCTGTGGTTTCTCCTCCCTAAGAATTACAGTCTCAGAAACTCACAGGGTTAGTTCTACCTTGTCCTAGAAGGCCACTATGAGTCAGCATAAACTCAATGGCAGTATTTTTTAAGGTACATATATCTCATTAGTATTACTGTTCCTTATAGACCTGCTTACTGTTTGGCTGAAAATTGAGCCATGGGACTGGGCTAACATGGTTCCAGACCTGAAGGTTGGCTAAGGGCCCTAATCTTGAGGGCTCCATACATACATTAGAATCGCGATCAGAGATATGACCATATCTCTTCTCTGAGTTTGGATTTTGTTCACATTTTTCCTCACACTATGCAGAAACTTCTAATATGATCTCTTTCCAAGAAATTTATAGTAGTAGTCAAGCACCATCAAGTTCTTTTGGTCTCAGGGTTGTGGAGAATGGTGTGCATGATCCATCAGCCTACTAGATTAATTACAGCTGTGTGTCTTTTGATTTCATCACTGTTTGATCTTCCAGATGTGGAAAAACAAATTACACCTTATATGGCGAATGAGGTTTTAAAAGACCTCAGTAGCTACTCACCAACATAGAATGCATTATGTTGTTTTTGTAGACAGAGTTATGTCAATTAACCTTGGTGTTCTTTGAGAGTACGGTCATGAGCACACAGGTGAGTGATTCATTTCTGTGTTAACCCAGGTGGACTAGAGAAACATCCTGAGACGCTCAAATACATAAAGGAAAGAGCTTTATCTCAAAGAGCAATTATATTTTAAGAAAGCATTCAAGCCCAGTCCTGATCAAGTCCAAAAATTTGATATTAGCCCATAAATCCAATACTAGCAGAAAGATCATAGGGTGCAACGTCTTGTGGATCCAGTGGTGGTGGAAGCAAATCCAGGGCTCTCGTAGGTCTCAGAGTGGCTCCACATGGCTTGTCAACATGAAGGTGAATACAGAGAGAGAGAGACAGGCCTGGCTCCAGGGAGCCATGTATCCTGTTGCCCTCCAATCAAATGCAACCAGATTGACAGGCTAAACTCCACCTACATGTTCCTAAGGATCCATGTTGGATGGAGCCAGGGACCTGGAGCTGGGGAGCCACATGGAGACTTACACTAGTGATCCAATGCTTCCACTGCCACTGGATCTACAAGACTTTCCACCCACTGGTCTGTGTAATCTTCCTGCATTTGGCATCATTGCGTGCGTTGCATAAGTCTGAAGATGAATTTATTTACTGTTATCAGGCGTATGGGCTAATATTGAACTTATGGACTTGATCTGAGATGTTTTCTTAATATACAATTAATCTTTGATATAAAGCTCTCTCTTAGACATATGTGAGTATCTCAGGATTTGTTTCTCTAGTCAACCCAGACTAACACAGAAAGGCAGTAATTTTTTCACCTAGAGACCTGTTAGTGTATACCACTACAAGCAACTGACTTTCAACTAGCAAAACCAGCAATACATCATGTTTCTTTATTGGTTTACAAGGTTCACCCTGGAATATTAACCCATTTACCGATTATTATACCTACTATGTACCTAATATTAACCTAAGGTTAGTTGTTTGAACCCTCTCAGTAGGACCATGAAGAATGGTCTGGCAACTTGCTCTTTTAACAATTGTTCGGTACCATAGAGTTGGGTTTAACTCATAGTGACTTTATGTACATCAACTTAACACCACACTTCCCTGAACAGTCCTCGTAATCATTTCTAGGTTTTAATCCATTGTTGTAGTCATTGTGTCAACCGGTCTCATTGAGTGTCTTCCTTTCTTGAATAGACAGTGCAGGTCTATTCTATAACAAATGAGGCTTCCATGAATCAGAATCAAGTCAATGGCAACAGGTTTTATGGGTTTCATCACACTTCATGGGTACAGTGATTCTCAGCCCTATAATTTGGCTTTAGTGAGAAAGAAGTAACAACAATTCTAGACTTATTGGTAAAATATTTGCACCCCAGTGGGTAGGAAATAAATCCTACAAAAATTCAAGAACTTTTTACCTCACTGAAATGTATAAGGGTTTCTTGTTGGGGGTTTCTAAAGTAAAAGACAAGCTCATTTGCCTCTCCTATACCCCAAAAGTCGGCTTTATATATTCTCTAAATCAGCTATCAGTAAACAATATGCTTTCTATAACTGATGTTCATGGGTCCAGGGATCTAGGAGAAGGAAAGTAGACCCCTCACTATTACATCTAATGAGCCGCCAGAAAAAAAATTGCTTCCTTCCCCCATGAGATTATCCTTTAGTGATCTGGATATCTTAGTTCTTGAGTGACAAAGCATGGATTCTCGAGCTGTATAGGAATATTCATATAGCCACTTTTGAGTGCTTATACCTCTGATACAATAGGCAAAGAAAATGCTGGTGTGACTGTTTCCTGATTCCAAAGGAGGACTAGAGGCAAGGAAGAGGATGTCTGGAATGCAGGAGATCCATTAGACTCTAATGGTTAGAGCATCTCTCAGTACTTCCATGACCTGTGATTATAGGAAATGTAAAATTATAACAGCACACATCAGAGAGAATTACTAATGGCCCAGATCCTTCATGAATAAAGCTTTGGGTCATCTCACTAATCTAAGAATTACAGTAAACTTAGGTGCTTCTGTATACAAAAATGAATATGGAACAGTAAGTATAAACATCAATTATGCCCACATGACCCATTGCAAAAATGAATGCTGCAAGTGTTATAAATATCTGTACTTTGTTTTGTTTTTTTTACGAATCTGTGTAGTTATAGAAAATTTGTAAACATTTCTTATTTATTTTTTATAAATATGGATGTATGCATGTGTGTGTTTCAAATCTCTGTTTTCTTACCTCTCTTATCCCAATTACAAAAAAGCTAAACCAACTTCCATGAGGTTGATTCCAACTCATAGTGCCCATATAGAACAAAGCATGAGGGGCTTTACAAATTTTATGTAAAAATCCCATTAGATTTACTTTTAATTTTCTCATGATGTTTTTGAAGCTCTCGGATAAAACTTCTACATAAGATTCCTGAGGTTGTAAATCTCGTCAGAAGTCTTCCTCATCTTTCTTCCATGGAGGGTCTGATGGATTCAAACCACTGACTTTTCAGTTAGCAGTTCAAAATCTATTGTCACTGGTATTTACCACAAAGTATAAGATAAGTTAACTTTGTATCCTCTCTAGTAAAAGAGTAGGTGTATTATGTTAAATAGAAGTATGCCTTTTACTATTGCCTTTATTTAGAGATTAGGTATGATTTAATTCTTTAATGTACTGGGCAACAAATAATTCCAATGAACAGTTTCATCTCTGAATTTTTAAAATTGTTATCCCACTTTTAATGTATCTACCATACAGTGGCCTCATCCCACCAACTCCAGCACCAGAAAGGCCTCAAGACATAGGTGGTCCACTAACTGTGTAAAAATCCTTATCAAAAACAAAATTTTCACATTTCATTCAAAATATATGGTTTCAACCAAAAATTCAAAGCAGAATATAATTTGTTGCTGTAAGTGTCCAGAAGATAAGTATGAATATCAAATTAACAAAGGATAGACTAGTCTACTTATGTTGACTTGGCTATATGATTCCCATGTCTTCTGTTGAATACTAATTTAGATATTGCTATGAATTCTTATATGTGACTTGCATTTAAATTAGATCACCTTAAGCAGATTGCCCTTTAAATGAAAGCACACCTCCATACATTCAATTGAAAACTTTAGAGCAAACAGAATGTTTCCCTTACAGTATATTATGCCTCCAAACAATAAATAAATATTTTGCTAAAACTCTCTTAGTCTTCCCTATTACTCTCACCTATCCCACAGATTTTGAGACATAAGATTTCAGGATTCTCCAGTCTGTCACCTCACCTACAGGTAGAATGAAATCCTCTTGTCTTATGGCTAAATGATTCAAACACATGCAACTTCTTCAGCACATAATTCAGAGTAGTCTTTGACCAAGTAAGTGGGCACCATAGTCATCAATTAGACAAATAAAATTTGTCTAACACTCTCATTTATGCATAAATGCTTTGAATTCGAGTATATAAAAGAAGTTAATTCACATGTAGTCCATCTTTTGTTTCAAGATGTATCAATTCATTGTTATCATTAAGTATTTTATACCCCAAACACACTCTCTCTCTTGGGGTGTTTTGAAATATATTTGGAATTTCATTGATTTTATTTTTCTTAATTATATATGGAATTTCAGTAGCCAAATATCTCCAGAATAATCTTGAAGATGAATGACTAAATGATATAAAGTTTATTGTGCAACCTGGCCGATAAACACATGTGTGTTTAATTAAAGGGTATAGAGATCAATGGCTCAGTGAGCCTCACCTTTCGAGTCCTCGGGTCTCTTGTTTTCTGATGGTTGGACCAGGGTGCAGCTGCCTTAGCCAGTTCCCTGCTTCTGCTGGCAATGCTCACTTCCTGCAAGACATTCCTGAGGACAAGCTACATGGACCTAACCCAATGCAGCCATGGGTGCTGGAGCAGCCATATGGAGACCCCTGCCAATGCTGAGATGCTTACACATTCACTGATTCAGCTTTCCTCCTGCAGTCAGCATCATTGCATGTGTTTTGTCAGATGGAGGAGGACTTTGTGGATTGGTGTCGGACATATGGGCTAATGTTGGACTTGTGGGCTTGGGAAGCACTGGGTTGCGATGTTCTCTTGATGTGCACTTGCACTTTATATAAAATTCTCTCATACTTATATTAATTTCTGTGTGTTTGTTTATCTAATGTACCCAGACTAACACACTAGATGAATTACATCATCTAAAATATCATATTATATATGAACAGAAATTAATACATTCTGGGTGGTACAAGATATGACAGAATGATAAAGGAAACATGACAGAATCCAGAAACAGATCCATATACCCAGTCATTTGCCAGTTATCTGGTTTCCAAAACTGAAAAAAAATGCAGTTCAGTGGAAAATTGGATGATCTTTTCAGTAAATGCTATGTATCAGTTGAATATTCATTGAAGTAATCACTGAAAATATGAGTGCTATAGCAAAGTGTGATGACGAAATCCGAAGGTGTTCAGCTATCAGAAAAAAATAGCATCTGGAGTATTAAAAACTTACCTTCAAACAAGCTGCCATCTAAGCGAGATGGCAACTAAGTTCAGATGGAAGAAGCACACCAGCCTGTGTGATTCAAGGATGGTAAATAATAAAATCCGGATCTGGAAGAGTGAACAATATTAGAACTTAATTATGTATATCTGGTTTGCAGAAGGCTATGGACAACAGTGGAATCCCCAAATCCATTACAGGATCCCTGCACAAATTAAATCTCCAATGAATACATTGTGAATATAGGCCAGGAATATAAATAGCTTTCCTATCAGACAAAATCCACTGTACAGTTGATTATGGCAGATGAAGTTTCAATTTCCATGAATGGTGAAGAGCAATTTTCCGACATCTACTTTGATTTTTCTTTCTTTCTTGTCTTGTTGATATCCTTTAGCTTCCTTCATCTATGATACACTTGATGCCATTCCACAGTTCATCAGGTCTTCTATCATTAGTGTTCAATGCATCAAATCTGTTCTTCACTTGCTACTGATATTTAGGTAAAATATACTTGTGGTCAGATTTTAGCTCTCTTGCACTATTTTGTATTTTTTTCAACGTCAACCTGAATGTACATATGAGCAACTGATGACCTGTTCCACAGTAGTCTCCTGGCCTTATTTGGCTGAAGATATTTGAATTTTCAATCATCTTTTTCCACAAATGAAGTCAATTTGATGTCGGTGTATTCCATCTGGAGAAGGCCAAGTGTATAATATCTATTAATTATAATAGATAAAAAAACATCTGTCCACTTCTCACCATTCCCCTGCTATCCTCCCTGTTCTAATCACCATCTCATGTTGCTTGAATATTTTCAACAACCTACTAACTGACCTCCTTAATTTTTTCACTAGAGACCCAGAAATTGCGGATTTTGCCGTGTCTGAGAAGTTTCCTGGGATGCAAGACTTTCAATTCCAAAACTTAGACAGTCCCAGACAAAACAGGATAAATTGACAAATATCCACTATATCACTCCTCTGTAGAAAATCCCTAAATCTCTCCTCCTTTCACACACAATAAAAAGGGAAAACCCTAAAAATGTTCCTTAAGTCACTACATCATCAGTTCTTCTTTATGTCTCTAAAATTTTGTACTACTCTCTCACACATTCTGTTCTACCATCATTGAGCAACTTGTTCCTGCAATATGTCATGTTTATTCCTGGCTCAGGTCTTTATACTTTTTGAGGAAAATGAAGCTAATTCTCTGTTTAGTCATGTATTCAACAATTATTTATATGTGTGATAATCTTTATTTTATTTTATAAAAATAGTTTCATACCATAATTGTCACTTTGCTTTTGAATAATTTCTCTCAGCATAATGTTTTCCAAATGCATTCATGCTACGTGTTTTTTCGACGTTTGATCATACTTCTTTGTTATTACTTAAACTAAATAAGTGATAAAAATATTGGATAATTTTATTTGAGAAAAATATGCTGATTTGAGAATGCTGAAATGCATATATTTTATAAGCAAAAACAAAAACACCCATATATCCATGAACTCAAGAGGAAATGGTCCACAGATACATGCATCCTTTAAAATAATTCACAATGAAAATGAGCTTTTTCATACAAAAGGAGAAACCAAAAAATCAGGTTGTCCTCACATTTCTCCTTTTTAACATTTATTCAAGAGAAAAATGTCCTCCGACTTTGACACAATAAAATCTGAACACTAAAAATTTCATATCCATGGCATATGTCATAAATGATGACAGCTAAAAATCAGATTTGAAGTTCTAAAGGATAAAACTTCCACTCAAATTGAAAATACAAATCATAAAATAAGTATTTCTTTTCACTGAAACATGAAGCCAACAATACTAAAGTTATATGGAAGATATAAGTTACATTTCTAAAACCTGTATAAATAAATTTATCTAAGTGATTCTATATGTGTGTCACTAAAATGAATGCATACTTTTACTTTGCTGATAAAAACACTTCTTTTTATAACTTTAACAAGTTCACATATTGACAGTCTTCCCATATGCTACTCATACATGCCTTTGCTTTCACCATGGTGAAGCTGCTTTTAATTGATTGCCGTTTTACCAAAATTTCGCTCTTCTTAATGTGCAATAATAGCATAAAACCTAAGAACAATTGTGAGAATGGTGGAGCAATGGGCAGTATTTCACTCTGTTGTCTATAAGTGTGCTGTGGGTATGAACAAACTTGATGACATAACAATGATATGCTTCCATATTTCTTGTTTCCACATCTTCAAATGTACTTTTGTACTTCAACAATGCTATCTTTTAATGTATTCACAGTACTCTAACTAGTCAACAATTATAAGTTGATTTTGAAACAATACAATATTATACTACAACTGCTTTGATTAACAATATTTTCATTCCTTTGCGGTGACTGTGGTAATAGGTGAACAGATTCTAGTCTCTTTCAATATGCATTTCTATGCATGTCCATCTGATTTCACTTTGCCTAATACGCCAGGAAATTTCAGGAATGAATAGGAAGACTGGAGAAAGATTGACACAGTTGAATTATCATGTTGGTGAAGATCTTGGAAATAACAGGGACTGCCAGAATCACAAAAAATTTACATTGACGAAAGTAGAGTCAGAATGCTTCTGAGAAGTGGGGATGGTGTGACTTTGTCTCATTTGCTTTGGAAAATTCAGGAGGGATAAATACCTGGTAAAGTAGAGGGTTAGTAATAAAGAGGAAGATCCTCAGAAATATGATTGATACTTTGTCTAACATAATGAGTGCAAATAGAAAAAAATTGTGAAGATAGTGCAAGATTGGGCAGTGTTTTGGTCATATGGTCATTTTGACTCATTAGCTAATCACATGTGCCCATACAGAAATAGAGAACTACATTTGGCATGAAAATTGGATGCGCTCTATCTTGCCATTATTTATTGAATGCATCAAACTTGAAGCTAAATTAGTGCATATTTTGACTAATGTGAATAAATAAATAAAACTTCTCTATATACATAACTGCTAGTTGGGTACAATTCCCATCTAGTACACTTGCTGCTCCTTTCTTAATTGATAGAATTCTGATGCTTACAGGATTTTATACCTCACAGATTCTTTGTTGTTGTTACTTTCATTCCAGGAAAATTACTAATCTCACCTGATTAGATTTGCTGAACACCAGACTCTTTACAGATAAGTGCCCGAGGCTCAGAAATTTTTTTAAAATTCCTACAACAGAGACTAATAAGTCATTTAGAACAAAATGATCCATTTGAAAATAAAAACCTTTTGGTTGTAATTTATATATCTTCTTCAAAAAGACAGTTAAGCTTAATCCAAAATGCAAAATCTTGTGGAAACTGGTCAAAATAATTGTGCAAGTCATAATTCTGATCTTTCTTTCTCTCCTTCTTTCTTTGTTGTTTAAATTGTCTGACTTCTTTGTTGTTGCACCTTTTTTCCCTTAACAGTTTTCAAAAGAAATGTGTATTCAATTAAAAGTACCACTATAAATGAAAAAGGTCATTGATGACTCCATGTCTCATTTCTAAAAATACAAGGCTATACTTCTGATTTATAAGGTTTTTGCAATTTAAAGCACTATAATAATTGCAAGTTGAAGCATCTATTTTTCATAGACTATTATCAGTATTAAAAGTCACACAAACTTTTAGTTAATTCAGTTGACAATTAAATAAATAGATAAATAAATAAATAAAATGTGTGGGCATGAGTTAGAGTTGATGGGCTTTTTCAATTTTCACTTTTCAACAGGTTGCATTTACATCATACTAAAACATTAAGGAAAAATAATCACTGAAT
The DNA here is from genome assembly GCF_050624435.1 of Tenrec ecaudatus. Taxonomy (NCBI): domain Eukaryota; kingdom Metazoa; phylum Chordata; class Mammalia; order Afrosoricida; family Tenrecidae; genus Tenrec; species Tenrec ecaudatus. Next base: position 140,551,489 of record NC_134548.1, read on the forward strand.
TTTTTATGTTAATGAAATACAATTTTACATGTTTTCCACAGAAAATTTTAGATTTGATTCTTTATAATTTGTTTAACTAATCCCTTTTGTAAGCAGTTTTATTGGCATATAGTTCATATATCATACAATGCAATAGTTTACTCATATTAAAAGCAGTTGTAAAATCATCCCCACAATCAATTTTAGAACATTGTCTTCTTTCTTGTAGTCATTTTTACCAGCTCTTCAATTACCCTCAACCTTCCCTGCCATAACCCCAAGAAACCATTAATTCAGATACTGTCTCTATAGTTTTGCCTTTTCAGGATTTCATAGTCAGGAAAACACAAAAATCCAAAACAAAATGCAAAAACAAACTCACTGCACTCTGCATGATAGCAAGGTTGTTCACCTCCCTGGTCAGAAGGGATTCACCAGAGGTTTAATGCTTGTGTGGACCCTGAGAATGAGTTCATGATTTCCAATGTCATCCAGAGCCTTCTGCTAACTAGGTGTTCACAATTTAAGCTATGATGCCATTCCCTCCTTTACTTTTGGATTTTATTGTTTATAATCATTGGATCACACAAGCTGTGTGCTTTCTTCTGTGTGGGCTTATTGAACTCATTAACATGGCTGCTTGTCTAAGGACAAGTCTGTAATACCTAATTTACTGTTCTTTCAAATAACTGGGCACCATCTAGTTTTCAATCACACTTTGCAATGGCACCTAAATTTTCAGTGATATCTTCATGAGGGCTAGTATCAGGCAGGGTCATATCCTAATAATGAATTGCTCTTATATTAGGGCTAGAATTAATTGTGAGCCCCCAATCAATTAATATAGCTATGATTTATATATGTCTCTGTTTCACTTTGTTGTTGTCAGGTGCATCAAGCCAGTTCAAACCCAGAACCATCTTATACACAACAGAATGAAACACTGAACAAAGCAATTGTTCTTTTCACTTGATTCCATTGTTGCTGTCACGGTGTGAATCCATCTCCTTGAGTATCTTCCTCTTTTTCACTGCCCTTTTACTTTACCAAGCATGACAGTCTTTTCCAGGGACTGGTCTCTCTTGAGAACATGTCCAAAGGATTAAGACACAGTCTCACCATCTTTGCCTCTAAGGGAGGACCTACTTCTTCCAAGACAGATTGATTTGTTCTATTAGCAGTCCATGGTAATATCAATATTAATCACCAGCACCATAATCCACATGCATCGATTCTTCTTCAGTCTTGCTTATCCAATGTGCAAACTTCACATGCATGTGTGGGAACGGAAAACACCGTGACTTGGACAAGGGACACCTTCGTCCTCAACGTAACATCCTTGCTTTTCAGTACTCTAAAGCAACCTTGAACAGCAGATTTACTTAATGCAACTCATCTTTTGATCTCTTGACAGCTGCTTTCCTGAGTATTGATTGTACAATCAAGCAAGACAAAATCCTAGACAACTTTTCCCCCTCCTTTTATCATGATGTTACCTATGATCCGAGAGTGAATAGTTTGGTCTTCATTTTTTTGAGTTGTATTCCATAATGGAAGCTGTAATCCTTGATCTTCATCAGCAAATGCGTAAAGTTTTCCTCACTTTCATTAAGCAAGGTTGTGTCCTCTGCATATTGTAAGTTGTTAATAAGCCTTCCTCCAATCCTGTTGTCACATTTTTCTTCATAGAAGCCAACTTCTCTGATTACTTGCTCAGTATACAGATCAATTAAGTATGATAAATAGATAAAATCTGGAAGCACACCTTTCCTGATCTTAAAACATGAGATATTTCCTCGTTCTGTTCACACAACTGTCTCTTGATTCATGTACAAATTCCACAGGAGCACAAAGAATTGCTCCTTCTCCTCAAAGCTGTTCATCATTTGTTCCCTTAGAGACACCATTGCCACTTTATGTTAGAATATTTTACTAATCATCCCCCTGGGGAATAAAACAATTCCATCTATAGTGGCATTAATTTAGATAATCTCAAATTTTCAATATTTTAATTTTTCCCAGAATGTTTTGAGAGAGCTGAAAATTTTACTCTGACATTCATCCCCTGGCTCTAACCAACTGTAGTGTACAATCCATTTATGTATAAAGTATACGTGTGTCTAAAGATACATACCTGTATATAGATATATGTATAGATGTATTTCTACATCATAGATGTATTTCTACATCATAGATGTATTTCTACATCATAGATGTATTTCTACATCATAGATGTATTTCTACATCATAGATGTATTTCTACATCATAGATGTATTTCTACATCATAGATGTATAAACACATCTATACATATATGCATTCAGTTTGTTAGTCTATTAGTCAATTCTAAGATTACTGTTAATACTAAAATATTGGGTTGAATAGTTGTTCTGTGTCATTTCAGTTTGATGTGGTCTACTTATGATAGATGAAATAATTATCTGAACTTTGTTCTTTTACAACTGTTAAGTTTTTTAACTAATCTGTATGCTCACACTTGCACCGCATCATGCCATTTTACCATAACTTTATGCTAACTAATACTGCATTGCATAGGAATTGTTATAACTGCAGATGTAGCACATATTACAATAGAAAAAACTAACCATGAGAAATGGTTCATAAATATGTCAGAGTCAAGATGGGTAATGTTCTGACAGAAGCACTTATAGTCTTAAAATGCATTTACTTTAATTCATTTTGATGTGACATTTTTACTGATGGTCTCTGTACTGCTGTGCAACTTTTGCCAATGCTCTCAATTATGAATGACAAGCAAAAAGAGTTTCTCTAGATGTAGAAATGCAATTCTCTGTAGAAAACTCTGATGCCAAATTAAAACCCAGTGAGTCAAGAACATAGCTTTTATTCTCTAGTCAAACTCAAGGTAATTAACAAGTTAGAAATCTTTAAATATTTTGGTATGAGATCTTTTTCTTTGCTTTGAAATGCAATAAATGTTAAGGATATTTTATAGTTTAATTCAAAAGTATGTCAAAGGCACTCATACGTGAGCATTGGGCAGAATGCATTCTTTTCAACATTTGTAATCAATTATTAATAAAAGAGCATCAGAAAAGAGATAATAAAAACAAAAAAATTGCATGATGTATCACTTAGTGGGGTATTACTCCACTAAGCAAAAAGACACAGTGGTTACACAATTGACAGTGTTCTGCTGCTTTAATGTAACAAAAGAGAAAATGACCTAAAAAGATGTGAGCTTTCATTTCTCCAAAAGGGCAAATTTAAACTAAATTATGACCTAAAAATGTTTAACTAAAATTATGTCCTAAGTCTAATTACAGTGTAAAGCTTGTTTAAAATTTTACTTTTGTACCTGCAACCAATAGAAAAATGTATCCAATTAATACAGACAGTGCAAAAGAAAAGGATTATTAAAAACTAAAAGTTTCCCCATAATAAATGAGAGAGATATAACTATAAAGCTATGTTTGCTGAACTAGATGATAGTGCATAAGCTTTTTACATTGACTTTTTAATGTAAAATTTACTATGTTGTAAGCCACAAAAATTTTGAGACTCTATATCTAATGCACCTCTCAAGCCTTAAGAAATTCTTAGTTCTTGTATCTCATTAGGGAGTTAAAAATAATAAAATAAATTTATATATAAAATGTTAACTATTTAAAGATACAAAAGTAGAGAGATTATATGTCATCCTGGCTCTTTTAAACAAATGATATAAAATATAACATGTTTAAAAACCAAAACCAAACTCACTGCCTTCTAATTAATACCAATTCATCGTGACCCCTATAAAACACGATAGAACTTCCCCTGTGCATCTCTGATTTTGTAAATCTTTACAGGAGTAGAAAGCCCTTTCTCCTGGGGAGTGGCTGGTGGTTTCGACCTACTGTCCTATGGACCCAAACCCAAAGTGTAATCACTATGCCACCAGGACACCTATACAATGTTTTAAAATACATAGAAAAAATAAAATTATAACAAAGAATTTAAAATGACTAACATCAACCTATACATATGAAGGAATAGGCTGTCCGTTTTGGAAAAATTAGCTTCTGAAAATCTTATGAACAGCTGTGGAATATTGCCAGATCCTGACACCTCGTGACTAGCACTTGTGCCAGAAAGTGAGCCCATCTGTTCCAAAGACACTCAAAACATGCCGTAGAAAGAGATGCCCATCCAAAATGGAATCTGTCGAAACGTAATGACATGGGTGTACTAAAGCTTTGGGGAGCAAAGTCTACCAGATATTTATTTGTTGATGGGCACCACTCAAAAAACAGCTTCAACAGCTTATTAATAATTTGAATTTGGAGTGCATGAACAGAAATCTTGGAAAAATTTTAAGTCCTCAAAAGTTAAATAGAGCTTGTAAAGATTGAAGTACTAGACTGCAGTGGGCTGAAATAGGCAGGAATGAAAAATCAAAGTGGATGTCAGAAAAGACTGAAAATTTCTCTTACTTATAAAGTGGCTAAAGCAAATATAAAAAATGTTAGAGTCAAAGAGCTGAACAGAAAATTTCAAGGGGCAGCTGAGAAGACAAAGTAAAATATTATAAAGAAATGCTTAAAGACCTAGAGTTAGAGAACCAAACTGGTAGAGTACACTCATCATAAATTAATCTGAAAGAATGCAGAAAAAAATCAAGCCTCTAGTTGAAATATAGAAGGATTCTTTGGGCATAATATTGAAAAATGTAGGAAGCACCAAGAAAGAAAGAAGGAATAGAAAAATCCACTGTACCAACATTCAACCATTTCAAGAGGTAGCATATGATCAAGAATCAATGGTACTGAAGGAAGTCCAAGCTACAATGAAGGGATCAGCCAAAAACAGGTTTCCAATAATTGAGATTCCACTAACAGATTAATCACTGGAAGCACTCATTGGTCTATATCAAGAAAGTTGGACAACAGCTGCTTGACCAACTGATTGAATGAGATTCATAGCAGTACCCTTTCCAAAGAAAGGTGACTCAACAGAATGTGCAAATTGTAAAACAATATCATTGATTTCACATTCAAGAAAAAATTTGCTTAAGATCATCCAATAAAAGTCACAGAAATAAATTGACAAGGTGGTGCCAGAAATTCAGGTCAGTTTCATAGGAGGGTATGGAATTAAAGGATATCATTGCTGATGTCAGACAGATCTTGACTGAAAGAAGAGTTTGAGACAGATATTTTTACTTGTGGTTCTCTGAGTAGGCAAAGCCATTCAACTGTGTGGACCATAACAAACTGTGGGTATCCTTGAGAAGAATGAAATTTCAATAGCAATTCATTGTGCTCCCATGGAACTTGTATATGTCCCCAAAAGATAGCACAAGGGAATTCTTTATGGTTTAAAATCAGGAAAGGTGGGAATCAAGGCTGTATCCTTTCACCGTATTTCTTCACTCTATTTGCTGAAAATTGATCAGAGAAACTGGATCATATGAGAAGAATGTAGTATGCAGGTGACACAACCTTGCTTGCTGAAAGTGAGTAGGAGTTGAAGCACTTGCTGGTAAAGATCAAGGGTTGCAGCCTTCAATATGGGTTACAACTTAATATTAAGACAACTAAAATCCATAAAATTGGACCAATAGGCAACAACACAATAAACAGAGAAAATATTGAAGTTGTCAAGGATTTCATCTTGCGTGGATCCACAATTAATGGTCATGAAAGCAACAGTCAAGGGGTGAGCAGATATATTGCATTAAGTAAAACTGCTGAAACCTCTTTAAAGTGTTGAAAAGCAAAGATGTTACTGTAAGGACAGGTGAGATTGACTCAAGCCCTGGTATTTTCTATCACTTCATATGCATGTGGAAGTTAGACAATGAATAAAGAAGACTGAAGAAGAATTGATGCATTTGAATTATGGTGCTGGAAAAGAACATTGAAAGTACCATTGACTGACAAAACAGCAAACAAATCTGGCTTGGAAGTATAGCCACAGTTTTCCTTAGAGGCAAGGATGGTGAGAGTTTGTCTCATGTACTTTGGACATGTTGTCAGGACAGATCAGTTTCTGTAACAGGACATCATGCTTGGTAAAGAAGAGGGACAACGATAAGTGGGAGAGTTTCAACAAGCTGGATTGAAACAGTGGCTGCAATCTTGGGTTACAAAATGACAACAATTTTGAGGCTGGCACAGGACGACAATGTCTTGTTCTGTATTGAAAGCATCTTCGTGAGTCAGTACCAACTCGGTGGCGCTTAAGAACATAAGCCTTACTGGTTTTGCTTTTCAGAGAATTCAAAGTCATGCCCTAAACTACATTATACGGTGCAGCTTTTTCCCCTCTTAAATCTCATGCACTGTATTTTTCAAATCTAGAAATTTCTTTTGTGTAGTGATGTACATTTTTTGAAGAGTCATAGACATCATTGTATTAGGACATAATCTAGACATCATACCATTCAATAGTTCAATCTTATCAAGAAATGTTGTACAATTGCTACCACAGTTTGTTTCAAAACATTTTCAAAGTATGAAAATGTCAAAATGGCTAAAACGCACAGGGGAGAATCACAGAGTGCTGCACAGAGAAATAGCCTTGAGATAAGAAGACGGTGTTCTAGAGTTTTAGCTAATTTTATGAATATTTTTGTGAAATTTTATAATTTACAGGGAATATTTATTAAGATAAACTAAAGGCTTCACTGTTCCTATTTTTTTTAATCTTAAGGTCACAAAAACCATCTGTTTCCATTAACATAATTGAATCCAACAAGAAAACTCCAAAGTATTTGTTGGCATAAACCAGTATCTAGTACTCAAGAGGAAGCCAAATCTCAAGTATGACAGCCTATCAAAAATTACTAAACATGAAACGAACTAGCAAAATGTGAGCAAATAAAAGGCAAAATCATTTCATATAAACTTTGAGAAAAGATGGCTGAGAACATGTAAGCAGCTAGTAGAGTGATAGTTGTCTATGTTGAAGAAGGTAGGAAAAATACTGACATGTTAACCAGACAGCTAAAATGTATAGAGTAAGGGTTCCCGGGGCTGCGTGGCAGGGGAAGTGGGAGTGGGTAATGGGGAACTAAAATCAAGGAGTACAAGAAGGAAGAAAATGTTTATCAATTTGAAACCACCAGGCACTTTGTGAGATAAAGACAAGGCTTAATACTTCCATAAAGAGCCACTGTCGAGGAAGCTTATAGGAGCAGCTCTACCCTGTCTTATAGGGTTGTTATGAGTTAGGATGTCTCCATGACATTGAGAAGTTTGAACAATTTTTGAGACTCATTTTATTTGCTCCTCTCCCTCCAAAACTTGATGATTAAAGTCTGAAAATCATTATTTCTTTTAAATTTTCATCACTTCAGTCAGGAAGGTACATTTGTTCTTGTCTCATATTGACCAATAAATCAGATATTTGGTTTTTTAACCCTGGTAAAAAGAAAAAGGTAACTCCAAATATCTATGCATTGATCCTTGAAACTCTTAATTGTTATGTTGTATGGACAATGATAATTAAGATTTCACATGGATTTAATTTGACTAAGTAGTTTAAAATAGCAAGAGTATACAAAATCATTCTGGGTGGACTCAATACAAGCAAAAGACTCATAAAAAATATTACAGGAGGCAAGAGGAAAAGTCAGTTGATGTGAAAAATATGCAACCCATTGTGTCTATATGGATGGAGGTAGTTATAAACCAAGGACTACAAACGTCTAATAGGAAGTATGCCATTCAGGAAAGTGGATTCTCTCCTAGAGTCTTCAGTTAGGAGTACAACCTTGACAACATTTTGATTTTAGGCCAGTGAAATCCATTTCAATGTTCTAAGATGCATAGCAATAACAGAAGAAATTATGCCATTTTAAGCCACCACCAAATGTGTGGTAAATTTTTCCATCAGCAAAATAGCACTAATAATATAAGTGAAAAATACGACAGAAACTATCATCATTCACAATTAAAGGTGAAACATATCAAGATCTTAGCAACTTTCTGAATAAGAGAAGTGGGAAAATTAGCAAGCAATTAGAACAAAAGCATTATCAGCGATAACAGATATTTGATCTATATGAGAAATTTCCTGTATTTTAATTCCAATTCTGTGTCAAGTGAAGGAAGTAGACTCAGATTAAGGTCCCTCCAAAGAAACAGACTAGAAATTATCATATAAATGCTAACAGCCCTAGTAAATTTACTTTGTTAGTTTATAATTACTATTATGCTTTGTTGACTGTGTTCCAACTCATAGCAACTGTATGTAAAACAGAATGAATCATTATAACTTGCTAATATAATGAGCATATTGTTGCCATCATGTCAATATTTCTTCCTGATGGTCTACCCTCTACCTCTTTTTCATACACCTTCTAACGATAGTAAGGAAGATATCCTTCTCCAGGCACTGCTCCCTCCACAGTACATGTCCAAAGTCCATGAGATGATGTTTCACTATTCCCATTTCTTATGGCTGTAACTCTTCTCAAATAGATTTGATCATTCTTCTGGCAGTGCAGGCTGCATTTATATTCTTCGCCACTACAATGCAAATGCATCGAATATACTTTGGTCTTTCTTATTCAATGTCAAACTTTCACATGCATATGAGGTGACTGAAAATGTGATTCAAGCTCATCATGGTTCAAGCTCACCTTACTCAACGTAACATCCTTGCTCTACAACACTTTTAAGAGTTCTTTTGCAGCAGATATTATTTCATGCGTGCTACTTCCATGATCAATAATTTTGGATTCAATCTTTGACAATGCAATTATTTTCTTTATTCTCATTGTGTGTTGGTTTAATGATAAGAATTCTGTCTTGCTTTATGTTATGATGTTTTAATCTTCATCAGCACGTGCTTCCAGTCCTCCTCACTGTGTATCAAAGGTTGGAATAAGCCTTCCTTTGGTCCTGATGCCCGGATCATCTTCATGTAGTCCAGTCCCTCAGATTATTTTTTCAGCGAATTGATTGAACACATGAAAAGCTACAAACCAGATGCACACCTTTCCTGATTTTAAGCCATGCAGCATCTCTTGTTTTATTCCGATGACTGCTGGTTAGCATGATTATCCCCTGATGGACATTAATCTTATAGTTTCCAGAGAATTAAGAGATTGCCAAGGTAAATTATGACAACACCTGTCTCAGAAAATAGAGAATTATTTTTCCAGGAATAATCAACTAGGGCCAACAGCCACTGCCAATGAAAATAAATCCTCAGTAGCCTGGAAGTAATGATTCTAATTATTTAATTTACACGTATTGTTTCTGTTCCCTGTTCAGTTTCAAGAAAATAGAGATTGTCCCTCATTTAATGTCAGCATACAAACGTGTCTTCTACTCCACGAACTGGATTGTAATTGTAAAAATGTAAGCCTTTGTCTTATTAGACAGCCATGTCCAAGCTAATGGAAAATAAAATAGCCAGGCAATTAACTATTGTACCACACAACAATACCCTGATAAACTAAGAAAAGCAAATATTCTCATTTTAATAAGGAATTTATTCCTCCATCAGAGAACAACAAGACATTGATTTTGCCTGACGATATCAGCTTGTGGTTAATATAAAACTCTAGAGATAGAGTATGTAGGCAGGGATGAAATTAAAATGAGGATCATTTGACACATTATGAGTATACATTTCAATGTTTCGGGTAGATTTTCTGACAAAATAAAGCATATGCATAAAATCATCAAACTGAGAGGTCAAAATTTACCTTAAGGTTTATCTAATATAACCACAAATGGATTTCTAACTCCTGTCTTATTATCACCAGTGTTATTAACACAAAGCTTTCCAGCATAGTCCATTCTGTTAATGGACAGCCCTAATTAAATGATATATCTTCCTTATTGAGCAATACCTGTACCTCTGGTCTTAAATTGGTACTAATTCTCCTGTTATTACTCAGGGAATCCTTCAAAAAATTGAATTCAAATAATTGAGTGCCCCGTCTATAAATTCTTATTTTAAAATAAAATTAGATCACTTGATTCAAACATATTGTATATAAATATAACTATTGACACAAACACTGACTTTACATACATTTCTAATAAATTTCACTAATAGTTTCAGCCAATATTTTTCTTCCTATCCTAATATCACACACAGATTAAAATTGAATGCCATCACTATTTTTCATAGGAGATAATTTCAAACCAACTTACTTCTGTGGAGCTAATTTTGACTGGTAACAATAGCATATAGAGCTTCTGAGACTAAATCTTTACAGGGGAACACTGTCTTGCCTTCCTCCTACAGATAGGCTGGGGAATTTGAACGGCCAATCTTGTGGTTAGCACAACAATACTTTACCCCGGTACCTCTGAGCTCTTTTTAGGAGATATTACGTATCACTAATAGGAGAGATAGCTGGGTGATTATATTGTTAAATACACATTAGGCTTATACACCCAGTAAACAGCACTGTTTGCAGATGTTCACTGGATAGAGAATAGTCTAACAATATAATTGTGTAGCCTATATATTTCCATATTTCCCAGAATGGGTACAGTAAGACTCTCACTAAATTTAGATGTATTATATCCACTACTAGAATTCCCTTATATACTACCTAAATAATTAGGTCAAAAAATCAAGTGACATCATTGATTAATAATGTTCATTGTTCTTATTCCATAATAATAAAATATTGCACAATTCATTTTATAATTTTACTACAATTAGGAGACATGCTACTAATCTGCTCATTTTATTTCCTGAAAAATCAGGACCATGATTTTCATATTCAGCCTTCTCATCGTTTTCATTTGCTTCATAATGATTAAAGAATTGCTGACTGATTTAATGAAACAATTATTAAACTCTCTCATCATGCTTTATATGCCCTCTCTTAAATTCTTATTATTTAATAATTATCTTCATTTTTCTATGGCAAATGGTGATTCCATAGGTTCTAAACTAAAAATTTATACTTTTTGGCTGAAAAGACAAAATATAAATTGTGTAGTTTTACTTTATCTTTCATCATCCACTAATATCATATTCCCTTTTCCAAATATCAGATTTATGGTTTTTGTTACATTTTGTTTTAGTTTAGTTGAACCATTATGCTAAACATTGCTTAGATAACTTTATCGTCTGTTGATTTCTAACATATGTCAATCCCATTAGTGTAGTGCTATTATTGTTTTGCAATAGTACTTCAAAGTATTCATTTAAATAATTATTTATGTATTAATTATTAAATTTGCAAAGAATTAGACTTAACTAATAAAGAAGAATACATTTCTCAAACTGTGAGCATTGAAGAAAAAAATCAAATATCAAGTTTCAACATGAAATATTCTACATGCAAAATTTTGGACAATGTTGTAAGCATAAAAAAAGAAATATATAGTGTTACTGTAGTAAAATAATTGATCAATTTTCACCCATTTCAAGAAATAGTAGATGATTAAGAAACATGGTATTGACAGCAGCCCAAGCAGCACAGTAGGCATCGTTGCTGAATGGGGTTTCAGGAATGGACTGAATACCAACTAGATGTTTGAACAAATGGATGCAACCTTGGGGAGGGCTCCTTAATCTAGGCCTAGAAATTTGGAACACGGCTACCTGGCTAACTGACAGGAAGCGATCTGCAAAAATGATACGTAAGGCCTGTCTACCACAAAACACATGGGCTGGTTGCTAATTACTCTCAGCAAGAGTTAATGGGATGGAGTTAAAATTGTTACAAAGAAGGATCATCCCAGCATCAGAAGGGCATCAAGTCCACATTTATACCCATTCAAAATAAGGAGATTCAAAAGAATACATAAATTGCTTAACTACAGCTTTAGTCTCTGGAAAGTAGTTCATTATTATGGCGCTGCTAGTCCTTCTAGCCCTAGTTGCTTATATGCTATATTATAAACCTGGAATCTATGTCTGCTATAATCTCATTTTGGAGGGAGTTCTCAAATGTGCCAAAGAACAGAATTAAGGTGATATTAGCAGAGGGTGTGAATCAACGTTTGTTTCCTTTCAAAAGACAGAAACCTGATAATATGATTTATGTATTAACTCCGAAATATAAATTAATATATAAATTTAAATATTAGAATAAATAAAAAGAAACGCTTACATCAAAGCCATTCCTCTTTGCATAATAGCCGTATAAGACCCAGAGAAAGATCCCAGGTCCATCAGGAAGCATGTTCAAGATCTCTGTCTGAGGTGACAGTCAACACCAGAGGCACCAGAAACTATGGGACGGAGATAATGCGACAGAGTAAAAATGTCACTCCAAGACCAGAAAATGAGGCAAGGAAATGATGAGACAGAAGAGAGAATGAGCACTGAGACTATGGGACTGTGAGGCAGGCTTCCTGGTTCACGGAGCCACAGGCCACGAGACCACATGACAGCCAGAGACACACTAGCCTGCTGGTGGAGGATAAGTGTTGCTATGGACCAAGGAGTATATCTTTACTTCTTATTGATCCTGGCTTATGGTAAGTTGCTAAATTCCCCCAATAGAACCGCCTCAATTGTGTGTATCATCTGTGAGTTCTGTCTGGCCTTTGAGAAGACTTATCTATCGAATACGGCATAGATGTAGAATGGCATGAGAGGAATGGTTGGTGTCAGAATAAAGAAGGATGGAGGGTGCAGGCATGTCTGACATCTGCCTCATTTCAATAGGGAAACCCTAGAAAGTCAGACAAAGCCCTATACCCTATACCTTTGTACTTTGAAAAACTGTGCCACCAATACTTCAAACATTAGCAGGGTCACTCATAGTAAGTAAGTAGCTTTCAGCAAAGCTTCCTGAGAAGAGGAAGAAGAAATAGGCCATCTATTGCCAAAGGATTGTTGTTGTTTTTGTTAGCTGCCATCGAGTTGGCGCCAACACATAGCAATGCTCTGCACAACAGTGATGGTGCAGTGTTTCCATAGGATTATCCACTGAAAAGCTTATGGATTTCAACATATCACTGTCAACTTGAACTTAATTATGAGCCTTTCAGTTTGAACAACACTTAAAATTCTATTGAGGAAGAACTACCTCCTCAGAGTCAACCTTAATTACATGGGTAGAGTAATTTTCAAATAAATTCTGTCTTGGGGGAAATACAATCAGATGCACTTAGAAGTTAGGAGGATGAAACTCATGCACTTTGAACATGAGATCATAGGAGAGCAGTCCCTGTAAGAGGACACCCTGTGTATTAGACTGGGATGACTAGAGAAACCAATCCAGGGACACTCATATGTGTGTAAGAAAGAGCTTTGTATCAAAGAGCAATTGCATGTTGAGAAAATATCTCAGCCCAGTCCAGATGTCCAATATTAGCCTATAAGTCCAAAACTAGTCCCTAAAGCACTCTTCAAACTCATGCAGTCACATGCATTGATGTAGAATGCACGAAGCGCACAGGCCTGTGGGTGCAAAGTCTAGTGGATCTGATGGCGGTGGACACATCTCCAGGATTCTACCTGCCATCAGCATGGCTCCATGTGGCCTTTCAACAGGAACGTGAAGCAAAGAGAGGCTGAGGAATTTTCCAGAATCCTCATGAGAAGGCCACACCCACAAGGAGGCATCATCAGGCTAGACTCTACCCTTGCACTAATTTATAGAGCTGACATGACATTGTGTAACTACCCACTGTGCTCAGTAAAGAGGAAGACCCTAAACAAGATGGACTGACACATTGGCTACAACTATGCATTCAAATATCAAAATTGTGACAATGGTGCAGGACAATTCAGTATTTACTTATATTCTACATAGGGTTGCTATGATTCACAGCTGATTTGGAGGGCACCTAATAAGAACCGTGGTCATTTAAAATAATATACCCTTAAGATAAAGGAGATGGAATGTTTAAAATTAAAGGAATGAAAAAGTAATATGGCAAAAATAAGATCCAACTACATGTCATTTCCTCACTCATTTGCCAAAAGAACAACAACCAAATCTGTCTTACAAGAAGTACAGGGAGAATGTTTCTTAAAGCAAGGGTGAAATAGCGATTTAAACATGGGAAGAAAAAAAATAAAAGTTCTAAAATTGATTGAGGTAATGATTGTATAAGTCTTCTTGATATGATTGAACTATTGAGTTGTATATGTGGATTATGCAAAACTGTAAAAAATTTGAAATGAAAATGAAATTCAAAGATTTTGAGGAAATGACCAAAACAGGAATCATAATTTATTAAAATTTGTGCGTGAAAAGACACTGCTTTCCTTAAATAAAAAAAAGCAAGGATATATTTTGGACATATAATCAGGAGAGAACAGCCCCTGATAAAGAACATCATGCTTGGCAAAGTAGAGGGGCAGCATAAAAGAAGAATTCACACGATGGCTGCAAAAGTGGGCTAGAATGTAGGAACAGTTGTAAGTATGCTACAGAACCAAGCAGTGTTTCCCTCTGTTAGTCATAAAGTCACTGTAAGTCAAAATGAACTCAATGGTGTCAGACAAAAAAGAGCCTTTGCCCCAGTTTTGTGGCCAGCCCACCCACCCACCCACCCAAAGACATACCAAACATTAGAGGCTATTTGTCAGCATATGGAGGGAGGTCACATGCTTAGAGACATTCTCCATGGAGGCACTCAGTAGGCAGACAACTGTCTGGGACCACCACAGGTAGGGCCCAGTCCCTGCTGTTAAGGACATTGGGCTACATTTTCCTAAAGACTTGTGACCCTCAGTCTGGTACTTATAGGTGGGGTTCAGATCCTACTGATAATGGTTTCTATGGAGATCCAGAGAACAGGTTAAACTCGCTCAGTGATATCCAAAATTAGGCTGCCATCATGAATCTAGGGTCTGCCCATCTTGTCATATGTATACCCTTATTCCCTCCCCTTCCTATAGCATATGAACCACTAGATCATACCACCCTTCCTTACTGTATTACCTACAGCACAACCCTTTCCTGTGATGTATGTCTTCACCTGTAATTAGGAGGTTTGCATGTCCCCAGAGAATATATAAACATGGGTTAGCAATAAATCTCTCTATCCACATGGACCACCGAGTGAGGCTGAGGTGAGCATGCTACTATGAAATGTGTCTGGCTCCATTATCTCAATCTCTCTTCTGTCTCTCATGCTCTCTACGACTTTACTATAATCTTTACTTATCATCGCTGTAAAATTGCACCTACCGGACCTGTGATGATATGTTAGAGGCTGGTTTTCCCCACACAACAACACTTAACAATAACTTCATTTTTCATGCCAGCAGGTTGATTTATTCAAATAAATTATGGATTTTTTTCTTTTGCACACTATACATATAACAGATTATAAATTGTTTGAGAACGTTGAAATGCATGTTCAACGTGTTTTATCTGTGGTTTGTACATTCCTTAATACATGCATCTGTATGTGTTATTTTCAGCCTTTGTTCCAAAATGTTTTTAATAGCTATGACATCTAACCTCATTTTCATAAACAATTAACACATGAATTGAACAATGTTATCTAACAGTGAAAACTGTGTACAGTGCTCCATTTGGTATTATGCTCTGGAATTGTGATTTTAGAATTGTGAAAAATCTCCAAGAGCTCTGTATTTAAGTTTATAGCATATCAGCATCTGCATTTTGGCCTTACGGAAGGAAGAGGGATTTTCTATGCCCCCTCCTTCCAAAAGACAAAACACAGCTTAGCCTGAAAAATTCTTCAGCAGACTAATGGTGTGATTCCACTGCAATAAAACAGGGATGAGGAATTTTCATTATATTCAAGCATTTCACTGAAGATGTAAGAAGGTTATTAATTCTCAATCAAGTCACCACCATCTAAGACTTCCGTTTTCCATACTGAACTTCTCAAAAAGTTCACCGATGAATCACTTGGAATTTAAGCACTCAATCCTCGATTAAGTTCAAAGACTCTTATTAAAATGTTGGTGTAGTAACAAAAAAGCTTTTATGATAAAATTCATATTACATTATTTCTTTCTATTACTGAATAGCCCCATTTGTATACTCATTGCTTAAGTTCAAGAAATAGTGATTTTTATAGGTAAGTACACTAATTTTCATGTTCTCAACTCTTCTACTGGTTACGAATTGGGCCGCAATTACATAGTCATCAGTTCAAAACCACCAGCAGTTCTGAAGAAGAAAGACTGGGCATTCTCGCCCAGTAGACAGCTACAGTCCTAGAAACCCACAGGGGGTCACTATGAGTCAGCATTGACTCCATGGTAGTGACTTTGACTTTTTTTTGGACAACTACCAGTGCCCTTTTTTCTCAAGAGATTTTTTAAAATATTTTCATATACACTTCCAGTTGCTTTTTTCTGTGTGTGGTTTTTAACATAATTAAATTATGTTGTGTTTTTGATCACTTTTATCTAATTGAAATGCATTTTAAAGTACTTTTCCTATTATACATAATCTTGAATCATTTATTTAATATCAACAGAGTTACATGGACTGAGAACAGTTTTATGGCAAGTTGCTTAGCAACACTGACTCTTTTTTTTATGTAGTAAAATCCTTGCCATAGGTAGTAATGAATACTGACTGAATACATACATGTGAATGTTTTGTGCCCAGGCACATCATAAACACTCAATGATATATATTATATTAAGGGAAAAAAAGCCCTAAATTGGTTAACCATTCCTTCTACTAATGATAACTTGGAGTTTTTCACTGTTACAAATAGTTTTTCCCTGAACATCTTTGCATAACCTTGGCACTTATCAAGTATTCCTAGAAGTTAAATTGCTGTGTCAGAGCATATGTGCATTTAAAATTTTATCCCTACTGCTAAATGGCTTTCTAAAGCGACTGTTATTTCATTTACTTGTAGTAATGGTTTTCATTCTCTGTATAAGTTCCCTTCATCTGTCATATTTTTTTTTCATATTTAAATCATTTTATTGAGGGCTTGTACAACTCTTATCACAATCCAGGCATCAAGTGAATATGTTGCCTTAATTCTTTTCTAGACATTTACTTACTATTGAGCCCTTGATATCAACTCTTTTTTCCCCACTCCTTCCTCCACCCCCACCCTCATACCCCCATGATAGATTATTATTTTCATCTCTCACAATGACTGCTGTCTCTCTCCCCCCCATTTTTTCTGTTGTTCTTCCCCCTGTAGAGGAGTGTATGGTTATGAACCGATCACTGCTATTGGTTTCTCCTTGTTTCCTACCTCGCCTCCTCTTCCCCCTACCCACTGGTATCACTATTTCCACTGCTGTTCCTGGATTCTGTGTGTTGGGAGCTCCCATCTCATTCTATACCTGTGTACATGTTGAGGTCTAGTCTGAATTGAGAAGAAGCACTGGGGTCATGGTAGTTTTAAGCTGTCAGTATTTGATTCCATTTTTAAAATGTTTTAATTTGACACCTATTATCATTGATAAAACAGAAATTTTACATTTCCTATAGATCAAATTGTTAAGCTTGATATTAATGACCTTCACATTTTCTTTCTTAAATGAAAATCCATATCCTGGAAACTTTCTCTTTAAGAAGCTAGATAGTAAAGATTTTAAACTTTGGATGCCACATAATCGTTTTGTAAATAAAAAACTCTTTAAAAGTCATATATATATATATTTATTTATTTTGAAAGGCTGGATTTAAAGGCTATGATTTGTTGATTACTACATAAGAATATAACACATATATTCAATTCTATTTTATAGTAGTTTATATAGCAATAAAAATCTTATTAAATAAAAATCTGCTGATCCACAGGGACCAACTAAAATACATTTCTAACTCTTGACTCCATATAGAAAAATAATTTTGCTCAGAGGTTGTAATAAAATACAATCATAATGTTGATCTGTGATTCAATTCACAATTTGATTTGTGATTCAAAAAAGATATACCATGTTTTCCATACAATAAATCTATAGTCAAGAAATAATTGAAATTGCCTTTTGAGAATAGTGCCTCTAGGTTTCTGGTCTACAAACCAACAAAGTCACCATACAGTTAACGGAAATTAAAACCACAACTAGATACCACTACATAGGACCAGAATAATGAAATGTACATAGAAACATGAAAGGTAGAATATATTCAAACAGATTCTGACACATAGTGACCCCTTAAACTGAGTAGAAGTACTCCTGTGGGACTGTGGGTTTCTACGTTTTTAACTCTTTATAAGAGTACATAGCCTCATCTTTCCAGTGGTTCCAAACTTCTGATCTTGCAGTTAACAGCCCAATGCATAATTCACTACTATACCAATGCTCCTAGGGTTCCTTATGGAAGATACTTATTTAAAAGAATAGACATAGACACCAATGTACTTATATATCCCGCAAATTGAATTACTAAAATATTAGAACATAACACACTTTACAAAACTATGAGACATAAGAGAAGACAATACAATATAGGAAAGGGTCAGCAAAAGGAATCAATGCTTGTAAGTAACAGAAAATAAGAGGATTTTAAATGTTTAAAGAAAGAGAAAATTCAAAAAATTAATAGCTTGAAAAGAAAAACAACTCTTTAATATTAATAGATTCACAAATGAAATTGGCAAAACAAAAAATCGTACAGTTTTATCTCAGATATATATGTATATATTAATTGTTTACAGATAAAATAGAAAATTCAGGGAAAGAACCTAAAACAATATCTGGAGTAAGACAGCAGCAGGTAGAACATGACTCAAACATTAATTTACATTGGATAGAAGCCAACAAAATCGACATAAACCAGTAAGACTGAGATTGATGGGTTTACTGTATCCCTCTAGCCTCTGAGGGCAACAGGATTAGTGGGATCTGCATCTTTTTCCAGGAATTTCACTAAGTATTCACAGGAAAGGTGAACAATACTTCTGAGAGAGATTCTACCACTGTACTGACTTAGGAAAGATAATGATAATAAATATAAAATGCTACTGAATCCTCTAGTTGATGGTGATCTTGTGTGGGTCAGAGTAATACTGTGATTCACAAGGTTTTCAATGGCTGACCTTTTAGAAGCAGACCATTCGAGACTTTCTTCCAAGATACCTTCAAGTGGACATGAACTTCAAAATTTTTGGTTACTGACAGAGCATATTATGCGGTCGTATCACCCAGGGACTCCATGCACACAGAAGATATGAAAAACTCAAAACAACACTCAGCCATCAAAAGAAATAATTGAATTAGAAATTAGGAAAAGGACACAATGAGATATTCCACCAAAAAATATATACAATAGCACTCACCATACAGTTAATGGATACTAAAACCACAATTAGATTCTAGTACATTAGCTATATACTACTACATAGCTATCAGAACAATTAAAGGTAAATAGTAAAATGAAAGGTAGAATATATTCAAGAAATATAAAGTCGGTTGATCATTATAATTTTGATCCATGTGGTGTGCCACATTAGTAACCCTGGGTCAGGCAAATGAACATTTTATTCCATATGCTCCATGATCTGCTGTAAAATAAGTAAATAGTTTGGAACCTATTTATGCAGCGAATCATCATTTACCAATTAAAATAAATGATTTCTGCCTAAGTGCATAACCATATATGAATATTATGAAAACATCTATTGCTGAGATAAATAAATATACAAAATAATTGCATTGTGGTTCTAGTTATATAAATTGAAAACCTTAGGAAAACTGAAGTGTTTAATATAGGAATGGATATATCAGTGATAAAATGATAAAGCAAAGGAGGAAAGTAGAAATTGATAAAAAGCACTTGGCTATGATAAGGTGGAACATTACGGTAATCTTATATAAGTTTGTGGGAGTATTGTCGGTAAATTATTAATTCTTGAACAATATGCTCTCCAGTTTGTTTACTCTATTTTTGTGATGCATCCCAATGCATTCTTTTATTTATTTGTATAAAAACAGGGATAGAATGTGGGTAAATATAAAATGGCTAGAAGTTTCCAAAAGATGCTCTCTCAGTTTCATTCCAAAACGAGTTTGGGGATTTTTTTTTAAATCCCTGAGCACACCGGTACTGATTTAACTGGTGTCAACCATTTTACCTTTCTATTTTCTAATATCCATTGCAATGGCTACCCCCAAACCTCATAGACAAAATGCATGATTAAAGAGTGTATTAACAATGTTAACAGGTGTAATGCCAGCGAGAAATACTCAAGGTAGTTGTTTACTAGAACATTTTACAAAGTTTCCTGCACCAGCAAGTCCAATTTACCCAGTTGAGTACCCAGAGGCACCCCACTCCACAAGCTGGGATCCTGCACAAGAGCACTCATCTTAATGCGCTCTGTTGGTTGGGAAGTCTATCACCCCGATCCATGCTCTGGCTCTCCTGACAGATGGTATAGCTGTCTCCTGGCTCCAAGAGGTTCACTGCTCAGCATCTCAGGTCCAGAGGACATGCTCCATTTCTGGCTCTTGCTGGTAATGATGTCCCTCTTCCTGATTCTCAGAGGTCTCATATTATACATTGCAGGATGGCACTCCAGGGAATCCTATTTGCTCACAGATGAACTATACCCATACCTTCCCTTACCTGTTTACCAGACTCATGCACAGGAAGACGTCATTTAGTGGGAGTTATATGGTGCATTCAAACTTCACCCAAGTGTAATCATCTATTGTTCAACCCTGGACTATATCTTATTTATGCACATATGACCTGGGGCTTCTGGCAAGATGCTTCCAGTTGGCATTAGCTTCCTACGAATCTTTATCAACCAGACTTTTTCTCAGGTCACTCCAAGAGCAATTTTCTTTCTTCTCAGAGCTGTAGGCTATAATTCCTTACACCCATTGTAACCGACAGTAACCTTGATAAACATTAAGCCAAGAGTGTGGCGCTGTTCGATGAGTCCACATCTACTCAATGGCAATGAGTTTTTTGGGGATTTTTTTGTTTTATTTTTAGTAAGGTTAGAACTCAGTCTCATCTCATTCCTGTTTGTTAGCAGATAGTGTCCTCCAAAATGGGTCTACAGCCACAGATACAAGAAATCCAGAATTATTATATTTCACATATGGGATTATGTCTGGAACAGCCATATTAATCAAGTATAACTCACACCGTAAAAACTATTTTAAACTATCTAATGAGAACATCTGAGATGGTATTAATTGACTCAAATGTGAAAATGTTGTTGTGATTAGGTGTTAAGTAAATTTTGCCTCATAGAGACAGAGAAAATCACTGCCAGCATATGCATTTTCTTACAATAATTTCTTTTGTTTGAGCTAATTATTGCAGCCACTGTAACAATCCATCTCCCTGAAAAGTTCCTCTTACTCACTGACCACCCAACTTTACCATCTAACTTTATCTGTCCTTCTCCACAGATTTCCCCCTCGTCAAAATACTCTTCAAAGGAGTATTCTGAATGCACTTCTTCCAAGACATATTTGTCCATTCTTTTGACAGTATATGGTATAGTCTATATTCTTCTCCAACACAATTATTCAAAGACAGCAATTCTTCTTTTGTCTTCTGTATTCATTTTCCATATATTCACTCAAAGACCCAAACGTCAAAGCATTAAGCAAAGGATCAGACTAAGAAATAACTAGCCTTTAACTTTTAACACTGGACTTATTATATGAAACAAACTACTTGAAAAAATGGACAAAGGTGTACTATTTGCATTTTGATGTACAAAACCGTGATCCATACCAGCATGATGTTTATATAATTTTATAATTAATTATATGGAGTTATACCTTAAGTACATCAACATATTTTATAACCATTTTGAAAATGTGATTTCATGATAACATTTAAGCAATGAGGTATGTTTCATCAAGGATGAAGACCTCATTCTGGTTTTCCTGAGACTGTTTGAGTGTTGTAAACAAAAGCCCTATGACCAGAGAATTACTTCAGTCCTGGCGAAATTGAGAGATTTGGGCACCCTAAGTGAGTGGTGAGACCTACACAGATAAGTCACTATTTATACTAACAGGCAATGGAAAATTGGTGGAGAATTACAAGGTATAAGAGAGTAATACATCCCAGATAAAAGTTATCATCTCAGAAGACAGAGGAAAGTGAGAATTGAATGGGGATATGTTCAAAGCATATATCTCCAACTTTATATTAGTAAGTATGACTTAATATTTTCGCAATAACTAATAAATCACACTAATGATAAATCACACTATTTGATAAAATACATATTTAGAAAGGTATAGCCCGTATTTGAGATTGCATAATGAGAAAAACTATTTCAAAAAATCCATTTTATATCATCAGTAGAGTAGGATAAAATTTGACACTTTGATTAATAACTAAAAACTTACAATGAAAAATTAACAATACAGGCTATACCTTTTTAAATAAAAGTTTATTAAGAGTTACATGGATGAGATAAGCTGTCAAAAAGAAAGAAAAAACGAAGCTTATGTTGTTAGATGCCTTCAAATTTGTTTCGACTCATAGTCACCTAATGTAAAACAAAATGAAACACTGTAGAGTTCTACACAATCCTGACAATTTTTCTTGTATTTGAGTCCATTGTCACAGTTATCGTGTCAACTCACTGTATTGAGGGTTTTCATCTTTTTCCACTGAGCCTTTACCTTATTAAGGATGATGTCTTTTCAAGGGACGGAACTCCCTTAACAACTCAAAAACCAAACCCATTACCATATCAAGTTGATTGTGACATTTAGTTATCCTATAAAACAGGATGCATACTTCTTACTGGATTTCTGAGACTTTAAATTCAAATAGGAATAGACATATTCATCCTTCTCCCTCAGAGAGGTAGGTAGATACAAACTGATGACCTTGTGGTTAGCAGTTCATTGCATAATCCACTAAGCCTTTAGGGATCCTTTAGTCTCACCTGATAACATGTCCAAACAAAGTAGTGTCATCTTCATATCACAGGTTGCTAATGAGCCTTCCTCCAGGCCTGATGAGGTCTTAATATAATCCAGTTCCTCTGATTGTTTTTTTAACATACAGAATAAATAGGTATGATGAGAGGATACAATGCTGATGCATACCTTTCCTGATTTTAAATCATTCAGTATTCCTTTGTTCTGTTCACACAGTTGCATCATGGTCTATGTACAGGTGTTTCATGAGTACAGGTAAGTGCTTTGGAATTCCCATTCTTCTCAGTGCTATCCACAGTTTGTTATGACCCACACAGTGAAATCCCTACAGATAGTCAATAAAACACAAGTAAACATCTTTCTGGTATGCTCTGCTTCAAGTTAAGATCTATCCAATATCAGCCATGATAACCCTCATTCCATGTCCTCCTCTGAAACTTGCCTTAACCTCTGGAAGCTACCTGTCAATGAATTGCTGCAACCATTGTTGGATAATTTAAAGCAGAATATTGAATCCCTTCTGATAGGCGCTTTGATCTTTTCATTTTTTCCTGCCAACTTTTAAGGACCTACTGATTGCATTTTGTATGATATTTTTAAGTAAATAATTTATTGTGAGCTCTTATAGATATTACAACAATATATAATTCAGTTAGATCAAGCATAATTGTAAAATTGCTACCAACATTAGTTTCAAAACATTTTTTTCTTCTTGAACTCTTTGATATCAGCTCCCCTTTATCTTTCCCTCCCCCACCCTACCTCCCAAGAACCCGTATTAAAATATTATTATTATTTGTTGAACCTTACACCATCCAGTGCATCCATTTACTACAGGTATAACATCATGATTGCTATCAATTCCCTCTTCTCCCCCTTCCCCCTGTTTCTTCCTGTGCCCTCGGGGAATTATTACCCCTGCTATGGTTTCTGAAGGGTTATCTATCTTGTCATTCATGCCTTGAGGGTTCTTAGTTATACAAATGAAAATACACTGATCCAACAAAGTTAATGAGCTGAAACAAAGACCATAATAATAAAGGGAGGAGATATTAAAGAAGTAGCCGATAGTTAGGTATTTTATCAGTGCTATACTGCTCCCTAGATTTATTATCCCTTCCTTATGGTCCATTTGTGAGGGACTGTCCAATTATCTTACAGGTAGATTTGGGTCTCCACTTTGTCCACACTCCTTCATGTCAATTTGATTGCTTATTTTCTTGATGTCATCCCACAACAAATCTGACTTTAAGCATTAATGTTCAGTGCATCAAATATGTTCTGCATATGGCCTCTAATTCAGGTGGGATATACTCAAGTCCATATTTTAACTCTCGTGACTTGCTTAATATTTGTCAACTGCCCGGAACTTGAAAATGAACAATAGGTGGTCACTTCCACTATCAGTTCTTGAACTTATTTGGTTGTTAATATTGAATTTCTCCATTGTATCTTTTCTAAGGTGTACTCAATGTGGTTCCTATATATTCTAACGGGTAAGATCCACATGTATTTTTGTTGTTGAAAAACGGTGTTTGCAATGATGAAGCCAATGGTCCTGCAAATTTCTGTCATTCAATCTCAGATTTGGTTTATAACGTGGAGGCAAAAATTCTCAACTACTAATGCATCCCTTTTGTTTACAAATTTTGAGTTCTAATCAACAGTAATTATCCATGCATCTGATTATATTTTTATCTTTTTTTGGACTGAAGAAGCTGGTAGAATTCTTCAGTTTCTACTTCACCAGCTTTAATGGTTAGTTTCTAAATTTGAATAGTTTTATTAACCATTTTTTTCATAGACATATTTATATTATCCTAACACAGTCAGCATTAACCTTCAAGAAATATCTTGGAATGTTCTCTTTGAAGATGGATTTAATATAATTATTCTTGAGTTTCTTCTTCCCAGCATATTAAGCATGATTGTATGGTTCAAAATCATTACTATCAGTCCATTTCAGCTCATAAATTCCTAGAATATAGATGTTTATTCAGTCCTATTTATGTTTAATGACTTCTGGCTTTCCTAGATTCTTGCTTAGTACATTCCATATCCAGTAATTTCTGGCTGTTTATAGCTGTTTGTCTCATTTTGAATCATTCCCAGAAGCTTGGTTGCATTCAAGTCATTAAAGTTGTCTCTATTTTGATGAGGCATGTTTTCTTCAGTCATATTTTGAGTTATTCCAATATGAGGGGTTCATATTCCAGCATTATACAAGGCAATTTCCCACAATTATTCATAATGTTGCAATGACCAACCAATCCATCAGAAGTGGAAAAATTATTCCTTCTTCCAAGTTTTCCTTAATCTGGAAGTTCCACTGAAACCTGCCCAACATCAGTGAACCTGTCGTTATATAAAAAGTCAGTGGCATATCTTCAATCATCAAGGCAACACACAGCAAATTCAGTACAATAAACTGAACGACAGTTGTGGGCAGTAGTGAGGAGAAATAACACATTGAAAAATCCAATAAATTAAATAAAGGGCATACTAGAAAAATGCAACAATATATAAGAAAAATATAAAATGATTTGGGAAAAAGAAGCTACTGTATACAAATACTCTAGGGGTGAGGTCCAGGTAGTGTGGCAGGGGGCAGACCAAATCCAGGGGTACATATGGTACCCAACTAAAAAGAAGATGGGTGGGGGGAGAGGGACCAGATTTAAATCCAGTGTTCCGGGATGTGAATGCAGAGTGCCGGAAGGGGAACCAGTGGAGGGGCCAGGGCACTCGGTCCCCATACCAGCTATGTGGACAATTGCCCCTCCCCACCAAAAGAGTTTACTTTAGAGGATGGTACTAAAGCTGCAGCTCGGGGAGAGGGACATGTCTGATCAGAATACACGGGAGCAAATGAATGGGGAGAAAGAGAGAGTGGAGGACATCCTGGCCCACCAGGCCTGGAGGAAGATATCCCCACTCCAATCAGCCAATGCACAGAGTAGGCCATATGGCTGATCCCACAATGAGACACGACGTCCCTCACTGACCAATGGCCCTACTGGGGACAAAATTGGAGACTCTGTGTCGAGATTGGACTGGACTACCCCATCATGATACTGAGGCAAAATACTAAAGGCATGTGGCAAAGCAACGGGGAGAGCAGAGCAGGGAGCTCCCAAGGGAGTACAAAGGATAGACTTTGGGATGAGAGAGTGATACCCCATAGGGTTCAACTGGAGGGCATGCCTAGAGATCAAAAATCAGACCATGATCTATTTACAGGGGAAGAGATAACCCCATCTATCTCCTACAAAGAAGCTAGTGGGTTTGAATTGCTGAAATTGTAGTTTTTACCTCAATTCATAGCCTGCTTTATCACCAGGACTCCTTCTGTTCACTTCATCCATCCGAAACTCAAAAATTCAAGCTCACTTCTATTGATGCTGACTCAAAGCAACCCTTCAGGACAGGGTGCAACTGCCTCTGAGTTTCCCAGATAGTAACTACAGAAATAGATATCCTCTTTTTTCTCCCATGGAATGGCTGCTGGACCTTGCAGTAAGCAGCCCAATAGATGACCATTGCACCTCATCCATTACTGTTGTTAATTGAAGTATGTTCCCCCAAATATGCAGCAAATTGGCTTAGCCACCATATTCATATGGAGTCATGTGATTTCAATTGGCATATCAATTGAAATAGAAATATGAATTTGTGGTATTTACATAATATGGTGTCAATTTGAGGATTAAGATTGTATGAGTGGAGTCTAGCCTGTCAATCTGGATAAAGCCAATGAGGCGTCTGTGTGGAAATGGCCTTCTCCTGAGGATTCTGGGAGCTCCTGCATTTCTTTCTTGGAGGCAGAAGACAGTCTCTCTCTCTCTCTCTCTCTCTCTCTCTCTCTCTCTCTCTCTCTCTCTCTCTCTCTCTCTTTCTCTCTCTGTTAACTCCCTGAGAGCCATCCCTGTGGAGAAGGCCCAGGGAGAAAGGCTGATGGAGCCAGACCTCTGGAGCATGAGAAGCCAAAAGGAGACCTTTGCCAGCAATGAGAAGCTTACGCCACCATTGGATCCACAAGATTTCCCACACACTGGTCTGTAATCTTCCTGTATTCAGCATCATTTAATGTGTTTCCTGAGTCTGACAAGGAATTTATAGATTGGTATTGGACATATGGGCTAGTATCGGACTTAAAGACTTAATCATGACTGGGTTGGGATGATCTCTCAATATTCAATTGCTGTTCTATATAAACCTCTTTCCTCTACATATATGTGTGTCTATGGATTTGTTTCTCTAGTCTACCCAGACTAACACATTATGGTATCTTGGGAGTGGGGTACTAGAGAAACAAATCTTAAAGATGGAGAGTGGATATATTTTTTTTTTGAGAGTGGATATTTGGTTGACTTCCACCTGATGGTAGTTTTTCTTCTTTGGCTAGCTAGAGGTCAGATATGTCCATGCAGTTTACTGGGGTTTTTTTTAATGGGAAGTTAAAGTTTTGATTATTTTCGTTGGTTGTGGTCTTTGGTTATTCCTGTGTGAACTGGCAAAAAATGAATGTTTTTAATGTATATTATGAGCACATTGATAGATATCGCCCCTTGAATTTCTTCAGAGGTCATGCTGGTTAGAGAAATTGGCTGACAGAAGGTCAAATTGGCTGACAGAAAGCCGGGATCTGGCTTGATGCTGTCAGAGGCCTAATCCTATGTTGTGTATCAGTAGACTAGTTTAAATAAGGATTAAGATAAGATAGATAAGGATTGAACTTGACTGTTTTAGGAATTGAGTTTACTTTCTGATGCTACTTTGTTTATAGTGATTTTTTGTGTATTATTGTTGATATAAGGATTTATAAACATTATTATGGGAAATTATGAAAATAGAGAGTTTGTAAGCCTTGATTTGTGCCATTAAAATTTGATCAAAGAAGGCTCGGAAAGGATAAGCCCTGCCTAGTGCTTTGGCATACTCAGGATATTTGTATTCAAAGTCTTGCCTAAGACTTAGCAGTCGTTGTTGACAGATTGAAGGGGGGGGGGGAAGGAACTCTTTAGATATTTGAATTTTGAAATAGTGTTTTTTGTCAGAAGCTGGAATAATCTGGAACCATGAAGAAAACTCTTCTCTAGGACTGAACATTAAAGGGAGCCTGTGACAGCCTGAAATGCTTGCTAGGTAACCACCTGGCTCCACATGTTGAGTGGAAGTGGGAGAAATGCAGCAATAAAGATATGGGATGTTTCTGGCCACTGAAACTCGTGGACCTGGTTTAGAAGATGAGAGTGGGTTGACTAGTCTGAAGTTCATGACCTAGTCCAAGGGGGCTAGGGTTTTTGAGAATTTGTGACAGTGCCCATGATCTAAAGCCAAGGTTACCAATGGACACCCTGGTGAGGCTAAGTGAGACAGCCCACATTGAGTTGACTAGAACCTAATCAGATGAAGAGAAGATTTTGCAACCTGTGAACTAGTGTATTTTGCTGCAAACTTTATGAATGGGCAGTCCTGATTTGATGTTACTTATGGATGCAGACTCATAAGGTTCAAACTGGAATGAAGATTCTTCACATCAAAGAATATGATTGTCTCCTCAGAGCACTGGGTTGATGCAAATGGGTGGCATAGAAATTGGATACCCAGAAATTGGGAGCATAAGGGCATGAAGTTGTTGGCTTACAAACTTCCAGAGGTGGAGGAACATATTTATGGGATTATAGGTTTAAGGTGTAAGTGTTCACATAAGCATAGAATACTTTTGTTCTCTGATAGAATGTTATATTAAAGGAGGGCGGCACATTTTTTAACTATGCATTTTAGTTTTATCCTATTAGGTACAGATAGGATTTAATATTGTTTGTTTAAAAATTATATATGGCCAACCACTTATGTGAATCTGTCAAATTGACAAGGGGTGGTCTGCAGTAGTTACATAATCTGTTGTCAAATTGAAGATTAAGAGTGTAGGGGTGGAGTCTAACCTGTCAATCAGGATGAGGCCTCTTTGTGGGTGTAGATTTCTCCTGAGGATTCTGGGAACTCATATTTCTCCTTGGAGGTGGGAGATACACTTTTTCTTGGCTAAACCCCTGGGAGGCATCCCTGTGAAGAAGGCACAGGGAAAGAGGCTGATGAAGCCAGACTTAGGGATCCACAGAGGCCACGTGGAGACCCTGCCAATTCTGAGATATTTACAACACCATTGGATTCACAAGTCTTCCTACCAAGTGGCCTATGATCTTCCAGCATGTGGTGTCATTAAAGGTGTTTTGTGAGTCTGAAGCAGCTTTATAGATTGGTATCAGACATATGGGCTATTATCAGACTTATGGACTTAATGTGGACTGGGCTGGGTTTTTTTTCTCAATATTCAATTGCTCTTCTATGTATACCTTTTTCTTATGCACATATGAGTTTCTGTACATTTGTTTCTCGAGTCTACACAGACTAACACAGAACTGAAATATTACAACACATCAATGAAGCACTGAATGAACTGACTAATCTATGTCAAGAAATTTTCAGGACAGTATAAGAACAGAATTGAACATTATCAGATACAGAAAACC
This sequence comes from Tenrec ecaudatus, assembly GCF_050624435.1. NCBI lineage: Eukaryota > Metazoa > Chordata > Mammalia > Afrosoricida > Tenrecidae > Tenrec > Tenrec ecaudatus. The sequence continues at coordinate 140,580,740 of NC_134548.1, forward strand.
CGATGAAAAAAGCAGAAAAGTGTTGGAGATACTACCAGAAGATGAGCTCCTCAGTAGTGAAGGTACACTAAATATGACTGAGGAAGGGCTATGTTCTCAAAATAAAGTAAACCATAATGAAGCTGTTGGAGTAAAGCCTTTGGAACTGTCATTTGCTGATGGGTCACATCTCAAAATAAGAAGCAATAGCTGTATTTAAAATCATAATGACAACATGTGTAAAAGTGTGCTTGATACAACTGATTTATAAATAGGTACAAGAGCTATAAGCGCCCCCAATAAAATAATTAATAATGAAAAAGAAATAACTGCAAACATCATTTAAAAAGCAGAACTTGAAGTATAAAAGGTATGAATACAAGTGTGCTTCTCACATAATCTATTGTCAATTTGAGACTTAAGAGTGAATGGGGTGGAGTCTGGCCTGTCAATCAGATCAGAGGTTGATGACCTCATTTGGAGGCACGATGGAGATAAATAGCTCTCTGGAGGAGGGACACATGCACACTTGCTGGAGACAACACTGTCAAGAAGACACATGGAGCTACGCTAGAGCCCAGGAGCTGAAGGAGTCGTGTGGAGACACCTGCAGGTGCTGAAATGCTTCCACTGCCACTGTATCCTCAAGAATTTCTACCCATTGGCCTGTGATCTTCCTGCCCCCGGCGTCATTGTATGAGTTTCATGAGTCTTAAGAGAAATTTATAGATTGGTATTGGACATGTGGGTTAATATAGGACTTATGGACTTGAGCTAGATTGGGCGGGGCTATTTTCTCAATACTCAATTGCACTTGTATGTAAAGCTCTTTTTAATACACAATATCAGTGTCCATGAATTTGTTTCTCTAGTCAACACGGACTAACACAATAGGAAAATTGAAAGTTGTGTAAACCAAAATGGAACACACAAAAATCAACATTCTAGGCATTAGTGAGCTGAAATAGACTGGCAGTGGCCATTTTGAATCAGAAGATCATATAGTTTTCCTATGCTGGGAACAATGCAATCGATAGGAAAAGCATTGCAATCATTTTCATAAAGGACATTTCAGGATCCATCGCGAAGTACAATGTCTATAATGATATTAAATCTATGTGCAGTCAAGTAAATCCAATCAATATAACTATTATTCAAATTCATCCTCTAACTTTCAAAGCTGGTGATTAAGAAGTTGAAGACTTCTACCAAAGTCTTCAGTCTTAAATTGATCAAATATGTCTTGATGCATTGATTATTATTGACAATTGAATTGTAAAAATTAGAAACAAAAATTAAGTATCAATATTTGGAGTATATGGCCTTGGTAACAGAAATGAAGCCAATGATCATATGGTAGATTTTTCTAAGACCGACTGCTTCATTCAAATAACTTTTTTTTAACAACACAAAAGGCACTTGGACTTCTCCAGCTGGAAAAAAAATGAAACACAAGTGGATTACATTTGTGAGAAGAAACTATGCAGAAGCTCATCATTAACAGTGAAAATATGGCCAGGGGCTGCCACTGGAACAGACCATAAATTGCACATAATGTAAGTTCAGGTTGAAGCTGAAGAAAATTAAAACAAGGCCACAAGAGTCAAAACACGATCTTAACTCTATCCCACCTGACTTTCTCGAACATCTCAAAAATAGATATGCTTCCTGGATGTGAGACGAGGTACTGAAATTTTCTCTTAGATTCTACTACTCCTATGACTCACTAGACACCTATGAAACCTTTGGTTGAAGTTTTCAGACAAATTTTCGTTCCAATTAAAAGGCCCAAATCTTGACCCACCAATGAATTAAATCACTTTTTGGAAACTGCAATGGGTTTCCTCAATTTTAAGACCCTGTGTGAAGAACCACTGAAGACTGGGTCACAAGTGCATCTTATTCTAGACGTTGTTTGGTGGGACAGTATTTCTGAGCCAGCGTAAGTGTCAAAGATACTTTTCCCCACGCTCTGTCTATATTTGTGTCCGAAATGTTCTCTTTGCCTCCATGAATGGGCATTTTCATGACAATATAGTTGCCAACCATGAAGATGCTCTTTCAGCTGAATGGATAACACTTGCTAACAATTTAGGGCTTTTCATAATTGTCCTGTTTCCAGAATCATACATGATTTTTTCATTTATAAAACAATGAAAAGCCTGTGTGGCCTCGGACACATTAAGGGATATACATAATATACTGTGTTAATAATAAATATAAGAACAAATGAACCAAAAGAAACCCTTACTCTTAAGTGTAGAGCAGATAAGACACATGGGGGGTGGGTATGATGACATCAAAGAACTGAACAAAAAAATTCCAAAAAAGGCAATGTAAAATATTTAATTAAATGTGCAAAAGACCTACAGTCAGAAAATCAAAAGAGAGAATACAGTCAGCATACCTTAAACTGAAAGAACTATAGGTTTTAGTTGCAATATTGAAAGAGCCTATGGTAAAATATTGAATGTTGCAGAAGACATCCAAAGATGGAAAGAATCACAGTCACTGTATCAAAATGAACTAGTTGACAGTCAATCACTTCAAATGGTAGTAAATGAACTAGAATCAATGGTACTAAAGGAAGAATTCTAAGCTTCAATAGAAGCATTAGCCAAAAATAAAGCTTAAGGAATTGACGGAATACCAAGTGAAATGTGTCAACAAGCTTGAAGCACTGAAAACACTCATATATGCCAAGAAATTTGGAATACAGCTACTTAGCCAACTCACCAGAAAAGAACCATATCTGTGCCCATTACAAAGAAAGCGAACCAACAGAATACTCAAATTATAGAACAATATCATTGCTATTATATTTAAGTAAAATTTTGCTGAAGATCATTTAACAATGATTGCATGAGTGCATTGACAGGGAGCTGCCAGATGTTCAGGCCAGAATCAGGAGAGGACTTGGAACAAGGGATATCATTACAGATGTCAGATGAATCTTGGCTGAAGGCAGAGAACACCAGAAAGATGTTTACTTGTGATTCCTTGTCTATGAGAAAGCATTCAACTGTGTGAAACATAAGAAACTGGATAACTTTGACAAGAATGGGAATTCCAGAACACTGCATCGTGCTTATGCAGAACCAGTACATGGATCGAGAGGTAATTGTGCAAACAGAACAAGAGCATCCTGCATGGTCTATAATCAGGAAATTTGTTCATCAGCGTTATTTATTCTCACAATATTTATTCAATTTAGTATGGTGAGCAGAGAATCACAGAACTTTGATTATATGAAGAATAATGCTATATCATGATTAAAGGAAGGCTTATTCACAACCTTTGATATACAGATGACAAAAACTTGCTTGCTGAAAGTGAAGAGAACTTGTAGCACTTGCTGTTGAAGATCAATATTTGCAGACTTCAATATGAATTACAACTCAATGTAATGAAAACCCAAATCCTCACAACTACACCAATAGGTACCTAAAAGGCGAACAGAGAAAAGTTTGATGTTGCCAATGATTTTGTCTTGCTTAGATATGAGTTCAATGCTAAAAAGAATGACTTTTGGTGTACTTGAACTCATGAAAATTTTAAACAGAGATTTAAGCAGTAGTCAAGAGATGAAAGGACTTGGTGCATTGGGTAAATATGCTGCACAAAACCCTTTTAATCTGTTGAAAACTGTTAATAGATAAACTGGAAAATATACATTTTTTCTTCTTCTGGCTTAGTTAACATGTACCTGAAAAAGAATGCATTAAATAATCACTAACTTTAGGGTCATGAACAAATATAGTCATAAAATCTATAATCCTATGATGTTTTCAAATGTTTTGAGCAAATTAAAACAAGCCGAAGTTCATAAAAAATGCTCAAACACAATCTTGGAACAATTTTATTAAAATGTACTGTTTAAGGAAATGGAGGAAAGAACCAGGAGGCAAAGGACATTTATAGAGGCCTAAATAAAGGCATGTACACATGTAAATATATATATGTGTGTGTGTGTATGTATATATATATATGTATATGTATGTATGTATGTATGTATATCAAGAGGGGAATAGAACTATGTACTCATATCTCTATATTAAGAATTAAGGTTACAGATGGACATTGGGCCTTGACACTCAAGTACTCCCTCAACACAAGAACACTTTGTTCTAACAATCCAGCAATCTTTGATGCTCACCTTCCTGACACAATCACTGAAGACAAATTGGGTGCATAAGCAAATATGATCAAGAAAGTGGATAGTGCCTGGCTATCAAAAGATAAAGCCTCTGGGATCTTAAAGTCTTTAAGATAAACAAGTGGCCATCTACCTGAGAAGCAACAATGTCCACATGGAAGAAGCACACCAGCCTGTGTGATCATGAGGTGTCAATGGGGTCAGGTGTCAGCCATCTAAGACCCAGAACAAAATTATACCCAATGTGAAAGGGGAGTGGGGCATGGAGTGGAGATCTAATGCCCATCTATAGACAGTTGGACATCCACTCACAGAGGGGTCACAGGGAAGAGATGAGCCAGTCAGGGTGCAGTGTAGCACTGATGAAGCACACAACTTTCCTCTAGTGCTTTGATGCTTCCTTCACTCCACTATCATGACCTGTATTCTACCTTACAAATTGGAGTAGACCAGAGCATGCACACTGCTGTAGTTAAGAGCTCACAACACATGGGAATCACTGATAGATAAACCTCTCAGGATAGAGATACAAGGAGGATTAGGGGAAGGTGGGGGGGGGCGGGAAGGGGGGAATTAATAGAGAATGAATAATGGAAAAGTGTGTGAGGGATGATGGAGGGTGATGTAAGTTATGGAAATAATAATCTATAAAAATATCAAGGTTTCGTGAGGGAGGAAGGGCAGGGGAGGAAAGGGGAAGAAATGGGGAGCTGATATCAGGGCCTCATGCTTTGAAACTGATGATGGTGGCATCTGTGAAAATGTGCTTGACACACTGGATGAATATATAGATTGTTATAAGAGATGTAAGAGTCCCCAATAAAAGTATTTTTAAAGCAGAAGACTAGGAAGAAAAAAATCAATGAAAATAATTTATTTGCACAAACTAAATGTACTTTTAAAAATTAAGTTAACCTGCGGTCTTGAAGACTATTCTGAAGAAAGTGCAAACTAACCACTCCCTATAATTGAAAGTCCAGAGAATTTTCTACATATTCTTGCATAGTCAACATCAATATTTAGAGCAAGGCAAAGATGATAGACAAAAGAATGCTTTGTTGGATCAGTTTTTAACAGATAAAGTGGGAGAAAGAAATTTAAGACAGCTTATTTTTATCCACTCTGGACAATTAAAAAAAACAAGTAGGATAGTTCAGATTTCTTTTTAGTTTTCTAGGTTACTAATGTGATGGTGAACAAAATAGAATACTGGGAAAATTATAATTAGGAAATATCGTGAATTCCATAAATCCTCTTCAGCTATCAAGAGATGTGAAGTAATATATAAAAATCATAGTTTTCTTTTCTGGGTATTATTTTAGATTACCTCTTACTATTTAAGGAATCTTTGAGGAGGTGTGGATATTGGGTAGAGGAAAAAGGAAAGAGGAAAGAAGCAGAGTTGGGTAGAGGTTTTACATGCAGGATCCATACTAATTTAAAATTTCAGGACGCTTTAGAATAATTGAGATATAAATCAATACAGTTTTTAGTGCAGTTAGGGATATAGAATGCCCAATTACCCTGAGCTGTATTTTAAATATATTTGTTTCACAGTAATATGCATGGAAGGTATGTTGAGCAGATGAGGATTCGTTACCATCTGAATAAAACTTCAAAGGAAGCTTTATATCTTTTCAGTTCACGAACTAGTTTATCTTCTCCTTGCTCTTTATGTTGACTTTTTTGAGTTTTAACTATTTTTGCAAACTGCCAACTAGGGGACTGCTGATTAAATCAGTTGCTTTTCAATCAGTTACTTTCTGAGATTCTCTACATGCAATTAGTTTCAAAGTATCCTTCAGAAAGTTCCCCAAGGACAAAATTATATGGCATTCCCTCTCTAAGCAGAAAATGACTTTTGGTGTACTTAGGCTCAAATAAAGTTTACAAAGAAGATTACATATATTAGCCAGTTCTAGTTCGCTATATATACTTATTCATTTTAGAGGACAAATATGATTTTGGAATTTTCCATTAAATTATATAGTTTAAAATGTCTTTCCACTATAGAGTGACCAATTGTCCCTGTTTGCCCAGAACTTCTCAGTTTCAACACCGAATTCCCTTCTTTCCCCAGGAACCTCCTGAGTTTGGATCAAACAGAGAGAGTTGGTTATACTATGGCATGGTCAAAATGGATTCATCATTGGCTAAGCAAAATTGACTATCAATCTTAAATAATTCTTTAATTGGTTGCTACAGCACTTTATTATTTACATTTTTATCAGTATTTGAATATAAGTACAGAGATACATGCAGTAAAAATGTTGATGAGACTCTGAGATAAAGTTAAAAATAGTAAATAAAATGCTAAATCAAGTTTCCATAATCACTCCTCACTCCCAACTCTCTTTACATCTATACATTGATACTTCATGAAAAAACGTCAAGATATTTTAAATGGAAAAATAAAGTTCCTCCATTAGATTTGTAATAATTTTGTCACATTTTATGAATGATATATGTCACCACCTAAATTCACAGTGTTCTACGTTATCTATCCAGTAGGGTGACCTTTAATTCAGTTCATTTGTATGAGCCAATGAAGGATATGACAGGGGAGGGAGGCTGAATAAGGAAAGGGAGGCTGAGCAACAAGTTTTAAAAAGTTACAGAACTACCGTTTTCACACAAAATGTGTGTGTTTCTTGTTAGACAATGTGGTTGCTAGGTTTCATAAAATATGTTCAATATATAGCAACCCAATGCACAAAACTGTCGTTCTATAGAGCAACCTTTTTTTCTTTTGCAGTTTTCTCCACATAAACTATTGATAATCCCTTTTTTGCTGACTTTCTACTCTACCAAGTTTAATATCCTTCTCCAAGTCCCTTCTAATAGAATGCCCAATATACAAAACAGAATGTTTCACCATCCTTGCTTTTAAGGGGAATCAGGAGTCTTAGGAAGGAGCAAGATGGCAACCAAGTAGCACCCCATGGGAAGGACTGGTGCAGAGGGGTCACGGAAAACAATATCCTGACTCTTCACACAAGCAGGAAGAGTTCCAGCCCCCCATACCTGAAGTACAGTTCGGCACAGCCCCAACTTAAGGCACCTAAAAATATTGCCATCTGTGAGCTTTCCCCTTCCCCATTAGCAATAGATCCCACTACCCCACACACAGTTGCTTACGACCATCATCCAAAGAGCAAACCACATCCCCTCTAACCTCACCTACGAGGTCCATTCCTTTAAGATAATTAACTGAAATCATAAGAATACAGAATTCTTAGCCCTTTCAGTCACCAGGCATTCCCTAAGCCTTAATCTCAACCCTATGTTGCCATCCTAAAAGACAACAATGGAGTAAAACAACATGATAACAGATACTGCCCCCAGCTGCTAAAGGACCGCAGCTCCACACAGTTCTAAATTTTCCCCAGGACAAAGTCTAGCTCCCACCTATTCTTTTGTTGGTATTGTTGCTGTGTATTCTTTCATTCCTATGCCCTCCCCACATCAAAACAAAACCATGCAGTATTTTCATAGTTTATCCTTAGTTAATCAGGGCTCTGCCATCTGTTGATCTACATATGCACATATATATAGCTTTCTAGTTCTTCAATAAATCATCAATCCACAACTTAGCACTAACACAAGAGACAAAGCTCCTCGATGAAGCTTAAAGCCCCCCAAACATGCATTAACAGTTCCTCAGCTTCTTACTCAGTAATATCTTTTTAATTTTTATTTTTAGTACTCTTGTCTCTTGCTCTTTTCTTCTTTAATTTCAATATCTGAACTTTTATTTCATATTCCCTTTTGCCTATCTTTTTTTCTCACTTCCATTTCTTCGTGTCAATCTTTTCCCTTCTCATTCTCATAAAACCAAACCTTGATAACTACTCTTACTATTTCTCTTATGTAATATCAGCCAATCCTCCATCATTGCAAAACAAGGCGATCCCCCCCCCCCCAGCTAATTTCCTTTCTTTTAAACAACCAATTAACAGAACCAGAAACCTCCTTTTTTGTTTCCTTTTACCTTTCTTCCCACTCCTCTAACACCTCTTTTCCCAATCTTTGATCTCCCCTCAACCCTTAATTTAACACTCTTCCCCAGATAATTGATATAAACTGTCTGTCGCCCCTCTATTGTACTAGCTAACATAGTGAACTACTCCCACATAACCTCACCTCCCTAATACACACACACACACACACACACAACCCAGGGGGAAAGATGCAAATAACCCAAAAAGCACCAGCACTTAATAACATGTCTGAAATTCAAGAGCCTATGTACTTACCGGAAACTAACTTAATTTAAGGATGCTCGCACGTGTACAGATGAAGCGCGTCTCTGACGGCAAAACGAAAAAAAAAGTGCAAATCGACAGCTCACTACATGCCATAGAAGAAACACTCCAAGCAGAAACACGAAAGTCCAACACTACAATCGCAGAATTACACAGTACAGTAAAAGAACAGAGAAACAGAATTTTAAAAATGGAAACCTGAATTAGTGAGTTTGAAGACAGATCTATAGACCCCCCCAATGTAAAAGAAGAGAAAATAACAAAAAATGCAAATGAGACTTAGGAAAGCTTGAAAAGTATGTGCAACATAATCAAGAACATCAAGTTACATCTTTTAGGGATTATGAGAGGAGACGGAATAAAAAATATAGACTACCAATTACAATGAAGGAGGAAGACACATCAAAAGGTTTTATGAGGAGAGATTAAAATGAGATCCCACAGGTTGGGATTTTTTTTTTAACCGATGATACATGGTCAAAGGTCTAATTGCCAAAACATATAGAATTGTACATCTGCTCAATAAGAAAATAACAAAAGACTCAATGAAATCTGGGGAAAAGACATGACTGAGAGTTCACCAAAAATGAAGAACAAATGGATAACAAACAAGAAAAAAATGCTCCGGATCACTAGCCATCAGTGAGATGCAAATTCAAACCATAATGAGATTTCTCTTTAATCCCGCAACGCTAGTCCAATTAAAAAATTCAGAAAACAACAAAAGTTGGAGACGATGTGGACAGATTTTTTTCTTTACAACTCATTAAGTTAAGCAAAAAAAATTGTGTATCAGGACAGTTAGTTGTATAATGTGACTTTTCTAACCAAAGTCTGTAATTCCCACCAAACATCCTTTCACTGCATGGGGCTGGTAAAAAGGTGGGGGAAGATACTGATAGGATTCACCTGTCAGTAATTGTGAACAAGATTCCCTGGAGAAGCATCATGCTATGTATAAAATGAGCCCTCTGAGAAGCAGGAGCAGGGATTTCATTACTAACAACAGCCCAGAGTGGAGCACGATCTCTGGATCTGAGATTCCTGTGCACAGAACTTCCTGGATCCAAATGGCAATTATACCATCAGAGGAGCAGCAACAGAACCATACGTCAGAATATGGAACAGAGGGATGGACTTTCCAACCCACCGAGCAAGTAAAGATGAGTTTTTTTTTAATGGAAACTGGCTTGTGGATTATCGTGTGCCTGGGTACCTAAAATAGGTACCTGGATTTGCTGAGCCATGAAGACTGAGCTAAATGCCTTCAGGTTGAGACTTATAGGGCAGTGGTATTCCTCTTTAGGCATTTATTAGCAGACCTGAAACTTTGTAATGTGTCCTGGTAAACAACTATTAGAATCCAGAGGGATCAAGTAGATAAATAAATAGAGAACATTAATTAATTCAGCATATAAAATAAGTATAAATATTTACTTTATTGCCATTTGGGCTCCATAAACATGATATCATATTTTGAGAAAAATAATTAATCATTGTGCATGCTATTAGATTTAGAACCATAGAATAAAATATTCTAAGTATTGTCTTTTGACATACGGAAAGAAAACTAACATACACCAATCTTCTGAGAGCATAATAGTGAGCCACACCAAATGAAATTTCCTCAGTTTGAAAGCCCACTTTAGTTCTGCCCACAATATGGAGTTTATAATTTAGTGATAATGTATGACCTGTGCTTAATGGAAATAAACTAGGTTTATTAAGCCAAAAACAGAATAGCAAAAGTTATGGGGAAAGAAGAGCAAATTTAATCTTTCTTTTCAACATCTATAATTTGTCACAGAGAATCCACTAGAATATTTACAGCTGGATTAATATTTTATTATTTTTTGTATTAAGACAAATTATAGGCATAATGATACAGTTGTGATTTTTTCAGGTTAAAGATAATAAATTAGCAATAGATCCTTGGCATACTTGGTATTCTATACTGTGTGCTTTGCACAGTTTCAAGAAGTTCATGCATGTAAAAATGGACACTAGCAGATAGTAGTTTGTTTACATCTCTAGCCACTATAAAGCTCCAGTTATACCAATACCACAGACTCAGTTAAATGAATTTTTTCCAGCATTAGTGCAAAAACCAACATATCAGTCAAATTTGACATTATAACATCAACATAAACAAATTCCTGAATATCAGGTGAATCTAGTACCTCAAATGCTGAGGCTCATTAAAAACCCCTCAAATAATTGAAAATTCTCAAACATAACTATAATGAGTTTCCTCTAGAGTTTCAAACATCATATATTCACAGTCTTTTGATAACTCATGGATATTCTGTTAGAAAAGTAGTGTGCATATATATATGTGAGTATGTATAATGGTCCTTGTAATATAGTGACTTTATGTGATTCCAGTCCATTGAACTACATAACCCATTTTAGAGCTTGGCTAGCAACTCAGCTACTTTCTTGAGATTCAGAGAATTCACATATCCCTGAATATAGAAAAGAAAGCCCGTTTTGTCATTGGGCTCCTTAAAAATTAAATATTCAAGTGATTACACAACTAACTTCTTGCCTGATCGGCACCCTGAAATGGGAGATAACAGAGTAATTCACACTCCATCAAGACAGACTAGATGTCATGTAGAGTTATGGAATTATGATCATATGTGTTAGCTCAAGAAAACATTCTGAATTTGTATTACTGCCATGATACTGCTATGCTCCATCTCTCAATCTATGTATAACATTATAATAAAAAAATTAATAATGGTTAGCGCATTGGACTATAAGATAGGACAGACATGATTTTATTATTCCAAATCATCTAGTTTATCACTAGATTTTAAATCTTTGGTTGAAAAATTATCTCACTTAAGTACTGTAACCTAAAACTAAAGAATTTAAAAGGATAATAATATTTTATAAAATATAAAATGTATGGTTTCTGAAGTGTGGAAATCATCTTTCTCATTCTCCCAAGGGGAAAAAAGTTGAATAAACTGAAAATTAATAAATCTTCTTAGATTCTTTGGAGAATCACAGATTAACAGAATCTAAAGTGCAGAGTAGAACACTATCACTGGAACAGAATCTATTGGAAACATTTTAAATTGTAATAGACAAACTACTAAAGACTCAGTCTAAGGTGTAGATCTCCTAAATAATAAACTCTCCAAAGCCCCAGTCTTAGTGAGATACTCTCACTTTGTAAAGGTTTGATTCCTGAGTACCCTGCCAGATTCTGAGAATGAGCAACAGGAGGTAAAAAAAAATCTCATGATTCCAACAGCAGTAAAAGAAATTTTAATACTAAACCACAGTTAACGATTTGAATTTTAACCATAAGGTCTTTGAGCTTATATATTTTGTATATATATTTTTATTAAGAGATCATTTTATTGGGGATTCTTACAACTCTTGTTGTAATCCATACATCACTTGCATCGGGTGAATTTGTACATATGTTGCCTTTAATCTTTTTTGGTTTGTTTGTTGTTTTGGCCTTCATTCTTTTCTAGACATTTAGATTCTATTGTGCCCTTGGTATCAGCTCTTATTTTTCCCCCTTCCTCACACCTCACTCACCTTCATAACCCCTTGATAGATTGTAAATTAATATTTTCATATCTCACTAACCGCTGTTTCCATTCCCCCATGTTTTCTGTTGTTCTTGCTCCTGGAGAGGGTTGTATGGTTATCTGTTGATCATTATGATCGGTTCCTACTTTCTCCCTTCCTCTACTTCTCTTCCCCCTACCATTCTATAATTGCTATTCCCACTCCTGTTCCTGGATTCCACGTGTTGTGAGCCCCATCTCTTATCTATACCTGTGTACATGGTCTGGTCGAGTCTAAATTGAGAAGCAGCACTGGGGTCATGGTAGTGGGGGGTAAGGAAGCCTCAGGAACCAGAGGAATATAAAGAGGATTGTTCCATTTTCTATAGATGGGCTTTGAATCTCTGCTCCAAAACCCCTCATTCGCAACAACATGTTATTGTTTGCTTGTTTGTTCTGTGTCTTCTGATCCCTATTACTCGGTCCCAATGGCTCCTCAAAATCACACCAGTGGTGTGCTTATTCTTTGTGGGCTTGTTGCTTCTCTGCTGAATGGTAACTTGTGTAACTTCAAGCCTTTAAGACCCCAGGCACTATATCTCTGAATAGCTGGGCACCATCCGCCTTCTTCACCACATTTGCTTATTCACCCATTTTGTCTTCAGCAATTGTGTCGGGAGGGTTAACATCTCAGACTGTCAATTTGCTAGAACTAAGTGTTCTTGTACTGAGGGAGGGTATGAACAGAGGCCTGGAGTCGGTTCACCCTCAGTGTATTGTCGTATAAATATATGTACATAGGTCAATACCTCTATTTCTATGGATTAATGTCATTTACATATGTACACCTCTATGTTTATACCTCTATCCATTGCTTTTCTCACTAAGGCCTTCCTCCTGCCTCACCGTCACTTTCCCCTTATTTCTGCCTTTTGGCACCTCTTCTAAGGTAGTTTGCTGTTGCTATGACATCACCCTCCCTGTTCCCCAGGATTCCTATCTCCTCCTTGTTATTGACTCTAATACCCTAGTTTTTCTCCTGTCTATGGAGCTGCCTGCCCACCGCCCCCTTCCACCACTGACCTCACCCCCAAGGTCTCCCAGAGAGTTGGAGGAAATTATGCTAAGTGAGGTCAGCCAATCAGAAAAATAGAAGTGCACCATGAGTCCCCTGAGGTAAGAGTAATCAGCACAGAAGGTATAGAAGAGAAGCCACCTATATCACAACATTCATGCTGGGGTACAGGGAATTGGGAGGAGGATAGACCAAGCCCAAGGAGGTACATGTTGGTCCAACACAAAACAGTAAAAGGGGGGGAGGGAAAAAAGGGGGAGCGAAAGTGAGATGATGGTTGAGGGAGCAGGGTGCTAACCCACCCAGGGGAGAATACTGGTTTTGTCTCCTCAGAATTGGGACTGGACATGCAGACCCCCCACCCCATGATGCACGAAACCATGAGGGCAATGTGGTCATGTGGAAGAATGCATGAAAACAAAGAGCCAAACCGACCCCCTCCCTCGAAATAGGTGTGACAGAGAACAACACTAAACCTGCAGGTTGGGGACAGAGGCCAGTATGCCACACCCACATGGAAGCAGCCCAGGAAGGAAGAAGAGAAGGAGAGAGGCCCGGGGGATGGCCTTCCTCCAGGAGCTAATAGGACACAGAGGGGACTGGCAGCCAACAACAGCTCAGGTTATGTTGTCCCCTTCTAGGTGCAGACTGCTTATTTTTAACAGGAGGAATATAACCTTATCTTTCTCTTACCGGTTGTGCGGTTCAACCTCCGACCTTATGTCTAGCAATCCTGTGCTTACCGGACAATTCATCAAGGCACCAGGGTGTTATGCATTGTGAAATACTCTAAAACCATTCTACCATGTTTAACAAGACACTGCCCTTAAGAGAATCTTTTTTTTTTTTTTTTACAGAGCGTGAGTGACAAAACCTAACGAATCTGGGAAGCGGGATATACCCCAAGTCAGTCCGCACTAGTCTATCATGCAACGAAATGTTATTGTTTCTTGGTATCTTCAAGTTGATTCCTCCTCAAGACCTTATTTACAGCAGAATGACTCACTACCCAGTCTTGTTCCATCCTCACAGATATTGTTATGTTGGAGCACCTATGTCAATCCAGCTCAATGAGGGTCTTCTTCGTTCTTGCTGGTCTTCTAGTGTACCAAGCATGATGTTCTTCTCTAGGAACTGGTCTCTCTTGGCAACATGTCCAAATTATGTTGGATGATGTGTCTCACCATCCTTGTGTCTAAGGAGCATTCTAACTGCACTTTTCCCAATTCGTTTGTTCTTTTGACAGTTCTAGCTACTTTCAATATGTTTCACTAGCACCATAATTCAAATGCATTTATTCTTCTTCAGCCTTCCGTATTTGATGTCCAACTTTCACAAAAGAAACTACTGCATGTACCTTGACTTGGATCAGGCACACCTTAGGCCTCAAAGTAACCTCCTGGCTCTTCAACACTTCATAGAAATCTTGGGCAGCAGATTTACTCAATGCAATGTGTCTTTTGATTTCTTGACTGAGCATTCATTGTGGATCCAAGCAAGATAAAAATCTTGATAACGTTAATAGAATTTATCTAGGATCATCTAAAAATGCCAATAGAAATAGCCACTTCTATTACCCTCTATGCTTGTTTCACATGCAGTTCACGAGATAAAGAGCTAAGAAGTACTTACGAAAATCAGTTCCTTGGTGCACAAACTCCTTTAAAGATGTAGACTTAATCGTGGGATTAAAGAACACTTAATCTCCTCCCACATTTCACTATACTATAAATTTCAGTCATAAGTAATAAAAATAAACTATAATGGAAAACTTAAAGATCTAAAACCCAATGAAGGACACTGGGGAAACCCATAGACAACAAAAGAGATGACAAGGACAGGAAAGGAAATCTTAACCTTCACCAACTACACTTATAGCTGCACTTAACGCTAAAACCCAGAGTATCTTCTTAGCCTAATAAACATAAAATATCACAATCTGTTTGGTTTTAGTTCTAGACCTTATGCCAATATCTGGCCTTCATATACACACACAGTGAAAATTACAAGGCGAAAAGGCAAAATTAAGTACAGCCTGAAGAGAAAAATAAAGCATCACAACTAGACTTTGATAGGAAAGGTCTTTTGGAATTATTATACCAGCTATATAAAATAACTATGGTTAATGTGCTAAGGGCTTTATCTCTATATCTATTTATTTATTTTTTCACTATGTATGAGAGCAAGCATTCCTGGCCTGCTATAAGAAACTAGCAGACAGGAATAGATAGGAAACAGCTTTACTTTGAGCAGGGGGAATGACAAAATAGCACTAACCAGCTGTATTGCAGTCTAAATCCTGCTGATGCTAAGATCTTTAATGGAAAAATAGAAACAGTATGCAAGAATAGGTAAGTAAATATGGCATATTGAGGGAACCCAAGAAAGGATCTATAAGAAATACTCAAAATGAAAAATATGTGGACACAAATGACTAATGATTTTGTAGGTAGGTTCAGTGATAAAATGGCTATGGCTAAGGAGAGAATCAGTGAGTTTCAGGTATGTCAATAGAAACTGTGAAACACTAAAGCAAAGGGAAAACAGAATGGAAAAGTAGAACCGAATAGCCAATAAATGTGAGCCCAAAGCAAAGGCTGGAGCATATGCATAATATGAATATATATATATATATATATATATATATATATATATATATATATATATAGAGAGAGAGAGAGAGAGAGAGAGAGAGAGAGAGAGGAACAAAAAGCATGTTTGAAATAACAAGGGTCCAGAATTTTCCAAAATTAATGATAGACACCAAACCACAGTTAGAAAACTCTGATTGCAATAAGTAGGATACATACCACAAAATCTACGCCTAGTTTATTATAATCAAACTATTAAAATGCCAACAAAAGAGAAAGTTTAAAGCCTTATCTACAGAGAAGGAGTATGAATTTCATCAGTGCCTGGTCTTGGCAAAAGGGACTCCATTTTGAATCTGGTGCCTTCAGCTTGGCTCTCAGAATTCACCTCTCATAGACCTCCCTTTCACTGACCTCCCTCTCTCACAGATCTCCCCCTCCCCTGCTCAACCTTCAAATTCCTGGAGCTGACTACTCCCAGAGCCAGAATGTTTTCTGAAGATATGCACATTCCACTCTAGCTGTCCTTGGCATATAGAGAAGGTCAAAGACCTTCCCCCTTCTGAAGCAAGCACCTGTGTGCACAGATCCTCCCCAGCTTGGACCCTTCCCAGTTGTGCCTGCCAGCAGGGGTATAAAAACCGCAGCCTAAATTTCCCAAAGTGCGGTTTCAAAGGCTTCAATTCCCTGAGTTGCTGAATCTGCCTGCAAGCCTCCCAATAAAGCCTGCTTCTAAATTTTGCCGATTGGATTTTTGGTTCTGTTTTGCGCCCCAAAATTCCTTACAATCAGAATATTTTTAGAACCAATTTAATCCAAAGAGATTGGAATAGAATATTGAAAGTGTTTAAAGAATAAAACCTTTAAACCTAAAATTCTTTTTTTTTTGGTCTATTACACCAACATTAACATGTCTTTTTTATTAAGAATGTCGCAGGGCCAAGTATTTGTGTTTATGTCACAGCCGCGTGTGTTTTCCCATTAGAACAAACAATCATCCAGCTTGGCCACAGGAAGAGGGTTGCTAGGAGGTTGAGGAGCTAGAGAGCTGGAACTTTCTGGGTGGTGGGAAAACAGGGAGCTGGAATTTTTCTGGGTGGTGGGAAAACAAGGAACTGGATATTCCTGGGTGGTGGAAAAACAGGGAGCTGGATATTCCTGGGTGTTTGGAGAAACAGGAGCTAGATCTTCCTGGGTGGTTGGAAAACATGGAGCAAATCTGTGTCAAGAGAAAGAAGAGGGGAGTCAGCAGCTCTTCTAGTTTTCTCCCTGAGCACTAGAGAAAGTGTGGTTCCTTGGCGTTTGACATAGGTACTGTACAGAGAATGGGCCTTTCCTGTTAGCCTGTCACTTACTCTCCAGATGGCCCTCCTTCAAGGGTGGTGGTAGGAAGTTAGTATGTGCCCGCCCTGAGGTTAGCACTAGAGGGTTAAATATTCACAACCACCGCCACGCCCTCCCCACACTCTCAAGAGTCATTCTCAGGGAGATACATTCTGCAGGCATGTTTATGATCCTCGCTGGTGCCATGCTGCTTCTAATTTCTTAATCCAGCAAATTTATTCAAACAATGTGAAAAAAACAATTTTTTTCAGAAAAATATGGAGGGAGTCATATCAAGTAAACCTGTTTTGTAAGATATGTTAAATATTTTCTTCAAAAAGAAACTTGGATTTACATAAAGAAAGCGAAACTTTCGAAAAAGGATAAATGAGGGTAAATCAATATATAGTTTAAAATTTTTAATTTACTAAAAGATTACAGTCTAACAAAAGCAATAATATATTCATAAATGATGCATCCAGTGATTAATAATAGGAATGATTTATTCAGAAATTATACATCATACATAAGTGAAATTTAAGGTTGATAAGGGAAATAATGGGAAAACTCTGTATGAAGTATTTGCATTATGGGTGAAGTAATTTGTAATGATTACATACTCTAAGGTAAGCATTAAATTCTTTAACAGAATTATAATTTCTATGACAAGGAAAGAGGGAAATGAATTATATATATGAATTATATAAAATGAAATACATAACATAATTTTATAAAATAATTTTAAAATAAAAACAATTTAATGTTCAATTAAAACTAGAGAAGACTTAAGAATGGAAAATAGATAAATAAATAAATAAAAGAAGGGCAGTGAATGGAAGACAGTGGTAAATGAGTTCGGATTTGCGTGTGTGTGTGTTTAAGAGGTATATACATTATCAGGAAGAAATCTAAGGAGAAATTAAGAAGTACTTTGTAATAAACAAAAGTGAAAAATATTATTGATCATAATTTGTTGAATACTGTAAAAACAGCAGTTCTTGAAGAAAATTTTATTTAACTGAATGCATATAGAAGAACAGAAGAAAGCTATAAAATCAATCATTTAAACTTCCACATTAGGAAAATGGAAAAGGAAAAGCAAACTAGATTTAACCAAAACCCTAAACTTACAAAACCCTAGTCAATTTTGACATATAGAACACAGTGGAACCAGTACTAAAGATTCCTGATGCTGAAGATCCTTAAGGGAGCAAAAAGCCTCCGTTTGTCCCAACAAGCAGTTGATAAGGTCATGAGGAACCTATACATGGGTCAAAAGGACCTTAACCTTGCTTGCTGAAATGAGTAAGGTTTGAAGCACTTGAGGACAATTTTTGTGCCTGACTCGAACTGTGGTATTTTCACTTGCCTCATATGCATGTGAAAGTTGAACAATGCTTAAGGATAACAGAAGAAAAAGTGATGTATTTTAAGTATGGTGTTAGCAAAGAATATCAAAAGTAGTATGAACTGCCAAAAGAACAAGTAGATCTGTCTTGGAAGTACAGCCAGTATACGCCAAAGACAAGGATGACGATATTTCCTCTCACGCACTTTGGACATTTTATCAGGAGAGACCATCCTTTAAGGACATCATGCTTGGTAAAGCGATGGAACAGGAAGAAGAGAAAAGTTCTAAATGAGATGGATTGACATAGTGGCTGCAACAGTGGTTTCAAACATCAACAGCTGTGACCATGGCGCAGCACTCGCGTGTGTTTCTTTCTCTTCTACATAAGTTTGCTCTGAGTTGTAACTTACTCGAAAGCACTTCAGAATAACATCTTCTCAAATTATTTGCTTGGCACACTAATAGAGTACTTACAGTGAAAGGATACAACCATGAAATACAACTTTTCTAATTTTAAACCATACCTTATTGCCTTTTTCTGTTCTAGTTAGTCTCCTGATTTGTTACAGATTCTGCAGGATCACAATTAACTGTTCTTGTATCCTCATTATTCATAACTTTCCATAGTTTGTTATGATCCACCCGGTCAAATGGTTTTAAATACTCAATAAACCATAGGCAAACATTTTTTCTGTTATCCTTTCCTTTCAACTAAGATTAACCTCACATTAATAATGATATCCTTCATTCCACTTCTAAATTTGGCTTCAATTTCTGGAGGTTCCCCATGTGTGTTACTGGTGGGATAATTTTGAATCATCTTCAGCAAAATTTTCCTTGTGTTTGATATTATTAATTATACTACTTGGTAATGTCTCCTTTCTGTTGAATTCCCTTTCTTTGGAACAGGCATGACTATGGATCTCTTCCAGGTAGTTGGCCAGGGTCTTTCAAATTTTCTGGCATAAACAGTGAGTACCTCCAATATGACATGTGTTTGGTGAACCTTTCATTAGTATTCCATCAGTTCCTAGAGCATGGCTTTTACTCCAATGCTTTAAGTGAAGTGAGGACTTCTCATTGCCATGGGTTCTTGAACATCTGCTACTTCTTAAAACGACCGAATTAGGATCTTTTGGGTTTTTTTTTTTTGGTACAATGAATTCTTTCCTTCTTCCCCTTGACATTTTTTACCGTTTCCAATATTTTAGTCATAGAATTCTTCAATGTTTCAGCTTGAATTCTTACTTCAGTTTGATAAATGTTGAGTATGTTTGCTTTTTTTCTCTATAACTTGGGTTATTTGCACATTTTATTATAAAGCTTTTTCTTTTCAAGTTGTTCTTTGAACACTATGAAAATATTGTACTTTATTTCATTCTTTCACTTGAACTCGCATATATTACATGTAAATTTCAGAGATTCCTCTGACATCTATTTTGATATTTTCTTTTATTTTTAAATGAACTTTTGCTTTTTCTTGATGATATTTTTAATATCATCTCACAACTCATTTAGTAATTGGTAATTAAGGTTCCATGCATCACATCTATTCTTGAAATGGTGTCTAATATCAGGTGGGATACACTTAGGATCATATTTTGGCTCTAGCTAACTCATTTTAATTTTCTTCACCTCCAGTTTGAAATTGTACATGATCCCTTGATGGTCTCCTTGCCTGTTAGCTCTTGGCCTTAATCTGACTGAGGATATTCAGCTTCTCCAGCTTCTCTTTCCATAGATGCATTCAATTTTACTCCAGTGTATTCCCGTTACTTCAGTCAACATATACAAATAGAGTTGGCATTTATGTTGTTGAATAGGAATTTTCAATGAATACGTAGTTGATCTTTCAAAATTTTGCCATGCAATCTCTCCAGTCATTGCTTTGACAAGGCCCATTTTTCCAATTTCTGGCTCTTCTTCATATCCAAATTTTACATTGTAATCACCTTGAATTACTAGCACATCTTGATTGCATGGCTGGTCCATTTTAAATTATGAACGCTGGTAAAAATTTTGGATTTCCTAATCTTTTGCTTTAGCGCTTTGTGTTTAAATATGATGAGTGATCGTTTTAAATGATCTCCCTTTGATGGTGTGGTAAAAGTGGTACAGAAGCTGTTTCTGACATCCTTTGACTTCAAAGGGAGGAAAGCAGAGAATCAGCATTAGCATCATCACCCAATGACCAATTCCTATGACGTGGAAGTCAGATATACTTCCACTCTCTTTCCTCCATTAGTAATTCTGACAACTGTCCCTCACAGGCACTCATCACTTCTTTGGTGGTTCCAATATCTCATTGCGATGTCCACACAGAATTCATAGACAATACTCATGATTGTGGGTTTTTTTTTAATTTTTAAATAAAGTTCTATTGGAACATCACACACATATCATACAATTCAGTAGTTCAATCACATCAAGAAGAATTGTGATTGTGGGGTTTATTAATGATGTCAATAGGTTACAATCCAAGATTGGAAACCCTCAGGATAGAGTTCTTTTCAGGAGTGCATATCTTCAATCATGCTTATAGGCATGCCTCTTTCTTTCTGGTCTTCAGGTTCTCAGACATGTGGACCCTTGGCCTTTTCCCTGCACTAGTAAGTGTTACAAATCTTCTTTTGCGTGCCCTTATAAGGGCACAGTATTTGTCTGTAAGCCTCAACCCAAATATGCTAAGCCATAGCTCTGTGGATCAGCAAATGTATCTCTCCAGATTAAGTGCTTAAAGGAAACTCACTTGCCCTTTGAACCACTTGTCCAAAGTCACTCAATTGTCCTTACTCTTTGGGCAGTGAAGGCCACCACTGTGCTCTATCTACTGCTTTTAGTTTTTGGTGCTGCTGTCTCTCCTGCTACCAATTCACTAATGTATATCTGACTCACAGTCCTTTGTCTCCTGGATTGAGGAGGTTTAGTTTGGAAATTCTCGGGTCCAAAGTATATTCTTCAGTTCTGGTTCTTCTTTCTTGATGTACATGAGATTCTCTTGTTCTTGTTCCTAAAATTGCTCATTTTAAAACTAGTGGGATGCAAAATTGATTAACTCCCACATTAGAGCTCTATATTCCCTATTTGCCTCACTCAATCATCTGGTGGGGCTTAGAAAGACTAGAATAGTAATAATTCACTGTACCTCACTTAAAAACAAACAGGACTGCCATCGAGTCAATTCAAACTCATAATGACCCTATATAGTTTCTACATGGCTATTGTTCTTTACAGGAAGAGGTAAAATTATCTTTCTTCTACTGAGTAATTGGTCAGTTTTCACCACTGGCCTTCTGATTAGCAGTCCAATTTTTATCCAATAACACCACCAGAGATCCATCCCTCAGAATAACAGTGTTATATTGGAGGATACGTCTTGAAATGTGTTTTTGATAATGAATGTAACACCATTCTTCTTCAATTTGTTAATCCTGTATTAGTATATTATTTGTTCGTGTGTTTCAAAATGGCCAATAGAGTTGATTTCAGCTTACAAACACCTAAGATATCTATCTACAAGCTTTCCGTTTCATTTTTATAAATTCTAATTTTCTTTAATTCATACTTTGAATTTTCCATGTTCTGATTATTAATAGATGTTTGTTGCTTTTCATGTTGAGTCATGGCACATCAGCAAATGATTCATGCTTTGGAGATACAGCTCCTTACAAGTCAATTTTTGAGTATCTCCAATGCTGAGAAACTCATTTTATGACAATATATGAGACAATATTCTGCTGCAATGCATAAGAGTTTCAATCGATTAATCCCCTCCCCCAGAAATAAATCTTCAAGTCATTTTTTTCACCAGTCTTGTCCAGCATGGATGACTCTGTTGGTATTTCACATATTAGCAACATAGCTTCCAGCATCACAGTAATATGCAAGCCACCAGAGTACAGCAAGTTATTAGATGAGTGGTGGGTAAATAGTCTTCTTTAATTTAAGTATTTAATAAACCTAAACGGAAGGTACCCATTTGAAAGGTGGGAAGTTATTCATAATTCAGTCATTCAAAAATAAAACCTACGCCCTCTATTCAAGCCTCTAACTTTGATTTTAAGTGTGAGGTACAGTTCATATATTCATATTGATAATAAACTATTAAATGGTTACCACTGCTGTTTTTTAAAAAATAGGTACATTTTCAGTAATACCCATGACCATCTTTCTTCCTGAGAACGAAAGGAACAAAGTTCATGATGGAGAAATCAAAGGTGGCTATTTCCGTGAAAAACTAAAGGGAAAAAAATTAGACATGGTGGGGAATATTTCACTTTAAACTCACATACAACTTTCTTAATAGTGAAAACAAAATATTTCTAGAGCCAAATATTCAGACAAAACTTTATGAATCATTTGAGTTGTTTGAATATGCAAAAGAAAAGTTGTAAATAATTTTTGAGTGATTGTCAAACAGGCAGCTGTTTAGGTATCATGTAATTGAGAAATATTAATTTTCTCTGAAGAGTTTAGAGCTGAATGTTTTAAAAGAATAAGAACAGTTACCCATCACTGTAGAACATTATATCACAGATCTTGAGCTATATTATAAGACTATTTTTCATTACATTCGATGGAAATATTTTAAAATATGTTTCCCCTGAGTAACTCTAAATGGATGAACTTGTTTTTATTGCTTTATCAGTATTACACATATAAAGTGTAAATTATAATTGGCATCTATTTTCTCATTTAGCTTCCCAAAGCACTTTTCAATGATCACTTCTCTAATCCAACTGTGAGGTAAATAGATGGCAACTATGATTAACATTTTCCCAAGTGGAATATTGGGAGGGAAAAGCGGTGAATTACTTGCCTAAGTTCACCTAGGGAATAAGCGCAAAGCCAAAATATATTTTAATTCCCGCTCAAAATTTGGTAGGGTCATTCAAATGAGCTTATGAGCTTCATTCAGACTAATTTAAAAGTTTTACTTAGTCTGGGAAATTTAAATGCTTACCAAGAAACCCAGCCGAATTGGTGGCTTATGTATTACAACTCATAGTAACCCAATAGGACAGAGTAGAACTGCTCCATAGAAATTCCAAAGCTGTGATATCACAGGCTCCTTGTTTCTTCCATGTAGTTGATAATGGGTTGGTTGAAACCTCTGACCTTTAAGTTAGCAACCATGCAAATGATCACTGTATAACCAGGCCTCCTGTTAAAAAATAAAAACACAAAGTTGAGGTTCTATAAAAACAAATGGAAATGAAGGAAATACTAAAGAAGTACGATTCTGTTCTCATGTTCTTAGGTAAACTGTTCCAGAGATGGTAAAGTTATCTTTTATATTCTTTATGTTACATTATTTATACTATATAAAATGTTATTTTCCCTCATAGCCTGTGATAGTTAGGTTTTGGATCACCTTGGCTGGGCCCGAATTCTCAGTGTTTTGATACTTCAGATCTAGTGATCCTGTATGATGTGACCTGACCCAATAAAATCAATGCTATGATGGGAGTGGTGTAATCAGACAATCTGTTGTAAGAAGATTAGGGTGGTGGAACGTAAACCCTCTTATTCAGGCCTGATGCATTTAAAGCAGTCTCTAAGGTTGTAAGCCTCTTCCTGTATAAGTAGATGCTGTAAGAAAGCTTGTTTACGGTTTTGCTGGGTCTAGACCCTGCATCCAGCTCACTGAACTTGAGTAAAGTCCTGTTATATTGCCTGCCAGCCTTGGAAGCCATCAGTAGCCTGCCATCTGACTTCTATCTGACCTGTCAATCTTGGATTCATTTTTTTTTCCAGTCACAAACTTGACCTCTTGACCTTGGATGCATCTCTCTCTGCAGCCTGATATCGACCTGTAGTCTTCCTGATGATCTTGGGTTTCATCAGCCCCTGAAACTACACATGTCAGGAGAAGCCTCTAGCTTAATGCCTGACTCACTGACTGGGAACCTGACTGGACTCAGACTGATTGTGCCTACTTCTACAACTGTATGAACAATTTTCTTGATATTAATTTTTCTCTCTTTCCCTCCATAGAGATAGATTATATGTACTATATATAGATACTGTGTAGAGAGCTGTATATGTGTGATGATATACATAGAGAGATAAAGACATAAAAATCGAGATAGATATATGTCACTGGTTTTATTTCTCTAGAGAATCCACTTTAACAAATGGCCCTTTTCTGTTTTACAGTGTTAATTAAGGTAACACTATATAATTGCCAACTATAAAATGCACATGAATACACAAACATGCACACATGTAACAAAAGAAGAACAATAACTTTTAACAGACTCTTCACTACTACTACCAAAAATAGTGAAACATCTTAATCATGGATTTCTATGAAATCAATTTATTTGTTTCCAAAACAGAGTATATCAATCAGTTATAATAATACAGATTCTAGATTTAGGATATTTTAGTGAATATATATATACATATGAAGTTTATAGACACATGACACTTTCAAAGATGGAAGTACAAATGAATGACAATTGATTATATTAAATGTCAAAAGAAAAAACTCCATGAGGTTAAAAGAAACCATAATCTATTCACTTAATCATGTGTGTGTGTGTTTGATATTGTAGTGATTTATTCCCTGGAGATGTTAAATTTGGGCTAGAAAAGAATTGGCAGTTTTGCAGTGTTATCTCTTCTGTGGACTATTCAGCCTTTTCAAATGGAAAATGGCTTTTCCTTGTATGCTCAGCATTCAGGCACTCATTCAACCAGGAAATGCCTCAGATCAATGGAATGGATGATAGAATATTAGGAAATATGCAAGACGTTCTGATTAGCAAGGCATTGGCCCATGCTTGTCACAGAAAAGCAACCCTTGGCAGAAACACAAGCTCATCTCACAGAAGAGGAATGAAGCTTAAAAAAGCAAATGCAAATGGTGACCTTTAAGAAGTAATTAGAGTTGTTCCATAAAGTGTTTTAAAAGCTGAAAAATAGGCATTAGTTCAGGGAAATAAATGTGACAAAAGCAAGACTGCCTGTATTATAGTACTTTTCCCCCACAGAACTCTCCCATTCGTTTCGTTAAAAGAAGGAGCACCATTTCTTAGATTTGGTTTGCTGCTCAGAAGGGAAAGTAAAAATTGATTACTAACTTTTTACCTGATTTTCTACCCTAGAATGTAAGATATTTTGATAATACATTATCACAAACCATTGTTATACAGAACAGGAGGAAGAAGAGAACATTGATTAGTAGGCAGACATTTTTATTCAATATAGGGAACTGTTATTGCTAAGAAAAATTAAGTAATAAAATGATCACACTGAGTAAAGATAAGAAGTCACCAAGGCATAAATAGTAGCTTAGGAACTGCAGAAGATTACTGAGGGGTACGAAAACAGTCTAATAATTGGAGGAACACTTAAACACAACTTTTATGCATTTTGTTAAATAATGATATCAACTCAAGAAAAAAATTGATTAGAAGCATCAAGGAAGGCACATGACTTCCACTTTAATATGAAAATATAATGAAGACTTTTCTATATCTCATAGAAATTAATAAGAAATAACAAATAAACACATAAATGTGTGCACAAAGAGAAAAACAGTCTTAAAATATTGTTAAAAGAGCTGGAGTTCAAGCAGAGGTAAAGGGAAATTCAGAAAGAGAAAACATTATTACCGATATATATTTCTCCATAAAGCCAGGGGCATGTGTGAAATATAAAACCCAAATCCCATTTGTATGTATAGCAATGAGAAAAGGATATACCAGTTGATGCTGGTCTTTTTCATTGACACACTTAGGTTCTCTGAAGAGGAAACAATTTACAACACATATGAGAAAAATTTTCAAGAGTCTATCTTGTGACAGATGGGAGAAGAGAGACATTATTATACCCTGTCCCTATATATCATAATTGAACAGAAGTAACATATAAGTAACCACACATATACACCCATATGCCTGATAAACAAGGAAAATTACTTAAAGCCAGAAACAGCACAGATCAAGTCTCTGCACCATGATAAAACCTCAAATAACTGACCATGAGTTTAAAAAAATTACAAAATCTACTAAAATGCACTACAATAAATATGTAGCAGAACAATTCTAATTATACACACAATTTATGAGATAAAATTTGAACCTCCTGATTGAAATTTAATATCATGCCTTAGAAAAACAGACATAATATTATGTAGATATTGTTATTATTGATGTTATGTGCCATTGAGTCATTTCTCTGTGTACATCAAAAGGAAACACCACTCAGTAACCACAATCTCACAATTGTTTTTATATTTGAGGCCATCTTGTTGAGGGCCTGCCTCTGTTTCTCTGTGCCTTCTCTTTTACCAAGCATTGTATCTTCCTCCAGGGTTTGGTCTCTCCTGATAATGAGCCCAAAATATGTGAGACCAAGTTTCATCATACTTACCTTTAAGGAGCATTCTGGCTGTACTTCCTCCAAGACAGGTTTTTCTTGTGTGTGTCTGATTTTGGCATGCCATGGTATTTTCAGCACTCTTCACCAGTACTATAATTCACATTCTTTGATTCTTTATTTCCTGACAAATATTTCCATACAATTTAATGATTCTTTTTTAAAATCTCATTTTAATGGGGGCACTAACAGCTCTTACCACAATCCATCCATCCACCAATTGTGACAAGCACATTTGTACATGCATTTGCCATTATCATTGATATCAGCTCCTCATTTTCCCCCCTCCCTCTGCCAGCCTCCCTCCCTCATGAACCTACAATTATTTCTAAATTATTATTATTTTTTTCATGTCTTACACCGACTACTGTCTCCCTTCACCTACTCTTCTGTTGTTTGTCCCCCTGGGGGGGTGGTTATATGTCGAGCATCGTAATCGGTTCCCCCTTTCTCCTCCCACCATCCCCTTACCCTCCTGATATCTCATATCGCTATTCGCTTTATTAGTGGTCTATGTGTCCTGGATTGTCAGTGTTTTAAGCTCTTATCCGTACAAGTGTCCATGCTCTGGTGCAGCCAGGATTATAAGGTAGAATTGGGGTCGTGATAGTGGTGGGAAGGAAGCATTAAAGACCTAGAGGAAAGTTGTATATTTCATTGGTGCTATACTGAACCCTGACTGGCTCATCTCTTCCTTGTAACCCTTCTGTGAGGGAAGTCCAATTGTATACAGATGAGTTTGGGGTCTCCACACTGCCTTCTCCTTCATTCACATCGATATGATTTTTTATTCTGAGTTTTTGATGCCTGATACCTGATCCCATCAACACCTCATGATCACACAGGCTGGTGTGCTTCTTCCATGTGGGCTAGATGGCTGCTTGTTTATCTTCAAGCCTTTAAGACCTCAGACACTATATCTTTTGTTAGCTGTGCACCATCAGCTTTCTTCACCACATTTGCTTATGCACCCATTTTGTCTTGAGTGATCGTGTTGGGAAGGTGAACATCACATAATGCCAGGTTATTAGAACAAAGTGTTCTTGCATTGAGGGGTCCAATGTCCATCTATATATGTAAGTGCTTGTATTTAGACCTCTATAAATGTCCTTTGCCTCCTACTTCTTTCCTTTTACTTTCATCTTGTCCCACTATCATGTTCGACCTTCATTTGGGTTTCAGTAATTCCTCTTGGTTACATTACCCTTGATCAAGCCCTACCAGGCCTCCTACACCCTCCTCACCACCCATTTGGATCACTTGTTGCCCTGTCCCTGGGTTTATTAACACCCACTTCTTTTCCCCTTCCTCCCCCTCTCCCATGTCTCCCAGGAGCCATCAGTCCTGTTGTTTTCTCCTCCAGATTGTTTATCATGCCTACCTTATCTAGATAGACCTGCAGAGATAATAATATGTACAAAAAACAAGACAGAGCAAAACAAATCAGCAAAAGAAAAAAAAACCAACAACAACAAGGACCAAAAAAAGGAAAAGAACAGCCTGTAAATAGTTCAAGGTCTGTTTGTTGACATTTCGGAGTGTTTTCTGGTTGAGTCTGATGGGGTGCCACTCCCTGGCCCCAAAGTCCATTTTTGGTATACCCTGGACACTTCATTGTTCTGTTCCCCTTGCTTTTCCCTTGCACACCCTTAGTGTTTCACCTCAATGTGGTGCAGTCAAATCGGCGCAATTGCCGCACTATGTATCCAGTGTTGTCCCCCAAAACACTATAGGTCAGTGAAGGACGGTCTGTCTCATAGTGGGGCCGGCCCTATGGTCCTCTCTGTGCTTTGGCTGCTCTGAATGGGACTACCGTCCTCAAGGCTCGGTGGACCAGGATGTGCTCCACTCTCTCTTCCTATCCCGTCATTTGCTCCTGTGTGCTCTGATCAGACATGTCCATGTTCCTGAGCTGTAGTTTCAGTGCTGTCCTCTGAAGTGAATTCTTCAGAGGTTCACGTAGTATGTCAGGGGCCAGATCAAATCCAGGGATACATATAGTAGCCAACTAAAAAGGAGGGGGGAAACTAAGAACAAAAAGACATGGGTAATGGGGGAACAGGGCACTAGCCCACCCAAGGGGAGAGTTTTGTTTATATCTCCACAGGAAAAAGGGGATCAGATTTCAACCCGGTGCTCCAAGATGTGAATCCAACATACAGTTATGAAGTAGGAAACCAATAGAGAGGTCTGAGGGGCTGGTCCCAATCCCATTTACGTGGACAGCATGGAATTATGCTATGTACCATTTTACCCATTATATTGATTAGTCTGACTTATTATTATATGGATATATCTGTATGTGAATTTCTTATAGTTCCCCACAAGTTATATCCACCCTATGTTATTTATTTTTCTTTCTGCTTTGATGCATAGTCCCTTGTATTACTATGTGCTCAAGTTCAATATAAACAACTCAAACTCACTGCCATTGAGTGGAATCTTAATCAATGGAAACATGAGAGGCTAAAACTCTCCTGTGGCTTTCTTGCCCATAACTCTTTACTGGAATATAAAGTCTTATATTTCTTCCTCAAACAATAATATTTTCTCTTGCAGTATTTTACTTGTTATTCCTGTTTTGGGCACGTGTATGTTTGTGTGGCTGTGTATATATAATATATATGGTATAGGATTTTTATTTTGACATTGTTTTATACCTTGGAAATTCAGTTTTGATATTTTCAGTATCTTCCACTTCTTTTCTCATTATGTTCACATTTTCTTTTTCCTCCTTGAATATATGAAGCATATTTATAAGAGCTTTTAAAATGTTTTGTAATACTAATGCCACCATTTTTTAAAACTTAGTCTGTTTTAATATCTTGATGTTTTGTTATTTGGTACCAGAAAAGTTGTCATAGGCCATATTTTCTTCTTTCTGTGCCCTTTACTTTTGATTAAAATGTCGGGAACTCTGTGCTTTAATTTGTTTAATGCTGGATATTCTCATATAATTTTAAGGATTTTGGACATTTTCTGCTAAGAAGTTTAGTTACATTTGATATGTTCTAATTTTAAAGGGCATTTTTAAAAGGCCTTTAAAGGTTTCTTAGAGCAGTGGAGAGCAGGTTATGGATCAGTGGCTAAATTTCCTACTCCTCATTTTTGTATACAAAAGAACTATATTCATTTAATTGTCTATTGCTTATCTGCATAGTAACATAAAATTTAAATATTTAGTCTGTAGCTGTTCTCAGTATGAGGAAATAATGGTTTCTTATTTTGTTTTGCTTTATTTTTGTTTGTGATAAAGAGGAGTCTTTCTACTCCCATAAAGATTTACACCCTCAGAGGCACACAGGGTCAGTTCTACTTGTCCTAGAGACACGGACTTCTCCAGAAGGGCACACAGAAATGGAATTGATTACATCTGTGAGAAGAGATGCTGGAAAAGCTCAGCGTCAGCAACTGAGACCAGGCCAGGGGCCGACTGTGAAATGTAGCATCAATTGCTTATATGTAAGTTCAGAATAAAACTGAATAAATTCCAAACAAGTCCATGAGAACCAAAGTATGTCCTTGAGTCTCAAGAATAGATTTGACAAATTGAACACTAATAACAGAAGACCTGGTGAATTGTTGGAGGACATAAATAACATCATTCATGAAGGAAGTCATTAAAAATGCAGTAAAAAAATTAAAGTGAAGGTCAGAAGAAACTCACAAACTTGCACTTATACTTAGAGTAGCAAAATCAAATGAAAGAAATGGTGATGTCAAAGAGCTGAGAAGAAATTTTCAAAGGGCAGCCAGAGAAGACAAACCAAATATTATAATGAACTGAGCAAAAATGTAGAATTAGAAAAGGGGAAGAACACACTCAGCATAGCTTAAACTAAATGAACTCTAGAAAAAACAAACAGACCTTGAGTTGCAATATTGAAAGATTCTGTGGACAAAATACTGAACAATGCAGGAAGCACCAAAAATCAATGTAAAGAATAAACAGTCTTTGTCCCTAAAAGAACTGGTTGAAGCGTTTCAGGAGGTAGCATCTGAACAAGAACCAAGGGAGCTGAAGAGAGAAGTCCAATCTGCACTGAAATTATTAGCCCCCAACAAGGCTTGATGAATTAAAGAACACTCATCAATGGAAATGTTTCAACAAGCTGATGTGGCACTGGAATCACTCATTCATTAACGTGAGGCAATCCAGTAAACAACCCTTTGACTAACTGACTGGAAGAGAACCATATTTGTGCCCATTCTAAAGAAAAGCAACCCAACCAAATGATCTAATTATACAACAATATAGTTGAGATCGTGTGCAAGTGAAGTCTTGCCGAAGTGTCTCCAACAATAGTTATAGCAGTAAATTGAGAGTGATCTACCAGAAGTTCAGGCCATATTCAGAAGGGAATATGGAATGAGAGATATTATTGCTGACATCAAACAGATTTTGACTGGAAGCAGAGAATCCCAGATAGGTGTTTACCTGTGTTTTATTGACTGTGCTAAGGCATTGAACTGTGTGGATCTTAACAAATTATGGATAACCTTGACAAGAATGGGCTTTCCAGAACACTTGATTTTGCTCATGTGTAATTTGTACATGATTCAACAGGCAGTTTTGTGAACAGTCCAAGGGAATAACACATCCTTTAAAATCAGAAAAAAGTGTGTAACAATGTTATAGCCTGTCACCACACTTATTCAATCTGTCTAATGAGGTAAAAATTAATTAAAGCAGATTATATGAAGAATATATGGGATCAGGATTGGAGGGGGCTTATTAACAGCCTGCAATATGCAGATAAGACAACCTTGCTTGTTGAAAGTGAGAATTTGAAGCACTTGCTTATGAAGATCACTATGGATTACAATTCAATGTCAACGAGGCCCAAATCCTTACAGCTGGACCCATATGTAATATCATGGTTAATGGAGAAAAAGCTTGAAGTTGTCAGGGATTTTTGTCTTGAATGGACCCACAATCGAAGATCATGGAATCATAACAATCAAGAAATCAAAAGATGTCTTGCATCAAGTAAATCTCCTGCACACGACCTCCTCTGAGCAATGAAAAGCAAGGGTGTTCCTTTGAGGACTAAGGTGCCCCTGAACCTAGACATCATATTTTCCATGGTCGCTTATGCATGTGACAGTTGGACATTGAACAAAGAAGACCAAAGAATTAAAACATTTGAGTTATGATGTCAGAAGAGGATATTGAAATTTCCAGCGATTACTAAAAGACAAATCTGGCTTGGCAAGAAGTATGGCCTGAGTACTCCTTAGAGAGAAGGATAGTGAGACTTCATTTTACAAACTTTGGACATTGTCAGGAAAGGCCAGTTCCTGAAGGAGGACATCATGCTTGGAAAAGAGGAGGGGACAGCACATAGGTGGAAGGTTTTCAATGGGATGGATTAATCAGCAGCTGCGACCATAGGCTCAAGCATTGGAAACTCTGTGAGGATAGTACAGGACTGAACAATATTTCCTTCTATTGTGCATAAGGTCACTATGGGTCGCAACTGACTCGATGACACCTAACAACAACAGCAATGTTGGCAGTGACTTTGGTTTTATCGTTGTTAATTACAGCGGCTCTGTTCTCATCAGAAGTAATCCTGCATCAGTGGAAGTAACATTTCCATTGTTGACTATTTTTAATTTCTATAACTCTGCAAAGCACAATTATTTTTTAAAGGTTTATATGAAAACTAATTTTCATTGATCGAAGACAACATTTCTGGTACGTAATATTTTTAATTTATTCTAATTTTATTAATAATGAAGAGCATATGAGCTGAAAATTGTTACATCATTATACCACTTTTTAGTGCACAATAGTGAACAAAATTTATTTCTTATAAATTTCTGAAATGAAAGTCCTCTCCCCCTCTATAATAAGAACAATACCTGAAACTTATAGTCCTCACAGACAGGACACAATACTTTCTCCTTATAGCATGTTAGAAATTGCTGTCATTACCCATTTTATATGGCAATAAAGAATAGATATGAGAGATGGAAAAGATGATACCTGCTGTGATCATTTCCAATCCAGCACTGTGATTTACCTTCAGAAAAATTATGGAATTGACAAAATCCTTCAGTGAAATGCTTTCATAGATGCTTTATAAAATACGTTTATAAATAAAATACATAAATATAATATATAAAGAAAAACGAAATATTTCATAAGCATAAATTATTTTATAAATCGAATAAATTTGTTTCTAATGATATCGTCAATGCATATGTATGCAAATTTTTAAATATCAAAGCATATTTCAATGCAAGTAGGAATTAGACATTAATGAAGAGAAAGGTGTCTTTTCTCATTTGTGTGAAAAATCTCTGATAACAAAGCGGGAATAGTGTGAGCATATTTCAATCATAGAATTATGTCTAAATTTATCACACTGAGTTGTAGGTTTTGTTTATATATACTTAATTGATAGAAAACTAAGAGATAGAATCATTAAGAAAAACTAAATAAAAACCAGTTTCGTGTTGAAAATGTGTTATAATTAAATTTCAAGAGCTTTTATTCAGTGTCAACAAGAAGAAAACTCTTATTTGCTTCATTAAAATTGGATTATTAAAAATTTAAGTAATCCATATACTACTTAAACAAATGCTGGATCCATTGAGAAATATAGACCATAAGTATGAAGCAAAACTGTTATAGCTTCTAAATTGCATTATAAAATAAATAAATATTATTTGTAGGAAAACATGTTGACTGCATATAATAAAAGTAAAGTGACTCATTATCTTAATCCTCAAAGACATCCATGTCTTTCTAGCATTTTATTTCTTGCATTAATTCATATTTACTAAAGTTTACAAAAGAATTGGTCCATCACAGATTGAGGAAAGAAAGGTAGTCCTTCTCTCCAAATAGTTTGGAAACTGTGTTGTAAATAAAATGAAATTGATACACAGAGAAATGTTTATCTGTCTCTGTACTTTTTCCTTAGAAGAGATTCATAAAGTGGCATGGCTGAATTAGTTGTTGTTTTTAGGTGGCGTGGAGTAGTTCCATCCCATTGTGAACTTACGCGCAACAGAAGACAACCATGCCTTGTCTGTCGCCATCCTCACAGTTGGTCCTGTGTCTGAGCCCATGGTTGCAGCCAGTGCTTTATCCATCTCCCAGAGGGACTTCCTCCTATGTGTTGCCCACTCCTCTTTACCAGGCATGATGTCCTTCTCCAGGGACTGGTCTCTCCTGAAAATCTGTCCAAAATACATGAGATGAAGTCTTTTCATCCTTGCCTCCGAGGAGCACTAGGTCTGCATTTCTTCCAAGAGAGATTTATTTATCCTTTTAGCAGTCCATGGCACTTTGACTATGTTTTTCCAGACCACAATTCAAATGCATTGATTCATCTTTGGTCTTCTTTATTCAATGTCTATTGCAACAGGCATATGAGGCAATGAAAAGCACCACGGCTTGGGTCAGGCACAATTTAGTCCTCACAGTAACATCATCGCCTTTCCATTCTCAAAGGAGGTCTGTCCAGCAGTCTCACCTGACGCAACTCATCTTTTGGTCTTGTGACTGCTGCTCCCGTCATCATTGACTGTCGATCCATACAAGACAAAAATCTTTGAAAACGTCCAACTTTTCTCCATAAATCATGATCTTACCTATGGGTTCAGCTATGAGGATTTTGGTCTTCTTGACACGGAGTTTTAATCCAAACTGATGGCTGTAATTCTTGATTTTCATCAGCAAGGGTTTCAAGCTTTCACTTTTAGCAAGCAAGGTTTTGTCACCTGCATATTTCAGGGTATTAATAAGCTTTCCTCTGATCCTGGTGCCATATTATTCTTCATATAAACTAGCTTCTTTTTTATTTACTGAGCATACAGATTGAACGAGTATGGTGAGAAGATACAACCTTGATGCATACCTTTCTTTACTTTAAACCATGCATTATAGTATATCCTTATTTCACATCTTTTGACTCACATTTCCAAAGTGTCCTTTAGAAAATTCCTATCATTTTTTAGTACTGCAAGTGCACAAGAGTCTAGATTCTTTTACCCATGAGCACTGTATTATCTTTAGTTTTAATATAATTGCAAATTGAAAATTCACATATTGGAGAATGACAATGGAGGGGGAACATATCTGACCCCTTCTGCCTTCCCTGTGACCAGGAGACAAGAGCCAATCACGTCTCCACGCCCCATATTTCGCTACCTATTCTGACACCACAATTTAAGGGGTTTATTACGGAAGTCTGTAGGTTGCCACATGTCAGGATCAATAAACAGTAAGCATTGAGTCATTGGTCTCTTCAGCTAGCAGTTCTCTCTGATTCTCAGCTTCTCAGCCACCTGATTGCCAGTCTCTCTCCTGTCCTCAGTTTCAGTCCTCAGTTTCTCAGGCACATAAACTCTTGGGCTTTCCCTTCATGGACCATAAAGGTAGTCTGCCCATCACTCTTTCTCATAGTTCCATAGTCTTGTACCAGATGCCGAGAAGGTAGTAACCCACTTGTCTCCCTACTGCCCCTCTGTGTATCTGTGCCACAGTTTCTGATGCATCTGGTTTCAGGGGCCTCTGCCACGTTGGGCAGAGATTTTAGAGTGTCTTCCAAGGTTCTGTGGGTTTCTGTGTCTGCTTTTCCATCAAAGAGAACCCATCCTTATTTCCAGGAAGTGAGGTGTAGTGGTATGGTAACTAAAACTAACCAATCTTCTCTATTTACTTTTACACATGCCTTGTTGCATAGTGCACCCTATCAGTTGCTGGAAGCTAAAGAGTTAGAAGGTCTATAGTGTTTTCCATTATCAATATGTAAGAAGTAGACTGCCAAGCCTTTATTCCAAAGTTTCTCTCTGTATACTCCATCCTCTAAACTTTGAGTTAGCAATCTATTTCTTAACACCACTGACTGACTCCAGACAGTTATACATGATATGACACTTTTCCACTAGAATTCTATAATTGGAGGTCAAATTCCAGACTGAGGAATAAGTAGTGAGCAATTCATAGCTAGGATTTAATACATTTTAAAATAAAAATTGAACAATAAACATCTATACTAATTTAAAATAATAAACTAACCCCATAAAGTAGATACAAAAGTGTTACACATATTGGTAATACAAGAGTATTTATGTACAATAAAGTGTACACAGAGCACATAAAAAACTCTGCAATATCATAAATTGTGCCTAAAACCAATAAGCAATCCATAATACCATTACCATTTTAATTGCAATAAATGTATAATTTACTTCTCTTTATAGACTACAGAAGAACTTCTTGGGAAAAATCTAGATGACAAGCCATTAAAAATCTAAGGTAACTTTAAATATAAGCCTTCTGTCTTTACATATAAATTTCCCTAAAACAAATAGGACTCTTTAAGATGATGTTGGCTGTCTTTTTACTTGTAAAGCAATTTCAAAATAGAGGAAATATCAAGATAATATAGCAATCATGTTCCCATCATCAGAAATATTAAATTCTATATATTTTGTAGCATTTACTTTAATATTTTATATAAAGTAAATGACTACAGAAATTTTTATATTCCCCACCCTGATACAATTAAATTCTATGATATGTGGATGAAGTACCAATAAGACTGTTAAAAAACAAAGAAAGAAAACTGATAGTCCCTGAGCTCACTATCACTATCCCTTCCTCCTCACAAAATGCAACTTCTAGTGCATGTTTGATACATATGTTCCCAGTTTGGTGTTTTCTATCCACTAATTTGAATTAATTAAGCTGCAGATATACATTTCTATGAATAAAGCATACTGTGTGGATGAGTCTTATCAAGTTTAAAACTAAATCTATATATCTTTACATGTGTCTATGTCTTGATCTATGTCTATCTATCTAGACAGGATCCCTGGAGGCATAGTGATTATGCTTTGGGTTGCTGAATTTGAAATAAACAGCTCAAAACCACCAGCCACTCCTTGGTGAAAGAGGAGGTTTTCTGCTTCCATAGAGAATTATAGTCTTGGAAACCCACAGAAGCAGTTTAGTTCTCAACTTGAAATCAATTTGATGGCAATGAGTTTGATTATATGTATACATATATACACAAAGCATATATATATACACATACAGCTATGCACACATGCACACACATATATGCTGTAAAAGTTCTTGGATAATGCTATTTTCTTTCTTTCTATTTTCCTTGTGTTTTTTGAAGTTCCCCTTGTATATACACACACAGTAAAAATAAAATAAAACCTACTGCCCTCTAGTCAATGTCAACTTGACTTTATATAGATTTTCTATGTCTATAAATCTTTCCAGGTGTAGACAGCCTCATTTCTTTCCCTTAGAGTGGCTGGGGGACTGAAGCCACCAACATATGGCTAGCAGCCCAGCATTTATCCTACAGCGGGCCTCAGTACTGTGTGTGTGTATGTGTGTGTGTGTGTGTGTGTGTGTGTGTGTGTGTGTGTGTGTGTGTGTTACTCTGCGTTCTCCAAGAAACAAAACTGTTGACACGTATACGTGTATATAAAGAAAAATATATATATTAGGAAAGTGGCTCATACAGTTGTAAAATTGAGTAAGTCTAATACCATTAAAGACAAATGTTAAGGTGGAGGCTTTTTCCCTAACCCATGTAGATGCCCAGGAGCTAATGAACTTGTAAGCAGGAAAAGGAACCCAAAGGCAGGTAAGGGAAGAGAGAGAGAGAGACAAATTCGGGCTTAGCAGGTCAGATGCATGGCAGCAGAGTCGAATGATTCCAAAACCTGGAGGCTGCTTATAGCTTCAGGGTCAGTAGGCAATATGGTGGGTTGTTTGCTCAAGCACGAAGCACTGGAGTTCGACAAGACAAATACAGGATCTGGACCACCATTAAGAGGCAAGACTTCTCACAGAGTGGGATAAAATAGAAGTAGATCACATCCATAAGGAAACTTCCTTTTAATTGTAGTAGGAATGCGGCCTGAGTAAGGCAGCACCCTTCCTCCTGAAATCCTTTTGACTCTTTTGCTGCTCACAGCAGGGTCCCTCGTGGAATTGCTTACATTATGTTAGACTACACCCTGAAATAGGCTTCAGTTCAGCTGTCAAGCTAATGAGAATCCTGGCTCAGCAAAGTTTATATAGAACCTAACTATCAATATAGATAAAGTGATAACACAACAGACACACACACACACACACACATACACAGGCATTGGTGGGTCTGTGGTAAAATTCTCATCTTCCATATGGGAGTCTCTTATTTGATTCTGGAAAATGTACCTTAAACACAATCACCACTTATTTGTCACTGGAGGCTTGTATTATTTTAGTGATGCTGAAAAAGTTGCAGTAGAGCTTCCAGATTAAGACAGGCTAGCAAGAAAGTTTTGGCAAACGGTTTATGAAAATCAGTCCGTGAAAACACTGTGGATCACAAGTGTCTGAATCTCAATCAAGTATGGAGATAGCACAGGACTCAGTGGTATTTCTTTCTGATAGGTCGGATGACCATAAGTTGGGATCCCACTTTGTGGCAGCAAACAACACGAGTAGGTGTTCAATGGTAATGCATTGCAGCGTTACAATGATTTTTTCTAAAGGCTGAAGATACTGAACATAATTCCATGTGCTTTTTGCCCTTTGTGTGAATCTTCAAGCAATTTATCCATGATTTAATTGCATCTTGTTAATCTTATGATGAAGTTGAGACTGACTCCATGTCAGCTAGTTCTTGAGTTAACAGGGGCTTTATTTTTTATGTACTTAGGTGTAAAGACCTAAGTCAAATACATGATTTGCAAATATTTTTCCATTCGCACCAGCCATGGACTTCTATTGTGACCTGTTTTAGGGTCACTATGAGATGGAAGTAATTCAATGGCAGTGAGTTTGGTTTGGTTTAATTGTGTTATATATTTTTTTAAATCCTGTAAACATTTGAAAAATAATTATGGAAGTGAAATTTACATCGTGAATTATTTTATTTCTCGCACTTCTATTTGCCCATTCCACTGTGTCTTTTTCATTCCCATAATGGCTCTTCCTGATATCTGCCAAAACCAATACATTGGGTATTTACTTGTGTTTCCCATGTGGTCTCTCAGCATTCAATCTCCTAAACCATTGTTTTCTGGAACTTCTGGCTCTCTCCTGTAAATTCGTTTTACTTTCCCATAAGATATGGCCTATGTTGGCAATGGGTCATGTTCTCATCAGGCAACCTTACAAAATCCAGTTGGCAGCCAGAGTTTTTAAAATTCTGAACGGTTTCTGAAACTTTAAGTCTAGACTTATTGTGTTAAAACAACTGTACATCTTCTGTGAATTTTATCGAGAATCATTCCATGTCATA
This sequence comes from Tenrec ecaudatus, assembly GCF_050624435.1. Classification (NCBI taxonomy): domain Eukaryota; kingdom Metazoa; phylum Chordata; class Mammalia; order Afrosoricida; family Tenrecidae; genus Tenrec; species Tenrec ecaudatus. The sequence continues at coordinate 140,619,679 of NC_134548.1, forward strand.
TTTCTAATTATTCCCAAGATTTATCTCTTTCTACTCTGGGAACCAATCGTGCTCGCTGAAAGTGAGGAGGACTTGAAACACTTACTGATGAATATCAAGGATTTCAACCCGCAGAATGGGTTGAAACTCAATGTGAAGGACAATAGAGTCATCACAAGTGTAGCAATAGGAGACATCGTGATGAACTGAGGAAGTATTGAATTTGTCAAGAATTTCATATTGCTTGGACCCACACTCAATCACCATGGAAGCAGCAGTCACAAGTGAAAAAACGCAATGCTCTTGACCAAGATGCTGCACAAGACCACACTAGTGCTGAAAAGCTATGAGGCTACTGTGAGGGCTAAAATCTACCTGACTCAAGCCATGGTATTTTCAGTGGCCTCGTGTGTATGTGAATGTTGGATAGTGAATAAAAAGCATCAGAGAAAAATTGATGCATTTGGACTATGGTGTTGGTAATGAATATTGAAAGTACCATAGACTGCCAAAAGAGCAAACTGATCTGTCTTGGAAGAAGTACAACCATAATGCCCCTTAGAAGTCAGGATGGCAAGTCTTAGTTGCATGTACTTTGGACATGTTGTCCAGAAAGGCCAGGCCCTGAAGAGGATGCTATGCATAATAAAAAGTCACTGAAGAAGAGGAAGGCCTTTGATGGATTGACATGTGACTGCAACACTGGGCTTAAGCATAAGGAAAATTGTAAGGATGGCACAGGATGAGGTAGTGTTTTGTTCTGTGGTGCCCAGGGTCTCTATGAGTCCATGGGATTGATGACATCTAACAGCAGTAGGAATCTAAGACCACTACAGAACAACTACTTTGACATTCGTAACAGTGGATCTTCTAGGAACAAACTTGAATAGTATTGATATTTTAGAAAGTTTTTTTCTGGTTGCATCTTAGATTTTATTTTAATCCTTAGGCTATGTTTTACTGATTTTGATATGAATTCTAACTTTTCCCTTGCACATTTCTTATTCTTAGAACAACATGTTAAATGGGAATCTCATTTGTTGTATAAACCTTCACAATAAAATATGATTTTAAAAAATTAAGTACCCCGTTTGAGACTTCCACGAGATTGAAGAAATTCCTTAAGCCTGATTCAAGAGTACATTAGGTAAATTTTATGCCTTCTATATTACGCTTCTGATAGTGTTGTCAAACTTTTTGCCAATGCATAACACGAATTACTTATTTTCTAGCTTCCAGTGATAGAACTTCCCTCGGTATCCTTCCAGTCTCCACTAAGTCTCCTCACCGCTCTTCCACTCTCCTTCCAGCATTGGGTCTTAAAGGTGGAACACATGTATCAGTTTCCTTAAAGTGGCATTCTCCTTTCATGTATTATTTTCTGCATCAGCTATTTATTGCATCATAACAAACCACCCCAAATTGCTGACTGAAATACACAGTGAATATCATTTCTAATGATTCTTTTAATTTGCCTTATGATTAATGTCATATGTAAATGTGACTAGGCCATGATTCTTAGTGGTGTGAAAGACATTGGACTGATTGCTCTTGCATGATATAATCATCCTTTATTTTCTGATCTGATGTGAATATACATTCAGTAAAGAAGGCAATCAATTTAAAGATAAATAATTTCTTTTGGATATGACCTGCATCCAATATATATAGAGCAACTTGTGCTGTCCCCATCCTGCATCCAACTCACCATCCTCTGACCTCCAGTTAATGGGATATGAGCCTGCAATCTGGTGTGCATATTTTGGGATTGCCAGTCCCAGCAACCATATAAATCAGGAGAGACCTCCAGCCTGGTAGCTGACTCATGAATTCAGGACTTGCCAGCATCCTCAATTACCTATGCCATTTCCTTGAAATAAATTGCTATATATATTTAGATGTGCCTTGCTTAATATTGTTTAGGCAGGGTTCAGCTGCATATATGTTTATAATCACTTAAGTGTCTTTCTTTAAAGATAAAAACAACTCTCTTTTTATTTATTATCCCCCCTTAATATTTTTGAAAAGTATCATCTCCTCTTAATGGCTGAAAGATCATAAGCCCACAGAATGAAGGGAGCTGCAAGGCTCCAGGGTGCATCGCAATCCCCGCAGCTCCTCTCCTTGACCTTCTGCTGCTTCATTTGGACCAGTGCACTTCCAATGCAGGGTGGCACCTACTCAGGCTCCTCTACTCCTCATACAGGTGCGACTCAACTGGCAAGGCGCCAAATACTGATGGGTTCCCAGTTCCAGGCAGCAGTGCCAGTAGCTGAACATGATAAGGATGTGGACACACCAACAAGACTATGACAGGCAGGGCTAACATTGACAGCTTCACTCATGACATGGGTACATACAATCTCTTGTGACCATTTCTCCTAAATCCTTTTATGCCCCCATTACCCTTCCCTTGTCCAGAAATGCACAAATTCCCAGTTCAATGAAAATGCATCCCTAACTAGCCCTACCATATCTTGCAACGTCAGCCTCTTGTACCCACTGGATACAGAATTGAGCTCTGTCTAGTGGGCCCAATAAACTTCTAGTATCATAGGCTTTAAAGCGATTCAATTATGGATTGTACAGGGACTCTCATATAGAGCAGATTCTACACTTGATCTTTGCCTAAAGTCAAGAGGTGAATATATTTTATAATAATATGATATTTGTAAAATGTCCTAGTAGTTCACATTGTCACCACAGGTGAGAGGTAGAGAGAGAGAGAGAGAGAGAGAGAGAGAGAGAGAGAGAGAGAGAGAGAGAGAGAGAAGAGATAAAGTATGCATGTGTGCACACACACACATACACACACACATGAGAGGAAAGCCCCTGAAAATGGAACATTTTTTCAAAGATAAACATTTATTTTTACCAAAAAAAAGAATCATCTTCACAGTACTCTCTATTACGCTTAATACATTTTTCAAATCTGTGATTCTATTCTTGGAAATATTTTTCAAACTCTTCTGTTTTGATGACTGACAGCACCTCCCTCATTTTTTCTCCTTCACTTCTTCTATGTCGTTAAATCGCTGTCTTTTCATGTCCCTCTGCATTTGCAGAAACAAAAAGAAATGACACAGAGCAAGGTCAGGTGAATAAGGTACAAAGGACAAGAGGGGCATGCTGCTTTTGGACAAAAACTGTCGTACTGAGATGGATGTGTGAGCAGGTTCGTTGTGGTGGTGGCGAAACCAGTCCCCTGTATGCCACAAATCAGGTCATTTTTGTCATCCACTGTTATGCAATCTTTTCAGAACCTCTAAATAGATTAACAGTCTGACCTGGTGAAATGAACTCCAATGCACTATGCCTCTCACATCATATCTAGTTCTTTGGGGAGGTGGCGGGGGGGCTTGTGTGTGTGTGTGTTTACAATCGGTTTTGCTTAATACATTTGTCTGGGTAAGACTCCTGATCTAGGACCTTGGCTGGTGTGAAATATGCAAGATGAATTTTCATGCCTTAGTTGGGTTGGATGGAGCTTTGGAAGACTACGTGGAACTCTTCTATTGTGTTTCCTCCAGCGCTATATCTAGATTTCTCTGTATGGTGAGGGGCTTCTAAGATGCAAAGCACAAAATTGCATCATCTCCCAAGGCTTCCATCCAGGAATAGTGCAGCATCAGAGGAAGATGTTTTGGAGGCCATGTGTGCAGATGATCTACCAGAGATAATACATTCTCCAATGTAACACAAAAGAACAATCGCTATATACGGATTCTGTTTGCAGGTACATTTACAGCAACTTGGATATATTGAACAATAAAATGGTAATTAACTAGAATTAATTCTCAGATCATCGGCATTTGTGACATCTCAATATATCTGGAATAGACTAATAAAGACTATATGGTAATTGATATATATATATATATATTTTATATATGCAGGCAACTTTCAGGAGAGGCTCCAGATTTAGTAAGCACAGAGTTTATTTTCCTACATTTTTAACATCTAAACTCATATACAATGTGAAATGTTATACTGACCAGTAAGGTTGTAAAAAGACACCCAATTATGCTCACTTCAGTATAAATGTTTTAAAAGGGGAAAGATATTTTTTGGAAAACTTACAAATAGCATGAGGGAAAATGAAGGCTTTTTAGTGTAATTTTCATTTAAGCAGAGCATTTAAACAGTAAAACTAGCTCATTAAACATTCTTGTTAAATGGAGTTTTGATATAAATTTTTAGCTAAATTTTAAAATGAGTTGCATTCAAAGTGCTTTATGTATCTTGGAAACCAAAATATGAGTTGTAGATATAATAAACCAAAGAATTTCAAGAGCATATTTTTAAAACTCTGAGGGATGAGTTAGATAAAATCATAATTGAATTCAATTGAAGGTAAATTAAATTGATCAGAATAGAGGAACAATTATCAAACACTGAAAAGAAACCTTTATTCAGGATGGAGAATACTAAAATAAAATAATTACTATTCAGATATCCTGAAATAAGAAATATTTCTGATCACATTTAAGCTATTTTATAACTACTATCATTCTCTTGATTCCTTAATTAAATAGTTTTAAATATTAAAAAATAGACCTAGAGTTCTTGATTTCACCTTCATAGCTTAAAAAGTATTAATAATCTGCTCCTCCCAATTCTTCATCCCAATATTTAAACATAAAGTGGGCAAATAACTATATCAATTATGGGATTGATGTGGTTTCCAACAATGCAATGTCACTGTTAAGGTCAAGAAATACAATTGGCATGGCATAGTTTGCTTATTCTTTGTGTTCCATTTAAAATATGTAATTGTTACAATAATGTAGATGCAAGGGTGAACTGGAGAACAAAATGATAAGCGCATCAAGTATAGGGCATGCCATTGAATGAAACATTGTAATCTGAAATCCCAGATGCATACCTATTATTTGCATCTGGCAATACATTTCTCCCACAGAAACAATGTTTAATTTCCTCTGATAATACAATATTTAAAACAGATCATCCACCAGAGTCGTTATTGTCTTCTGAGCTCTCAAGTGCATTTTTGCATTCTTCATGATACTAGGTTCAGGTTAAAATCATTCTTATTCTGACATGTGGTATTAAAATGTCAAATGAAAGAGTCAAACACCACTCAATACAACATTATAGATATCTCAAAAGGAAAGTAGGGTAAGCCACTTTTGAAATTTCACAATCACGGAGCACACTTCTACCCTACATTTGGGGATTCCATGAGTTAGATGGGCTGGGCAAACAACTGGCTGGTTCTAGCTTCTCATATTGCCAAGCTCCAAGCATCTTCTCTGTGTGGTTTTAATTACATATCCACAGATCTATCTTCCTTAATTATTTATCTTGCTCTAACATGTTATTTAATCATTCCCTAACATGTTGGTATCATCCATTTCTATTTAAAAATTTTTTACTTATTTTCCCCCAAAATCTACCTATTGGTTTTATACAAGATCTAGTGGAGGAAATAACTTCTGGGAGAAGGTAGCTTATAAGAATCATAAAAAGGTTCTATATCTTGACTGTCATGGTGGTTTCAGTGGTTGAATTCTATAATCAGAATGAGTTATATTTGTTTCATTTAAAATATTATTCGCAAAAAATAGTTAAAATTGTAATAAAGTACACATTTTTCCAACTAGGTGAGCGGCGAGCAACTTGCTCTGAGTTAGTACTCCCAATGGCATCGCCTAAAAATATTCTCTCTGGTCACAGTGATTTTTTTTTCATGAAAGCATTTTTGATAAAACTTTGTTTTTTTGTGATGGTCAATTTAGAAGAACAGCGTGAGGTTGTGAAATTTTGTTTCCTGCTCGAGAAAAATGCTAGAAAACCTGTTGTGATGTTGAAGACAGCGTAAAAGGATGGCACTATGAGGAAAAAAACCGCAATTTATGCGTGGTTTTCTCGTTTCAAAAAATGTGAAATGTCAATTGATGACAAACCTCAATCTGGACATCCATTCACTTTCTGAACAGATGAAATGTCAATTTTTATTGCATTTGGAGTTCATTCCACCAGATCAGACCGTTAATCAAGCATCCCAGTGTGCAACAACAACAAAAAAGGCCTGATTTGGCAGATGGGGATTGATTTTGCCACCACAACAATGCACCTGCTCACACAGCCATCTCAGTGCGCCAGCTTTGAGCAAAATCTGCATGCCTCTCTTGCCCTATGCACCTTGCTCACCTGACCTTACTTGGTGCGATTTCTTTTTCTTTCTTCAAATGAAGAGGGGCATGAAAGGACAGCAATTTGACAACAGAGATGACGTGAAGAAAAAAATTAGAGAGGTGCTGTAAATTATCCAAAAAGACAAGTTTGAGAAATGTTTCTGAGGAAACAGAAATTTGACAAATGTTTACATGTAATGGAGAGTACTTTGAAAATGAAAAAGTTCTTTTGTAAAACAAAACAAAACAAAAAAAACCCTGAAATATATAGCTCTGGGAAAGAATCACTTTGGGGCATACTCCCTTGTACATATATTTAATGTATAATGGAAAACTGATCAGCTATATAACAGTTCACTAAATTTACAATAAAGTACTTTTGGAAAATGTTTTGTATATAATGAGAGAAGATATGGTTTGTACAGTCCTTGAAGCTAGGGATAGAATTCTAAGTGATAGTAAAGCCTTTCCCTCATAATGCTTACTCTCAAGCAAGGCAGAAATATATTGTTCCAATGAACTTAAAAATAGATGTAAAATTACAGGCTGTAATAAATGTTATGAAGATAACCCATATCTATCTAAGTAATCAGATGAAGCATTCATCTCTGGTAGTACATTATTTGATATTTGGAATGAGCACAATATTTTAAAATAGTCTATTTCTGAAAATATTGTGATGCATTATATGGTTATGCTTTCCTCAGGAGTAAAAATGATAAATAAGACAAAACAGGACAAACTTTTTATGGTCTATGGTGCTAATAGCACTTTATTTTTTATTTTGTTATTTTGACAAGGGTGAAAAATCAACACTGAGATTCTTTGAGTCTGTATCCTTTGAGAAAATTAATCTTAAAAATTACTACCTGGTCAAAAAAGTTGGATATTTAAATAGCACTGGATTGGTACATTAGTAATATCAACTGTTTTAATAAAGAATGAGGGGGGAAATGTGAAACCTTTGTTTTATAGCCTGAAACAGACGGTAGACTATGTTGCAGGCATGCCAAATAATTTTGAAATTGAGTTACATGACAGTGTCACTTGATGACCGTTGTAAGCAGCTGGATAGCAGCATATGTGCACAATTGAGCATGATTAATTGAATGCCCATGGATTCGCTTTCTTAGAACTGAAAACAAAAGTGACAAGAAGCCGTCTCCAGCCAAACTATAGGCTTGCGAAATTTCTTTGCATTTTATTTACTGACTATATGCAAATCATCCTTCAAGGATCAAAAATAGCCATTCTAGATGGTTGTAAACAATTCAGTTAGTATTTACATTCCTTTCTTTGACAAACTGAAGCTTTTATTCATTTTAATTTAAATGTGTGTGTATTTTTCTAATTCGTGATAGGTCTGAAGAACGTTACACCAAAAACCAATAAATTGACATTTTTCATTTTTCTCTCAGAGGAATTATTCTGCTAACCAGCAGATGTATCTGTGTTTCTTTGTAAAGAAGAGGATCGCTATTCTCCTTCCCAAATGGAGAATCATTTGATATTGAACCATTCTAATGGATAAAGGAAATAACCCTGCTGGCTCACCGGCTATTCATTCAGCTGCTGACCAAAAGTTTGGGAGTGTAAATGCACCCAGTGACTCTGTGGAAGACAGACAATCTGCCTCTGTGAAGATTACAGCCAATGAACTCCATAAAGCAGTTCTACTCTGTCCCACAAGGGTCACGAGGTATCAGCATCAATTGGCTGAAAGGAGCAAGAAGATCCTGATAACTGTTCAGGGAAACTGTCCTTTTGACGATGACAACTAACAAAATCTTTCACATCTTCATTTCTTTAGTCCTCGGTGGGAAGCATTATGCAAGAAAAAGGTTATTGGTGCTAATTTTTAAAACCTGAAAAATGTAGTTGCTTATGCAATGCATTTTTTCCCAGTTATAAGGGAAAATGTCAGGAATATAAAATGTACCTTAAGGTACTACAATCATTATTTGTATGTATGATTTTTTACATCTACTTGTCTACATTTTGCACGGTGTTGTACATATTTTATGCTGTCATACAACAACAATTAATAGTCATGAAAACTAGTTGCTAAAAGCTACAATACTTGGATAAAATACCATCAAATATATTTATTCAGATACTTCTATCAAACACAGCATGGTCTTAGAAGCCTTACTATCAAGCGTCCTCTACATAAGTTGTGGCAAAATACATATTAATATAGTATATCAAAGTAAACACAAGTAGTTCTGGAAAAATTTAATGTCCTTTATTCCTATATTTTTCTTTGGACAACCAAATAAAGGTCAAGAGACATTTTCAGGCTCATTGCTAACAATAGACAGTATTGACAAGAGAAGTTGATTCCAGGAAAGTTCTGAAATACCTCAACTTTAGCCTTGATAGATATAAAAATAAATAATTGGGCTACATTCTCTGCTAGTCATCCTCCATAGAACCCCGAAGTTTTAATACAATGGTGGAGGTGTTAGTTAGTCTCAAGTTCACTGAACCACAGAGTTCAGTGACTTCAGTAACATGAAATGGTGCTCAATCCTGCACCATTCTCCCAAATTTAATATGTTTGAGTTAATGATTCTACCCACCATGTCATTCGTTGTCAGGAAAGGTTTTTCTCACTTTTGATGCCCCACTACATGATTTCCTCATAGAACACAGTCTTTCCTTATAACATGCCCAAAGTAAGATGAAATTTTACCAACTTCCTTTCATCTGACTGTACTTTCTCCAAGATAGGATTTGTTCATTTTATAGCATATGGGGTATGAAATGCTTAAAGATAAAAAAGTGGCCATCTAACTGAGAAGCAACAAAGCCCAAATGGAAGAAGCACACCAATATGTGTGATCACGGGGTTCAATGGGATCAGGTATCAGGCATCAAAGACCAAGAAGAAAAAATATTGTGAATGAGCGGGATGTGGAGTGGAGATCCAAAGTCCGTTTGTAGGCAACCAGATATCTCCTTACAGAAAAGTCACACGGAGGAGACAAGGCAGTCAGGGTGCAGTACAACACCGATGAGACACATAACTTTCCTCTAGTTTTTTAATGATTTCTGCCCCCCTGCCCCCAATTATGATCCCAATTCTACCTTACAAATCTGACTAGACAAGAGCATGTACACAGGTACAGATAAGAGCTGAAAACACAGGGACTCCAGGACAGATACACCCCTCAGGACCAATATTGAGAGTAGCCAGACCAGGACGGTAAGGGGAAGTTGGGGGCAGAAAGGGAGAACTGATGACAATGACCTCCTCCCAGGAGGATGAACAAAAGAAAAATGTGTGAAGGGATACATTGGTCAGTGTAAGACATGAAAAAGAATAATAATTTATAAATTATCAAGGGTTCAAGAGGGAGGAAGGGTAAGGGAAAGAGGGAAAAAATGAGAAACTGATACATACCAAGGTCTCAAGTAGAAAGACTATGTTTTGAAAATGATGATGGCAACAAATATACAATTGTGCTTGACACAATGAATGGATGGATGGATTGTGATAAGAGTTGTATGAGCTCCCAATAAAATGATTTTAAAAAGATTTGTTCCTTATTATGCAACTGCATGATATATTCAAATATTATTCACCTAACAATTCAAACGTTACAATTTTGCCTCAAACATTTTTTTTCATGTTTAGCTTTCATACGCATATGAGGCTTTAGTAAAATGGACCTTATTCATTTAAAGTGGTTTCAGCATTTTTTAACACTTTAAGGAGGACTTTTTGCATTTGACTTTTGTATGACACCCATCACTTCCGCCGTAGACATCTATTGCTAATTCAAGTAAAATGAAACTCTTGATAACATTAATCTCTCGACCATCTGTCCTAATGCTCTTATTGGTTCATTTGGGTTTTTTTTTGTCCTCTGCAATCAGATTCTTCTTCAATGAGATGTAATCCATAGTGAAGACATCAAGTTGATGCCAAATCATAGGTGCTAAAATCATCTTCATTTGCATATCACAGGTTGCTAATGAGTCTTCCTCAAAACATAACACTACATTGTTCTTCAAATAATACATTTTTTAGATTATTTTTCAACATAGAGATTGAACAAATAAGGCAAAAGAATACAACACTGCCAAATGATTCCCCCACCCCATTTTATAGCACATAATACCTTTATTCTGTTTAATGACTGTGTCTTGCCCTATGTACAAGTTCCACATAAGCACTTATACACTCCTCGGTACGGTAGAAAACTGTCTATCAAGTATCAATCAGATGCTGAGCACTGAATTAAATTATCTGTATTAGACAGGATCACAAGAAACCCCAGTGGTGTAGTAATTATGTGCTGGGTTGCTAACAGCAAGATCAGCAGTTGAAACCACCAGCCACTCCACGGGGAAAATGGGTCTTTATAATTCTGAAAAGAATTATAGCCTCAGAAACCCACATGGACAGCTAGCTGTACCCTGTTTTATAGGGTTGCTATGAGTTGGCATCAATTTGATGGCATAGTTTGGTTTTGGGAGACACTATTATGGTAGTTTAACTCCAAAGAGTTTTCCAGCTTAATAATAAAAAATTTGATTTAGGTTCTTCTCAGGTGCATCTGCTTAGCATACTCAAGTCATAGAATATGAATTAGTTTTATGACACAAGTTGAAAAATCATATAAAGCTGTGATATAACTAATATTATAACTTGAGAATGGATAGTTTCATGAAGCATATCATGTGTACTACAGAAATATGCGTGCTTATAAAATTTTTATGGGAGGGCATAATAAATCACATAGTTTCAAGTTCCTATTTACAAAAGCTAAAAACCTATTCAGAAAGATTAGATACTTTATGAAATCTGCACAAAACCAAATCACTTTAGCATATGAATAATTAACATAAATTTGAGCATATACTTTTATGAAGATTTTCAATAAATATATAAAAAAAATTTAAATTCACTATGTGGAATATACTGAAATCTTCTATAGACCACAGTTTGAAAATCAGAGACAGACAGAGCAATGTATGTACTCTAATAAAGAAGACAGACTAGAGCAGTATATGTACTCAAAGGCAAAATAATCTTTTATGACACAGCATACTTCTTTGAATATTAGCTTATGAGCCTACATAATGAGATCACAAGAAGTGAGTGCTGTAAGCATACAAAAGCTGAAAGAGCGATGTCCTGATGTTGAGTGAGGAGTGAACAGGCAATTAAAGAACTAATGTGGGTGTTTCTTGAATACCATGCTGCTATAGTGCTATGTTGATTAACATATGACTGTTTATATCATATTGTTTACAAACTGATAGTATTATGTTGAGAAAGATTAGCTGACTTGCAAAAGACAAAATAATTAGTTCAATACTTCAGATGGGCTGTAGGCTATAAAGGCAGAAGAATATGGCTGGACCAGTTGCAATCCAATCTTATTTAAAACTTATTTCAGTATGATGAAGTTAATTGAATACCTATTAGCCTTACTATTACCCATAGTAATATTGTAACTAATACCCATAGTCATTCACTTTGTAATGCCCTGTAAATCCTAGCCTAGATACCTGTGGTTATAGTCTGTGTTAAAACAAGAGCTAACTTCAGGTTTTAAAGTGTTTTTAAAACACAAACTCTTCTTAAAACACAAACTGTGAGCTGACTGATTAATTGAGAAAAGCAGAAGGCTGGTGTCAAAAATTAATTTAAACTAGACCTGACCTCCCTGCCTTTTGCTGTAAAGAGGCAAAACCACTACCCCAGGTAAGCTCCTGATGTGGGCAAGAGACCATCTTTCCCAACTGAGCTTATGTAGAAGATCAATATTGAGTACCAGGGACAAACACCAGTCAGACACCATTTAATGTTCTCAGAGACTGCGGCCCATAACTTGGGTAACCATATTAATATGTCTTGGCTGGCTCCTTTGCTGGCTAAGTAAGTGAAAACTTCATTCACTTTTGGATATTATAACTCTCTGGAGAATGTTCCATGTGAACTGGAAAAAAATTCATATTGTGGGATTGTTAGGTAGTTTATTCTGTAGAAGTCTATGAGGTCAAGTTGAATGATCATGTTGTACAGTCTTCTGTGTATTTGTTGGGTTTCCTTTTATTTGATTTTTATTTAAAGTGGTGTATTAAAGTATCTGCTATTATTTCAGAGTTGTCTCTTTCTGTCTTGAAATATGTATTTTGAAATGCTTTCATCGGGTGTATAGATATTTATTATGGCTATGTTCTTCTGTTTAATTGACCTGTTCATCATTATATAACCCTTATTTTGTATTTTTTTGCCTTAATATTTATTTTCATCAGAAGTTACTATAATCACTCCTGTTCCTCTTGGTTATTAGCTTGATATGTTTTCCCAATCTTTGATTCTTTGTATATTTGTCCTTTGTCTCCAAAGGATACATATATTGATGGGGCCTGTTCTCTTAACCACTCTGCTACTCTATGTCTCTTGGCTCTTGCTTTTTAATCATCTATATCGACATGTAACTATCGATAGGTATTGATTATTGATTTTAATTTGTAGTGTGTGACGTGTACACATGTGGTGCTGGTTTCTTTTTTTATGTAGTCTTCTATGCTAAGTTCATTTTCTTTGTGGATGTTCTTATTTTCTTTATGGTTGCTATTTTTGTGTTTACTAAATCTTTGTGATTTTCTTCTATTTTAATAAGATTTACTAATTTTCTTTCTTTTTCAAAAAAAATCTTTTTGGGTGGTTCATACAACTCTTATCACAATCCATCCATTCACCATCCATCCATCCATCCACTGTGTCAAGCACATTTGTACATTTGTTACCATCATCATTTTGAAAACATTTTCTTTCTACTTGAGCTCTTAGTATCAGCTCATTTCCCCCCTCCAACCCCCATCCCTCCCTCATAAACCCTTGATAATTTATAAATTATGATTGTTTTTCATGTCTTACACTGACCAAGATCGCCCTTCACCCACTTTTCTGAGTTCCCCCTATCTCCCACTACGTTCCCCTCCCCCTCTTGGTATGGCTACTCTCAATATCGGTCCTGAGGGGTTTATCTGTCCTGGATTCCCTGTGTTTCCAGCTCTTGTCTGTACCTGTGTACATGCTCTGGTTTAACCTTATTTGTAAGGTGGAATTGGGGTCATGATAATGGGGGGACAAAGCATTAAAGAACTAGAGGAAAGTTGTATGTTTCATTGGTGTTCTGTTGCACCCTGACTGGCTCATCTCCTCCCTGTGACCCTTCTGTACAGTGATGTCCAGTTGAGATTTACTAATTTTATTTGAGGTCAAATGATCATTTATTAATTTTTTGCCAAGTATTATAAAAGTCAGTTCTATCTTGAAATTGCTTTGGTTTCCCCTATATTTGGAAGTTGTGTGTGCTAGTCTGGGTATTTTAGAGAAACAAAACCACAGAAACTCGTGTATAAGAGAGAGTTGTATATAAAGGTTAAGTGTGCATCAAGAAAACATCCCAACCCAGTGCTGCCCAAGCCCACAAGTCCAACATTAACCCATATGTCCGACACCTATCCACAAAGTCCTCCTCCATCTCACAAAACAGACGCAATGATGCTGACTGCAGGAGGAAAGCTGAGTCAATGAATGTGTAAACATTTCAGTGCTGGCAGGGGTCTGCACATGGCTGCTCCAGCACCCAGGGCTGTATCAGGAAAGGTTCATGTGGCTTCTCCTCAGGAATGTCTTGCAGGAAGTCAACCTTGCAAGCTGAAGCAGGCAACTGCTAAGGCAGCTGCAGCCTGGTCCAACATCACAAAGCAGGTGACCCCAGAACTCGAAAGGGGAGGCTCACTGAGCGATTTATCCCTCTGCCCTTCAATTAACCCCACATGTGTTTATTGACCAGGTTGGCACAATAAACTAACTACCTCATTGTGTAACTATGCTATGTATTCCTTCACTTTAATATTTTAATAATTTACAAATTCATATCTGGTTTCCTATTTTTATTCTTCCAGGTGTGTTTTAATTTGGATAGCTCTATTCTGCGTTGACTTCTGGGTGATGTTGTCATGTATATTAATTTCCGGCTGCTGTCTGCTATTGTTGCTTCTCTTTCTAAAAATTCCCTTTAAGATTTTTTAAGGTTGATGTCTTTTATAAATTATTTTAATTGCTATTTATCTGGAAATATATTTGAGAAACCATTTTACCGCATATATAATTTTGGTTGCTAACATATCATCCTATTGCCCTCTTTCCTTCTTGTTTTCCCCTGAAAAATCAGAGCTTCAACTTATTTTTCCTTTCTAAATAACATTGTTTTTTCAGAGATGCTTTGGCGATTCTTTTCTTGTCTCGGGTTTTCAAAAGCTTGATTATTATATATCTTAGTGATTTTCTTCTGGGATCTAGCTTGTTTGGGGTTGATTCAGTTTCTTGAATGCAGATCTTCTCATCTTTCATGACACCAGGAAACTTTTCTACCATTGACTCCTCAACAGTTTTCTCCATTTTTTTATTAATTAAATAATTTTACTTTGAGCTTGTACAACTCTTATCACAATGCACACATACATCCATTGTTTGTCAAGCACATTTGTATATTTGTTTCCCTCATCAGTCTCAAAACATTTCCTTTCTACTTGAGCCCTTGGTAACAGCTCCTCAGTTTTCCCTCCCTCGTTGCTTCCCTCCCTCACAAACCCTTGATAATTTATAAATTATTATTATTTTGTCATATCTTACACCGTATACCATCTCCCTTTATCCACTTCTTCGCTGTCTATCCCACAGGAAGGAGGTTATATGTAGATGCTTGTAACCTGTTCCCCCTTTCTCCCTCACCGCTTTTTTGTCTCCTCCTTTTCTGGAAATCTGATAACCCATAAATTATACTTCTAGATGATATCCAACATAACTCTTAGGCCTTTTTATTCCTCCTTCTCCTCTTTTTTTTCAATTTTTTCTGATTGTTCCTCTGGAGGATTCACATTGAGAGATCTATCTTCAATCTGACTCAGTTTTCCCATTAATCTGTTCTACTCCTTTCCATTCCAATGCATTTTATGTTTCCAGAATCTTAGAATACCTATTCTGGATTTCTACTTGCTGAAATTGTGTGGTTTCTAATTTTTGTATTTATGGTGTCATTTTGTTCTTTCACTATTTTCTTGAGTTCTCCAGTTTTATATATCTTTTTTTCTTGATTTTCCCTACATCATTTTTAATCATTTTATTGGGGGTTCGTTCAATTCTTATCACAATCCATACATACATGCATTGTGTCAAGAACATTTGTACATTTGTTGCCATCATCATTCTCAAAACATTTGCCTTCCAATTGAGCCCTAAATATCTGCTGCTCATTTCCCCCCTCCCTCCCCACTCCCCACTACCTCATGAACCCTTCATCATTCATATATTATTATTATTTTCTCATATGCTACACTGTCTGATGTCTCCCCCTGCCCTCTTCTCTGCTGTCCCTCCCCCAGGGAGGAAGCTATATGTAGATTCCCTATATCTTTCTATCAAACCATTGAAAGACCTAAACTTAACTCTTGCTTTTGTTCTCCACTTGTTCCAGTGCTGTTGCTTCTTCAGAAAAGGTTTTGGGCTCTCTATATTTGTCACTTTTGTGATCCACTCTTTTTTTAAAACTTTTTGTGATTCTAAATTGTTTTCTCTGAGCATTGTGATTTTGTGCACTTACTACCTGTCACCTGGTGGGTGCAATACAGAATGGGACTGTGTACAATGCTCTCTGATCACTGCTCATGTTGTCACATTAAGGGTCATTTTGACAGGTGTCTGTCATTGTTCAGGTGGTACAGGAGTGGGTAGTGAATGGGGCTTCAGAAGTTAGGGCTGTGGCTGTGCTGTATGAATAAAGTTGCTGCCTTGTGCAAGATAAAAAATAACCAAATACAAACAACAGGAAAAGACAGGGAAAAACACACGAGGAAACAAGCAAATTATAGTGAAAAATAATGTAGTAAATAAAATGAATGAAGAATAATAAAAACAAGGGAATAGAAAGAAAGAACTCAATAAATAAAACTAAGGAGTCATCGAAAAGGAAAGGAGAATTAGAAAGACGGATGGTAATATTTTGGAGTCCCTTCTTACAAGGGGCCAAAGTCTGAGTATGGCAGAAGGGATAGAATCAAATGAACATTTTAACTTTATAGAGGGGAAAATAAAGTCCTTACATCTTAAAAGTAAAGAAGAGATTATATGTATACTGGTAAGTTGATGAAAGTTAGATAACAAAAATTAGTGGTTCTCTGATTGCATCTTTTTTTCGTGAGCTATGCACTGAGGCCATTAGCTAAGGTGATGGTTGTTCTTTTAGGAAATAGAGTGAAAATGTCATTGTAAACGTGAAAAATTAATACCAGGAATTTATGAGATGGTATATATTCTATGTCTACTGATAGCTGTTGATTATAAATGTAAAGTGAGCTTATTTTGAATAATATTATTACTTTCCCTTACAATATTTAGCTTCACATTGAGATAAAAATAAGTTATGCTTAATAATATTTTACCTATTCTAAAATGTATAATTAAAAAACAGTGCTTCAAGTGACATATTAATCTAGACCTTCAAGTATCAGAAACTAAAGTTACACAAAAATATGGTCTTAAGATTTTTTAAGGGTAACAGCAAACTCTAGTATAGCACCCCAACTTCTTTGACCTTTCCGTTTTGTTCCCTAGACTCCTTTCCACCTTGAATCTATGTACCCCTCTTTTGGTATAGACACTTTGAAGCTCTGAGTGCAGGATTTTCAAGATCTAAACAATCAGATATCCTTGGTGTCAGGTTTTCTGGATATATTCATTATTTTACATAATGCTAAAAACAAGCTGGTATATTTATTATCAGTCAAATCATACACTTCAGTGTTTTCCCTGGCCAAATTTTTCTAATGGAAAAAATATGCATTACTATTGTCATCACGTTCATCCAGTTAATAAATTAGATATTTACAAGCATACTGAGAAGGAAAAAGTTTGCACAGGACTTTACTGAGTATTACAATTGAGTAGGCTTCTTTTCTACAATAAAAGTAAATGTACCAGATGGTAGAATACAATAAGTTCTTAATCCATTTTAGCCTACATCTATTTCCAAGTATTATGCAATCCTTTCAAATTTAACTAACTGAATATTATAGCCACTAGCTCCGAAGATGAGACATTTTCCAACTTCAGCTCTTGGATTAATGTTGAAATGCTCATTATTTGGATTCTATTATCCACTAATCTTTCTAAGCATGAGAATGAATTTCAGCTATGCATTTTTTTCTCTGGTGGAGAATGGAAGAGATAAGTAAGAAGGGCTAATTTAACCTACTTTACTTAAAATATTACCTTTTAGGAAATATAAGGGGTCATTGAAAACATTTTAAAAATTAAAGCATTGAAAAGCTCCACTAAATTTGGAGGATGTTTCCAATGGAAAAGGGTTATAATATCAATACAGTACTGAATATAATGGCAATCTGGCTTAAGAGTACATTATGTGTGTCTCAGAGTTATGTTGATTGATATTGGACCCTAGTAATGAGTGCCTCTGACTTTATGTATAAGTAAAGTAGACATTGTTATGCAACTTCAACTGCCCTGCAATCTCAGTGTGTTAACAAAATGAAAGCTTATATCTCATTCTTGGATATCAACTGTAGAACTAGGCAACTTTATCTGATAATTGTCTTCTATCTCATTATCCAGTATGCAAATGTAGAAGGTGTTAATACTTCATAGTTACACATTCTGAAGTTTACTGCCTTTTTGGTAGCACAAAAAAGATAAAAAGAGTAGAAAATACAAAAGTGACATACATTATATATGTATATATTTATTAGATCAAGCAATACACATGGTCATTCAAAACTTTCAAAGGGATGAGGGTGAGTAATGCAGCCTATTTATGAGCCTGAATGAAGAGGAGAATCAGAAATATTAGTAAATAAGAGAAAAGTTTATAGTTGTACAGTCATGAATTATGCTACCAAACAAAATAACACTTTGGCCCTTGTTCATGGATCCTAGAACAATCCTTTGATTATCCTGAGCTATTGAGGTTCCTTTATGATCTAAAATCTATACACCATCCCTGAGAATTTGTTCTAATGAGTAGGGACAAGCTAGACCAGAAAGATCACCTCGTATCAAATAACTGCAAACCAAAATCCAAACTCACTGCCATCTATTCCATTCTAACTCACAGTGACCCATTAGAACAGATTAGAACTGCTTCTCATGGTTCATAAGACTGTAAGTCTGTACAGGAATATAAATCCTCCCCTTGTTTCTGCTGAGTCGCTGGCGATTTTGAACTGCTGGCCTTGTGATTAATATGCCAATGTATAACCAATCCGTAAGAGGTGAAATTTTTAAAAGGTCAATAACTTTAAAGAAGGTTAATAGGCATTTTGTGGAGTACTTCAAAGTAATCCAAAAAAGGTATACATTAACATATCATGCATATGCAATGAAACCTCAATCATGACCACAGAATGATTGACACCAGTAAAGAATGTGATCATGGAAGCTTCAAGAGTTTTTTGGAAGTTGAAGGGAGGGACATGATTTCATTGGAATATGGATGCCCAGCATTGGGAACCTTCCCAGACCTTCCCACTGTATCTCATTCTTGTGATGATCCTAATCTATATTCTTTGACTATAACAAGTCAGTAATCATAAGTATAGCAATTTTTGTCAGTTGTGAGTCATTACCGTCAATCTAAGGAAGTATTGAGAACTAGCAAGTGATAATGGGGGACCCTAAGGGAAATCCTCAGCCTTGAACCTGGAATTCCAAAGGGGTAGTGAGAAAGTCCCAAATATGTGAGCAGCTAGTCGAAGGAATTCTGCATGTCCTGTCAATATATGCATTCTGAGCTATCTCCAGGAAGCTAGGGACAGAGAAAGAGTGTCATATGAGCAGTTGTAACCAAGATAATTCAGAAATGAAAAAGTGGGGATTTGATTGATCTTTGGTGATTTATATTTATTCTTATCAATGAAATGATATTTTTTGTGTTATTGGATTAGGGAATGTTGAAATCAGTAAGAATAACTTAAAAAAACAGGATTGTGTGCCATGTTTGTTGAGTGTGTGAATATGAAAGATAAGCAGTAAGACAGTTCAACATTTAGTCAGCATTGATCGCAACCTATATGTATGATTCAACACTTACCAAGAGATTCCCTTACAAACTGTATTTCATCTTCTGACTTAATGTTAGAATATCCCCTCCAGTTATCCTCCTTTGAATTATTGATCTCTAGTATTATGAAAATGTTATTGACCACATATTAACTTACAGGAAGTGTGTTCCAAATTTACATACACATATACTCATAATAGCCATCTTCTTCTTGTGTGGCATTGAGTTTAATAGTACTCATAGTGATTATATATGCTAGAGTAGAACTGGCTAAACTTTTTACTAGACTATAATTTCATGGGACTAAATGATCAGGTTTTTTCTTCTCAGGATATCTGAATATCAATGTGTTTGACCCATTGATATTTAGATTAGAAGCCGAACACTTAAACATTGTATCACCAAGGCTCTTTATGAAGAGAAAATTCCATCATGATAAATGGAGAAAGGGTTGAAGTTGTGAAGCATTTTGTCTTGATTGGATACACAATCAATGCTCATTGAAGCAGCAGTCAAGAGATCAAAAGATGCATTGAATTGAATCAACCTGCTGCACAAGACCTCTTTAGGGTATTGAAAAGAAAGGGCATTACTATAATGACTAAGTTGTGTCTGAGCCATGCCATGGTATTTTCATTTGCCTCATATGCATGTGAAAGCTGTCTGTTCCATAAGGAAGACCGAAGAAAATTAATACTTTTGAATTGTGGTGCTGGCAAAGGATATTGAAAATACCATGGTCTGCTAAAATGACAAACCAATCTGTCCTAGAAGGGAAGTATGGCCTGAGTGTTCCTTAGAGGCAAGGCTTAAAAGACATCATCTTACATACTTTGGACATTTTGTCAGAGAGATTGGTCCCTGGAGAAGGACATCATGCTTGGTAAAGTGGAGAGGCACTGAAATAGAGGAAGGTTTGACAAAGTAGCTGCAACAATAGGTTCAGGCATAGAAAAAATTGTGAGAATGATGTAGGATGGGGCAGTGTTTCGTTCTGTTATGCATAAGTTTGTTATGGGTTGGAGTCAATTCAATGGCACCTAAAAACAACAACAATAGCAATGTACATGTAATGGTATCTTTATGTCTGAGGGTAAGTAAGAAAGTATTTATATTAGGTTTCCAGTTCATACGTGCATAGGTTTATGTAAAAAATGTTTAAACATGTCTCTTGTATGGGTGACTTCAGGCAAGTCCTCTCAATTATTAACACACTTCTCATAATCTCATTAGTGTGGCATTGGGGGAAATAAAGATTCTGGAATTGTAGTATGGAGATAGCATCTGACCTCCTCTGGCTTCACAGGAGAAAGAAAAATTAAACCCATCAGTCCAAGGAAAATTTCTATAAGACTCAGTTCAGAGTGCCTCCAAACCCTCAACTTTTTTATTATTCTTGACAGCAACTATTCTCTCACAGCTCTGTACTTCTCAACTGGGTTCGAAAAGTCATTGCAAGCCTGCAGAGAACTCACCAATCACACTCACAATAATGGGATTTATTATGGATGTTAACAGGTTACAATTTAGCATCCGAAATTGTTAGGATGCAGTTCTTTGGTCAGGTGAGATTCACCTAACCCCCCCCCTCCCCGACACACACACACACAAACACACACAATGCCCTTAGGCAAGCCTTTCTCTGACTCTCAACCTCTGCCCTTAGGGTAATCCTAGGTGTCTGCCCTGCAAGAGGAAGTGTACAAAGCACTTTCTGTGTTACTAATAAATGCCCAAGGGGAAAATCTACTCAACTGTACACCTCAATCAGAAGGTACTCAGTGCTAGCTTAATGGATCAGCAAACCTAATCTCCCAATTAAGTCCCTGGAAGCACTCTACTCCACATGCAATCTCTTATGGGAAGGCAATCAGATTTTCTAATTCTGAGGGCCAGGAAGCCCACTGCTCTGTCTCTTGGTTATGCTGCTGCCATTCTCCTGCCACAACTTTTTGTACCTGGATCAAGGAGGATCAATGCACAGGAATCTTGGAGTCCAAAATTCTCTCTTCATCCCTGATGTTCTTCATTTATATTAGTGAGATTCCCCCTTCCTGCTTCTAAGAGCACTCATTTTATACCCAGCCAGATGGCAAAACTATATGATTCCCATGTTTGTTGTTGCTGTCGTTAGGTGCCATATAATCAAAATTACAAAATTTTGATATCACAATGAACTCTGTTAACAATTGCTGAAATTGAATCATGTGATCCTATCAGCATCAACCCCCAACTTCTCTAACCATGAAGAAAAGAGGGACTACATCCAATTTGCAGGAACCCAAGCCAGTTGCTTGTTGGGAATTACAAAGTCTATGGCTAGAAGGGCTTCATTAAGTAATTCATTGCATTACAAATAATTTTTGTGCCTCTGAAAGGAAAAAATAATTTCAAGGTCATCATCACTATAAAACTTTTTATAAAGCTGAAGTGTAAATATTCTAAAACCATTGGATCTGTGCAGCAAATTTATTGGAATACTCTTTCCCATTAAACAACAGTTTTGGAGAATCAATCATTTTAAGGTATGTTGGGATGACCTTAAAAATGAATGAAGAGAAATAAGAATGTCAAGCATAATGAATGAAGAAAATGTGCTGATGTCCAGAGTGGTGAAAGAAGACTATAGAACTCCCTTTAAATTTTAAACATATGTATTGGCATCAACAAGTTTTGGGCCTGATGAGTGTCAGAAGCTTTGCAAAAAATTGGTTAACTCAAAGAGCTGATGTTTCCATCAGTTGTTTAAGCAAGATGTAAGCTAATGACAAAGACAGTATGGGATGAATTGCAACTGGGGATGAGTGAGTACTGGATTACCAGTATGATTCAGAGAACAGATTCAATCAAAACAGTGGTTCGTGATATGCCGGACCAGTTAAAATCAAGGAAAAAGGGTCAGCTCAAAAGATCAAGGAGATTGGCGTGGGTGTGTGTTTTAGGATTTCAAAGGGGTATTTTCAATAGATTTATGTATTTCTTTAGGAGACCTGCTGGTGTGGTGGGTTACAAGTTAGACATTTTATATATATATATATTTACAGTCATATTTATCAATATAATTTATTATTAATAAGTCATACATTTGAGCCCTATTTTTTGAAAAGTTTAATAATCAATTCCTTTAGCATAAATATTTCTGAAAATGTTTTGATGCTATATTTTGTAAGAAAGGTAAGCTCCATATCAACTTGAATATTACATACACATCAGAATAATTTGGAGTAGTAAGAAATACATTTTTGTTAATTACCCTGAGGCTTCCTTTTAAAAAATAAATATAAAAGGAATAATTGCAAAAGTTGGTGTTTATTAGTGGAACCATACTTCAAGATTCACCTGTATTCCCACATGACATCCTCCTTTATGTTATTTTAAAATACATGTGTGGTCATCATTATATATGATCCATCATAACTCATTTATTCGAAATAACATCAGATTCTGAAATAAATAATGTGTAGCTTCTAAAATACCCATCTTTATATCCATCTTCAATGTTTGAAATGATTGGACTATTGGTAGAGAATATAAAAGGAAGTCTGTTGCCTTAAATTAATGCAATCTATTCAGCATGCTCATTATATCCCAGGACAGAAAGAAAATTATTTGTCTGGATAATTCTCATTCATTCCAAGAGATTCAGCTCAGGTGTTATTCTAGCTAGGCAATTTCGCTTAGGCATTTCACCACTGTTCTGTCATAAAACCCTTGCTCATGTTTTCCAATAAAATTATCTAGTTTTGTTTAAATTGAAGTTTCCTTGTTTCTATTGTTCTTTGATAGAGTTTAAGAACATTAGGATTGTTTTATTCATTTTTTATTGGTGTTATGACATTGATCAGATTTAGCATGCTTCCACAACATAAAAGTACAATTCCGCTGTATTGATTGTGTTTATAGTAATATTAATAAAACATTAGCATAAAATTTAAGTATATATTAGTGCTGCAAAATAATGAAAAAAAAGTAAGGACTTGAGCCATCGGTAACTGCATAAATATAATCCATTTCGTCAAAAATAAAATTTTGTTGCATAAACAGAAGTTTAAAAATCATTTGATAAAATCCAGGTTATTTCTAAAAAAACATTCTAACTTAGAAATAAAAGAAAAATAAATTAAATTATGAAATCTATATATCAAAAATCTATATATCAAACTTTATTCTAAAGTTGAAATTCTTACATTGTTTTCATCAAAAAACAAGAGCAACCAAGAGATGCTGTCTATAACCACTATTATTCAATATTAATTTGGAAATTCTAACAAATGTAATAAAATATAATTTAATATTCTGAATAAATATTGGAACATACTATACATAATTATTTTTATTTGCAGGTAATTTGATTTTTTCATAAGGAGGACCTAATAGAGCATAGGGAAAAAATATGAAATTTCAGTAACTTGGCAGTTTATAAGTTTAAAATATAAAATAATTACCTTTTCTCCAAATTGATAATAATCATTGGAAATTTAAGCAGAAATATGTCCTATTCACAATCACCGGACATAAAATCCTAGCAATTAAATATTTTAAAAGAAGTTATTTACATGCTAGCTTATTTAAGGATTTGATATATGAGCATACTGCTTATCCTGGATGGGAATACATGACACAAATTTTTTTCTTCTATTATTTTCTACATTTCAGGAAATAGTTTATAAATTAATATGAAAAGATATGTCCCAGGAAAGAAAAATAGTTTTAAAATAATGCAGAAGATGTGAGTTATCAAATATCGAAGATTGCCATAAACTAATAAGAACAATGAGCACTTGGCACAAAATATAAAAATAAGTCATTGAAGCAAAATGAAGAACTCAGAAAAAAGTGCATACATTTAATACAAATACATTTTAAATCATTAGGAAAATAATATTTTTAATACATAGTACCACCTAATCTGTATCGCACTTAATGAAAGCAAAGTTTGTAAATTATACCTCAGAGTTTACAAAATGTAAATGTCACCAATATTAAGTTTCTTAAAGTAGGATACAGTTCATTTTATAAAATACTAAGCAGATTTTATGAATATATTTTGGAACTGAAGGAGAAACGATACGCTATCAACATAAAAAAAAACAGAAGCATAATGAAAAAGACCACCACTGTCTGTCCCTTTGTTGTTCTGTGGTGGCTTGTGTGTTGCTCTGATGCTGAAAGCTACATCACTGATATTAAAAATTTCAGCAGGTTCATCCAAAGTGAACAGCTTTCATGGAATTTCCAGACTAAGAATAGACATTGAAGAAGGATGCAGCTCTCTACTTGGAAAGAGCCATGAAAATTCTTATGCAGAGCTTGGAAGCATTGTCAAATACTTAAAGCCTAAATAAAAGAAGCAGAACACTGTGGGAGATACTGCCACAGATGGAGGTTGAAAAGCGCTTGAAATGTGACTGAAAAGATGCTGAATTTTTTGGACGGGAGTTGACTGTGGTGACATAATTTAAGTAAAGTAAAGCCTGTGGGAGTGGAGCCTTCCAGATCTTCATTTGCTGATGGGGTACTACCCAAGATAAAGAGAAACAGCTGCAAAAATCGTCAAATGATGAGAACTTGCAATGTGTGAATATGGTATGACCATTGGAAAATTGGCATTGGCCGGAAATAAAATGGAACCCATTGAGATTAATATGCTAGGCACTAGTGAACTGAAAAGGACTGATATTGTCCATTTTGAACCAGAAAATCATACGATTTACTCTGCTAGGAATAACAAAATCAAGAAATAGCATAGCATTCATTGTAAGACGTATCTTGAAGTACAATGCTATCTATGTTCAAGGAAATCCACAGAATTATTATTCAACTTTTGGCAACAACCATAAAAGCTAGTGATGAATAGATTGAAGAATTCTACCCCCTAGTTCAGTCAGAAATTGATCAAACATGAGATTAAGATGTATTGACAGTTATTGATTATTGGAATGCAAAAGTTGGAAACAAAGAGAAGGAACAATAGTTGGAAAATATAGACGTAGTGATAGAAATGAAGCTGCAGATTGCATGATGGATTTTGCAACATCAAAGACAGTCATAGCAAATATCTTTTCTCAATAACACAAAAGGACTTCCACAGATGGCATACACAGGAATCAAATTGACGATATCTATGGGAGGACACAATGAAGAAACTCAGTATCAGCAGTTACAACCAGACCAGTGGCCAACTGTGGAATAGGCCATCAATTGCTCATATATAAGTTCCTGATAAAGCTGAAGAAAATTAAAACAAATCTACAACATTCAACACATAATCTTGAGTCGATCCTAACTGAATTTCAAGAACAGATTTGACATATTGTACACCAATAGCAGAAGACCTGATGAGCTGTGGGAAGATATCAGGACCATTATCCATGATGAAAGCAAAAGATCAATAAAAGCACAGGAAAGAAAGAAAAAAATCAAAGTGGGTGTTAGAAGAGACTCTGAACTTGTTCTTATTTAAACAGTAGCTAAAGCAAGTAAAGAAAGAATGAAGAGCGAAAGAGAAAATGCCAAAGGCAGCTCCAGAAGATAAGGCCAAATATTATAACAAAATGTGTGAGGACCAAGAATTCAAAAATCAAAGAGAAGAACATTCTCAGCATATATGAGCCTGAAAGAACTCAAGCCTTGAGTTACAATCTTGAAACGTTCTGTAGGC